>NC_089160.1:5658327-6258327 GCF_009819655.1 Sylvia atricapilla
GCTGAAAGGTGCCTTCTGTGCCCTCCACAGACAGGAGAAGGATCAGCTTGCTCACCCTCAGTGTCACCTACACACCTCCTTCTCCTGGGCCAGCACACGTGTCACATCACAGGCACTGACAGCAAGGCACACTGATGTAAAGCACTGGTACAAGTGGCACAAGGAACAGCTCTGGAGACTGGTTTTAAATGTCAGCTCTGCCTGACCCATCTGCACTTTGGATCACAACATTTCAGTGAACTCATTTTTCAATGGGTGCGCATAGCAAGTGACAACTTAATTTAAATCCGTATTAATAAATGTGAGTTACACACACACATTTTAATTGGCTGTCTTCCATATTATCCACACTCTCAAAACCATTGCACTGATTGGAAAAAAAAAAAAAACCAAATATATTTTGGAAGAGAAAAAAAAATGTAGACAACCAGGTATTTGCCTTTATCTTTAGTTTGGTATTAGCAACCTGCATAAGATGCAGTCTGTACTATCATTACTGTTTGGCCTTAGTTGTGTAAGAGATGATGATGATTAGTTATTATTATTTATCATTATTTTTCATAACCTTCTCAGCTACCCTAGTTAGAAAAGTAAAATCAACAGGAGACTGGTCTGCCATTAACCTTTGGCTGTAGTATTGGGAGCAGTCCTTCAAGCATTTACACAAGATGACATAAGTAGCTAAGTTTTCAGGAAATCTAAAGGACTGTGAAATTTTGTCTCTGAAGGCTCAGGGGTCTGAATGAAGTCAAGACCTTTCCCTTACTCAGTTAAGAATTTTAGAATATAAATTCAATTAAACCTTTTTTCTCCAAGATGGGAAAAAAAAAAAAAAAAAGAAGATAGATTAGAAATTACAAACCTCTACAATTACAGAAACCATTAATCAAGTTCAGTTGGAAAAAAGGGCTGTGTGAAACCAGAGGTCACAGATCTTTGCAGAAGTACCTCTTCCTTGTAAGGTCTAGCAAAGAAACCCTTGAGAGTTACTGTGTCTTTCTGAGGGATGGGACTGAATTAAATCACTTATTCCCCAACTTAAAACCAAAACAAATCAAAAAAATGGGAAAAAATTGCAAAACTTCAAGGTATTCATTGCTCTGCCAGGCAGAGCACCCTGCCCCAGCAGACACAGCCCAGAGCAGAAAGTGCCAGGGGCTTCCAATGGTTTGGTTGGGCAAAATGCACAATTACAGCCCAGTCACCCACCCCTGGGGTTTGACTGTCTTGGAATCCTTTGTGTTTATCTCTGTAACATCCCTGGCAGGCCAGAAACGTGGATAATCTGGTGTTTTTACTGAGTGCAGCTGCCATGAGGGAGCTGAGACCCACACTCCCAAAGTTCACCAGAGCCTATGTAAATGGCCCTGAAAGGCCAAAAAAGTACCTGTCAGGGATGGAAACTTATCCACGTTCTCAAAGTGCAAATTTCTGCTGAAACCAAGCTGCACAACTGTTACACATGACTTCAGGTCTGGGTAAATCCTAGTAACAAGGAGATGGCTGGCACAAATTCCCACTGAAATTTTATCCCTTCTACACCACAAACCAGCTGGGTGGCTGGCAATCCCAGGGGGTAGTTCTGGCAGATGGGAAACTCAACCCATGAGGACAAAAACCTAGAGAAAGGGACTGGTGGGTTGCAAACCTCACTGCCAACAGGGAACCCCAAAGCTGGGGTGTGAGGAAAAGCCCATCTTACACTCAGAGTATGGCATACAACTTGTGCACCCTCCCTTTTTCTTATTACATGATCTTCTCGCAATTAAGCCATTCTCAGTTTGGAGTAGCAATTTTCTGTATTCAACCACTGGCCAAAGATCACAGAAAAAAACTCCCATGTCTGTAAGTCTTTAACAAAACTATGAATGATGAGCAATTGTAGTCTAGGGGAAGGAGGAAGACTGTAGGTCAGTGTGTGAGTGGAGGAATTAAGGCAAATGCACCTCAGGGCAGGAGAGAAATGTGTCCTGGAGAGACTCAGAGAGCTTGAAAAGAACAGGAACATGTGTAAATCCTGACTGAAACAAGCTGGCAGATGCAGAGTATTAGGTGAACTGATCTCACTAAGGAGCACCCTGGGCCTACCCCCTGTCTGTGTCTCTTAATACAGACCCACTGACACGTTATTATTTAACTACAGTGTTAAAGACAGCCGTATAAACCCTCTCCCAGGAAGATGAAATAACAGCGCTGCAATTATACAGGAGAGAAAAAAGCAAAGGGTATTACTTACCCGCAGTATTTCTTCCACACAGCTGGAGTCATTGGGAAGGGCAACCTAGGTTTAAAGAAAAAAAAAAAAAAAAAGAAATGTTAGTCAGGTGCTGGATGCAAAGTTCAAGCACACAGGTGAACAGCTAACAAGCAACTGCCTCTGTTTGAAGACTGCTGTATCCATGCTCGCTGCCTACCAAATTTTCCAGTTCAGATCAACATAAATCATCAGCAGGACCCATTTTGTCAAAAGTTGTTTTTTTTTTCTTCCACGCTGCTTTGTGTTCCCAACGACACTTTTGAAGCAATAAAGTACTCTGATTTCCTCACAGCTGAGAACTGGCAGTGGAATTGCCTGAAACTTCTGTAATTGAAGAAGATCCCACTGTTACTCCTATGGGCAGCCTTCAGAGAGAGGGCGAGGTTTGGTTTAACTTGCCACAGGCTGCAGGGAAGGACAGAGGTGATAACAGGAGAAAGCTGTTATCATCAACCATCTTATCCTACAGCTTAATAGGCTAACAGCCCAGACAGCTCTTAAATATATACTGTAGTAAAATACTGGTGGGCTATAAGGATGGCTGCTGATTTTGTTGTCCCTCACTCCATCAGCCTGTTGCAGGTTCAGTGTCCTCTGCAGCCTGTACAGCACACAGGTATCCATCTCCAGAGGCCTGACAGCTGCTCCTTCTCCCCTCAGAAAGATTCCATTTATCTCTGCACCCAGCCACACTCTGCACACACACAGTGATGCTGCTAATACCTTCCTGTTGAAAATACTTGTTAAATGGTACTTACAGCGTTTGCCACAATCCCTCATTTGAAGGATACAAAAAGAGCACAAAACCCTTTAAATACTGTGAAGAAACAGAAACAGGCAGATGTGACCTGTATGTACAGCCACTCTGTGGCACTTGCAGATAGCTATGGTGGGCTCTTACGGGGTAAAGCAGGAGAGGAAGAGATAATATTCAGGAAGGTACCAAAGCACAGGTAAATCCTTTATGCCATAAATATTCAGTGAGATTTTTTTTCCTGCCTGATTCTTATTGCCCTTAGTAACTAGTTTGGTGAAAGACAGTCATGACTAAACTTAACCCCTGTCATCCTAATCTGTGTGGAGCTTGACCACGAGCTCTGACCACGGCCTCCTGCCTGCATTTCAGCCAGCACTAAGCTTCAGGAATAAATCCCCACAGCCACAGGAGTCAAAGACCACAGAGACCTCTTAGATCACCAAGCTCATGCACTGCAATGTAGCAGATTTTCCCTGTGTCTTCTAGTACTATGGCCAGTCTGACCTAAAAACTGTAGGGAAATGGGTTTCCCATTCCTTCCCTTAATAAAATATGGAGTGTTGTAAACCACTTGGTACTTTCTTTATAATGGTTAAAATCTTGTTTTCAGTGTCACCTCAGCTTTCCTGTAGAGCTCTTCCCACTACTAGAAGTAATTCATTACTTCCCTCACATTTACCCCATACACAGACATGCAAAATTATACTCCACTTTTCTCAAATTCTGTATGTTCAACTTTTACCCTCTTTCCTGATAAACAAGACTTTCCTTCCCTTTGGTTTATTTCATCACTGTTCTCTGAATTCCCAACAGTTCCTCAGTATCCTGGCAGAGGATTCCCCAAGTGAATATGACTACACCACGGGGGTATTAGTGATTTTTATCTATTACAGATATAATTTTCCACAATATCACCTTAAAACTGTCAAACAACCCCCCCAAAAAAGAGCCTTACCTTTTGTCCCCAGTTTCTACTCAGCTCAAATCACCTAAGAAGCCTGGCTGAGAAGTGCCAGGGGGTGGCCAGCATGAACTGCAACAGGCATGCAGTCAGCCCACCCTCACACCACAGGACTTGACTTGATGGGGCATCCTTCATCTCCCTGCTTTTCACTTAAATTAGGGTGTTTTTTTTTTTCTCTCAATATGTTCTCTGCTCATCTGTGTTTCCATCCCTCATACCAGCCCCATCCAGTGAGGAATATGGTTAATCCTCATTTTCAGGTTAGCAAGGTTAGCAAGCAGGGGTATTACTGCACTGTGCAGCGGGACAGAACACATGTCTCTGACACATGCCTCATTTTTTTTTTCCCATTGAAAAAAGAATACATTGGACTATGAGAAAACAAACCACTTTTCCAATAAGCTTAGAGTGAATACATCAACCACAAAATTTCTCACCACAGAGGCAGAAGCAGCCCAAAATCCAGCTGAGTGAGTCTGACTGGGAAGAGTGAGAGCAGCAGAGGACAGAAGCTCTCTTTATTTAACACTTTTCCCTGCCATTACACATGCCAGCTGTAACACTTAGCCAAGGTACCACGTGTATTTCTTTGTTTAGAAAAGTGATGACTGTGTCCCTCACTGCTAACACAGGACAGAGCATGTTCTTGGTTGTCTCACAGTCCTGCTCCCAATTCACAGCCCTGTTTAAGTTTATGTTACTTCAGAACTAATGATGATAATAACAATAAACATATCCATTTTAACTTTATAAGCACACTATATATTATGCCATTGTAACCAGCTTCTGCTGGCAGCACTTGCTAATAACTTTAAATGCTCAGGCATCAATTTAATTGTGTTAATGGCAAAGAAGATTTTAATGGCTTGACAGAACTTTTGTTCCCCTTGGCATTGCTTTGTTTTGAATCACTGGTATTAAAGTAATGCAAGATGTCAAAGTGCTGTGATTGTCATATAGGGAGATCCAAGTAGGAGCGAGCACAAAGAGGAAAACATTTAGATTGATGCAACATTAAAAGAATAATTATTACAAACATGGCTATCAGAGAGAAGATCAATGTAAGAGTCTTTCAGTACATTACTATTAATGGATTTCTAAAGAAATGAGACCATTTTTCTAAATTCATGCTGCAGTTGCACATTCTAAGAGACTTGAAAGGCAGAGATCTATTAGAATTTAGCCTGCTGGGAAAAAAAAAAAAAAAAAAGGGAAAAACAACCTCTCAACCTTTCAAAGTGTGAATTAAAAATTGTGAGTTTAATTGTCCATAACACCCGCGTTCAGCTAACAAGTGTGAGCAGGCCCACATGGCACACCACACAGCATCCGGCACAGATTCATAGGGGACAGAATGAAACAGAGCAGATACAATATTCATCACTTTCTCAAGTGCTAGCACTATAACAAATTGTTAGTAGAATTGCCATTATAAACTGCCACGTTCCTCCTGTAGTTAGTCAAGGCTGGACATTCATCCCATACTACTGCTTTCCTAATCTAATAAAATTAAGCATTTTAGGACCCATTATGTGATTTTCCATCCCCTCCCTCTCTCCTTCTTCAGCTTCATCACTATCAGTCTAAAAAAGAGGGCACAGCTTGCAACTTGTGCATGCTTTGGTGCTTTTCTCCCTTAGGAGCAGCATGGTCTAACTCAGCCGAAAGGACAGATTCCAGGGATTTGACTTCTGCAAGATCTGAGGGGTTGCAATTCACATCATGAGCTCTTCTCTCAAGCCAGCATGCATTCACAGAGCCCAGACTGCAGAACAGTGAATGCTGCACAAGCTGCAGACAGACATCCTGAGGTAATAAAACTTCAATCAAAGCAAGAAGATTTCACAACAGCTACATGCTACACTGAACCCATCTTCCAATTTCCTTTTAATCTGGCAAACCTCTTTTGCATTCACCAAATGCTTCATGTTTACTTTTAAATATTGCTTGCTAAGAAGAAAAAAAAAAAAAAAAAAGGAGAAAAAAAAAAAGAAAAAAGGAAAAAGGAAAGGTCAGATGTCAAAATATTCCACCTAATACAAGCCAGTAGTCCACAGCTTTCTTTCACTTTTCGGTCTCACAGGAGAGAGGAGAGAGCTTAAATGATGTTGGAACCAAAGGGTTTAATGTATGCTTGTGTGGCTCACGTGCTTAACTTTAAAGGGAGAGAAGGAGGGCAGAATCTAAAAGTGAGGGATAGTAGCCTTTAATGTTACAGACAAATGACATTGGGTGAATGGTTACAATATCGATGAGTCACGTTGGTTTAACCTTCCATTTATTCATCCTACAGTTCCTTGAGTACTCTTACCTCCTGGACAATTTAGAACCTGCATGAGATCCAGATTTGTTTTCGTGGCACAGAAATATCATTATAAAGACTCTTTCCCCTGTTAAGTTACATCCAACAGCAGACATTTCTCAGAAAATGTTAGCACACAATCTTCCAAGAGACTGTGAGGAAATAGTCTCTGAAAATTTCCACATGTAGTGCCACATAAAGCAGAATACACCACGAATAACGCCCTTTCCAGAACTGACCGACTACATTTCCATCTGTACAAACTGTTCATGACACAACATCCCCCTGGTTTAACTGACGCACAGTTGGCATTCAACAAGTAATCTCTTCTTCCTATCTTTGTTTTATTGAAAAGGTAAGTGTAGCATGGTAAATGAATGTAGGAGCCCCCTCATTTTCTTGCACATGAGCACCTATTGCTTATACATCAAGAGCTTCAGCTTTCCTTGTCATCTCCTTTATCAAGGAATCCATTTTGACTCTGGGAAATGAAGCTGATGCTACTGTTTACTCCTTCGAACACAAATTGATTTTTCACTGCCAGCATGAAAGATCCTGTGCATAGACCTTGATTGATCATTTCCAGTGTGCACCACACAGTGATAAGAGGAAAACACTTCGGAAAACCAGGAACAGCAGAAGGAGGACAGTCCAGAGGAAACCTTGTCCTCTGAGTGCCTCCAGCTCCTGCCAGGCTTCTCATTAACAGAGAGGGCTTGGTTCTTCTGGCGTTTTTCTGATTAATAGAAGTGGGAAATGGATGGGAAGTACTAAGAACAGCAGAATCTCCAGGTTAGGTATGAACCCGTGGTGCAGCTCTTACAACACGCTCATTACAGATCTGAGAACATGCAATATTTCACCTGCACCCATGTCCTTCCAACACCACCTCTCCTTTCACTGCCATCAGTATTTTCCTGCACACTCAGGCTTCATTTCTCCACTTTGGTGGCTCCCAACATTCCCCTCAGCTGCCCTCTGACTACACATTTCTCCTCCTGAGAAGATTGTTCCATACTTACTTCAAGCAAAGCTTACACTTGTGCTCGGAGCCCGCTGCTCAAACCTCCTTGGATTGTTTCACACCACATGATCCTGCTTCCTTTCTCAATGCTTTGTCCAAAAAGTGTCACTCCTGTCAAAGACACCTGGAATAGATGCCAACTAATCTCACTAGCTGGGAGGCTCTTGGCTCTTCCTTACTAACCTCAGTGCAAATGTGTGAGAATGGAAGCAGCAAAAGAGCAAGGAATGACTATTGCAACCTGATGGTAGGGCTTTTCTGGTGCGTTTGATATTTGTGGAGATATCACATACTTTAGGGCTGTATGTTACATTCTGGAGGCAACTGAATGAAGTCAAACATGGTGGTATTAAATAAAAAACAACAAACCCAAAATTGCTCCCTTGGTATTCAAATACATGTATGTGTTTTTCACAGGCTTATTCATTTTCAAGGGAGCCATTTGTGGGTCCTAAATAATGCATATCCACTGTTTTCTTTTAGTGCCTCCACCATCCTGGAACCAAAATACCACGAGAAGACTACATTTCCCATTATTTTAACCCCAGAAATATCTCATGGGGCTTATTAAAATGTCTGTGGAAATATATACTTTTCACATATATAAAAAATTAGGAGAGAAAGAAAAACTATTGCCTAAAACAAAATACAGAAAGCTGCTCCTCTGTTCTCCTCTAATATAAATACTGCAGAAGCTGTGTGAAATATGCATTTACTGGAGAACCTGGGAACACAAAAGACTTTTAAGGAGCAACTTAATTTATTTGTTAAGCTAAGGCAGCCTGGCCTGCAGTCAGAGCTGCTCTTCCAGAGGTGGCCAGAGAAGTTTATACCTTTCCCCCAAATAAAGCACCTTAGCTAGGAAAAACAACTTACTAGTGTGATCCGAAGCCTGACTGAATCAGACAGACATTGATTTTAGTGACCTTCCCAAAAGTGATTTTAGTGACCTTCTAGTTCAGAAGCCAAAGCTGCCCACAATGGGTACCTTTAGTTTCATACAAAAGCCAGACTCTTGTATGCTCGTGTCCAGTCACCAAGAGCCAGACAAACCTCTGCAGTCACACCAGGAGGGGTGACTAAACTGAAAGGGATTCAGTTTCATCTCCCTACAAAGAACTCAGCTTACAGTGACCTTTTTAACAGTCTGAGCAAGCCCAACTACAAGGACAATGTTTTTTCACTGGTATTTAGTTCTGCTACAGCAACTTTAAAACCAGACTGACCTGCATGTGACAATTATACTTTTCTTGTTCTTCTCAGTATGTGTTGAATCTAGTTAATTTTTTTCCTTTTCCACCTCTTCGGTGTTTTCTTTTAACAACACCATTTCAGTGTTGATCAGCACGAACAGTCTCCATGAAAGCACAATATGCTGATGTTCAATTTAAACTCAATGGTTCACCACTATTTCATGCAGTAAATTGCCAAACTCTATTAGAGAGAGAAGACTGATAAAGTGATCTCTCACTTCAAGGTCTCCTGGGAGTTTCTTAATGTAGGTAAGGCTGCACATTTTACTTATGGAATATTCTGAATGTAGTATTTTAGAAACTCACCATAATGATAATACCAGAGTATCTTATAATGCCAGTATTAAGCCAGGCCCTAGCAAAAGTGGCTTTTGCAGTACTTAATTTATGACCGAAACATGGCTTGCATAAAGGCTGTTACAACCCTTTAATACTGACAAAGAGCAAGGAAATTTGGAATGTCAAATTTCTTTTTCCCTCTTTCTGTTCCTCCTTCTCTTTATAACTTCAAATACTTATTTATTTACATAAAATTCATACATTTTCCTATGTGCCTTGGCATTTTCACCTTACCCTGGAAGACGTTACCTTATCCATTTTCACTAAAGTGATGAGATAAAAGGTGCCCTGACCTAAAATGCCAGAGTGCACTTGTCCACTTGAAACATCAAAGCCTGACTAACAGGCTGTGCAACCCTCTGCTGAGGTGAGGGATGTGGTGTGGCAGAAATAATGATCAAGTGTCTGTTTCTTGTCTTCCTTTTGCCAGTGTGAATGAAAATTAACTTCTCCTAAGACAATGGAGCAGTATAAAAGGCATGAAGGGAGCTTGGCTTACAAGTCCATTTGCCCTCAGCTAGGGGGATGTAAATCAGACACCCTATTTATTCTCAGTGTAACCCCTTGAGTAGAACCTCTTGGAAATCATGCAAAATCCCTTCACTGTACTGACACAGCTGTCTAAATTTAATATAAGTTGGAATTGGATCTCCTTTAAATCTATTTCCCATTAGTGGAATGTGGTGTCTGTTCCCAGTGTGTGTGCCAGCACAAGAGCAGCATCAGGCAGGAGTTGTGCAAATTCCTGCTAAAATATTATCAAAGTCACCAGGTCAGGCTGTGGCCTTGGCCATGGGACTAAAACTTCCCTGATGTCAGTGAAGCTGCATCAGTGTAACCTGATTATCATTATTTGACCCTGCAAATTCAGACTGTAACATCTCTTTGGAGGTTTTAAAGAGGAACCTTCTTAAATGTGCGTTTACATCTGACAGTAATTCTGTCCAGCATTGGGTACCTTGGGTCCTTGTGTTGGTTACCTGTTTCACTTCTGCTTTTTAAAGCAGGCATGAATGTCCTCACAGAAAAATGCACTCCTGGGTATAATTTGCACAGCAATTCCACAGCTGCAAGGCCCGTGCTGGAACCCAAACTAATTGCTCAGAGCCTGTTTGCAAATTAGTCGCTTTCATACATCCTTCCACCACAGTTACAACCTGCAAGTCACGACCTCAAAATAGAGGGCCAGAATTCAAAGGGCAAGGACCTGTTCCTGCTCTGAGGGAAACAAATGTATTTTGAAATATCTTACGGTTTAAATCCCAACCTGTTAGGATAACTAGTCTACACAGATGCATTTTTAACACAAGCTTCAATCAAATAAATTAAATTCTTATAGGAAATAAAAGCTGTTTTCCTTTTATTAATACAAAGTAGTATAGTTATCGAATATGTTTTTATTGTAATTGCATCCAAACTCAGACTACATTTAGAGCCAGATCTTATGCTCATTAAATAGTAAGACACACAATTACCCCCAACTGCCAATGAATGTCATGGTTATCTACAAAAGGGGACTTAAATAACACTTTTTGGACAGTACAGAACATAGAACAAGGAAAATCTGATTTTGAATGGGATCTTTATGGCCTCTCTTTTAGTTACATTTCTAATTAAAATGCTTTGATCTATTAATGCCAAGGGACACTGCTAAATGTATTCAATGCAGAAGTTGCATACTTTTCCTGAGCTCCCCAAATCTCTTAGATCTGTGTGCACTTATGCTTGTGTGCAGTTAAACTGCTCACTAAAATGAAAAGATATCTAAGAATAACTCACTTCCATTAGATTTATAAATCACATTAATTAATTCTACATCTCCAGTGGTGTTGAGACCAAACTCTAATGCGAGATCTAATTAAAGAAAAGGGAAAAAAAAAATTGCAATTGAAACACAGAAGTAACTGTTTAGCCTCAAATTAATGAGGCGCTATGCTAAGCAAGAATGTCCATAAATCCCTAATGAGGATTTTAAACACATTAAAACTTCCTAATACAAAGTGTTTGCCTTCCTTTTATCCAATAACAAATAAGCCAATAATTTTCTGCCTCTAAATGACACTATTAACTGTCATGGCATGTTTTATTTGACAAACCCTCCATTCAAATACAGTAAAACCAATTAATTTGCCTGCTGTGAAATGTGTTTCTTGATAGCTTTTATGTGATTTTTCTTCTCAAAGAAATGTAAATAGGAAGTCAATGTAGGTGCCTGATTTTGCTTAAAAATACGACACAATAACTATAGATTTTCTAGTCAGTTTGCATTTCAAATGAATTGAAAGATAACCTCCATTTTCAGGTCATCAATCACATAATGGTCTCCTGATAAGTAAACAGTTACAGAGTAATAGTTTTATTACCAGGGAAATGGCCCCATATTTGAGCTGTGATAGTTGCAAAATTGCCACTTGGTTCCTCTATAAATAATGGTTTGCAGTGGGACCACTTGGCCTCTGGCACCCCTGGCACCCACCACGGGCAGCACCGACGTCCACACCACAATTAAACCAAACGTCTTGGAAGGGTGAAGATGGTGATGTATTGTAGGGTTTGTTTTTTTTTTTTTTTTGGTCAGAAAAATCTATAGAACAAATAAAAGATAATTCTGCGGTTTCAATGGTCCCCCTGGGCCCCACTTGGCAGATCTCAGCAGGGTAAATGGGACTGTGTTACAGCTGCCCCACATCGAGCAGCACCTGAACCTCTGAGACTCCTCTAAGGTTTTGCGACTGGGAGGATCAGCCTGCTGAAAAGTCCATGTTCCATGTCAGAAATAGACTTCTGTCTGTGCCCACTACATGGACTGAAGGCAAAGCAGAGGCTTTGCCCTGCTTTATGGGGCCTGACTGAATGCCAATTAATCTTTACAACATATGGACAGTCCCACCAGCTCTTCCACTGCACCACGACCACGTGGAGACTGTGGTTTCTCTGCCTTAAGATGGAAATCCAACTGGAAAAAAATCCCGTAACACCCCTCCCCACATACACACACAAGGAATTAAATAAACCAAAGATTTACCAGTGCTGAACAGGACACAACCACTCATTTATTTAATCATCTGTAATGGATTACCAAGCAGAACTGGGTAATTCATGTAGCGTGCCACGACGGTAGATTTTCAATTTGCACTGTCCTGTGTGGGGGTGTTTCTTATTGAAACAAGCAAAGAAAAGCTGAGAAAAGCAGTGCCTGATGTGAGGAGGGCTGAGGAGAAATGGGGCTGGGATGGATCAAAGGTGCTCTGGAGCTCTGTGCCCACTGTCCCCATCACTGAGACACACAGCCCTGAGCCCACATTTGCTCCTTTTGCCCCAACAGAAACTCCTGTTACTATTGCTACACATTTTTTGCTTAGTGATCTTTCCACAGAGATGTCCAGAGAAGCAATTTATATTTATACATAATCATCGCATAAAATTATTTAAGTATGTATTCAAATAAGAGAAAAATGCATTCTGCAAATACCTGTACTTTGCTCCTTAACCACAATCTTATTTAATAAGCTTAGGAATTGAATTGCAGCAGCTTCAAAAAGTAAATTGAAGAGACCTCTTGCACTGCCTCAACAGTGAGAAAAACATGGTCTTTCTACACACTCTCAGCTAATAAAAATTCCCAAATTAAACTTGAAAAATATTTAAGTGAACCATTCTTGACACAGTCAAGTATCAGGAAATCAATTTCAGGTTGACTGAAATCAAGCTTTTGTGCTTAAGGTACCGCATATTGTAACCTGCATTTTGCTCACTTTGCAACCCAGTGTTCCTGAAGGGTGGACTGAGCTCCAGCTCTCCCAAATACAGCTGTCTGCCTCTAATTTCAATGACAAAATGTAAATAAAAATATTTGTATTTTTGAAAACAATCGGATGTGATATCCCGCATCAACAACTTTTACATCTACTTCTTGATCAAGACATTGAATTGGGCTAAGACCACCTGACATTATTTCACTTCTGACCTTTTCAACTGTCAAAGCAGACAGATTTTTATCCTACAAGATTCGAGCCAAAGCCTCAAAGGTGCAGTGCCAGAGCATTAATCCATTTCACTAGACAGTCATTGAAATTATAATTGAAAGTTCAACTTACTTTAGCATTTTATGCTGAAATACTTCTGGCAGCCCAGGGCAGAAAGTCGAAATCTGGTTTCCAATGGAGACCATTTCCAATGGTTTTTAAATGTTGGCAGTGAAATTCCTTATTGTCAAAGAGATCAGCAGATGCCTGCTTCCATTAATTTACTTTCTGTGACTGCTGCTCACTTCAGGAAGCCTTTCTTTACCTAAGGATGCTGACCTGCTGCCGAATCCCATCAGGAATGGACTAGGAAAGACACTGATTTATGAGGAGACTGGAGACACTCCAAGAAAAGCCCCTAGAGCAGCCAGGCCAGATCCTATTCCTCCATTTATTCTGACCCATTTTCCCTCCATTTATTTATAAGCAGAAAAACAAATCTGCACGAAAGACACGACACAGATATGTAAGAGGTCCAAATTCAAGCCAAATAACCTGACCTTTGTGCACCACACAATCAAGAGTAACTCCAGAACCTGAACCTTTTTCTCTTCACCAAAAGTTGTCATAAAGGCAAGAGGAATCTGAAATTTTAGGTCTGAAAATAACATCACCATTTTAAGTAGTCAGTGGGCAGTAAGTCCTTTGTTCCGGTATTCTGGAGCTGCCCAGAAGTCTTTGACCAGGAAGTTCCATATAAAAAGCAGTTTGTTAGACTAATCTCAAAAGCTATCTAAACAAGTATTTAAGTTAACTTAGAAGACATGTTTCATTAACTCTAAGCATTTTTTTTTGTTAATTTTTGAAGTTGGAATTGACTAGCAATTCTTTATTCTAATTCCGGCATCTTACCCAGAGGCTAAAAAGCTTCCTATTTGAGAGGAGGAATGGGGAAAAGGGAACATGAGTTCTAATACCTGTTATACAATGATAGCTCATTTTATCAATGCTTCCTAGACTTCTGTCATATTTGCTCTATAAATTCTACTGTCTTTATCTGCACAAGGTCCCTTAAATCCTTAGTGCCAGGATATGAACCCGTTAATTCACAGCACTGAGAAATAATGCTGCAGCAGTGGGAAGGAGGCAGCCCTGCAAATGTAAACCACATTTCCTGGGGATGTGCTGGGTCTCCTTGAGGCACAGCCATCCCAAGGCTCAGCTCCCAAAGTCACACCATTAAGGCAATGAGAAAACAGACCAGGGCCATGCAGATCCCGCAGAGGGCATTGGAGACAAACACCAGAATTGCAAGACACCTTTGGGACATTAGCAGTGACATTAGCAAACCTTCTGTACCCTTGTAAGGGGTGACTTGGCACTTCCCTGCTTCAGCACCTTTAATTACTTTGCTGTGGCCAGCCTGAGGTTTCTCCTACTCTGCACATGGGTATTTGTGACAGTGTGTATTTCTTCATCCCATTCCTCCTCCTCAGATCTCAGAGATGACCCACAGATCTCTGCACTGCTGCTGGGGTTATTTCACACACCCAGTGTGATGCTCCTGCAGCACTTTGTTTCCAGGTCCTGAATGCAACACAAGGTGAAATTGCTCTTTGGATCCCTGTCTGGGCTCTTACCCAGGTTCATATCCCGCACTGCACTCAACCCACAGACTGTCAATGACACAGTGCCTGCAACAGGATCAGGACACAGGTGCTTTAACACTGAACTTTCAAAGAAAACAGTTAATTTCAAACAGCTTTACTTCAGAAAAAAAAATATTCTGGCAGAATTTAGTACTGTAATAGACAAAAGAATTCTGAACCCACGGAGAGAATTTGGGAATTTTCGTTTTGCTACATGTGGGCAAGTTAATTAACTCTGCATTTCTGTCTTTGGACATCTGCAGAAACACAAGAAGCAAGAGATAACTTGCCACCACCTGGGTACAGCAGGAAACAGTGGCTTGGAGCTCCTCAGCAGGGTGGTGTCATATAGGAGTGACATATA
Source organism: Sylvia atricapilla (assembly GCF_009819655.1). Lineage (NCBI taxonomy): Eukaryota > Metazoa > Chordata > Aves > Passeriformes > Sylviidae > Sylvia > Sylvia atricapilla. Next base: position 5,673,202 of record NC_089160.1, read on the forward strand.
TACACAAAGCTGTATACAACTGGAGATTCCTGCCTGCTGTAAATGTCAATCCTCAATAAATGGTCTGACCTTTTTTTATCTATTATTTCCATTTTAGAACTGAAATCAGGCCTGACACACTGAGCATTTCAGGGGAATAAATACAACTTGGGGATGACTTTGCAGTCTCGTGTCTCACATCACACCCTTGAAATGCACGATCTCCCCAGCAGTACAATCCTGTCTTGAAACTTAAGCCCCAAGGACCTCCAGCATCCTTTTGCTGCTGACCTACCAAGCCAATGAGCCCATTATCAGCCTGTCCCTGTAAACCAACGAGGTTTCTTTTAGTGGAACTGCTTAAAGCACACAGCAGCTTGATCTTAGAGAAGTTATTCTTTAGGCATTTAATTGAGATATTCCACGGGCAGAGTCACCTTCTGGGTGAACCCACTTGTGCACTGACTACACAGAGAGGCCAGGGTCACCACTCTGCTTCACTGGGGAGTCTCAGCTAAGGACTGAAAGTGAGGTGAATTAAATATGGATCACAAACCCCACAACTGTGCAGCAGGCTCGTGTGCCAAGCTGAACTCACAGTGTAGAAATGGAAACAGATGGGGAATAAATTCCCCATCAGACAGTGACTTGGAGATCTGAATGCAAGATTGAGAGCCAACACCTCATGTTAAGTCAGACAATGAGCAATTTGTTGCCTAATGATAATTTTGAATTGGAGGGAGGAAGGGGAATTGCTTTGATTTGGACTTAAAACAGTATTTTAAAAACCTTACAGAAAGATGAAATTTTGAAATTATTTGGTAATTAAAAAAAAAAAATGTAGGGGGTTTCCTACTGATTTCAACCTGTTAAACCACTTTCATGAAGGAAACAAAGCAAAATAATGGTAGGAGCTCTGTAAAGAAACAATGCAGAATTTGTTTTAGTAAATAAAAATGCTAATTAGGAAAATGTTTAAATGTCTGCTTCTGATTGTCACAATTTCCTAGAATTTTAAAGCCCAATAAAATAAAGCAATATTAAAAGAAGTGGCAGCACTGCTAAATTTGATCTTTCGATGTAGAAACTGTGCCCCACAAGTTGCAGAGCTGCAAGGCTCAATTTCAGGCTTTCCTCACCAACAATATTGCCAGTGGGAGAACAGAAAATCCAGTTTCCCTTCCACATACAACTCAGTTTATTAAAATCACAGCATTGTTGCAGGACTAAGTGTGTGGGTGGTGTTTTGTCACAAATGCTTCTGTTTGTGGGCAACCAGTAAGCCAACAAAAACGAAATGGAAGAAACTCTCAGATGTTATCAAATTGCCAATTTTTTTCTCATTGGCTTTTCCAGAGAACAGCCCTGCTTTAACTGGCTGAAGAGAAAAAGATGAAATGGCCAGAAGAGAGAAAAAGCTGGCAGAATGATGCCTTCCTAGGTGAGGATAGTCCAAGACTTAATTCCATGTGTCAGCTCAAGATAACACACAGTCATATGCACATGATCTCATCAGCCCTTCAGGAGAGAGGATTTTACTTGATGTTTGGTAATATTATTTTAGAGACTTCCTTAATATGCTTGCAAGAACACACAAACAAGGAAAAAAATGCCATGTAAACCTCAATCTAGACACCACTTAAAGGGATATGTAATCATTATAACCAGAGAAACTGCAGCATTATTAATAACGAGGGGAAAACCAAGGAAAGGACAATCAAGCAGTAGGAATTCCACATGTTGGCAGAAGCACTCTGTCTATCACTGATGTTCACATCTCTCCCAAGCCTATCTGCACCCCATATTCATACAGACACATAAAAAACATAGGTATTTATTTATACATCCTGCTACCACCAGGAGCTGCTTGGAGGGCTCCTGCCCATCCACCCAGCCAGGCAGCTCAGGCAGAGGCATGGCTCCTGGTCTAACACTGGTTTAGCAAAAAAAGGCATTCCAGAGCTCTTCTGTACCGACTCAAAGGGAATTCAGGGTCAGTCACCAGATCACATTTCCCGAGCCACCGAAGGCATTCCCAGTGCTCCTGCCCTGAATGTCTCTCTGCAGGGACCCCAGGCAGGGGTTCCCCAGCAGCCTCTGGGCAAACCTGACCTGCTTTCTGCTGCCTTCCCCAGCTCCATCAGCGTTCACTGGTGCAGTGAACACCACTGAGCACAACCTGAGCTGCCTCACACGAGTTGCCCTTTGGCTCCCACTGGAGCAACCTGCCTGCCCTAAAAATGCAGGAGGCTGGCCGCAGCAGCAAAAGGGGTCATGCAGGTTTGGAGAGTTTTCTTTTAAATAACAAAAGAGAAAAAGTTTGGAGTTGATTCTCTGTTGTGACTTGACAGCCAGAAGGGCGGTAATAAAACTGTGCTGGCAGGAGCTCCCTTCTCAGAGGTGGCCTGGCTGAGCTCACACCAGTGCTGGTCCCTGCTGAGCCATGCCCCTTGTCCCCAGCATCCCCAAACAGCAAAGAGCATCCCCTGCAAATTCCCAGCCCTGCCCAGAGCCTGCTCAGTCCCCCCAAACACAGCCCAAAGCCACCCTCAGCCTGGTCAGAAAAATGAACAATCAGAGCTTTCTTTTCAGCCATGAAAGCAGAAACTCTGCAGTGCCTGACAGCAGCTTGTGCTCCCGGCTCAGCCACCAGCCTTTCCGAGCCTTAGGGAGGGACAGAGATACTTGTGGGATTTTATAGATAAAGTAGTACGTTTGTGTAAATACTCAGATGATTTCCACACACGCCCACCAGCCGCACAATGCAGTAATAGATTATTTCAATAAATGGCATTACTCTAAGAAAGCAAGAAGCATAAATATAATTGCACAAGCTTTAAACGGGACGTAAATCAGCGTTAAAAAAAAAACCAAAACAAACAATCAAAAAAAAAAATCAAAAAACCCCAAGTTAACATGAAGCTGTTTACTCCTAGAGAATCTCCACTGCTCTAACATTTCAGCAATAGCCTCCAGTCGTGAGCGTGCTGCAGGAAGTAACAGAGAGTGGTTCAGCAGATGAAACAAAGAGGACCTAATTACCATGCGAAGCACAACATCCTTCAGATGTGATGAGAAACGTGACTGCATGAAAAACTGGTCCTGGGGAAATTTCAAAATATGACCACCCAAGCATAAAGAAGAGAGTGGTGAAAACCAGAAAAAATTGCAACATGAGGGTATGGTATTTCTATACAAAGAATATTAGTTTAAAAACATTTACATACAGATATTGTGCATATACACACAGCCATACACACCCAGACCAGTACAAGGAACTGTGTAATTGTGGATGAAAGCTATATGTATAGAAAAGCTTTCTAACTACATGCTACATATTAATCAAAAAATCACATAAATTCTTCCTATGTTGATCCATGGAGATTCTTGACAGAAAAGCAAACAAACAGCCAAATACATGAAAAACAACCAAGCAGCCTGACAATCCAGCACTATCCTTCCATTTTCATCATACTTGATCATTTAATATTCATTTTTTCCCTACAATTCTACAGTGTGAACGTAAATAATTTATGACTCTTGGCCATAAATTATTTTGGGTGGTTATTGTGTATGTGGTTTTGGTTTTGTTTTCTAAAAGAAGAGGAACGTGGAAGATAAGAACTGACACGTTGGCACAAGGTAGAGCCTTGATTCTCAGTTACAGGTAGAGGAGTGGTGTCATTTGCACAAGAGTTCAGGGAGGTATTTAGAGCCACAAGAGAGAAAAGGCTGGCTGGTGCTGCAGCTGGAGCCAGCACAGGGGCCACGCTGTGGGCTCTGCAGTCACCTCTGCCAGGCACACAGGGCTCACACGGGTTTGGCACCAGCACAGCTGGGCAGACTGAGACCCCCAGCACCAGCACAATGTGAGGATGTGCTGGGGAACGCTCCCTCTGAGTGCAAATACAGGGCACCAGTTCTGAGTGGACAGGAAATTGCTAAAAAACTGGTTATCTCGTGAATGTCCTTTTGCCAGAGAGCCAGAGCAAGGCAGATGTTGACCTGCTCATTGAGTACCTCAGCCCACAGGGTGTGGGGGCATGTGTACAAGCTGATGGTGCATCCTGAAAGGCTGCTCAAAGTGTGCAAAAGCTGAGAAACAGTTTGCAAATTCCTTGGCACAATCAATACACTGCTCTCCAGCTCCAGATTCCCTTTATCGATGACAGACTCTCTTGTTGCAGTGATTAGAGATTCTACATCTTTAATCACAAAGAACATGACAACTACACCCTATCTATAGCTCCGTGATTTACAGCAATTGATGCACTATCATAATTGCATTAGTGCAGTGATAGCTTTTGGGTGTTGCCCAAGCAGCTGAATTTAAATATGGTTGTGTTTGTGACAAACTGACAAGGAAAATCTGATGCTTGAAGCCAGCACTGATTTTAACCCATTCAGCCTCCCTTCACTCCCTCCACCTGTCAGTGGCAGGGATAAATCCTTCTTTTCCTGCCTCAGTAATTCCAACCCTAAAAAAAGGGAAAGCTGACATGTGGACTAAACAGAGAAGGTTGTCTTGTGTGTGTTAACAGATAAATAAGTTTCAGGAGCAACATCCCACTCTTCTAATAAAGTATCGACTCCCTTTGCAATGAGTGAGCAGACTTCAGCTTGGCTGTGTGCAGGCCTTATTTTGCACCTTTTTAGACAATTTCTCAGTTTATGCCATGAAGTCATCTGAACACTGATGCTTCTTTATAATTTCAGGGGATTTGTTTGTTTTATTTTTAGCCTGATTCCTGACAGAAGAGACACCCACTGATTGTAGTCATGGGAGTCTGAAATAATGCATGTGTTTGTGCTCTCACACAAAAAGGGTGTTCAGCTCACCCCTGCTGTCCAGCATCAAGGTCAAAAGACACGGAAACTCTTCGGAGTTTGAAAAGAAGGCAGTGGGGGAGAGGAGAAGGACCCCACTGCTGTCCCATTTCAGGAAAAGCTAATAAAGCTCCCCCTTTGTAAGATATCAGAGGATCCACATGAGAGAGAGACATTACAAGCCAGGCTTCATTAGCTCCTCTGCTCACAGAGTGACTTCTTTTTACGAGAGAACAGAAGATTTCAGTCTCCTGAGCTGAAAGAAAGCACAGGCTGGCGGGGAGGAACGAGAGCAGATGAAAAGCAGGTTCCTCTTATCTCTTTCTAAATATTTCATACAAAGTATTGGCTTGCATCCCCCCCGCAGTGTCCCACCTAACAGCACTCAAAACAATGGGCAAGTGGCAGAAGCTGGTGCCTGCTGCTGCAGGAAAGAGGAACCAGCCCTGGGCAGTGTGCAGCCTTCCCCAGGCACTGCCCAGGGCCAGAGGGGCCATGCCATGGGCTCCTCAGGACACCCAGCCTGCTGCTCTGCCAAAAACACTCCCTGTCTGAGCCTCAGCCCTCCCCAAAGGACAGGACAATGGCACAGGGCCTCTGGGAACACCACATCACCTCTGACACGGGGAACACAGTTCAGCATCCCCTACACCAGGCCCTTGGCTGCTGGCACACAGCCTGCCACAGAGCTCTGGCTTTACAGCAAGAATCCCAAAGCTCTAAGTCTAATATGAGATTGAGGACACTCTTGGTGGCCTAGATGGCTGTGGCAGAAGTGTCCCAGCACTGCATCACCTCCCAGTGTCTCTGTTTATGCAGTTAAGTGCTGGCAAGCACAGCCCTGGCACCAGCTCCAGCAGGGTTGGCTCTTGCCAGAGCAATGGGCAGGGCTGGCATTGCCTCTCTGCTGCCTTTGGACACAAAGGACAAGGCCCAGAGTGACCAGCCCAGTCACCAAACTCCCAGCAGGGCAGAGGGGGAGGACACACAGAGACTGATTTCCCTCACATTGACCTGAAGCCTCAGAACTAACCCACAACGTTTTATTAAACTGTTTATTTAGATCCAACATCCTGATAATGTTTCTGAGTATTCTGAATGACTGGGGGTTACCAGGACCTCCAGATTTCAAGGCAGGAGCATATGAAGCAGAGAGACCTGGTCTCTCCCTTGCTTGCAGAGGTCCTCAGCCAGTCTGTCCAGATGCTGTGCTCTCCTCAGCTGCTGCCTTCTAGGACCAGCCTTCTGGTCTGCTGGGATCAGGCTCATGAGTCTGGCTGTAAACTGGCTGGAGCTGATCATTTTCTCCTCCTGACAGAGCACAGGAATGGGACTGAACCGTGTGTTTAGTGTGGAGATATTTAAAGAGCTGGAAGGAGGATGCTCCGCCCCAGTGCGTGTAGAGCATTTATTGTTCTAGATTGAAAGCCAACACATAAACACACATCATTTAAACAATCCACTCTTCTTATTAAAGCTCTGAAAACACACCCAGGCTATTAAATCTCATCTCTGGGATAAAAACCTCTCTGTCATGGCTGCATGCATGATCATGGCAAAGCTGGAAAAGCCTAATTTTGTGTGCAGCTGCAGCAGCCTTGTGCCTGCTCTCTGCCCTGCCTGAGCTGCACCTCGCTGCTCCCCACCCAGAGGCACAGGGCTCTAACTCAGCTGCACTGCTGGATTTGCCCAGTCACTGTCCTGAGGCTCTCCTCACAAGTATATACTGAGCCACTGAGCAGAATTGTAAGGAACTTGTTTTAGACAGCTGCTAGATATCCAGTTTGGATATTCTGCTTCTGGATACAGCTCCCTAGAATAAACAACTGTTGTAATCACAGTAAAATAAATACTTTCTTGCAGTTGAATAATGTTGGTTCTAATTACAGTATCATTGATGTATTTTCCTATTAGAGGGAGATTTCCACTTATTCTTTTCTATATTTATTTACCCAAAACATAATACTCAGTATGATGTTTGCAATTGGGCTGCTGCTGCTCTTTTTTTTCTGCCAGTTTCACAGCTGGTTGTTAGGCAAAGTTGATCTCACATCCTACCCAAAATCAAACAGGTAAAAGCTTAGCCCAGGCAACAGTCTCAAAAAGGGCTTTTCCTATGCCTTCTGGGAGTTAAATCCCCTACAACTGCTCTAACATCTGAATGGAAGTCTTTTCCAAGGAATTAAAAAGCCTTCTGGATCAGGCCTAGCAGGCATTTATTTCACTTTGTTCTTAGTGCTCAGTTGGCTGTGTTAGGAAACTAAGGTTGATATTTTGGCATAACTAGATTTTTTTTTTTTTTCCCCAAGAAGATACCCTATGGATTAGCACTTAGCAGGAAGCGAAAATTGCTATGAATATTGCTCCTTCAAGATATTTTTCTCATTGGTGCTGCAGGGGAAAACTGCAACCACCTAAATATGGAACAGGCAAGGAGGTGAGTGAGCCACAGCTTTACTTCTGAGTGCAGACTGTGGCTTACCTGCAAAATCCCAGTAATGTGTGACTCAGCTGCAATAATATCATTTATGCTGGTAGGGGTAAAAACCAGCTGATTTCCCTGTTGCTCCTTCCTAGTGGTGCTCTCTGCATCTGAGTTAATCCTGCTGACTGCTCCATCTCACACCATGTGTTTGGTGGTCTGGATGCTCTCCAAGGATGTGGGGCACCCGAGATTATAACCTTTACAAATGTAGGTTTATAAACGCAAAGGCTCTGTCAGGAGTGAGTTATACAGGAAAACAGAGCAAGTGTTTCTACTTATTCAGGCAGTCTGTCGTAAAAGCAAGCTCAATGAGAACAGGATGATGACAATAAAACTGGGAAGTGCAGTTTAACAGCAGAACTCCTTCAGCAATGATGACAACACCACAGCCCAACCTCAGCAGACAACTGCAGAGCCAGATCAGGGAACCACTGTGCTCCATGGGCCATCCACGGGCTCAGAACATGGTTATGCAAGACTTGAGGTCACTGGATGAGAAAAAGGAGTTGGGAGGAGGTAATTTATTGATCTCCATGGCTTTGAGAGCACACTCTATATGCTGGAGTGACACACATTGATTCAGAGAAAGCCTTAATGTCTTTCTCTTCTGACCCACCTTTTCTTGGAACCATTGCTACCAACAGCACCAAGATGTGAAGGGGAAGTAAAACACCTCCAAGGACTGTAGGAGTTTGGCCTGGGCTTGGAATTAATTTTTAGCAGAAGAGTTGGGATGGAGGGAGAGGATGCAGGCGCAGGAATGCAACAGTCACTGCTCCACAGAGCAGAGACAGCAACATATCCAGGGACCAGAGAGCAGCCAGAGGTTTCTGGAGGTTGAGCAGGGAACTGGGAACTGAATCCAGGGTCTGAGACCTCCACTGGCAAAATTGTCAGTGACTTCAAACACCATTGACTCGTAACAGCTGCGACAATTTACAGGAGCTGAGGACCTGCCCCCAGGAGCCCTGCCCGTGCCCCTTGCTCTCGCTGCTAGAGATTGATGACTCTTACAGGTCAGATTTTTTGTTTTGTTTTGTCAGGCTTAGATTGCTTCTTTGTACACTGCTGAGATCAAATCAATTACTTTCCACTCCAACCATCTGACCAAAGTAATTCTAATGGAGCAGAAAGCAGAAACTCAGATAAAAGAAGGGACAACATATTTTTCACTGTTATCTTTGTGCTGAGCATGATAAAGAAGGAATGAAGGCTGAAATAAAGATCATTCTTAATAATTCCCCCTCACGTAAGAGTAATGATCTTAATCCCCACCCTTTGTCTTTGTTGTGGAGATTGGGGACATGAGTTTAGATGGAAGATGAACCCTGTAAGTCTTCAAACAAAGAACACTTATAACAGAAACCCTGTTTCCCTGATAATAATATCCAGGAAAACTATTATTTTGGAACATGATTGCATTTTTCAGCTACCTTAATACCATTTTTACTGTTCAGCTGCATGAAAAATTACCTAACCTGTTGGAATGGATTTCTTGACCCACACATAGCTACATTAAAGGGTGTAATTTAATGCAATCTAACTAAATTAGCACCAATTAGACAGGCTAAATTAAAGGGCATGTCACTAATAAATTTTATGCTAAACATATTACTGATAATAAGCTCACTAAAAATTGCATAATGAAATAAAACATTCTTTTTAACACTGCTCAGTCTAAATATGAATATATAAAAAGTCATGAAATAATGAAATACAGTATGCTAATTCCCAGTTGCCTTTCAGGATAACATCACAGCAATATTAAAATGCATCAATTACAGCGGTGTTTAAAAACAATAGGTCAAATCCTAGAGGGAAGCAGAAAGCCAGGCCAAATTCCATGCAGTACATGGGATCCTGATCCTGCAAACATTTACATATATATGCCCAGCTCCTTTGAACTCAGCAGGTTTGCTCCTGTACATGAAGTTGCTGGTTTGCTGCTGTGCCTGCTCAGAGATGAACTGCAGCAAGGGGCAGGGTGTGATGGGAGGGCTGCAGAAAGTGCCTGGATTCCCACCGGGATGCTTTTGATGGGAGGTATTTTTCCAAGTTCGACTTTCCAAAATAACAGGTACCAAGGTTTTACAGCACACCCTTCCTAAGTCCTGTATGTGTCCCACAGCACAAAATCTAAGATGAAGGAGGTTATTGAAAGCTTGCAGCAACCAGTTCTTTGATCAGGGAGAGGAAGGTAGATTTCCCACAGGTCTGAGTGTCTGTCCCCTCCTCTGTGACTGGGTTCTCTAACAAATTATGAGAGCTGGGCTCATGCCCTGTCCCATTTCCCCACCACAGCCTGCCTGGGCTCTCTCTCTCCCAGCTGCTCCTCACAAAACTTTCCCCTCAGGGAGCGCTGCCGTCTATTCTAATTTTGGGGTCAACTGGTCAAGAGGTGCTGAGTGGCAAAACCACAAAAACACCATCCCCCTCAAATGCATAATCCCCATTCCTACCAGCCAGGGGTGGAATTTGGTGACTCAGCCATAAGCAGGGTTTGAGAAGTGCATCTTCAGCAGACCAAACACACCAGTGTCCACATTTTCAGCTATGCCCCAGTGAGCAGCTGGGAGAGGTGTAAATAAATCATTGGTGACTCCATTCACTTCCATCCCCAAAATTTTGGATGCCCCTCACTTCCAAGGATTACTAAGGCACCAAATAAAGCCAGACAACCTGGCTGCATCCCCACTTAATGCACCTGTTCTCTGCTGGGTAGACCCAGAGGTTTATGACCCTTTTGCATCTCCTTTCTGATCAAAAGGCCAGACAAGCTCTGGCACTCTATGTACCATTAATCTGTCAGCTATTTCTTAATCAGTAATAAAGTAAATTAGGGATAGTAAAGTGGAAGTGACATCTTTATTAAGACAGACCAACATGTCCTGAATAGTAACGAGAATGAGCTTCTGGAACACATGCTCTGCATTCACACATTCGCTAATTAGGGCCCTCAGCATGGACCTTGCTTACAAGTTGTCTTTGCTCAGACTGCTAGTCTAAAGTTAATAGGCTCATCCATGTGATTAACATCTGTAAAAGCAAGTTCTAGACTTCTTGTCTTCAGCTCCTCAAAAACCCAAAATACTTTTTATGGAAATGGAGGTGCTGTTTCAGTAAACACAAAGAAACATGCAAGAAAAATCTGCATTCAAATTCATCTGGACTTGAATGCAGATTTTAATCAGCTTCTGGACACATCGGTTATAACCAATGCTCGACAGCAAACTGAGCCTTAAGCCAAAGGGGAAAAGCAGTAATGTACAAGTAAAAACCATATATGGAAGTTTTGCAAGTCAAAAAATTAACATACATGGACACTGCCCACTTTCTGGGGCTGCAGCCTGTTGTCAGAAAAAAGGAATTTTTCACATCAGAGTATGCTTCCCTCCCTCCATAAATACATCCTTCCTCTCTCATAAGAAAACAAATAGGATTTTCTGGATTCTGTTCAGGCCATAGCAAGAAAAAAAAAAAAAAAAAAAAAAAAGGCAAAGAGGTGTAATGACATTGTGCAGAGTCCATTAAAATCCCAAGAAGTGCTAAAGGCACCTGCAAACTTGGCATTTCCTGCTCAAGTTCTTCCACTTTTCAAGCAGGTTTTTAAAACTGCTAAGAAACTATGCCAAATGATGGTTGTTAATCAGAGACTCCTTTTAAATTGTATGAAAACAAACCAGAGTTGAGACCGTAAACTGCACACTTTACTACATGAGGAACTAAAAAATGAATGAACTCACATTGGTGCACAATGCGAGGAAAAATGGTGGCATTGGAATAAAAGGCATGTATTTGGGGCTTTTTAAACAGTGCTGTGATTTTGTTTTAAATGAATTATTTTGTTAAAAATGAATTCCTGGTTTTTAGAGGTTTGGTTTGGTTGGTTTTTTTTGTCCCAGCCAGTCTTCAGATCAGCAGCTGCATGGATGTGACCTGCCATAATTTTCTTTACTTCAGATCAGTTCTAAGGGTATGCGCCCTGCAGGATCTGGCCCACTGGAGACAGGAATACCACTGCAGGACACTTCTGTGCAGCAGAGAGAGTCCCAGATGGTGGCTGCCTCTCTGCAAAAGTGCTCTTGCTAAATCAAAAGCAGCCCTCTAAACATGCAGCTTTGCCATCCCTTGGAAAACAATACACAAGTGATTTATTCTCTTTAAAGAAATTATCAGTTTGGTTCATTAACCTATAGCCGTACAAAAGCAGGAGTCAATTACGTTGCCACATCAGATGTGTGTAAAGATAATTACCCTGAAAAGAAGATGTAAAGGTGTCCATAAAGGCAGTGAAATGTGACCTATTAAATCAAGCTGTAACCTATTATGGGTCAAAAAACACATTTGTAGGGCCAACAGGCTCATGGCAATGGCCAATCTAGCATGAATTCTGCAGGTGTCCTTTTCAAATAAACATGAAATCTCTCCTTTTCATTCCCGCCATGTTACTGTCTTCTTACCTCCCACACACACTTTACTCGACCCACAAATGCAAAGGGCACACACAAATGTCCCCTCAGAATTATAGAGAAGAGCATACCATATATGAGCAGTTAAATAGCAAGTATGACACAAAATCAGACAGAAAACCCAAAAAGAACAGCAATACCCTGCAGTTTTACTGGTCGTTTCATAATGCTATTTCATCTGTCATCTCACACAAAGTACCTGCTCCTTAGTAAATCTGCACTGGATGGTCAAGATCTGACCCATCTGCCTATATAAAGACAAATACAAATCTTGTAAATGTTCTGAAACTCTTTTTTTGTGAATTTTTCCAACATTAGCTTGAAGTTATTAAAAAGAAAATTAGCATGCAGCTTTCGTTGTCTGTGACTGACTTGTGAGTGATGTTCCTCTTGATTGATTTAAACCACTTCATTTTCAGTAAGCACCTCTAATACTTGAAGGACCTCATTGAACCAGTTTAGATTTTATTTTGCCTCATTTATACTCACTGCAACTAATGGGTTGAAAAGAAGTCTACTTTATGTCACATGCCAAAACACACAGGTATCACAGAGATTCCTCAGAATGCCTCTCCTTTTCAGCTCCTTTGGGGTCACTCTGGATAACCTTTTGGGTTACACTGGGCTCAATTCTGCTGTCACTTGCACCAGAGGTCTAATCAGAAGTAATTAAATGGAAGTCACCAGAGCTCTTTAATGGCAATCCCAGTAGAACTGAGTCTGTAATTAAACCTGCAGGTTTTTAAAGAGAAGTACTGCCTTAACACAGGTGTCCTGGACTGAGGCAGAAACACTGATGCCTTGTAAACAGTTTCACCTCAGTGCTGAAGACTGTCCCAGCGTGGGGAGCAGATGCATTTCTGATTTATGGAGCTGCTGTGTCAATGGTCCTGACTGCAGTCACTTCGGCAGAGCTAAGCCAGATGACCACTGGGAAGGGGCTCACCCTTGAAGGGGCCACAGAAACAAACTGCAGTCTGTGCAACACAGGAATAAATCATGAGAAACCCAGGTTAAGCCACCAGAATTAATGGTGTAATATCTGCACATTTAGGACAAGACCCAGGGCCAAAGTATTTAATCGTTAAACACATTTACATTATTAAACATATTATTTGATTAAGGTATCCATCAGAGATAGAGCATACATTTTAAGAAAAAAACATCTACATGCTAGAAAGCATCCAGATGCTTTCTGGACTAGGCAGTTTTATGGGTAACAGACAAAAGCCCACCTCTGTCTCCTTCAGAGTTATTATATTTTTATTCTTATCTAACATACTCCATACTCCTTTATATCCTTCATGCTGCATAGCAGGCTTTTAACTGTTCTAAAAATAACAGTCATTAAAGGAAGCACAGAGATGTTCCAGTCTCTTTGCTGAATGTGAATTCATACCAGCTCTGTCAAGGAAGGTTGGCCACAAACCTGTCTGCAGCAGGTGTGAGGCTGAGCTCCTTTTTGGAGAATTAGTCTCATCTATCATATAAATTTGTTTTGGGTTAACCGGTATGTTGCTCACAGCACAAGAAATTGAGAAGCCTCCCACCCAGTGCAGGAGAAGTTTAAAGTATTGGTCAGTAAAGTGAAATGATTCTGCAGAGATATCTGCGGAGATAAATTGCCCACTTATCCACCTTAATTTGTAAGACACATCAGGTGTCATCTAAGACAGTATTCCTAAGGGACCAAGTCACCTTTATAATCATCATAGAGGTGAGACTGTTGGGCAAACACTAAATCAAAACAAAAATAATTTTCCTCAAGGAAACATAATTTGTGTAACTCAGAAGTCCAACACACAAAGAATTAACAAATGCAGTACCTATTGTTTGTTTCCCTCTGCATATCTGTATCTGCATACATGGCTTTTAACAAAAACACACTTAATATGGTTATGATGATAGCAATGCTATTCTCTGTGTTCCTTCTTTTTTCTTAAGCAATTCCAGAGAAGAAATTAGGTATTGATTCTCTCCCTACCTATGTCATCTTTTCTCTTTAATAGATTCATGGCTTTCAGGCTTTAGTTCCACAAACCAGTAGGTAGCATCTAAGCAAGATTCACTTTTCTGAAGGGAGTCCTGATTGCTATTAATTCTTCTGCTTTGCTTTTTTTTCTCCAAGTGTGGTTGAAGTGCCTTTCTAGAGGAGTTAAGAATAAAACATTTTCAAGTTTTGCAGAACAAAGCCAAAAGAGTTTCTCCTTCACATTCACACCAGACCAGTGTCCTGATGCCAAAATAGTCTCTTACAAGTTGGGCAACTGATTTCAAATTTCCAGTCCCAGCTGACATTTAATTATCCTGCACAAAGAAGAGCAGTTCCAAGATGCCCAACAAAGAGGTTCAAGTCTCTAAGTTGAATTCAAGAGATGTGGAGCACGAAGCTTTGCCATCCACACCACAAGAGTGCTTCAACTGCTGGATGGTTCCTCACCATCCTCTACCAAATTGGAGTTCCTCTCCTGCCCAAACAGGGACACGTGTTACAGTGGGAATCCCTTGTGCTTTTCTCCTGTTCAGTGAGTTCCTTCAGAGGATTTGCTGTCACTCTGCTGATGCCATACACCAAAGTGGCACCAGATTTTGGAGTGTCCAGTCTGAAGCTGAAAGCTCAGAACCAGCCAGAGGTGTGCAAGCCAATCTTGTCTGCCACATTCTTACCTGTATATGAAAACCATTAATGCCAAGAATTTAGCTGTGCTATCAGAAGTCCTGTCCTGCAAAATGAATTCCATGGGAATAAAGGCATTTGCTGTTAAGTTCTCCAGTGTACCTCTGCCTCAAGTCAGCTTCAATGGAGATGGGCTGAATTATGTCAGCTCAAGATCTGCCCTTGCTCCCATTCAAAAAAGACAAAACAGGCCCTTCCTCTGATCAAGAAGTGAAATTTTATAATTCACTTAATGAGGAAGAGCTAATGTCCATAGAGACACTAGTGTTTAATATCAGATGTGTCAATCAAAGCCTATTAATGTTGAGTCGCTAATTTGATTTGTGAAATACTGTAACAAAGATTCATATAATTTATCCTTGAGGGATAATCGTTGGGTATTAAATTAACCTAGTGGATGTTTGTCCTGTTTTCTGACTAAAAAGAAATGTGTTCACAATAGTTTACCACACAGCAAAGCCAGTGAGTATAGAAAGAAAGAGGAGAATGCTTTAACATTCATTACACGAGTTGTGTGTCAATTAAGTTTGTCATATCTTCCTCATCTCTTTATAGAATAACTTAAAATATGCATTCCTGGCAAGGTTATTTTCAAGAGTCAACAACCAAGGGTTGTGCTTTAAAGAAAACAAGGCATTTAATAGACCATTGTGACCAATGAACTCCTGCTGGCATGAGGATGTCTACAGTTTGGGTCTCATCTGTAACCTCACACTTAGGAAACTGCCGGATGAGTGTTTCATCAGCATTGTGCTGTTGTCTCTGCTGTTCTGTCCTACATTAAATACTTGAGAATCACTCTAAATCTCTATTCAGGGTAACAAGGAAATACACTGAAAATTATCTGATTAGTTTCACGAGCAAGTACACCTAGGCAGAGACTTAACTTAGGTTTTATAGCTACAGTGAAGTTCTGTATTTGGGAAAAAATGTAGGGAAATGAGAATTGAAAAAACAGCCCTCCTTCATGTAGTTGTATAAATTTACATGTGGCCATTTTTAGGCTTTGGACAAATAATAAACATGCAGGAGTAAATTTTGGTTTTACACAGAAGAGCAGAGCCTGGCCTATGCTTCACTGTGCCTGACAAG
The DNA here is from genome assembly GCF_009819655.1 of Sylvia atricapilla. Taxonomy (NCBI): domain Eukaryota; kingdom Metazoa; phylum Chordata; class Aves; order Passeriformes; family Sylviidae; genus Sylvia; species Sylvia atricapilla. Next base: position 5,688,731 of record NC_089160.1, read on the forward strand.
AGCCAGACTCAGTGAGCTAATACCACTGTGTACACTTTGAGCTGATCTCCAACAAACCATCCTATGGCATCAGCTGAATGAAATTCCTACTTGCTAGATTATTTCCTTTAGCAAAGTGTGCTTCAAAAAGTACCACAGCTCATATTTATCATTTGGGGACTGTACAAACTCTGCACCAAGTGTCTTTGCAGTCTCTGATTTAAGTGGGACACCCCTCAGGAGAAAAACCACTAATTTACAGCAGTTATGGCAGCACAGGACCCATAGAAATGCCACAGTTTACATTTGTTTTAACCACAATGGTTATTTTTGTTACAGCTAACATAAAAATCTCCCTTCTCATTCATATTTGTCACCATTTTGTTTTTATGTAAAATAATAATCATTATAACAATAGTAATTCCAGATGTTCATGTAAAAGCAGCTTATTAAATCACAGTTGTGCACTCTTCCATGTTGTAATTCGCTCAGATAAATTCCCTTTTCTTAAAGCAGGTAATAAATACATAAAGCTTTTCTATCTATATATCTTTTAATCGACTGCAGTCATTTAACCTAGACCCTCTAACCAAATTAATAATAGAAAACGTGTCATAACAATTCCTTACCACAGGATGAATTATCATTATTGTTTTGGCATTGAAAATCCTTTCTGCTACCTCAAATTACCCTTCTTTTCAACAGTGCACAATACATGAATCGCTTCCCTAATCCTGCATGTTACTAAAAATCACATCCCAGTACAATAGAGCCATCTGACAAGCTACTTTCTGACAGCATGCTAAACTATTGTGGTGGTGAATTCCCAGAGACCCTCTGGATCTGTTTCATTAATAAAAGTTGTGAGTGAAAGCCGAAGGAGGAACTGCTCACAGCCTGTGAGAATCCACCCGAAGGCTGAACTTCACATCCCAGCTCTTCCCACCACCCTTAGTGCCATGGAAACAGCTTCCCATGTGCCAGGGAGGTGTTAAGCAGACAAACATCGTTAGAGCTCCAGCTATATTCCTTTTGAAATCTAAAAATTTAAACATCTGGGTTTTGGTTTTTTTTTTTTTTTTTTTTTTTTTTTTTTTACAGCTGGGGGCAATTACAGCACCATTTCCAAACAGCACAAATGTGTGTCTATCCATAGCATTATATACACACGGGCTCTGATCCTCAGCTCCCTGTTAAATTAGTCACATTTGACAATGTCAAGCGAGTCATATTGGATTTACAGCACCTGAGAACCCAGCCTTGCAATCTGCAACCATTTGTAAAAGGATGAGTGATCTGCAGAGCAAGGGTAGAGTTGAACAACAGTGAATTACAATTTTCAGTGTTGATTTCTGTTCTGATACTGACACCCTCCATTGCTTCGAGCTAGTTCTTTTTTTTTTTTTTTTTTTTTTTTTTTTTTTTTTTTTTTTTTTTTTTTTTTTTTTTTTCTTGCAGCAACCTCATAAAACATATTTTCATCCTGGGGCTTAAGGGGCAGGACTTGGGCCCTGCATCAAAAAATCTGCACATTCAAAGATCTGCACCACACTAGAATTGGTATTACCAAGTTCGTTTCTATTACTATTGTTTTTGAAAAGATAGTAAACCATCTGCCCTCTTTATGGTCTTCTAATCAGAATCAACTTGTGCTTTTACCAGACAAGTATTTAAGAGACTTTTTATTGCAACAAACCAGCATTCATCAAAAGTGGTGTATTTTTAACACTAATTCTAATTATAACAAGCAGTGCATTTTGTGTGCTTTCCAATTATGCATGAGAAAAGTCAGTGTAAGTGTCCTCTCTTATCATAATTATCTGTTTCTAATTTCAATTTTGGCTATGACTTTGCACTCAGTGATGTAAATGTAAATGTTCCTGTCAGATAAAGATTAATTTGATTTAAGCCCTCTTTGTTCTAATTATATATTCTATTTCTGCTCACCATGCAAGTTTCATTTGAAGGCACATCTGTATTTTATCACAACAATGAAGAAATTCTTTGGTATTTAAAAAGGTAACTACAGGATTTCAGCTAGTCCTGTCAGGCACTGTTATGACAGTGCATGCTAGGACTGTGCCAAATGAATTAATATTTTAGATGACTAATGCATGAATTACTGTAATTATTACTTGACTATTGAAGTATGTGAACTTTTATCAAATGAAATAAAACTTGTTGCCCTAATTGCTCTCTGTACTCCTAAGGAAACATGACCTTTATGGGCTCTGAATCTGAGCACACTGAAAATACTGAATAGTACCTCACAGTCAGAATAGGAGATTTAACAAGGACAGAAAAATCATCTTATCTCTGATACAGAACACATCTCCTTGGTATTCTCCTGTCTGGAAATCAAGGGTTTAGGAATGGCCTAGAGAGATTTCTGTCATTCATCACATCCATGCTGTGTGGACATCCCAGGGGAAGGAACAGATCTAGAGAGAGGGTGATTCTGCTGTATTAGCCAGATTTGAAGCCTCACGCTTACAAACACCCAAAACTATTTAAATACTGAGTTTTGTGGGGCCTGCACTAAGGGAACACTTCAAAACCACAAACGAGTCCTGGGTTTGATGGAAACGGGATGTGATCCACTGACCCTCACAAAGGTCTCCAGGAGGCAGCAACAGAGTATGTTTTGGCAAAGAGGTGATTCCAGTACTGCCAAAGCCCACTGTGTCTAACCTTGCTTGCATTCACATCCCAGGATGACATGAATTTCCACCAAAGCCATCACAAGTGAGGGCTGGCTGCCTGCAGAGTCAGGTCTCTAGGCACAGCTCAGAGTGGTTTCTAACATAAACCCAGTTCAAGTTTCAGTGCCAACACTTACAGGGCTGGTAAACACTCACTGCTTTCACAAAATTTAGAGCAACTTGAACAGTAATCAACAGCTTCACTGACATTTGGGTGATGTTGCCCCACAGAATCAAAGCCTCGATACCAAGAACACAACCACTACATGAACCTCTCCTTTTCTAAGTAGTGTCATTAACAAGACTTGAAGACTTTGAAGGTGAGCATGCACATGTGGCAGTTCCTGTTCTGCAGCTGCAGAAATTTGGCTTTCCATGTAGAGTCTGTCTGTAGCTCATCCTCCAAGCTGCTCTCTCCTCCCAGAACTCATTTCCCTCCCCTCTCCACAGGAGGGGCTGTGCACACCTCTCTGCTGTACAACTCACAGATGATTGCACATAATATTAAAAGTATAACATTTCTAGGATTCATTAGAAAGCTAAAAAAATTAAAATATTTTTATCTAAATACTAACAACCATATTTAAAAATGCTTAAGGCAATCTTACAGTCAAGACTCAACAATGCTGTTATCCAACAGCTCAGTGGTGCAACATCTCTTTGAACAGTTTTCTCCTGACATTTCTGTCCACTTCAAGGGGCAACCACTCAGATAAACAATCTAACAACTTGAGAGATTGAGATTTAGACACTTACCACTCACTGACATTTAGACTTCCCACTTGATCTGTGCCAACTGCTGACTTCTGAGCACGTCACAGCTGCAAATTGGCACATAAGTACTTCTGCCTGGCTACTGGCTTCAGAATATATTTACTGCACCTTCTGGCTATTCTATGGCATAGAGAAAAGCTAAGACTAGAAGTGCTTTTATACAACACCTCACCACTTCATACTATTTCTTTAATAAATGAAAGAGAGAACGAACACAAAAGCATTGCTTGGGTTGGTGCTGTTTTTCCAATTGTTTTCATTTATAAAAATGTTGCTGTTTTACTTGCCAAAACAAAAATATACTGCTGCAATATTGCTGTGATCTCTGAGCACAGTGTTTCCGGACAAGGGGTGACCTTCTGTACCTTTTATCTGGAGGAATTTGGCCCAGAGAAGCAGAAATCAAACAACATGTGATTCAGAGCTTCTGCAGGACCCGTCACCTCTCATCAGCCTGTGATTTAGTGTAACCTGAACAGGGACAGCCCTGTTGTTTTGTATAGGAACCAACATGACATTATCCAGAGCCAGGAGGTCATTGGTTTAAATCTCAGCTAATCTGATGTGTCAGACCAAAGGCTCAGATTAGGCAGTTGGAGAAAATGGAAACATTCCCCTGCAATTTAATATCATAATTAACTACGGACAAAGGATACAACTACTTCAAAAGAAATAAAGCTTTAACAAGAAAAGATAATGGGTCAAATCCACTATTGGCATAAACTGCCAGAATCATGCTCATGTCACAGATCTCTGTCAGCTTTCACTAGTGGCAAATTAGGCTACAATTAATGAATTTCAGTGATCAAACTCCAATTAATTGTTCATTGCTGCAATAATCCAGCTGGAGATGTGTGTGTGTGTGCAAACACTTTACAATATCACTGCAGCACTACTTCTGTTATCAGACAACAACAGACAGCAAGAAGCACTACAGCAACAGTCTGTAATAGCTAAATTTACCTGTTAATTTTGGTTTAGGTAATATTTTAAAAACAGTCAGGTACTTCTTGCTAACAGAAAAATACTCTGCAGAATACAGGGGAGAGAGAAAGGATACAGATTGTAAAGTTTTACCTAAAAGTCCAAATACTCCTAATAAATTAATGACTTTTATTGAAATGGGCTGGACTGCATCCATCTGCAGATGAATATTGGCTGCATGTGCTTTCCTGGAGAGAATGCAATAAAGTGATTGAAGTGGTGATAAAAAGGAACACATTAGTAAAAATGTCTACCATAACTTTATAATGTACATTTTTACACCGAAATATCTCGGAAACATTATAAACATCATTAAAAAGTGAGCAGTGGGACCTGCTTCAGGATACTTGCTCCCTTCTGCTGATCTGATTATCTGAGCTCTTGCCTGATCAGAATGGCCATTAGGATTTGTTGGGACTTACTTGTCAGAAAATACATTATTTGGAAACAAGGTCTTTATTTAGGAAGGCATTCAAAGACAGGCTTAAGTGCTCTTTCCAACAAATATTCTACATGAGGACCTTGATTTGGCAAGTACTTGTAGACTTCTAACAAAAACATAGTTCACTTGACTTCAGTTCAACAGCTTGAACACTCCAAGGTGAGTTTTTATGACAAATGTTTGATTGGAGAGGGGGCTAATATGCATTTTTTCACCTTGGAAATATGTGGGCTTTGAGGGCATGAACAGATAAATAATAATTGAAACTTTAGCAAATGCTAAAGCAAATTTGTATGAAAAGACAAAATCTGGTGTTCTGTGGGACTCCCTCTAAAGCTGTGCCTCAACAGCCCCTTCTGCTCAGGGGAGAGCCTCTGGACTGATGCAAATGTAATGGGAAGAACACTGGCATGCTGCCCCTACCTCCTAAATATATTTTGAGAGGAAAGAAAAATAACAAAAGTATCTGGGACTGACTAAGGTTGATTGCTGCTGAATGACCTTAAATGCCTCTTCCTAATGCTACAGCCTTGCCCCCTGCTCTGAGCTACTGAGTTACCTCTTAAATTCATTCTTATTATTTGCAGCAGCAGTCTCCTCTGTCAATTTATAACCACACTTAAAATTTACCCCATAGTGTGTAATTTTCTGTGCAAAAAACATGGACTGCAAAGCAGCCACAGAGCTAAAACAACTAGTGAAATAGCTTCTACTCGTAGTTTCTCCTGGAGAATTTAAAAATCTGTCACCCTAAAGCATCTTTTAAAAATAAAACAGAAATAAACAATATTTCCCACAACCTCTCCATACAAAGAAATATAATTTAAAAAGCACAGTATGAAAACCGTGGAAACGAATGAATCTCATCATACTCCTATTTATTAAATCCTTATTACCCCAGGAGCAAAAAGCTAACTCTCCACCACCTCCCCAGTGTCAGCCAAGCAAGATGGCAGAGCTACCCATTCCCTGAACTACTTCTGTGGATTAATGGAAAAAAGGAGACTGTGCTTCCCAGGTAAATGTGTGACAGGACAATTGTTCTTGAGATGAATGATATTAACTGCAGCACAAGGCAAGGAAGAAAAAGTGGATTTTAATGCTGTTGAAAATTATGGCCTTAAGAAATATAGTGGATGACTAAAAGTCCTCTATTCAATGAAGAAATCATTGAGAAGTTCTTGGCAGGATGTCAAAAACTGCATTTAAGAGGACAATTAAAACAGTATAATGCAAACTCTATAATTAGAACCATATCTGGTTGAGCAACATACTATTTGTCTTCCAGGCTGTTAGAAGAAAAAATCCCCATGAACTGCTGCCAGTATTTATTGGGGTATTTACCAAATAATGCAGATTTGGCCAGAAGATGAATTTTGTTACCATAAAGATTAAGTGAAAAATTGCATCCACCTTTGTACCTTGAAAGATTCTTCTCGGATACTCATTTACCTCCCACAAGTAACCTGACTCACAAATCCATGTGTTTATGTTATTTTACAGGGACAATGACCAAGCCCCCTTCCAATTATGCAAACCCAGGCCTGCTCCCACTAAGGTGTCAGAGTTCTGTGCTGTTTAAAGCCAGCACAGCTTAATTTGTACCAGTTGAGGAACAGCCCAGAATTTAAAGTAGAACATGGGAAACCTGCCAGAAGTGCTACAGGGAGCCCAAATTTCATCTACACACAACAAAATAGGACATCCCCATCATGCTTTATGATGCAGACACCTTGGAAGTAGTAAAATGGTAAGAATTTGTCTCAAAAATAAAGTTTGCACTTTTCAGTTAGCGAACACAAACATTAAATGGAATTTCCACGGTACAGGAAGACACGTGAGGAAAACATTTAAAACCAGATGCAAGCTACTTTCATGACAAACCTCTCCCTCTGGGCAACAGTGAAGGCCAGATTCAGCATGGCCCTGGGGAGCAAAGCAGGTGTCTGAGCCAGTAATGAAGTCAGGGACTCCCAAAGGTGAGCAGTGTCCCTGCTCAGGGAGGACCTTTCCACCTGATCCTGGTGGGCTGACACAAGAGGGGCTGGTGCTGACAGGGAGCAGGCAGAGCCATCCCTGATGGGAATGAGATGGGTTCTCTCCCATCCAGCCCTGCCAGAGCCATCCCTGATGGGAATGAGATGGGTTCTCTCCCATCCAGCCCTGCCAGAGCCATCCCTGATGGGAATGAGATGGGTTCTCTCCCATCCAGCCCTGCCAGAGCCATCCTTGATGGGAATGAGATGGGTTCTCTCCCATCCAGCCCTGCCAGAGCCATCCCTGATGGGAATGAGATGGGTTCTCTCCCATCCAGCCCTGGCAGAACCATCCCTGATGGATGGGAATGAGATGGGTTCTCTCCCATCCAGCCCTGCCAGAGCCATCCCTGATGGGAATGAGATGGGTTCTCTCCCATCCAGCCCTGGCAGAACCATCCCTGATGGATGGGAATGAGATGGGTTCTCTCCCATCCAGCCCTGGCAGAGCCATTCCTGATGGGAATGAGATGGGTTCTTCTTTCCTATCCAGCCCTGGCAGAACCATCCCTGATGGGAATGAGATGGGTTCTCTCCCATCCAGCCCTGGCAGAACCATCCCTGATGGATGGGAATGAGATGGGTTCTCTCCCATCCAGCCCTGGCAGAGCCATTCCTGATGGGAATGAGATGGGTTCTTCTTTCCTATCCAGCCCTGGCAGAACCATCCCTGATGGGAATGAGATGGGTTCTCTCCCATCCAGCCCTGGCAGAACCATCCCTGATGGATGGGAATGAGATGGGTTCTCTCCCATCCAGCCCTGCCAGAGCCATCCCTGATGGGAATGAGATGGGTTCTCTCTAATCCAGCCCTGGCAGAGCCACAGGGATCTGCCCAAGACACGGTGCCTCTCCCATCATTGCCAGGCCAGATCAGTTCCACGCTGCCCATGTGTGAAGTACCTACCATGAGCCACTGAAGCTCCATGTGCTCTGGGGCATGGCTAATAAAGGACTTCAAAGCTTTGAAAATACTGAATTTTTTGACGATTACCCGAACCAAATTTCAGAATCTTTTGAAGATGGTTTGTCTCCACTCAGGGGCTCTGTTTTACGAGGCACTGGGAGAAGTTGCAATTGCTTAACCTCATTTTAGCATGCAGCAATTTTACAGTGTGCTTTCCTTTCTTAGTGCTCTTGTTCCAAGCGCAGAGGTTTGGGATGCCAGTGTGCTGGATTTTCAACATGGGGGGAACATGAGAAACCACATGGAAACCATCAAGAGAGTCTAGTTTCTAGAATCCTGTAACTGAGATACACTGGCCTTGTGTTCGATACTGCCTCTTGGTGGAAAAATGCTGTTACACAGGGTAAAGTTTAATTGTTCAGAGAAGCTTTGGATCTGGTTCTGCAGGACAGTTTCTCTGAATTTAAAACAAAATCTCATGGAGGATCTCCTAATATGGAGTTTTATTTCCTGTGGGAACACTTCAGCAGAGGAAGAAGCAGGGGAATACATAAGAACGAGATGTGAATTCCAGTGGTACAAATAATCATAATGTTCAGCACAGTGATTATACTGAACACAATGCCAACTCCAGCAGAGAAAACCCACACATATGTAATTCTCCTACTGAAGAAAAACTAAATGTAACATTGAGACTTAATCCTTGATGGTCTTCCTCTTTCTCCCACACTCTGGACTGCATAAACTCTACAGCATATTCTACTTCTCTTTATGGCTCCTGGTTAGTCTAGGTGAGACAGAGAGAGATTTTTTTTTTCTCAGCCCAAGAAATCAGATGTTACTCTCAGCAGTAAAACATCACAGAATTAATTGAGAGCCTATTAGGAATACATCCCCATAATAAAGAGTGCTACCCTACCACTCTGCAAAGAAAGCAAGCAACAAATTTCACAGTTACTGTAACCATCAAACTAAATAATAAGTCTATTATCTTCAGCAATGTATTGCCTTATACACATGAAATATAATAGGTATTAGCACAATACTTCTTTTGGTACATGACAGATTACTTCAGATTATTTCAGCATTATTGAGATCCCTGGAACATCGTATCAGTTATAAAAGAAAAAATATAGCCCAAATTTGTAAAGGTCAGCGAGTAATTGTTAACCTTGGAGGAGAAAGAAATCAGTACTTTTACTGACAGCACTCAGGGCTTCTTGTAAATCATATTCATATTCATATATTTAAGCATTAATTTACATAGTTAATTTCTGACAGGTTGACAACTGCAGTCCTTCTATCCTCTTGGTGTAAAGTAAGAAGTCAATTGTTATTCAGTGTATCAGTTACAGTGGTAGTGCCACTAACTGTATTTTATATAATGTGCTATCTGCAGAAAAGCAGATAAGAATTTGATTTAACATCCAATTAAAAGCCGTCATTGAAAAATTACTTCAAATAAGCCTTTTATTTTCTTTAATCAGTCCTCAATTCAAGCCTTCCTTGGACCTACTGAACCAAGCATCAGGACTCATGAATTTTGATTAAAAAATTTGAGCCCATTTCTAACTTAAGCAGATTTTTTTTTTGTTGCACTGTTTGATAGAAATTTAATAAATCTATGAATCCTTGCCAGCGTCATTTATCATCTTTTTTTCCGCAAGACTGGCCTATTATGCCTCGGCAGTAAATTATGAGGAAGCCAGCAAACCAAAACTTTTCAGTCCGATACTGAAGAAGAGATATAATCACTTGCATTGAACCATATAATTATAGTAGAATATGAATCTCTGAAACATTAGGTCCTGTTTTGAATATGTAATGCCCGTGCTTTGAGAGCCTACAAAGATTTCTAGCTGATCTAATATAGCTCAGTTTAGCATCATATTGAACAATTTGCTGTTAATGAAAATGACAGCAAAAGCCATAAACAACAAACGGGGAGACTTGGTAAAGGAGTGTTAGGGAAATTTCCCTGTCTTTGGAACAACAAACCAGGAAATCAAATAGTCACCTTTTAGGGTGCCAAGTCAACTACTTCTAAACGATCACAGAGAGCTTAACCTGGGACCACGCCACCAAAGGTTTGCTGGTTTAGGCACGAATTTGGGATGTGGCTGAGCCTCTCCACCTTCCCTACAAGAGAGTTGTAGGAAGAGAGAGGCTCCTCCAGGGAAGAATTCAGGTGAGGAGCTGAATTAACTGCTCCAGTTCACACTGCAGAGATGCCCATCTCTGTTGATACTGATCTATGGGAGCAAAGGAGACTCACCCTAATTTAACCCCTAAATTAGGGGGTGGGGCTCAGCAGTGCAAATGTGCCCCAATTTTGGTTGGGATCCCCAAATCCACAGTGAAGGACACCTTGCCCAAGGAATACAAGGAATCCACATATGCACAGAGACATAGGACAGGAAAGAAACTGTGTTTAGGAAGAACATCCAGCCCAGGTTTTCCATTATTTTTGAACTGAGGTCCTCTCTTTGTCCAAAACATTCTTTTTCCCCAACTAGAACCAGTTGTTCCAGAAGCTGTGGCAATGCCAAGGGCTGGGTTTGTGTGGCCCACAGTCCTTGCACAGCAGAACAGCCCAGCCCTGCACACTTGTGCTGGGCAGACAGGGCCCATGCAGTACCCCCGGCTAACACTAAATGTGTGCTACCAAAGACATCACATAACTGCTCCAGTCCCTGAAGCTTTCCAGAGGAAAATTAACCAAAAAGAAATTTAATTTCCTCACCTACCAAAAAAAAAATCTGAGTTAAGTCCATTTTGGATCTTACCAAAACTGGTTCTTCCACCATCACTTGGAAACATTCTCAGCATTCTAAGTATTCTCAGACTATCATAAAACTAACTTTGTAGAATAGAATAATCTCACTTGTCCAGGCTTAAAAGTTTTTTTCCAAATATGAGAATAACCCGGGCTCTAGTTTGGCTGATGCAATGAAACTCACTGTGTCAGAAGTGCTGTTCTCTGCTGTAAAGCAACATCAGTTTCTTATTTTACTTTCAAACCACATTGGAACTTCTGTGTGAGAGTCTGATGATATAAAGTATTCATTCAAAAAAAAAAAGAAAAAGTCTCAAAAAGAAAGGTTAGGCTGAGCTGTAAGAAAATTAAGTACCAATGCACAAACAAGGACAGATATTCAAAGAGGGAAAACAGAATTTTAAATGAAAAAGCCTGTCAAGTATTCAAGAATTAATTAAGAATAGATCTAAAGTACATGAATATTCTACTTGAGTGGCTGTAGTATCATCAAACTTTTGCTAATAAAGCAGCCATTTCTTCTGACACTATCTCCTAAAGATTGATATTTCTTACATTATAGCTGCTCTACCACTTCTTAATTGAAGAGGTATTTTGTGATCCTGTAGTTAGGGACGTGAAAATAGATGTTATTTCAGTACTGCCCTGTAACATAAAAGACACTAAAATTGATGCACTTCATTACAGCCTGGAGATTCTTCAGACTACTGAGTTGCAGGAGAACCAAAAGGTCTCTATACAAAGCTGGTTTCACAAATTTGTATTATGACTTCTTTGCATTCATCTGTGTCAAACTCCTGAACAGAAGACACTTAGGTGTGAGGTTGGTTTGTAAATATATTGCTTATTGCAGGCAACCAAGCAAATCTTTGCAAATTCAGCTGGTGCATGGACACTGAGGGTAATCAGATCCAACCTATCTTAATGGGACTCCTGACATCAATCACTCCAGCTACCAGGTTATTTATTTTACAGAACTTTCTGATCCCTCTCCATCAGATAGAGCTAGACACAACCACACAGCCTTGGAATATGTTTTAGGAAAACAGTCGAGCAGTTCCAGATTTCACAAATACCTGTGCAGGAAAGCATGCAAGTATCTGGCTGGAGGAAAGCTGCCAATCAGCTCTGCAGCTTTAAGTACTTTAAAAGCTTCTTAAAGTAAAAATAATGTGAATTGCCTTTGCTCTAATCCATGGCAGACAAAAAAAAAAAAACCACTTTTTTTTTTTTTTTTAGCTTTTAATAAGCTCAGTAAACGAAGTGTAACCATACCTGCTAAATTACCTACCTGATGATCTCCTGGCACGGAGAAGCATTTCTGTCTAACAAAAACAAAACTGCCCATTGTGGGACATTTTGCATTAGGCTCAGAGGAGCACAGGGAGTAGAGTTTCCTGCCCTGATTTTGATGCTCTCTACAGGAATTGCCCTCTGGCCCCTTGGCAGGAACTCCATGACCCAGCTGAGCTTTCCACTGAATAGCTCAGCAGGGCGCAGGAGCCAGTTGCACGGCTTCACATGGTGCAGAAACCTGGGGAGATTTTCTCCTGAACAGCACCTCAGCCATTCTGAAACATCTGCAATAGCTACTATTCCAGGGATGGATGGAGGGAGTGGGGGAGAAATTCTCCAGCTGTTATGTCTCTGCTGAATTTTTCTTCATTCCCATCTACTGTCCTCGTGATGATTTTGAAGGACACCAAATGGTTTCCATTATTTAGAATGAAATAACATCTGCTCAACAAATATTGTTACTCCTTGGGAAGCACCTCATTCAAGCAGCAGCTCTCTTTACAACATTACAACACATTTTGGTTGATATTGTATTTAGAAGACACGATCTCACAGACACACCAGAGAAAGGAAGGGGGGAAAGCAGAAATAGCTGCAAACAAAAAAACTAGAGATGGTGTTTGAAGAAAAGATCTTGTTCTGTAATTGAAGGGGGTGGATAGACCACGTCCCCCACTTGTAGGGTAACTCAAGAGGAAAAATGACCTCTCTTCACTGCACCAGCTCATACACAAGGGAGAAAACTGTCACAGGGAGGTGACCATGCTGAGAGAGGGTATGTGAACAGATGGACATGAGGTCAGTAGCATGGAATAAGTCCAAAGAGATCAGTTTTGGGTTTTATTTAGACTTGAACTGAAAGCTAAGGAAGAGAAATGGAAGTTACTGAGCCTCAGTTTCTTTGAGCAGAAAAAGAAATCAGCTCAGAGCACCGAATTGTGAAGATCAGACTGCACATTTCTGATAGAAAGACTGCTACTGAAATCAGAATGTCCTTTTGGGCTGCTAAGTCTTTCACAACACTTTTTTTAGAGCAGACTGGCTCAATAATCCAAAAACTGGGTGGCACTTAACATAGAAGCTTGGGTGCTGGCAAACCAGAACCTACATACTTGCTGGACTTCACCCCATGAGCTGATCAAACACACAAATCTATTTTAGCAGTTTAATTAAAATTATAAAAATTATATGAGGATATGCCTGCCAAGCATGTGGACAACTAGATCTATTTATTCTAATCTTGCCACTATCAGCATCATTTGGATGAAGAATTGAAGAGAGAAATAAGATTATGTGAAAGAACAATCCAGCATTAAACTGATCTAGGGGCATACTTTTTAGTTTTGTAATTTCTTTTGGATTAGGGGACAAGTAAATTTAGCAATACCACCAACATTTCAATTTACTGAAGCTCCACTAGTCCTGCAGTTCCTCAGCACCTGTCAGAAGGGCACTGAAGACTTCCCAGGAGCTGCCTATGGAGATGCAGTCATCAAATTACAAGAAAAAGCCCAGACATCTGCACAGATGACCTCAGAAGAGATCTTTGTAACAGATAAACCCAGCAGTTATTTATTGTACTTCTGGTGAATAACTATTTGACCAAGTTTAGGGTAATTTTTGGACTAGAGATAACATCTAGCTAATGCTTATACATATAATTTCTGTGTGATCTCCAGTTGTATCATTTGTACATATTTGTAGAGTCATTATAAAGCTGGTGTGTTTAATGTTATCTGCACCTTCACGTAATGTGCCAGGTGACGTAACCTGTAGGATTTAAAGACATCATAACAGGGAAAGGTCTGTTTCCACAGCTATTAAAACCGTTTAGAGGCACATAAAGCAATATAGGCAGATTGTTAAAAAGAAGTCTTTCAAAGTTTATGTTTTTTAAATGTTGATTCTGTAACGCTCTGCCAATTCTTACAGATCTGGATTACTGAACAGGGGAACACTAAGTTTTTTACTTGCTAATTCATAGTGTTTACAGCCTCAAAAGTAAAGCAGAAGATATTTGTAAACCACAAAATTCCTAACAGAGAGTTGAAAAGTCATATCTTTAACAGTCATCTCTAGCTCTTGTTTTGTTTGCACATCTAAGTTCTTTTTTAAGGGAGGTAAAAAACCCTCAGATGCTATATAAACTTTTAAAATAACACCTCAAAAATGGGGATTTTACATTTCCTCCAGCATTTCACAGTAACATTTTACTTCAGAATACATTAGAGCACATTCTGCAGGTTACATTATTTTACCATTACAACTGTTTTTAGAGGAGCAGCTCAAAAACAACGCGTTTAAGGACAGCTGACTGCAAAGGAAGAAACTCAGCCCTGTGAACACATAACAAATTAGGCTCTTGGTGACCTCAAAGCCAACACCTACAGCAGCTCCTTGGCTGCTGGAATCAGGAGGGGATGTGCCTCTCTGGGCTGCAGCCTCTCCTCTCCTCCTGTAAATGCATCCACCAGCAGAGGAACCTCATTAACAGCAAAACCTGGGGATGCTGCTGCCAAAGTTCACCCCGTGGCTCCTGCCTGTGCCAGGACACAGCCTTAAAGTCGAGCACTGAAGGTTTTTCATGGCCAGTGAGTGTTCCAGGAGAAGACAAAACAGGAGAAACAAGAACTGAAGCCAGGGCAGGGAGCACAAAAGCCTCCAGAGAGCAGCAGGAGCAGCAGACACAGCAGAGGTACCAACAGACTGACGTTCAACTCCCCGAGCCATTCACATTAATGAGCTCCAGAAATGTGGGGTCCCACTGTATTAATACCCAGCCCATAATGTGCTTCCTCCCCCCAGTAAATAGAGGATTCAGGATGCCTGGGGTAGAGACAGCCTCTCGCTGAAGATAATGGGCCCAAACTGATTTTAGACACAGGTCCCTTCCCCTGGAGACAGCTCCTAATGATCTTCGGTGTTACAAAGGCATGACAAAAATATAAAGCAGTCACATTAGCCCAGATAGATCTTTCACAATTACCTTGACTCCTGAAAACAGTCCATCATCTCTTACTCACAAAATTTGTATTTTCCTCTGTTTGTACTTACATAGCTTTGGTTCATTGTAGTACAAATGGTATACACATTTATTTTTCATAAGAACACGAAAATGCCTTAGATAAAATAAGCAAATGTTTCTCAAAGGCTGTTCTTAACTTTAGTTTTCTTCCCTAATAGTTATTTGTACTGTGTTTTAGCAAATTTTACTACTGGAAATTGCTACTATTACAAATGCAAATTAAAATGGATGTGAATTTTTTTTTTTTTTTTTTTTTTGCTAATAAGGGTTCCAATCTGATAATTACTCATACTCTAAACTCTGGAAAGGCTTTCTTTCCTCTTTGCACTTGTCTCCATTGCAAGTAGGTGAGGGTCTGTCCCAAAAAAAATTAGTATTTCATTGGCCATACTGTCAAATTAAAACATTTCTTTATGCTTGAGAGACAGAAAGCCACAATTTTCAAACATTAATTACATTCACTGGTGAGTACATACATACACACTAATACATTAAGAAGCTGTCAGCTTTTCAAAATATATTTATTATTAATATCTTAAACTCTGAGTTTTCCACCCTGTGATATCACACACTTCTACTCAAACTCCACACCCACAATCCCAGTGCTGTCACTCAGTTTTGGAAGCCTGTTCCACGGCCTCAGGTCAATGCAGTGTTTGCTGGGGGGTCAGTGTCTGTCAGCACAGAAAGGCTGAAATCCTCAGTGCCCAGGGCTCCAACAGCCTGGGACATTTGACAAGCAGCAGAATTAAAACTTCCCTTTGGACAAGAGCAGCTCTGAAAATCTCAATGTAAAGAAGTTATTCCTCATGTTGAGGTGGAATTTCTTGTATTTTGGTTTATGGCCTTTGTCCAGTTGTTGGGGACCACCGAAAAGAGTCTGGCACCATCTTCTTGCTTTTGAGATATTTATATTCAATAATGAGATCCCCTCTCAGTCTTCTCTTCTCTGGGCTAAACAGGCCCAGCTCCTTCAGTCTCTCCTCATAAGAGAGATTCTCCAGATCACAGATATCTCTGTGGCCTCTGCTGGGCACTCTGCAGTAGCTCCTTGTCCTTATGGTGAGGAGCTCAGAACTGAACACAATACCACGGGATGTGGGCAAAGAGAGGGGCAGAATCACCTGCCTCAACCTGTTGGCCACATCCTTCCCAATGCACCCCAGGATCCCACTGGTCCTCCTGGCCACGAGGGTACACTACCAGCTCATGGTCATCCACCAAGACTTCCAGAAATGCTGCATGAGTCCAAAGGCTGCATGAAACCCAAAAAGCTGTTGGCCATGTCAAGGTGTGCTGGCGCCGTGCAGGTGTGGCTGCCCCAGGGACACCCAGGGCACCTCCAGCCTCCCTCCTGCTCCCAGCGCCCTGGGGCAGCTGAGGCCACAGGGAATGTCCAGTTAGCACCCACTGTGGGCTGCAGCCCTGCTGGATTTGGGTGTTGGCTGCCCGTGTTGCAGGCAAAACCCACCACCAGCCCAGCGGCACCTACCACAGCAGCACTGGTGTCTGCACAGAATTAATCACTGCAGCAATTAGTCTTGGCCTCTAATGACTGTTTGATTGTAGGGCAGATCCGGATTCCCTGCTCAAGCCTGATTGAGTCAAAAGCATTAATATCAACACAAAAAGATTTGGCTGTGTGTTTGTATGTTTTGCTCTAATAACGCTCCAGGACAAACTCAGTCGAACGACATCTGCAATATTTACAGTGACAAAGTGCTAGAGTAATGTGCCTCTCTCTGTGCTGAACAATTTTTAAGTATCTCATTAAAATGTACTTTTTGTTTCTTCCCTCTTTATCTTAAACTGGTTCATTCTCCTTGGTTTTTTACCACTTTGTAGGAGAAAATGTCAAACTGCACCGTATCAAAACAGCCATTCTAGCTTGGGTTTTTTTTTCTGGTTTTTAAGACATCCTTAGATGCATTACTCTGACACATTTTGTGGTCAAAGAAAGGGTTTTGGAATTCACGTGTTCAGAAATACTTGACATTTCCATTTTATTTTGTTTATTCCTAAAACAGGCTACTTACAACAGCCACATTTGTCTCTTAGGACACAAACTAGATATAAATTAATATAAGCAAATACTGTACAGTGTTTGTACCTACAGTTTGCTGTGATAACATACTCTATTACTGCATGCTTACAGTTAAAATGTGGGAATATAGTGGAAATACATCTTCAATCTATTTCAAAACAGTGAGAGGAAAAATGATGTCCAATGGAATCTAAACAAGCTCAAAGAATAATTTAAAAAGCAATGGAGGAGAAACACACATGTCTGGTATTGCATGTCCAGCAAATATCATGGAATGGCTTTATTACTTGCCATCTGTTCTGCCATTTTCCCTAAGTGTTTATATACTTTTATAAAAATTCTGCTCATATATATGCAACAGATTAGTTTTTACAGGAATGAATCAAATATAAAAGAAAAGGTACTTAATTTTTATATGAAAGGTATCACCAGAAACACAGTGTAAGAAAGGTAGGGATGTAAGACTGCTCTTGTCCATTGAATAATCCTTTTTATATGTCCAATAAATTGACCAAGGAAACTGAGCATGCCTCCAGCCAGGCAAAGTTTTACTATTCTCCCATGAAACATCCACCCAACTCTGTTCCTGTTACATTTCTTTGCAGCTTCTGATTGCAGGAGAATATAAAAACTGTAACTAGGTAAGACTGAAATGAAGCAGGGGTAGAGCAAAGCCATAAAACCGGGATACAAACTTTCCCAAAGTCTGAAGGTGTTTGAACCCAAGATTTTGGCTCCAAACCATCCTTAATTTGAAGCAGCATCTGGCAGGCCAAATGCTCTGCAAAACGCTGGCACCATGAAAGATGAAGTTCCACACGACACAGAATGTTGGAAGAAACACTTCCCTGATGGAGGCAGCCAGGTCACACGGGGAGGGTGAGTGCAGGGATTTGCAGCTGCAAGGAGGGACACAGCTCCCACCATCCCTGTGCTGCCCACTTCAAAGGAGAACACACCTCCTGAGCGGGTTCCTGCAGTGCTTTGCCCTCCCTGCTGATCCTCTTGTTCCCACCCTATTCTTTTTCAGGGACCTAAACGAAGCCAGGGGGAAAGGGCTGCCCAGGAGAGTTTCTGGCACTGAGGTCTGTGTCACTGCACTGCTGGCCAGGCTCCTCACAAGCCCAGAGCTGTGTCCTCAGCCAGCAGAGCCCATTACAGCATCCCAGGAGTCTTTCCACACCTGAAAAAGTGGGGTTTTTTTGTCTTTTAAAAAGTGTTTTGGTACCTAAGGATGCATAGGGATAAAAGAAATTTCAAAGACACCTTGAGCCTGGTGTTCCCAGCGACTTGGAAAGTCCTGAGTGTTTCTGAAAACCTCACTCAGCATTAACCACCTCTTCCATATACACAGAAGCTTGGTCTTCTGGCCTTAGACTCACCATTTCCCACCCAAAACAGGTAGATGCATTATCCTGGAATTTCTGCATCAGTGTTAAATGATACTTAATTATAGTTGCAAAAGCTATCTGTGTATTTTAACAGCTTGGATGGGGCTGAAAATAAGTGGCTTATTAGCTGCTGTGAGGAACATTTCACAATAGGATCTGCATTTTTCTAGAACTCTGTAATTAAAGTATGCAGTAACGTGACCACAACGTTTTTAAACAGCTGGCACATGGAGCTGAAAAAATAATTAGTTTTCAATAAAAAAAAAGTTGCTTTTTATTACCCAGGCAAAGTTCTCCAGTGACTTTTAAGGATCTGCCAAGTGAAATTCAAACATGAAAATAGAGTCTCTATGTTGGCTGTTATCCAAGCTGAATGAAACACGAATACACCGATTTGTGCCAAGTATTAGACATGCTGAACTGAGGCAAAGTGGTTAAGTATCTCCCCAGGTTGAATGTTACACAAAACAGTGTATCTGTCCCCCAAAAAATGCTGTACTGGGGGGTGGGGAGGGAGCCTCTGTGGCTTTCACTCATTATAGCCTTCTTCTCCCAGCAGTCAGGAAATGAAAAAGCAGTCCAGGAAACTACCAAAATATTCCCTACAAGGAGCTGAGGCCCTTGGCAGCAAACCCTATAAATCTGGGTTTAACTGTTACATAATTTGGGGCAGGGCACACAAGGGGACAAGGGGAGGTTGGCAGCAGCCAGGTGAGCACTGCCCTGAGCTCACCTGTGCCACACAGTGCCACATCCAGGACCATGGCACGGCCATGTGCCACATGTGCCAGGGCCATGGCACATCTCTGACACCCAGGGGCTGCAGGAGAGGGCCCCAAAGGCAGAGCATCTCTCTGTCACCACCTGCACTTTGCTGATAACAAGGGGACCTGGGAGACTTTTCATTTCGTGTTATCAAATCTGTAATCCCCACAGCTGTACCTGAGAATGAGTCTATGGATATTACCCACTCAGATAATGAGGGTTTTTTAGGTGGTTCTTTCAGCAAAGTCCCTTTGCATTTATACTAATGATAATGTCCTGAAACACAGGCAGCCTACACAGAATAAGGCAACCATAAAAAGCTGAATTCACTGGTATGTGCTAAAACAAGAGGTTCTATAAGAAGGTGAAACCTTTGGCAGAAAAAAACCTATATGTTTGGTTTTAATAGTTAAATAATCACAGGTAGGGGAAAGCAAACCCAGTGACAAATAAAAGATGGCACTCTCAGACAAACAGGCACATGAAAGCCACAGCAATTTATGGACATACTGAAAGTCCTCCCAGATTTGCCAGGTGTTTTCACCTTCCTCATCGCTTGACAAAATGCAAAAAGACAAAAATTAAGGGAAGTTGTGGTCTCTTCCCATCTCTCATTTTATCACCACTATCTCGTTCACAAATACTTAAATAACTGATCACTTGAAAGCTTATAATTTATTATTCACAGCTACTGGGAACTCATAGGGCCAGTTCTTCCAAGTTATATGGAGGAATTACAAGTGGCAATTGAGTGCTCATCTGAGAGCACCAATCACACCCTCATCCAAGGACCTAAAGGTACTTTGGCCACTCCATCTCACAGCTGCTGTGAGAGTAATTTTCATAGTGCACTTTGTCTGCTGATTTACTACTAACTGTTAAATGAATTCTAAAATTTGCTTAAACATTTGTGTTTGAAGTTGAGGGAAAAATAGCTTTGTTAGCAAAGGTTGAGTCTAATAAAATGGAAATAGGCTGTCTGCTCCCCAACACCCCCACCCACGAGCTCTCAACAATTAGGCAAAGTGTGGTAGATGAGTTCCAAGGACAGGGGAAAGAGAGGCAGATTTGTATTTCATGCTCCAATAAGGATAATTACCATGCTATTGTTAATTTAATATATAAATAAAAGCAGGATGGAAGTATATTTCAGAGTTAGAGTATTCTATAGGGTCCCCTTTCACAGCACAACGCTAAAGAAAGCCAAACCTGGAACCAGTTATTTCAATATATATTTTAATTAAAACACATGGGCTATTTTCAGGTGGATAAAAATCACAGTGGATTCAGTGACTGAAGCTGCATTTGCACACTGAGCAAACCTGGTGTTAAATCATTGCAGCAAAGGTGCTCTGTCCAGAAGGCTTTCAAGTATCACAAGTAAAATAAGTCTGGGTTGCTTAAGTTCTTACAGCTGATCCCCTTTCATGGAAAAAGCCAATTACAGATCACAGATGTCTCGACTAATCCTTTTAAATATCACAGAGGCAGGAAATAATGTGAAAGTGCAATAAATGACAATTTGTATAGTTTGAGTAGGGGGGGAATAAGACAGCACATGAAAAACAAACACAAAAAGGCTCAAACGTACAAAGGAAAAATAAAGGCTTATATTAACATTCAAGCTCACTATGGCAAAACAGGAGACTATGGGCTAGATCCTGTTCTGATTTACTGCCTGTAAATCCCTTTCAACTGCATGAAGAAAAATTAAGCAGAGAATGTCTGCCTGCTCTATTGAATTGCTTATTCCTCCCCCCTTTCACCTCCTTCCCCTTTATTTCGACACTGCATTTTATCCTAACTTTTCTATCATTTCTGAAATTTATTTTAAACCAGAGAAAGGAAAATTCTGCTTTCTGACAGTGCCTGCATCTTTCCAAGGCATATGTCTGGTAATTAGCATGGTGGGATCATTAGCATAAATATACAAAGAAATTTGATTTTAGAACACAAATACCGTTTTTGCTACGGAGCAATATAGGACAGGTGACAGGCCCAGCTGGGAAACCTCTTTTTCATTTTTCTGTGACCACAAATCAGACATCTTGGGCTCACAGCAGGACAGGCTCTACTGGCAGTAATTGGCACCATCTGTAGCTGTCAGAGCAGTGCCTGGCATTCCAGCATTTCATCTTTCCAGTCAAGGCATTCATCACTAGTCCAAAACTCAGCCAGCTGACACTGAAAGATTAACTTGCATTGATTTGCTTGGATAAGCTCGCCTGTGCCTCAGTTGGTACTGAGCGTTCCTGTTAAATAGCCATCACCATCACAAGATGTTTACAAGGTGATTGTCTACTCTGCTCCTCTCCCATTCCCTTACTCGGTCCTAATGTGTTTTCAATTATTATAATTTAAGAGATAGTGAATGAAAGGAAAGGAAAGTGAACGTAGCCAGCAATCAGGGAGCGTGACTTAATGAAAGGATTAGAAATTCGCAGCAGTGGCTGTTTACTGGGCTTAAATGAGCAGCTTCTCCCACCCCTGTGTGTGCCATGAGAAAAAACTTGTTGATTTGGGGGTTCAGCGACAGACTGAGTCTCCTCCAGCTGTCAGTCTTGATGATAAAACTAAATGAAACCGTTATTATTTTCAAATGCAATTTTCCAGCACTTGGGTAATTTAGTTTGCGTTTTCCAGGAAAGCTTTATAGCAGCTACACCAGATGCAAAGTTCAACCTCCCTCTCTTAATCACCTAACACCATAGCTACTTACCAGTGTTTTTAAGCTTCTGATGTGTTCAAAGCCCAGAGCCTAATCTTTCACAGTCGTACAAGGGTCATTACTGTTTCAATTTAGAAACCTAACATATTCTCTAGAATGTTTTTGGGTGAACAAATTGCAATTTGAAAGTTGAAAATTCATGTCTATTTTAGCAAATGACAGACAAATATAATGACCTCCCAGGCAAACCTAAGACAGGGGAATTTGTGAGTTTCACATAAATGACAATCCTCTTGCTTTAAAAATGAAAGCAGTGATGTTTTTGCGAGTAAATAAAGGGGATTATTGGGGGCTTTTAAATCTCCTGTTATAGCTTTATTAAAATCCTGCCCAGAAATCCTTATTATTGCTGTCTCCTGAGCATTTCTTCACTAGTGACTTGTTTCCCATAGCACAGGTGATATGTCACAGCCCACACATGTCCATACAGAGCTCGTTGGTAATTTCAGTATTTTGGGGCCTTCTCTGTGCATCTATTCCAGACCAGAAGCTCCATCATCTCACGTTACATTTTACATCCATTATGGGATGAAACTATAAGGGTTGAAAAGTCAGAATTAACAGTGAGAAGGTCCTGAGGTTTTCAACATCCTCATGAGGGGAAGCAGAAGGGCAGGCACAGATCTCTTCACTCTCATGACCAGAGACAGGACTCAAGGGAATGGCACGAAGACGAGTCAGGAGAAGTTCAGGTTGAATATTGGGAAATGGTTCTTCACCCAGAGGGTGGCTGGGCAGTGGAACAGGCTCCCCAGGGAAGGGTCATAGCACCAAGCCTGCAGAGCTCAACAAGTGCTTGGAAAAGACTTCCAGGCACACAGAAAGTGCACTGTTGGGGTGTCCTGTGTAGGGCCAGGAGCTGGACTCTGATGGCCCTGATGGGACCTTCCAACTCAGCATATTCTATAATTCTATGATGAAAGAAAGCTGGTAAGGAATGTCTGCAGAGTGCAGCTGCAAGATCCTGCAGGGTGAATGGAACAGCAGATCCATCCATCACGGCCCAAGGCTTGGCTCTGGGAATGCTAATCCTATCTGGGCACAGGAGCTCTGCAGGGCCAAGAACCACCAAAACCAAATTCAAATTTGCATGAGGTACAAAACACATAGGAGAAGGTAGTGCTGCGCCAGGGAACATGAAAGCAGAGCAAAACAGAGGCTCAGTCAGGGGCCTACGGCTCCCACAGAGCTGAAGGTGATTCATTCTGCCCCTGAAAACGGGGTATTTTAGATAAAAGGGAATATTGTGGCTGTGATTAGTGGTGCCTGTCCCAGCCCTGCCACGGACTGCCCTGAGAACATCCCCTAACCTTAGAGACTAGCTCCAAACTAGGCTCATAACTCAGTGGGGTTTATTCTTTCCTGCACACAAAAATAGCCATTTTCTCTCTTTTTTTCAATGAAGGCAAGATGTACAATACTTCATCAAACAGAAATGAACTTAAATAGCTTATATAAATTACATCTATTTTCAACTATCTTTGCTAAAAACATTTCATCTACTACAGAACACTCATGAGTGTTTGCAACACATCTGTGCAATGAAAAAGAGTTAAGCATAAAAGAGTATTAAGTCATCTGGTTTGGAGGGATTTTTGTATTAGATCTTGTTCATTTATTAAGTGTAATGTGATAGTGGCCAGATGATTAATACAGTGTGGCGGGAGTGATGTAACAGGAAAGATAAAAATGGATCTCATGAGCAGAGAAAGAGGATGGGGATGTGGAGGGGGTACACAGAGAGGGCTGGGATAAGGAGGTCAGTGTTTACAGTGTCTGAGTGTGACTGACTTCCTTTGGAATGGGGCTGTAGGGAGGATTTACTCTTTTGGATGGTGATTATATTCCACAGCATTTCCCAAGTGAGGGAAGAGAGCACAGCATTACTTTGCTTTGGGAGAGTTACTGCCCCCAACATGTTCAAACCATTTTTCTGCATCTCTGGGGAAGGAGATTTTGGTTTCCTCCATCCGTTTTGATCAGTTCCCACCAGGTCACCCCACTGCAAGGCTGGCAGGGACTCAGGGCAGAAAAGAGAGAATTCTGTGGATAAGGGAACTGCTGAGAAAGCAGTGACTGAAGGATTTGTAAATCCCTGCTATTAATTAAGGGGTCCAGCTGCCTTTGGTAAGAAATACCTGGAGAGCAACCTTAGCTATCAATCTTGTAACCCTAGCTTTGTTGACTGAGAAAAGATCCAAAATGGTGGCATTTATGCAGAAAGTCTCGTTGCTTTCAGATATGTAACACCACAGCTGTTATCTTTTACATCTGACTGTATTTGGGATGGATCCTTTAATTAGCTTGAACCAGAAACTATAAAACTCAGTGTTTTAATCAGGTGCTCTGTAGGACAGCAGCACAGAATCCAGCTACAGCTCTGCTCTCAGTGGGACCTGGAGGTCACTACCTCAACACCCCATCACAGAATCCTTCTGCTGCAGGGCTTTCTCATCAGGGTCAGAGTTAAACACATTCAGCATCAGCACATTTCACTGGCTATGTCTGGGCAGATTTTCAAAGAAGGCCTGATCACCCAAGAACAGCTACTGAGTACCTAAACCTGAGGGACACACAAAGGATTTTATAAGCTGACCAGATTGTTCACTTGCAATTTTACAGTACGAACGTGCCAATTCAGGTTGTGTAAGGTGCTGTCAACACACAGGAGAAGCAAAGAAGAAAGGGAAGTGCTCAAGGTCAGCCACACAGCACTGATGTGCCGAGATCCCACAGTTCTATCTCTAGTAAGCACACTTGACAGGTTTCTCCAGATCAGCCGGGAACACCAATGCTGATTAGAAGGAGAAATTCCCTTCAGAGTGGTAACTGCTCAGGGGAATCAGATTTCTGTATCGACTTTTACATATACAGAAGGTGACTAAAGGAATTAGGCCAGCCTGGATTGCTGCAAGGGGATAATAAGCCCCATGGTTAGATGGAAATGCATGTGGATTGCTCTACACCCTTCTCTAAGCACTTTCACATACTATTAAAACAAACTGTACTTTCATTTTCAAATAATGGCAGTCTCGTTTCTAAAGTCACAGCTGGGCACAGACTCAAGGAGTGCCCCAAGTTCCCCCTGGTGACAATTCCATGCAGAACTCATTGCCTGAGCCACAGCAGGCGTCACCTAAGGAGAGCTGAAGGACAAAGATGGTCGTGCCCACTTCCTAAAAAATTAGAAAGTAAAACATGGCAAAATTTATTTCCATAAATGAACAGAAAAATTCTAAAGAAATATATATAAAACAACACCTAATTAAAAATCTAAACAAAAGTGCATACAGGTGGTGCAGGGACACAAGAAGTTAAAAGAGTCTTGAAATAGAATCTGCCCATGAGACAACACAAGAGAGCCCCATAAAAAACAGAGCATCTTAACCTGAAAGTCAGGACCTCTGTATTACTTACACCTTGTATAATTCTTATTTTAAAATAAAAATCTGCTGAATTGCAACCATATTTTAGCTAATAACCATGACTTAAAAATAGACCATGTCATCCTGCAAGTTCTACAACAGGTTCAAAGGATGATGATGGGGAAAATATGCCTAAAAACATTAGGAACTTTTTATACTCCTGCAGGATAGAACAGTTGATGGCTGGTAACAAATGGTGTTCCCCAGGGCTCAGTAGTGGGACCAGTTCTGCTTTATATATTTATCCATGATCTGGATGAGGGATAAAGTGCATCCTCAGTCAGTCTGCAGATGACACCACTGACCCAGGAGACCCAAACTGACCTGTGCTCTCTCTGATGTTGCTGGCACACTGCTGGTGGTTCAAGACTTTTACCAACTCAACTAGCAGTAACGAAGGTGGCAGGACAATAAAGCCTACACAGAAGAGCAATTGCAGGCAGACTGGAGTGGTGGGAGCTGCCAGCCTGTCCTACAGCCCTCACAAGGTCAGCAGCTGTCTGTGGTGTGCCTCCTCTGGCACTGCAACACCGAGGGCTCTGCCACTTCTGCTCCCTCTCCTGACCTTTCCAGATGCAATGAGGCAAAGCCAGGGCCACGTCCTCACAGTGCATGAGCAGAGCTCAAGAGCAAAACTGCTGCTGACAAGAAGTCAGAGTTATGTGGAATGCTGGCATAATGGTTCTAAAAAGACACTGAGCACGGGCTCTGTTTTTTATCAGCCTTAATATTTATAGCACTGGAAAGTTTTATACTCAAAATCTTTGTTTCCATTGACTAGCAGATGCTTTCCACACCTTGCTCTCCATGTGGGTGCATGTCCACTCCCTGCAGAACAGCACAGTGCACAGCGACTTTAGAGTTACTCAGTGAAACAGATACTTTCATTAAGATTAAGGTAATTACAGTACAAAAGATGCATTCTGAGACCCTTTGTAAAACAAAACACCTTATTTATGGAATCAAGCTAATTCTGTTTATTATGTTAATTCTGTAATTCTGCTATCAGTTCGACTGCAGGAGTAATGAACTTGATTTTTAAGACAGCAATGACATTCTTTTTTAAAGATATTTTCCTGGACCTAAAAGGAATTGGAATAAATCTAACAACTTTGAAGGAACAGTGCTAGCCCACCAGATTTACACAGAGTTCTGAGACATTTGGTGTTTCACATAAAGCCTAAGCTACTACATCATTTATTCACATGAAGAACACAGTTTCAATTTATTTAAGAGCTTTCTAGCTTACACAGTCCCAAAGAAAAGCTTCAGAATGTTATTCTTACTCATTTGGAAACCAGAAAGCAAATAGGAGCACATAAGAACTTATTACATTTTAAAATGTCATGATAACGAAGCCAAACGCATGGTTTTTTAAGAAAGAACCTTTGTCTTGGCATTTTTTTCTTTTCCTTTTCTTTTTTTCCCCCTATTTTTTCCAACTGTGTGTCAGTGACAACATCCAGTTTGATAAATGGTTGGTTGCAAAAGCAGCACAGGACGATTGGCAATGCAAACCACATTTTCCAAAATTATTATTGGTCTGTGTGGCTTAATTAGAGGAAGTCCAACTTTAATTTCAAAATTACTGAATGTTTTCTCTAAAACCAAAGCTCTTTCTATAATCCCTTGGATTGCTCCATTGCCTCCCAAAATAAGCATTTGAAATTGCCCAGTTTACCCAAATACACGAGACAGAAGTGTGCATTAGAGGGGAGTCCAGCTCTCAATCACACAGCTCTGAACCTCTGGGGAAAGAAACAAAGTGGCCTGGAATTGTTGAAATCAACTATTTCAGATCTATTCTGCAATAACACAGCAGAATCTCCTTCTCTTCCAGCAGCAAGATTCTACTGATAAAAACTGTGGAAGGACAAATTAGGCCAATCTAGAGCACAACCTGAATTTATAAGAGATGGAAACTTTTCTATATTTTAAGCACAGCGATAATGGTAAGAAAACCTGTGAAATCAGAAAGCTTGATATGGTGTTTTACGTGCTTCACATTGCATAACTTTTATTATGGAGTCTTGCCTGCTTTTTTCACTCTACATCAGTGTTGTCCTCATTAATGTCAAAAGGATTTATGTGTGCACATGGAAGCAACAATGTATGCCTATGTGTTTGCAGACTCACCTGTTATCTTTCTCCTGCCATTATCTAGCAACTTCCCTTCCAAAGGACAACATTTATAGCTCACTGGTAAATAAAAGGCAGATAAATTTTATGTACTGAAGCAACATGAGTGTGAAGTTGGTCTGACTCAATTGTATCAAACCAGCTGAAACAGATATTGTGTACACAACAGACACAGCTCTGGTTTCAAAGTTTTCATAAGGAAAAAAATTCCTCTGGGCAAAAGAAATCAAAACACTGGGATGAAATACATTGGATCTCATGAATTTCCTTTGCAACTCTTAGGATCTGCACAAAAATGAACCATTAAAAAGCAATCCCTATTTTCCAATCCTATCAGCTATAGCACATCATCAAGAGTTTACATAATTCTTAAAATCAGACACAAAATGTCAACAGACTGCAGCTGAATGCATTATGGATACAGAATACTCTTGCAGAGTTTTCATTAAGTCTAACATGATTTACAGGACTTAAGACACATTGCTTCAAGATTTTTATATCACTGCAGTAAGTACTCCAGGGATGTTTCGACCCACTCGAAATTGTTTTAGCTGTGCTATTACCTGGGTCAGAACTGATGGCAGCATATATCAATTAGACTGCAGCAGTTTAATACCTGCTCCTATTGCATCTGGTCACTCAGAGATTCACATCTAAGATTTCCATATCCTAAAAAGAATATTACAGCAGAGCCCTGGAATGGGCTAAGGTTACCTCATTTATTTGAGAAGCAGCCTTAAAGAAAAGACATCAGGAGACAATACCCATTGAGATTACAGATGTCCCTCCCATCCACCACAGAGACTGGTAATACCTCTTTTTTCTGATTACTCCTGATGTTGGCCTTGACCATTTTGTATATTATGGTGCAGGACTGCATCTAACTGGGAACAGTGGACTGTAGACTTTTTGATAAACTCAACCAGAATCATTGGCACTGACTGATTCCAGTTTAGGATCTGGATTCTTTATTCATTTTAACCCTATTAAGCAGGGAACATTTTAAAAATAGTGCCACTTTAGTATCTTGTCATACCTAGAGTCAAAAATACATGGGTGTTACCTCTGTCTCGAGGGGTAACTGTAGTTAATGACTGTGTCAGTGATGATCACTGTGTGCATTTCACATGACATGGCAGCAGTGTAGATCTCCTTCACTGCAAAACAAACACTTTTATTGGCAGTGGATTTGTTCCTGAAGCTTACTAAGTTTGACAATAAGTGCCCCTGTGACATAGTTTTATTATTCACGGAGCAGGTTTACCGAGAACCTTTCTCACCCATCCAGCACAAGATGGTTACAGCTGCCTTGTTAGTAATACCTGAGAGGCTCAGTCTCTCAGGTAAGGAATTTTGTGTGGTGCCAACAGATGAGGCACTTGAGAAACATCTGTTGCTCACTTCCCTGCTGTAACAGAGGGAAGTTTTCAGATTGCTGGAAACACTGGGTTTACCTGGTCTACGCAGCAAGAGACAGTTTTTCATAATGACTCAGGGAAAAACTTGAGGTCACTTACACTTCATTTGTGGTTATGTCCTTAAGATCTGTCCTTTGCTGCTCTGTACCTTTTACTCCACAGAGGTGCCATTTTTAGCATAAAAAACCCCAGGACATCAGCAAAAGACTGTAAAATCAGCCTCTACAGAGCTCTTCTCTGCCTCCTCTTTAAACAGCTGATCTCTAACAGAGGGCCTTACTACAGCAACACTAAGATGAGCTTTCAAAACCTCTTGCTCCTTACCTGTGAGTGCCAAGATGTGAAACAGGAACAAAGACAATTCAGAATAAACACTAAAAACATGGTTAAGCCTCAGGATGAAAACAAACATCAGGCTTAAAAGTATTCTGTAAGTGCAGAGGACTGCACATATAAACCAACTCAAAATCTTACTTGCACATTACATGGAAGTAGCATTTTTACAATGAAGCTTCTAAGAGTTCAACAAAACCTTAATAAAAGACAAAACTAGGGCAGAAAAGATGAATTAAGGGTAGTAAGCTACAGGATTTGCCCTCCAAACTTTCCAGTGGGGGAAATCCATCTCTTTAAGCATAAATGTGTGCAGTTTTACAGTGGTCCTGCTTCTGCATGAATTTCAGAATACATTTACTAGAAAATTCATTACATGAAACATTTATCCCATGAATAAATTAGAGACTCTGAATTACAGTGCAATAAAACTTTTGCTGCTAGAAAGATTTTTATGGGTGAAATAATGTGAAAATTAGTAACATTAAATATGATTCTTCTTAACCCAGAATAGTCACCACACAATTATTTTGACATGTTCTGGCATACATCATCATAGATCTAGTCAAATAGTGTTATAGAACAGATTTGGAACCCTTTTATAAACCATCACGAAACGCACAGAAAAGGGCAATGGAGAAGCAAGTTTTCAATCCTGAACTGCTGAAGAGAGCAATTTTTTCCAATCCATTCCAGATAAGCAGGATGACTTTTTTTTTTTTTTTTTTTTTTTTTCCCAAAAGGGTTTTGCTCAGCCCTTGAGTGGATGAGCAAACAGTTTCACTTTTGTATCTGTTGTGTGTTTGTGTGATGCTCTAGTATGAGGTAAATGCACTGAGGACAAGCCTCCCATGGCATTAAATGGGAAGTCTGCTGTGCTGAGGCATAGGTTCACTTGTCCAATAAAAAATTCTAAACTTAATACATATACAGAGCTGCTCTGTGCCATTAGGTCCTGATAAACCCACTAATAAAGTGTCAGTGCTTAGCTTTTTGGGGGCCAGATCCCACCAACCTCCTTCATGCAGAACAGGTATCTGCATTATTGAAAGATGCTGGCACTTCCTATGAATAAACTGATCTAAAACTTTAAACCCTTACTGGAAGGTACATTTCCAGGTCAGTTTAAATGTAGTTTCACTGAAATGTAGTTTCAAGCTACAAGAACAACACAGGTGAGATCTTTCACCTGCACTTCTCACTCTGAGACAACCTAACCCTGGACAAAATGCTCAATATTTTAAGTGATGAAAGTCTGCTGGGATAAAGGATATTGAGAGAATTTAAATCTAACTTTAGAAAGCAGAATTTCCTTATCCTGTACTTTCCAAAGGCTGATGGAATTACCACATGTCACAGAGCTGCTATACTGGGCTCAGTTGCTTCCAAACATTGTGCCAGGCTTGCAAGAGAGGTGTCCCTGCTTCAGAATGCTTGGTTGTGAAAGAAAATAGATTATTTTTGCTTTATTGTGGAAGGTATTTAAGGGGAAGAGAGATGGAATCCATGTATTTTCTTTGGGCATTTCCCTATTCATAGATTTTATTTTTTTTTTTTCTAGTTAGGTGGACCTTGGGTTTTGGCAGACTCACAGCAGACTTTGTTTATTGCCTATTCTGAAAAACAGCCATTTGTGTGGAGCTTTTCTGGAGGTGCCCCTTCCAGACCAAATGATTAAGTAGATGTTTATGAGTGTTAAAGAATGTCTCTTTCTTAGGAGGGGAAAAACCACTGATGCAACAGAAAGTGCAAGGCTGCAGAGCACTCTGTGCACACCAGCCCCTCCAACCCAAGAGTGCAGGAGCATGACTGCATTCAAAGGAGGTAAATCAGACACTCTTGAATGCTTTATCTCCCTCTCTCTCTGTTTGGTTTCCCACAGCATAACTTAACACATTACCTCATGACATCTTTATAGTGGTGGAGAAAATGATTAGACTCCAGTCCTTGAAAAATCGCAAACACAGAGTCATTTGTAGCATTTGGCTGCTCTAATTAGCACATCACTGAGGGGTAATGAATAGAAGTCTGTGAAGAAACTTAGAAATTAGTACCACTAGCAATGTTAGAGTAAAAATCAGAACTGTGAGTAACAGTACTCAGAGGATTTGGGTAATTACTGGATACTCCCAATATAAGGCCTGTCACTTGATCCTAAGGGACTCTAAGGCTTCAACAAGCCCCAGAGGCTCAATATCCTACCCCAATAAATGAGGCTCACGAAGTTCACTCAGAGTTAAAGCCAGCATCACAAGTCTATTGTTCTTTTTTCTTTTTTTTTTAAAGGTGGTTCTTAAACAGCACGGAATTAGACAACCTTTTTTTGTACGTCAATCACTGGACTCCTCCATCTGTAATGAGATGTTATAGCTTCCATGTGTGTGAAAGCATGGAAATTACATCACTCCAATAACCAAATGTGCAAGGCCACATGGATTCCTAAAGCCCCACCAACAGCTGCAGAATTTGTGCTCAGGTTCCTTAAACATTTCCATGGTCTCCAAGCAATCGAAAGGTGGGGAGGGAAATATTACTCTCCAGGGGATGGTGAAAGACCTTGAGTATATAAAAAAGGACAGAGCCTTCACCTGCTCCTACCTGAGCACTCAGAACACCCTTTCCAGCAGCCCAATGGCACAGAGGGGCAAACATGCTGCAAGGTGAGTGTGCTCCCCCTCCAAAAAGGAGTGACCACACCAGCACATACCAGGCAGCCTGGGGCAGCCCCCAGACAGACCAAGCTGGATCTTCCCAGCTCTGGGAAGTGGTGCCAGCCTGGCACTTCACAGAACCCTCCCTCAGCTAAGCAAGGGCTTCCCCTCCCCTACAGTGGGAAGCTTTCAATTCTGACCCACTCTCAACCTGATGCAAAGGGGCTCCAGCCTGTATTTTATAACATGTATTTTTTAAAAAAAGCCCTGTAGGATCAACAACTTTTATTGCAACTTCCAGCTGCACTGTGCTCTTGTAAAGCCAGATAAAGCTGGGGTCTAAATGTCATGACCCTTTCCTCTCCCTCCCCTCCACCTTCCATCATCTTTTTGTTTGTTTCTAAGTGATTTCACTCAACATGAAATAAAATTTAACAAAAAAAATTTAACAAAAAAAAAAAAAAAAAAAAAAAAAAAGAAAGAAAGAGAAAGAAAAAGAAAAGTAACAAGAAGCAAATTCTGTATATAAACAAAGGCAGCTTTCAGGCTTGCTTTTCATCCTGAACTGAACGGGCAAAGAGCGTCCATGCATTTGCAAGCTTTTCCAAGTGAGCCTAGAGGGGCCTGTTTACCAGAGATCAAATCTCTGGCAAACAGCTCATTGCAGCTCTTCAAACAAACTGAAATTATGACCTTATGTTATTGTTTCTCGAAAACCCAAACCTTTGATGTAAACTAATGTTGACCTTTCCAGCATAAATTTGACATGAAGCCACTTTTGTTTCGAACGCCCTATGAAAATTCAGCTACAGTCCAATTGGATAAAGCCTTTTTGTGAGATAATAAATAATAGATAATAAAAAACTGGAGCCAATTTACTCATTGAGGTATTTTCTTTTCCTGACTGACTTATCATAATGGAACTTTTCTACCTTGGCTTGTGCTGGGCTGTCTCACACCACACCGTGGGCCCATCCAACCCATGCCACATCCTAGTGAAGTGAAAGGAAAAACCTCTCGAGATTTTCAGGTCCTCAACCTCTGAGTGAAACCTGAATTAAACTAAATTAAACTCCCTAACTCCCATGGATCTCTGTGAAGACATTCCCACTTTAGCACTGGGTGGGTGTCCAAGGTGAGCTGGTGTCTCCAGAAACCACCTCAGAACAATTTAGGCAGAAAGGCTCCCAATTCAACCTCAGCAAGTGCTGGCTTCTGTCAGCTACAAAGAGCATGGAGAGGTGAGTTCCCAACACAAGCACCTCTGATCTATTGAACTGGTGACTCTGTTCACTCCTGTTCCACCTTGCCCACCCCTGGTGATCTGCACATCTTCCCATTCTGCCCAGGAGTCACTGCTGTGTGCAGGTATCTGCACACTCTCTTCCAGCTATTTCATTTCATTTCATTTGCCATGACTAATCTCTATCCCTTATTGTTTTGCCTATTAACTTTTAAAGTAGTAAAAAGGGAATCAACAGACAAAAAGGAAGATAATTCTGTTAATTTTTCAAAGTGCTGCTATTAATATTTAGTACTCTTCTCACCAGCTTAGTAGTTTTAAAACCCAGAAATTTAGTTGGAGAATCCAGATAAAAAATGAGCAACCTTTATGTGGAGTCCATTAACTAATCCTAAATTAAAGTGGCATTGAAATGGAACTAGAGGGATGTGCATAAAAAAGAACACGTGACGAGCACATGGATACCACATGAATCCATTATGATAAGTATTCTTCCAGTAAGAGCAAATGAATTCTTTCTGACCACACACTTAAAATGAAGCCAAACTTGTTGGGATTTTTAATAAATGTCAAAGTATCATTTAACTGTTAAACTAAGCTTATCTTTTCCTCGGCCAGAAGACTCACAAGGCAGTGTTTCAGAGCAAAATATCAGTGTATATATATACACATATACACACACACACACAGAGAGTAACTATATATCAGTATAACTAACTGTACAATCACTGTATATCAAATAGTAAAAACCTCACTTTCTTCTTTTGCACTCCAAATTGGGGATTCAGCCCTTAGCTGAGCCTGTTACAGGAAATCTGCTTTGTTGTGTGACACATATTTGAAGTGTCTGAACTCTCTGTTCTGCAGAATTTCTTGTGCTGCTTCCCTCCATACCTGAGTAAATACAAGCTGCAAAACTAAGGTGATGATGAACTCAATGATTTCAGGATGGCTCCACTGACAGCACCTCATTGTCTAACCTAAAACCTCCTTTCAGAGATCACCTGAAATAACTTTCTCTTAATATCAGAAACATTAAGCCTTGAGCTTACAGTCTAGTTTGGGGGCCAGACTAAGTGACCATGCTTTTTTTTTTTTTTTTTTGAGATATGTGATCCGTGCAAATAAAACATACACTTGTGAATTTTGCTTGCTAATTGTAAAGCAAGTTCCATGCAAATCACAGAAACAGCAACGACAAATTGAATGGGTTGGTCATGGCAAAAATAGCAGATTTCACAGCATGACACTGATTAAAAGACAGACAGGAAAATCACAAATAAAGACATTTAAGCTGCCAAGAAAACGATGTTTTTAAGTACTGAATTATTTCTTTGTTAATACAGTCATCCTGGATGGACATTATCCAAAGCAGCAAAACCGCCACTAAACAAATCTGTAACCCAAAAACATTCCCAGTTTTAGGAGCTGTTCAGTCTTCCTAATTCTCAGTTTAGACACTGTTGAATAATGAAGTGGACGAGAATCCAGGATGACACAATGAGCTTGACAGAAATGTATTTTCTGAGCACAGGCTTCCCTGAGCTGGGAGCTCCAGTCGTTCTGCCAACATCAAGAAGGGTGCATTTTACCTCTCTGCTCAAGGAGAAACCCCTAGGGAAGCCAAGTGTCACATCCTAAGTATCAGATAAGGCCCCAGCTCTTCCATATGGACTCAGGCTTCATGTTTGTTTTTAGCAACACTGACTCATCAGTCACTACACTGATGACCATGTCCAACTGGTTGCCCAAAATGTATGGAAAGTTCAATGCCAAAACAGTTTAGTGCTCAGGTCAGTGCAAAACCCCTCTGCTTTGGTGTGGGAATGCAGTTTTCATCTAACCTCAAAGCTGAACCCAGGAACAAAACATTAAAGCTCAAGTCTCTGTTACAGTCCAGAGACTCTGGAGGGAAGCCAGACTTTGCACAAAGCCAGGTGGTGGTCTCCTGCCCCATCCTGCTCCTTCTGCACCCCAAAAATTATTATTATGACATCATTCTGTGCCCTGTGACTTGGTTAGGAGCTAGAATTTGCACTCAATGGAAAACTTTTCTCTAAAAAAAGGTCAGAAAGGGAAAACACAGCCAAGATCGAAATAAAAATTCTCAGGAAACCATTATAATGTCCATTACTATTATGTATAAATTCACAAATATTATGATATAAAGTTCCAGAAAAAGATTTCAGAACTAGAAATATTTCTACCTGAGAATGAAATGTGTTTTACTTCACTTTGGAAAAAAATAATATATTCCATTCCAGTGGTTTACTTAACCACATGTATTCCATTTCAGCTATTTGCTCTATCAATTCTTAAACTTTGGCCTTTCAGCCCCTCCTGCAGCTCTGTCTGAAAAGCAAAGAGGAACAGGCTGCACAGTTCCTACAAGCACAGCAAGGAGGCAGGCAGAGCTCTGCACAGCACCATCCCAGGGTTCACCTGATTGTGGGACCAGCAGGACTCCTCCAGCAGGACCTCACAGGTCTCCTGTGAGAGCTCAGCACTCCCCAGGACCATGAGCACAATGCAAAGGGAATTTTGTGAGGGGAGCTTCAGGGATCTTTCCATTTCCATATGGAAGGATCAGTATGGATTCTTTTTAAATGAACCTCTTATGGGGGCATCTCTGAGCAAGGGAAACTTGGATGTTCTTCCTTCTCAGGAATGCTCTCAGTTGAGGAATGTGATCTTCCATAGGGAGAATTAACCTGAGGCTCTTGCCCCGAAAAGTACAGCACACAGGATGCTGGCTAATAGTTTTTTATACAAGTTCTTTTTAATAAATAGTGGCAAAAGCCAAAGAAAACTTCACGAACTTGAATGGCTCTAGCACTTCTTGGTGAAACGTAGACATCCCTCATGCAGAAACAAAAGATTACCCCATCACTCATTTCTCAGAAGGAAGCAGCAATTTCACGGGGTAGTAGCCACGCAAGGGACAAAAACTAAGATCTTATTCATTATTATCCACCTCCTAGTTCTGCTCATCTGTATCTGATCAGACAGCAAAAATGTTCAAATTTATTAGAACTTTGAACCCCTGCTGAAATTGAAGACTCTAAGCCAAAAGGCTGTTGACCAAGAATAGAAAGCTACACCTGAGATGGTTCATGGTCAGGAGTGGGAAAAAAAGAATACACTCCTGGGGTTGAGTCTTCTCTAGTTTTTTACACAAGAACAAGGATTAAATACTCCAAATCATTATTTCATCTGTCAGTCCAATGCTCTGAATTTTCCTAAAAATGGACGTTGGCCTCTACCAAGGTGACTACAAAAACCACTTCCAAACACCAGCAGCAGACAATATGGCATGATGGACATTTTTAAGACCTACTGCACCCCTACATTTTCCTTGATTGCTCAACACATTGGTAGTCATTACTGTAGCAACTTATTTCAGGCCAGGAGATATAAATGTCTGTCTGTGCTGACTGGCAGGGTGCTGTAAAACAACGCTGCCAGCCAATCAAACACACTCTCTCTTCCTCCTTGGGGTGACAGGATATATTTTCAGTGCTATAGCTGGGACTGATTGCCATCAATCAAGACTTGGATTCCCAGTCCATCTCCACAGCATACACATGCTGAGTGAAAGGCCAATCTAACTCGGTATCCTTTGGTAAAACTCCCGGAACTTTATTAGATTATCGTTTTAGACAAAATAATAATCAGTTCATCAATGCAGGAAAAGAGCTCAAAAGTCTAAATGCTTCCAAAATTGGATCTTCTCTGCTTTTAAAGGTAAGCAGATGGAAAACATTTGATTCTTATTTATTACCAGTTAAATTTATGTTCCTTATTTCACCATAAACTACAAGAATTCACAAAAGTGTATCTTATTTCACTGATCTTTAATAACCTGAAAACCGGTAACAGAAACCTATAATGAAGCACCCCATATACTGTAAATTAAAAATAAATAAGAGACCTCAAAGAGGTTTTCTTCAAAAGCTGCTTCAGTTTAGTGTTTCATTTTATATATACACTAAGAGAGAGACATCTGTAAACATTTCTAAAGTATAATGCAAAGGAACTAGCTGTGCTATTATCTATTCTAAGCACATGGTTCAACATTTGTTTATGCAAACCATATAATTGGAAACTCTGTCCATTTTCTGCTTGTGCTAAATATTCTGTGTATAAATACTTTTCATAGTAGATAAATAAGGTTTTTATTTAGGTCTTATCACCTTCATATTACATATTCATTGATTTCTAAACTGCCTTAAACAGCTCTGTAGATGTGAAACATTATGAATTCAGTTTTGGCACCTTGGTATTAAATTTGCATATCAGGTCACGCACCGCTTGACATACATGCAAAATTGCACTGCGGCTATTTTATTACAACCCACAAAATATATTCAGAAACTGCATGCAGCATCAAAATAAATTAAAATGGATAAAAGACCCAATAGTGAGCCACATTTTTTTTATTGTTTAGTAGTGCCTAAAGCCATTTATATGTTCTAGTCAATAAACAAAAGTTAGACTAAAACAATTTTTAGTCTTTCTGTTATTATATTTTAATTGCAGGGGTAAATATAATTTTTTTCCCTTTTACCAACTGTATCCTACTTAAGGCTTGAATTCTTTTAAATTGTATGCTATAAAAAGCAATGTATATGGATCACTGGCAAGCCTTCACGTTTCTCTGGGTATGTCAGAATGTATATAGACACCGTGTATCAAAAGTCAGACATACAAAGCAATATATTTGTCTAGTTGATTTTGTAGCTGAAATGTTTTTGTAACTTACTGTGTATGCCAGGGCTGCATTTGCATGGAGACTGCATTTACACAAAGTTAAAAGTGCATCAGTCAATGCTGCTCAGACATTATAGTGCCCTCAATATATACCAGCTAACTACCTTCGGTGCTTCATCTACAAATTGCCCTCTTTATATTCAGTAAGCTGCAGCAAAGACATTAGAAAATTAAATAGTAGGGGACACATTTTCCAATTGCCCCTCACTAGGGCTCCATTTCAAAGGAGCCTATAACACTTCGGGATAAATATTTTGGCATTTCTCTTCGCTTGCTCCCAGGCCACGCTCACTTGGCTGCTCAGGTACCTCATCTTACCTGCAAATGGGCCTCAGGTGTCTCACAGACTCTCCAGGGGACAGAAGGGTGGCCACAGGGCAGCTGTGCCAGCCCAGGTGGCCGTGGAGAGGCTGGCCCCTCTCCCAGCTCCACTGCAGCCAAGCCATGGGCAGTGTGAGCAGCTCCTGTGCTCCCAAAAGCCAGCCAGGGCTGGCGCTGGGACGCTGCTCAGCACCAGGGCTGCCTTCAGCACCCTTGGAGAAAACACAGCTCCCTTCCATGTAAAACAGGCAGGTAAACATCCTCTTGCTCTGTGATGGGTGACAAGTGTCTGTGAGCACAGGGATGGATCCCTGTCCCTGAAAGTGGTGCCTTGGGAGGGCTGACCTGGAACAGAGACTGGACAGGGCTAGAGAATAAAGTAGGTATTTATTGAAAGGATAACCTCTAGGATACACCTTGGGCAGGACAGCTGTGAATTGTAACATTTGTACTGTCTCACCCTTCACATGGAACTGAAAATAGAATACAAGTCTTTAAAAAGCCTTTTAGGAGCTCTGTCTCTGGGTTAGAAAGAAGAGATAATGTGACAGCCCGTGGCATCCCTGCTCCTCCCACGACTGCCAGGGCACCAATGACTTTTCCTACATCACCTGCTCTCAAAGTGTTACTGACTCTGAGCCTTGGGAGATCCATTAGAAAAAAAGGCTGGGAGGTGGTTGTTTAAGAGATTTTAATTGGGGAGTTGTTGTTTAAGAGATTCTAAACGGCATCCTCCATCAAATCAGGGCAACAGCACAAACAAGGGAAGTCCTGTAATTAACACATTATTAAATTTAGAGTGCATTTTACTGAGTCTAGCTCACACTGACATGGAAATTACACGGCAGAGCAGCCCCATTAAGTCAGCAAACCACCTTTGACCACACAAACCTGGCAGGTGACGACTGCCCCAGTCAGTATCTGCACTTGGGCCTTCAACTAAAACTTCTGGCTTCTAACTTTGCTCAGGTTCTCTCAAAACACGACAAAAGAAACCTGAACATCTGCATTCCACAAGAAAAACACTCACTGAACTCAGGGGAGAAGGATCAGAGCCTTGTGTGTGGTAGCTGGTGGAGATAGACAGACCTCTTCAGAAACCTGCATGACTGCACTGAAAATCTAGGCTCATCAGCACCACTGTGTTTACTGCAAAAACCTTAAAAAATCGACATAATATAACAAATTGGTTCAAAGCACTGCTACAGACCACCGTGCTAAATTCCCACATCCTTAGCAGTTTGTAAAAATGTTTAATTTATGTTTATGTATTCTTATTCAAAATGTTAGTTAACAGCCTGTAGGGACCTGGTAATAGGATCCTTTTTTCTTTTTTATGTTTATTAGCTACATTAATGACTGTTTCTGCAATTCTGCTACAAAGACTTGCGTTAATGAACGCCAATTAATTCTGAAATGATTTTAAACAAAGGGTGATGAGAATAACCAATCAACCATGACAGTGTAAAAGAGCAAGCAAGCTGCTGTGACCTAATTTTTCTGTGTTGATTCTTTGCTGTCAGAGTGCATCGTTATTCATCAAGAACACCTATAGATTTTGCATATACATACTACAGCATTGTAATTTTGGAAATGCTCTGTTCCTTTTCAACACAGAAAATAACTTCATTTAAAGTATAGGTTTCAATAATATCGACCCACAAACAGCTAATACCTCAGAGGTCAGGCAGATCTTCAGCAGCATTACAAGGACCTTACTAATCTCAGCTTCTTAAAATTTAAGATAAGAACTGGCTGGCTCAAACACTTGGAACATTTGGCCTTTCAGTCAAAAACATAACAAAGAATCCTCTCTCTGTTTCAACCTGTTTAATTAGAGGCATCGTATCCATCAATTTATTTATTGTCCACAATTAATTAATCTTTTAGCCATTTAACACAATTCACAAGGACGTGAGTGTAAAAGAATTCCTTGAAACCAGCAACAGGTTGAGTGATTACACTCCCGAAATAACATATATATGTGTCAAATCTGACCTAAAAAGTAAACAGACCATGCAGGCAGATGTGACTTACACACCTATTGTGTGAACAAACATCAAAAAAGCCACCCAAAACTGTTCTAAATTTAAACAAAAGGAACTGAAATTGAGAAATGTCATTTGCTTTTTCACCTGGTGCCCAATCTGTGCCTCAACCACAAGAGCCTTGCTAATACCAAAAGACAGGTATTTTACAGCTAAAATGTCTATAAATCATAGAGTGTACAAACAGACCAGATTCTACCACTTCATTTTCCAATGGACTTTTGGTAGAGAGAAAGGCCTTTCCTTATGAACATTCATAAATGTCCTATTTTGTCCAACATACTAAGTTTCACAAAATTTATCACACAGCAAAAAATTTGTTTTTATCGGTGGCTTTTCAACTGAAGGTAACACCACTGCCTGACAAAGATGCAGGAAATCATTAAGCCTCCAAACTGAGAAGGCCTCTACCAAAGAAATTACATGACCAATCCAATGGGATCATGCTACAGAACACAGAGGAATATGGCACAGGTTATAAAAGGTATTATTAAATGACAAGTAGACAGAAAAAATTCAGCAGTAAAAACTTTTTTTTTTTTTTTTTTTTTTAACTTAACTAACTGGTATCATGGACAGACTGTAAAACAGAATGAGTGGAGGTGCAGAAAGGGAGCTCCATCTCTTAAGGACAAGATGAACTATGTGATTACTGGCAGGTTATCTGTGGTACTAATTAACAGTGGCATCATTTGTACCCTGTGTCACTCCATGCCCTGTCAGATCCACAGCCAGCCCCTCTCCACTCCACCTCTGAGTCACATCTTTTGTGTGCTTGTGTTCACATCTCCAGCCACCCTGGCATCCCTCCTAGACTTGTAACAGTACAAAAAGGGACATCCAAAAGTCTAAATTTAGACAAAACCTAAGTCAGTGCAAGTATTTAAATTCCTCAAGTACTTAAGCTTTGGTGCTGAAGCTGAGACAACTGCTCCTTCCATCCCTCATCTCAAGGAAAAGAGGAAGGAAATATATATGGGGATATACATGAGGTTCTGCTCTCAGATTTGAGAAGGACTGATCCTCACTTGAAGGATTCTTCATGTGTCCACTAACATATTGCAAATCCAAATCTCAGATCAGCATTTAGCCCTCTCTGTGCAGCAGCAGATGCTCCCAGTTTACCAAGGAGGGTGCCTTTTATCCCTCAGAGAAGCACAGCTGGAGTAACTTCCTTGAAAAAAAAAAAAAAAAAAAAAAAAAAAAAAAGAAAAGAAAAAAGGCAGGAAAAGAATAAGACAAGAAGCTCTGGCACACAAATCTTTTTGTTCACTTCTCTACATGCAATCCAGAGGCTGCTATTCGCAGCACAGTATGAAAAACACTCTCCTGAAAGAGCACACAAAGGGCTGTATCAGTTTTACTGGGAAAGACTCATTCTTATTGCAGTAGGCTTTACTTGAGTAAAGGCAGAGGGCTGGATCCCTGATGCCAGAGGCACAAGCTGAGATGGGGTTTGGGTTTGCCTGTGTGAAATAAAGAGTGGGGCTGCCTTTAGAGGACAGCAATGCACTCAGCCTCCAAAAACACAGCAGTGCCAGCCAGTCCCAGCCTAGGGTGCTGCCTGATCCATGAGCAGCATTCCCTCCTCAACCAACCAACCAACCATGTGCTCCACTTGCATCACCCCAACAAACATTCTGGCAGCAAGATGTCAGGGCTCTGAGAGCCACTGTGCCATCTTTCAGCAAAACAAGTTTTCCCACGTCCATTTACTGAAGTCACTCCGTATTGTTGCTGACGGACTCGTATTTATAATGACAGAAGTTCTGCATTAACATCCAGCCCTCCACAAAGGGTTTATTACTGAAATGCCAATTCAACCATAGCTGTAATGACCCTATTTTATAAGGCACACATTTCAGGCACTTTTGCAAATGGTTTAAAAAAATGGAGCAGTTAAATTATGCTGCTAACGTTATATGAAAGTGTCATCACACCCTATCAAGCAATTTCATATCAAACAAGGATGTGATATGGAATTTTGCTGTTACGATGCAAAAGAAGGAACTTGGAGAAAAAAGTGCAGTATTAGAACAGTAACACCCTTCTTCACCTTACAGTCAGCAACCTGTAGTGACTTTCAGTTATGAGACAGCCTGGGACAGCTGTAAGATGAAGCTGGACTGACATCTTATTAGATTTTTGTTTGGTTTGTAAATATTAAATGCAAGGTCTCAAATTCACCACGTGATTTCCACCAGAAAAACTGTGTGGAACAACAGATACCTCAGCCCTAACAAAGCTGTATTTTCAAACTCTGAGTTTTCAGGCCTTTCATCATCACATTTCTGCATGCATTATACCACTAACGATGCAATACACAAAGAGGACAAAATGTCAGCCCTCGATGGAAATGAACTCCCCACCCTTCAACATTCAACACTCAGACCTTGCTTAATTTAAATCTGTTAGATCATCAGTCTATTATTCTTCCAGCTTCACATAATGATTTCTAACACTGGCCACACATTGTACACCTGGCTGGAAAATGCTGCCTTTTAAACAATGCGAAAACTAAGCAATATGTAAAGCCAATAATTAAATTACATTTAGCTGCTGGCCATTGTTATTCTGCACTCCTTTCCCACTGAGGGAGCTGTAGTGATCTGATTTAAACAGCAATCTAGCAGAACATTTTTCATTGCCCATGATTGTTGTGCAGAGTAAATTGGCTCACATCAGATTTGACTCTAATTTGGGTTTCAGAACAGTTAATTTGAACTTAAGCACTTATGGAAGGGCTGTTAACAAGAAGTGCCTGCACTGGAATTCTTTTCATTGCAGTGCTGTTATAATCCAGATCCTTACAGATCATGTGTGTGTGCTTTCTAGCACTCCACTTGCATGTCAGGAAACAACTTAGCAGATATTTACCAATGTCAAAGGAAAATAACACAGATGCACACAATAGATTCTTGCTATATGAGCGGCAAACAGAAATAAATACTTTCCAAACACACAGCTACCTTGTGACTTAATCACCCCAGGATTTAATCTACCTTAGTCCTTCACTGTCGTGTTTTGGTGTTTCAACAAAGCAAATAGGGTCAAGTTCTGCTCATTCATAAGTTACCAAGAGATCCATGGAAATACCTAAGAGCTGAATTTTATCATCATTAGCTGTTTCATTAATAGCACTAATGCCTTAAATCTTAATACTCTGGCTCATTAGCTTAGGTGAAAGACTATTAATATAAAAGGTGTATTTTAGCCAACCAACAGCATTTATAAAGGCTTTTGTTTTCTTTTATAACATTGTCTCTCTTGCAGTACTAGTGATTAGTACAGACATTAGATCACAATAATTCCATAATTATTAAGGAAAATATGATCTAATAATATAAATACAAGCTCTACTATCACTTTAGCTCAGACAGAGCTTAACTTAATTTT
Organism: Sylvia atricapilla; assembly: GCF_009819655.1. NCBI lineage: Eukaryota > Metazoa > Chordata > Aves > Passeriformes > Sylviidae > Sylvia > Sylvia atricapilla. Next base: position 5,732,324 of record NC_089160.1, read on the forward strand.
ACCCTATCATAAATGAAGTCTGTTACCCTTATCCATATCTAATTGGTTGATGATTATTTTTTCCCCAATGAAACTACAACGCATTTAGAAGGGGCTGAAGGGAACCTGGGTTTTGGGTTTGGATTTGCCTGTTTTCCAGCATATATCAAGAGACAAATTATTCTAAGATAGGCTCAGAAACTGGTCTTTTAAGTGACAAAGCTGCCTACAGAAAACAAAAGTGCGCAGAACATATCTTAACCACCAAGATGGTTCAGTGGGCAAAGGCAAACTCCTGATATTTTGGCTTCTCATCAGAAGTCTCCTACTATCTCTGGTGCCTGAATGTGATCACAAACGAGCAGCACAGAGCAAACTTAAGCAGAATTGATGCAAAAAGACTGCCAGAAAGGAGAGCCCTTTGTGACAAGTCTGGCTAATGGACACAAACCAGAGTCAGGGCCCACACCCTAAACCCAAATGTAAATTCTTTATGGGTATGCACAAAGAACACCACTGATTATGATGGGATTGAAAACCTGCAAAGAAGATTCTAATTACAAAGTCAAGCATCCTTAGAGCATCAGTTTCTGCCTGGGCCCCAGTGCTGCTGCTGCAGTTTCAAAGGGTCTGTTTTATATTGTTCTGTTCAGAATAAAGAGACAAAATGTCCCAAACCCAAAGTCGTACTTGAGTGAGAGGCTGTAGAAATGCATTTAAGAAATACATACTTAATTTTGTTTGAGTATTATCCTTTTGCCTCCTCCATTGAATTTTGAACGGTATTTTTAAGTTCAGATGTAATTAAAATAATTAACAATAGCAACATCAACTATTTATTACACAATTAAGATATGTTCCACACTGTTCTTCATGTGTGCTTGTTCATTTCCTCCAGACATAAGTAACGTGTAGACAGATACATTGTTTATTTACGACCCCAGTGACAGTAAATGTGGCATATGTGCCTACAGTGTTTGACAGATAAAATGAGTTATTTACAGAAGCTGGGTTTATTATGTATGAATACTGAAACAGCGATAGTGTTTGGAAACTTCTCCATTTATTTTCCCAAGAGCTTGTTTCAGTGGAAATTGTGTTTTGAAGTGCTACATAAAAGGACAGCACAAATAGTCCAGTCCACTCTGTAATGCAGTCATCACTGGTACCTGCTAATTTCAGTATGGTCCCTTCTGACTTTATTTTTAAAGGTCTTGATTCAAACACTACGGAACTCAATGACAAGTTTTCTATAAGCAGCTGTGGGTTTGGAATTCAGTCCTTAAAAATAATATCTCTGCAGAAGGATAGGTTCCTTTCTGGGCCTCACTGTTTGGCATAATATGGAGAAGGTATAGATGTATGAGAGGAGGGAAACAGAGAACACTTTTGGCCTATCAAGCTTAATTCTAAACGGCTAAAAGCTGTTTCCAAAAATTGCTTCCATGAAGCCAAAAATAAAAATTACACTGCCTTTGGCAGGAAAACAAATGGATCTTCCTGGGGAAAATGCACTGATTATTCCTTTTTGGTAAAATTGATAAGCTTAGACACCAAATTTTGAAAAAAAAAAAAATGATGTTTTTCTCTTTTACAAGACTGATGTGTAGTGGGGCATTTTTCTTTTTTTCCCCAAGAGTCTCCTTCACTCCATTTCCTACGCTCAGTTTTGGAATGGCTCAGAGCACTCTCACAAACCACTGCAGCCAGTGTCAGTGAGCACTGCCCTGGCTCTCACCCTGCTGCTGTGCAGTGCAAGGGTGTTATGCAAGCTGCTGCAGCTGGAGAGCCCAGTGTCAAAGGTAATCCCTGTGGAGCCTTGCATAACAGCCACATGCAAAATCACACTGCTGGCTTCCCATTGTTTCTGCATCTGGGCTGGTTGCTTTTTTTGCTGGTTGTTGTTGTTGTAGGTTGGGGTTTTTGTCTTTTCAACTGAATTCTGCAATTTAACCTTCCCCCCCCTCTCAAAATCTTGACAGGGGTGTGTGCACATTTTGCTTTATTTTCAAGTGCCTTTATACACAACCTATATGCCACATATTTTTATACACACAAATTCTTGCCACAGCTACCCAGGCCTCGAAACTTTTGGAACCCTTTCAAGGAATATTTGTGCTGTCTGTTGTGGGCAGATCTGAGTTATCTCAGTCCGTGTTTCAGGCTGGAAAAAATAAAGTGCAAGCCTGAGCTGAGGCTCTCAGCAGTTTATTAGCTCAAACACAAAGCTGTGGTAAATGCAGTCCTGTGGTTTTGGGTTTTTTCCCTTCCTCAGAGCAGAGAGAAAGCAATCATTCATGAAGGAAAACTTGTTCCAAAACATATCTGCTATGTTCTTTGCTCAATGTGACACTCAATCCAAGGTGAGACTTTTGCTTACAAGGATGTAGGATTACAATAATCCACACGCAAAGTCCAACCTTCACCACTGTAAAAATACACAAAAAAACGGTGGGAGAACACATCTGAATACCTTCTCTCATGTACATAAATACAGAAGCTTTGGCTCGACACCTCACTCACATGTATTATAATCACCTCAGGGTTTAAGAGCAGCCTGTTCCCTCAAAGCTCCCTAACAGGAGATATTGGATTGCCTCTCAGGTACAAAGCACTCAAAATGTTCAGACTTTTCTGTGACAACAGAGTACATGTCGTGCTGCTGTCACAACACCACAGCTATTTGCAATCTGCATCTGATGTTATATAAGAGGGAAACAGGGGAAACAGATGTCCCAAGAGTCATGGGACATCAACATTGTGAGCAAAGTGGATCTTGCTTCATTTGGAAAAGGACTAAGTAGGAAAGGAGCTGTGGGAACAAAGAAGAATTTAAGAAATAATTGTTTGATCCCACTCAGTAAGAGACAGACAGACAGACAGCTATGCCAGTAAATTTAAGCAGTGAACAGAACAGCAAACATTCAGCTGAAAACTGATTCCCTTGGGTCTAATTCTTGGTGGAAGGACCAGAAATGACAAATGTTAGGACCTGTGATATTTGTCTGTTCAGGGCCAAAACCAGAAACCAGATGCAGCGAAGATCTCCACGTAGCTCCATGTCACAGGAGCAAAACAAAATCTGTAATTCCTTCCCACTTTGATCATGTGTGATGTATTGTCAAACCACTGCAGTGTACCAGGAAAAGCCTTTCCAGCCTCTGTGAGTGTGGATGCAGATCTAAGTGCTCACCTGTCTACTGCTGATCTACAACTCTGGATTTGCACATCTGCACAAACACAGAGAACACAAACTGGTGAAATCACTGCCAGAAAAAGGATCATCTATGAAGTCCACAAAAGCTCAAGTCAATACAGTGAAGAAGATAATTTTATTTTCAGTACTTAGAAGAAACAGGTGCCCACAATCACATCCCTCCTCACCATGCAGTGCCCCATGTTAGCTAATAAGAAAACTAAATACAAGGCCTTCCCACAGCCAGGATCCCAAATAAATTTGGCTTTGTTAAAGGACAGTCCTGACAGTGGTTCATCTGGGAGCAGTATTTCCTCTGTATTTGACACAAACAGCCTTTTCTTCAGCATCAGAGCTGCCTGCCTTATCTCATCAGCTATTTGCTCTTGAACAAATGTATTTTTTGTGGTTAATGAAAGGGGAAATCCCTCTCTCTGATCTGCCTTGCCCTAGGAACTAAAATGACTGGAGCAGCCAAGAACATGGAGAATTGTCCAGAGCACCCATTTCTGAGACCCCATCCAAGATCTGTTATGGAAAACCTTCCATGCTTGGCTGCAAAGATCAGCTCCCTTTTAAGGTGCTTAGTTATGAAAGCTGCCTCCAGCACTTACAGAAGTTTTCCCTTCTCAAAGAGCTGGAGAGTGCAGCCCATGGTGAAGACAAGGCAGGGATTTCTCCATTCCTGTCACCACCTCATACAACCTAAAAAACTTAATTTCACATATTCAGAGACCACACCTCAGTCAACCAAAAAAAGAGCAACTGGAGAAGCTCGGATTTCTTTCCGAAGTTTTTCCTCAAAAAACTAAAATGCTAACAGAAAAACACTGTTTTTCTTTCCAGCACCTGGCTCTTGCAACCAAGCAAAGTCAATAGTAATATGATATTCCTGATTTAGTTAAATCATTTAGCATCTGAAATCTGGTGGCTTATCTGAAGTCTTCATTATAGCTAAAACACTGGCTGTGAAAAAGGGGGATGAAAATTATAAGTAAATAGGCCATCTCTCACAAAAGCTGATACTTGGGACTAGGGACTTAGAGAATGCAGAATTCTAATAAAAGCAGAAAAAAAGCCCATTATTATCAAAATAAATCAAATATATTCAATATATCAAAGTATATTAAAAACTGCAGCAAACAATTTTCTTGATGAAATGCAGGTGCAGTTACATCTTAATAAAACGTGTTTACAAAAACAGCATTTGCAAATTTTAATAATTCTTCTCCTCTGAAGAGCAGTAATTCTCTACATCCTACTCTTGCTTCCCCATCCTAAATAAATTTAATTCAGACTGACCATTTATGGCTCAATTTTGCTTTTTCTAATCAAAATTGGAAAGCCTTCGTCCTCCAGTGGAACTGTTGGGATTACCCACAGCAATATTATCACAAAAGGGCAGGACAGGTCTAGCCTGGCTCTATTTAACCATCACCTCGACACCCCACAGAAAAGGGTCTGCTTCTTACTCTGGTTTATTTTGTTTAGCTTTAGCACAGTGAATTGGGTATTTTATTTCAAGGAACTGGAAAGAACCAGTTTATCACTATATGGAGGGGGAAAAGCAACTTGTATGTAAAATGTAGTGGGATTTAAATGCACTTCTTTGTATTCAGCATGCAGAAACTTGGATAATGCAGCCCTGCCTCCATTCCACTCTGCCCAGTCATTCTCTATCTGGTAGTGGAAGAAATAATTTATGACAATGAAAAAATGTCCACCATTGGCACAGGCAATGCATTTCCCCTTATTGGCTTTTTGTCACTCCACAGACCTCAGGAAACTTTAATGGTCAAGTTTTGCTCTCAGAAACACCAGCAAAGCTCGAAATCCCAGATTTCCTTAAACTTTGGATCTGCAAACCATTTGTGTGGCCATAAACCCGTGTTAAAGGGTGACCTCTGTGATCACAGGATTGTGGGACGAATGGTGCGGTCGCTAGGATAATTGTTTGGAATAAAAAGTACCCTTTTTAGTATTTCCCCAGCTGAATTTGTGCCATATTTCATGTCAATGTGTAACTGCCTGTGTTGGCGGGAAGGAAAGATGTTACAATCTCTCTTTATTCCAATGCAAAATAAACTGTGAAGTTTTTCTTCACAAGGAAGACACTTCAGAAAAGCTACTCCTGGATGCGAGGAGAGGTTCAAAATTAACCATGTTCAAGTGTAAGTAGCATATGCTAGTACCCAATTATATTTTTGGGGGACGTTTCAGGTTTTCTGATGACATGAAAGTTAGGGTTTCTTGGCATCAAAATGGATTAAACTGAGTTAAAGTTACCAGGATGTGAAGGAAGCTTCATTCAGGATGAACTAAGGAATAAAATCCAAATCCTGACTCCCCCAACCTGAGGATTCTTATGATTTTTTAAGTTTACAAAGTATATATTAGTGTTTTATATTTAAGAAAGAACTATCTCAATGTTTATATTTAAAATACTGGCAATTATAAATGGATGCCTGGGTGTATTTACAAACAGAACTAATTGCCAGCTTGTCTTGTGGATTTAAGCATCACAGCTTGCAGTTCAGTGAAATATAACCCAATGAGTTCACACATCTGGGGGATATAACAATGGGAACTTATTCTGAGGACATGTGCAAGGGGAAGTAGCATGTATTAACAAAAATATGTTTAGACTGGCAGTATTAATTGACAGTATTAATGGGGATTGAGGCTTAGACCTATGATCACTGATTTCTCTCAGAGATCTTTGTGAACCCAGGCAAAATTTCCAGGCTCATCAGCCTGGGAAATGACTGAGTCTGTACTTCTTTTGCCTCTTCCTCCCTCAGCTCCCCAAACCTTTTCTTTAAGCCCAGTGTTACAGGACAAACAGCTACGTGAGCTGCACCCATAGAAAAAAATGAAAATCACCACCTCCCTTTTTTAACTCTCCTGAACTGAACGTACATAAAATTATCCCCACTAATGTGACTGTGGGTGATCAAACCTAAAACACAACTCCAAGAAAGATCTTGGAGGTGGTTTCTATATGCTCTTTTGTCGTGATAAAGAACAGCCATTCCCTCCCTAGGAGGAGAAATGGATACTCTGTGGGCCAGCCATGGCCTCTCATCCTCAGTTAGGAGTTTGGTATCTATGATGCTACCACAGGTATCTGCCTTCTGTGAATTAATTAAATGGATTAATATGCATTTAATCATTTAAGCATGGATAGCGTTTGTTCCATTTACATGCTTACCTGAATTTATGGTATTTATGATGCTCTAAATATTCAGTATGAGAGAATGGAAAACAAACTTTGCAATGACCCAGCAGGAGGAGAAAGGCAGGAGTGAATTCCTCTGCTCACAATGGGAGACCTGGTGTTGGTAGTTGCTCCATCACACTGATTTTCAAAGGAGAGATTTAAAAACTTCCTTTGGCCTGAGATGAAACTCTAAGAATTTTTAAACTGTTTTTCTCCCATTTTATTATATGAGGGAACAATCCAATGTTTCTTTTAAAATGGGAAATGGTATCACTCTGCCGTAACAAAAGCCTGTTTTAGATTGGTTTATTGCCCGATTTTTAAATGCACATTACCACAGCATTTCAGAGGAGTGTATTTACATTTACCTTTCTAAAACACACAGTATATTATGTTGCAGTTAAAACCCCACAAACTCAATCTGATATTTCTTCACTAATTTATTCCCAAGCCAATATGTATTTTAATGTTCCAAACTGTTGCTAATTAACACATGGAAATATTTTAACATGGATTTTGATTAATTCCATTTAACAGTCTAACCAGTGCTAAAACATATGTGGTGTGTCATTTCTTTCTTTTGAGGAAGGCATTGGCATAAAATCTTTCAATCTTCCTGAGCACCAAATGCTAATTTCAGGGAGATTAAATAACAGACTGCAGCTACAGTTTCCTTTCTTTACTTCCCAGAAGGTGAAATGAACATATTTATGTGGGAGGAATTTCTTTACTGCACAAGCCAAAATACAGAAATTAGATTTTTTTCCCCAACATTGCTAATACACCAGCAACTGCCTGCCAACTAAATAACTTTAACCTATATCTGCAGTTCATGGAGCATTGCCAAGTTATATGTTCAACTTTCTTTCACTGTGGGATTTTTTTTTATTAAAGTATTCCCATATGATGTTTTCACTTGCAGCTCCTAAATGCTTTTCCATACTTGAATCAGAGACTACAGCTTATAGTGGGGTGGCTCTGGCCATAACACCAGAAATGCTCATATAAGACCTCCTCTGATTTTCACATTCTGAAGGTATGTTTTACATATGATTCATGTTGTGCTGCTGCAGTGGTTTAAAATCTGAGTGTAATTCTGCATGTCAGCAGGCTAAAGGACAGAAAACACTCTGAGGTGTGCATGTGATGAGCCCCTCACACCCTTGGGAATGCAGGAGGCAGGGCAGGAGAGGCTGCCTGGGGCCAGGGCTCAGAGACCTGAGCATCAGTCCAGCCTTCCATGGGATGGAGTCCGAGCAGCTTAAGAGCAGTTGAGCACTTCTGCCTCTGTGATCTCCATCAGAAAGGTGAGGTTCTCATACCTGAGCACTGCAGTTCCTCTTTCCCACATGGTGGGTCCAGTTTTGCTGTGCTTCCACCCCCTGTCCATGGTCAGCATGGTCCTATGGGAGCCAAAGCAGAGTGCACTGTACCTTCACATCACCTGCATCTCCTCCACGTCCTCCTCACCTCTGCTGCCTAAGAAACCTTTTCCTCTGATTCTTTCCCTAGTTCTTATTTTACTTGTTGCATCATTCTCTGTAAATCTTCATTCAGCTTCTAATATGTGGTGCTGTCCCTCCTCCTTTACCTTTTGCTAGCTGTATTTCTGTCTCAGCTGCTCATGTAACATCTGAAGAGTTTCATGTTTGATTTCCTCCTCTGTCTGCAATAGTCAATCACATTCTGCACCATTCAGCTGTCCAGATTCCTGGCATTTGCAAGGAGCATTCCAGTTCTTCCTTCCTGATCTACACCTACCAGGTACAGCAGCCTAATTTTCTACTTGACTACAGTTTTCATCAGGATTAAAGCTTTCTTCTCCAAGACTGCACTTACACGCCCTGATTTTCTTTATGCTTCTTTTTACACATTTAACAGCTGTGTGTTGTATGCAATGTTTTAATCATATTCTATAAATGAGCAGCACTGGGAGAAAGCAAATTATAGCTTCTAGGGAGAGTCCCTGCTGTCATTCAAGAAGCAGAGGCTGTCCAGAGAAGCCCCAGGTTCAGTCCCAGTGATGATTCTCCAGCTGTCACTGCCCATGCAGAATTGTGTGCACACTCTCCTGCCTGCTCTTGAAAAAACATGTGACTGCTGCGTTCTCAGACTATTTAAAACCTTAGTTTCTCTGCAAAGAATAAGGATTGTGGGAAAAAAAAATCTGAAAGTTGTGACAGGAATGAGCAGTGTAGGTAGGCTTTTTAAAACTAGTTGTGTGTTACTTTAGAGGTTGCATCAGCTAAAATAAAATTTTACATAGCTGATGGTAAAGTTTAAAAACGGCCATTCACTGTAGCACAGAAGGCCAAATGCTGTTACCTGAATATTTGCCCATCCCGTTCTCAGAAAGAAGCATCCATGCTATTCAACACACATCTTGAAGTATTCAAATACATGAAAATGGCATTTTCCAATTTTTTCTTACCCGAGCAGTGTTTATTTCACTGTTCAGAGAAAATATTTTTATTAAAGCAGGTTATGTTCCAGGAGAGTATTAAAAAATAGTGCAAAGGCTTCAACTTTGTTCCACCTGCTATGCTGGTCCTAAAATAATGCCCTTGTTAGCTGACAACTAAGCAGACTACTAATCCCAAAATTCAAGAGCATCCCTCCTGATACATTTGTGTGCTGGATAGATGGATACAGAAAAATTAACTCTACCAACTCCTGGTTATTATTTAAAAGGTACATTAACAGTCAATATTGAGATAACATAACACTTTATGCTGGTTCTACCCAGCTCGTGATGTTTTCTTGAAAAAAAAGTGATTGTTCCATAGTCATACACCGAATTTATTGTCAAAGTTATGAATACACCCTACAGTCCCCCTGCAGCCTTTGAATAATGCCTTCACATCTTTGCTCAAGCCAAACAAATTCTTCTGCTGCTCTCCCCAAAGCCTTTGAGGTCATTTCACTTTGTGACATTTCATAAGACACCAAATGAGACAAGCAATTACTCTGGCACTGGGAATTTCAAAAAGGTTTAAAAAAAATAAATCACTCCTCAAGACACCACAGGTCTGACTCTTCCCAGAGTTAACTCTAACTTCACTGAGACATTTTCCTTCCTCACAGCAAGTCAAAATTAGGAATAATCTGCAAAACAAAAACCCACTAACGAGTGAACAAGGGGAAAGAAGAAACCTAACCCTTCTTTCCCCAAACCAAACACACGTGGTCAGTTCTTTTAGCCACACTTATTCAAGTGACTTTAAGTGCCCTGTTCTGAAATGCAGACTTCCCACTGGTCACAGTGGTTCAAAATCAGGCCCTAAATAAGCTTATTTATGTTTGATGTAGACTAGACAAGCTGTCTTATTACTATCCCTGCAAAGCAGCTTTGCTAACCATTGTCCAGGCCATTGGACAGTAGCCTCCAAAAGGCCACAAAAACAGGTCTTCAGTCGAGTGCTGTCATATGGTCTTCATTTAGAAGTATCATAAGAACATTACTTCTCAACAGTATTGACAAATTAAAAACACATGGCTGCAACCTCTAATACTGCAAGAAATACTGCTCTTTGGGTTTGTTTTTTGTCCTCGGACTTTTGAAATATGAACCAAGCAAAGGGATTTCATCTTAATGCATGATTCACTCCATTCTTCTTCCAAGCTCAAAGTCAGGGGGACAGTTAGAGCTGGCATTTCAAAAAAGTGATTTGCCCAGAACTATGGGAATGTACTACAGTTGGAAACTAGAGTAGCATGTATATCAAAAAGGGGTGGGGCTGGTTAAAGGCATCTACTTGCTATTAAACTAAATTAAAAAAAAAAAAAAAAAAAGGTATTATGCTGGCTTTGGTTCCTATAGAGAGTTTTATAAGCCATATATAAGCCTCTTGCATTTACTATTTAGGTTCAATCAATATGGTTATCTACCTGTCAATTTTTCTTGCTCTTTAATGCAGAAGGAGAACAGCCTTTTTTATAGCTAGCTCAGAAAGCACTAAGCAAATCAATACATGCAGCGATAACAGAATGATTTGAAACACGTAACAGAAGCTTATCACTTTGCAGTATACTGAACCCGTCAAAATATTTTCCTAGAAGTAAAGTGAAAATAGAAGTTCTCCATTTTTTATTCCTTAAGTGGGTGGTGACATGGATGTCGTAGGCCTTTTGGATTTGTTCCTAGCTTTGTATTTTCGGGAGAATTTCGTACATGAGCATTTGCTGCTTCGCAGGAACATGAAGCCAATTCTGTAGCGAGATTTAAAAACTCTGCCTTGAGAATCAAAAATTATCTCAATTGCTCTCGATTCCCCGTCCCCTAAACATTTATTGGAAATCCATGCATTGTTCTGGGGAACTGGGCATGAGGTTTTCCAGGAATGCAGCTTCTAATGTTCCCACAGACCTTAAAACCCTCTGCTTTCCTCAGTGCTCTCAGTAATTTGTGCTTGAGCCCAATCTGAAAAGTACAGGCTTTCTTTCAGCTGCCACCTGCTGCGTTAGTCAATTTGAAATAATTTGTAAGCATCTGATTCCTAGAGGCTTAAATATACATACATATACCATGATTCTGGATTTTAAAGCAGCAGAGAGAAGATCAGCTGTTATTGTGGTCTCTAACATCTACTTTTTGGAAGAAATACATGGGATTTAACTATGCAGCTCTCTTCGAGTGGTAAGTAACAATCATCTGCCATCATAGGATTTAAGTAGGTGGAATTCTGCATAATACAAAAGCACTTTGCAATATTCCTGGCTTGCTACAATTTATCAAATGTTAAATGCAAGCTCAAAATTAATATATACGTGTGTGTATTTAAGCATGCGTGTAAATACATACTAAAGAGATGAGAGTTAATAGGAAAGGAACAGGAAATAATGTTTACAGGTTGAGGCTTTCTGTAATTTTCTCTCTCAGTTTTATCTCCAAGGTCATTGCTATTGACTCTGCATCATGAGATCTGGGGGATTTCTGCCCCAGGAACTCACATGATGGCCCTATGGCTTCCCAGTTCATGAAGATCTGCTCCACAGCTTCTGAAGCTCAGGGGCTGCCAGCCCTGGGCACTACTGGTTACACTGGGTTTTGCTCAAGGCACCAAACCATAAAATGTTTTACCTTCAACCTTAAAAAACAATACTGGTTTGAAAAAACAAAGCAAAAATAAATCAACAGGATCACAAAATCACAAAGAAACCCTTCCATGACATAACTAAAACTTTACAGAGGCTCTGCTATTTCTATTTCTCTACCAGAAATGGTGCAGTCAGAGCTGAACCAGCTCTGTGTGGGTGAGCCAAGACATGGAAATCACACAGCAGCACCCACTCAGAGGCAAGCATTAGTCCACAGGGGCCCTAAGAGCTGCTAAACTCTACCTCCTGACCCACCCTGGAGAGTCTGTGTGAACTCAGTGTGAATCTCTACGACCTTGGGAGTCACTAACCCACACGCCAGCAGCGAGGCATTAACAATGCTGTCTGCTCCAGAGGAGCTGAAAGATGGATGGGCATCCCTGATGGCAGAATTGGGCCCAGCAAATGAGCAAAGATTCTTAGAGCAACACCTCAAGTGACACAAATTATGTTATAAAATTGATCACTTCCTTACACATGGCAGAACGCTTCCAGGGCACTCAACATCTTATTCCATTAAGCCATGATAAATGACACCATATTTCCACATCAGTCTGAGCACTTCTTTTAAATCTGCTTGTTCAAATATTTGGTTACTTATTCCCCTCTCTCTCTCTGTAAGACAGCAAGAACAGTCTTCTTCTTTTCCAACACTGCATGCCCTAATGGGTGCCATTATTGCAGGACCATCGGCTAGGAATTTTATTTCTTTACTGAATTCCTCATCTTAAGAACATGCAAAACTTTGAGTGAATCACTAAAAACCTTTTGGTGTGCATTCTACCTGCATACACTCAGCAACTTGAAAAAATGGACTCAGATAGAGAGGAAAACCACAGAACAAATTATGGAGAAATGCCCCAAAACAATAACTCTCTTTTTGCTAGCTTGAAGAAGATCACCACCAGCACCAGGAACAGTGTTAAGATGGAAACCTGTGGAGTAAGAACAAAATTGTTTCAAGCAGATCACTATGGCTCAAGGTGGCTTGGGAAGGTTCATAAATTGATAAGCACCACCAAAGGATCATAAGCCTCCACATCAATTGTATAAAGATTACAACAGAGCCACTCACTGCAGTCATTCTGAAAAGGTTATGGGTTTCACAGGTGTGCACTGTCAGTTCTGATTAAGCTTAAACTAAACCAGTTATCTATAATGTTGGATTGGAAAGAGTTTTATAGCTGAACGCAAGCTAAATCAAATTCAGGATACACATCTGTGGAAAAACACTGAGGGCCAAAGTTCACAGTCCTGACACAGGCAAAAAATCCAACCCTCCAAACCCAGGAGAAGATTTGCCTGTAAAGGATCCATCAGTCTGGCTATTGTCCTGTGTTCTGTCTCAGAAAGGAAAAATTATTTTGTCATAGCTTTGAGTTTTCTCTCCCTCTTCAACTATTCTCATTCTCAAAATGCAGACTGCTTTAAGATTGGTATCTACTTTCATTTCTAAATTTCTTAAGAGTTTACCATTCATCTGAACATACATGAAACTAATTATACACCTATGCTTTTCACTACACAGGATATAAGGTAACAACAATTCATAATGCAACTTTTTATCTTTGCAACTAGAAATGTTTCCCAAAAAAAAAACCAAAAAAACCCAGTTCACATCAGAGGTTCTCAGAGCTAATCAAGAAGAATGTGGGTGAAATTCTGCACCCAAAAAACATTGTTAACAACTCAATCGATTTCACAGTGCCAGGATTCCACTCAAAAAGCAAAGAAATTAAAAGTGCATTCTTAATAGTTGACACAAATTGCAAAAGGTAGATTTTATTTCCAAAAATACTTTGCATTAATGCTGCACTTTAAAGTGCTTCTATTGACTCACAGCGTTAATAGATGGCAAGAGCGAAAAGAAGTATCTGCTTTTGCAACATCATTACTTCCTTTGCATGCAATTATTTACTTGCCAAACAATGCTAGTGACAAATCACAGCAGACTCTGGAGTCATCTACACCAGCAGATTTTTAACCCAAGGTAAAAATAAACAGAAACATCTGTAAAGTAATCTTGCAGAAAGCTACGTTTATTAACAAATACATTTTCTAATAAAACGCCATCTGCAAGCAACCCTCAGCTTCCACTTGATATAAATAGGCCTTTTACTGTTTTCAGATGCAGTTCCCAGAAAATTATTCCAAGCTCTACTGCAAAACACATCAGTCTTTGTTGCTGCCTGGAATGTTAATAAATAACATCAAGTTTTTAAATAGTCAAACAAATTATTGGCTTGAAACAATCATTCCAATAGAAAAAGCTGACCTTTTGCAATAAAGTGGTTTAAGAATGCATCGCTCCTCATTCCTAGGATAAAAATACTACCAAGAAGGGAAATATTTTTGGGGAAACAGAAAGCTATGTAAAACCCATCTTGCAATTCTGCTCATATGCACACTGTACACCTACCTTCCAAAGGTTACTGGTTTACAGAAACTCAGACTAGGAGAAAAAAATATAAATAGTTCAATCTGTATCCTTATTATACATTTGTGCTTGGAATGGACACGACTATGAACCAAGTAAAATGTTCCTCACAGGACTACTTTTCTGACCAGCAATACAAAATTCAACAGCTTAAACTGCTGGTTGCAGAGACTGGGACTGAATCCCAGTATTAAGAGCTCTTCAAAATGCATAAAAGCTTCAATGGGACACATTTTCATAAGCATTATTCACAACTTAAGTCACATTAATTCCAATAAAAAGGAAAAAAAAAAAAAAAAGGGAATTTAGCAAACTCTGCAAATAAACTCCTTACTGGCAGGACTGTTTAGTACCACTGAAATTTGAACACTGCCATTTTTCCTTAGAGTTTGAAACAGCAGTCTGTCTATCAAACTACCTACTAGTTGAGAATTCAGGAGTGAAAATTGCAGATGAACTGAGATATTAGAGTTCCCTGTCCAGAACCAGTATATCTGGTATACATATACTACACCCAACAGAGATCTAGCCTTTTAATATTAATCATAAACAAGAAATGTTAGTATTCCAAACTGTGCTTTAAAAACGGCATTAAATATTGCTACTGGGACTATCACAACAAACTGCACATTCTAGAAAAAGGAATGTTTCACACTGTAATCCCAGAAAACACAACTGCATATTTCCAGAGGAAAATATTTAGTGAATGTAATACTCAAGCAGTACTAGAGAGAAGATATTTTTAAACCACTTACTTCACTAACAGGAGGAATGTTGAGCTTTGGTACTTTGTTTTTCGAGCTAGGTGTGTTCACTTTTCCTTCCAGCAGTGTTCCAAAGGACTGGTTTCCATATCCACTCTCAATTTCTATTGGGGGTTTCAGTTCAGGTGAGTCATTGGGTACCTGGTCCTGACCATCCATGGGCCTGACATAAGCTGTGGGCTTTTGCTGGACCATGCTGTTTTTACAGTGAAGTCCTGGTGGGAAATTCTGAGTGGAAAGACCATTGTTTGCAGTTAACAAAGAAGTGGAAGGAAGTGGAGATCCAGGACCATGGCCTACAAACTCAGGCTCTGCGGGTGACTTGGAGTGACTGTTTTCTTTGTAGGTGTGCTCTCCAGGTGCTGACTTTGCATGAGCGTGCCTCCTCGAGTGGGAAGATGTTGCCATAGCATTTCCTTCCTCAGTGCCCCCACTTTTATGCTGCTCACCCTGGCAGTTATAGAGATCTTCATACCTGCCCTGTGGCTGGTCATGGGAAGAGCTGTGCTTTGTCCGACTCTGCTGACCACTGGACTGGCTTGGCTGGGCCCCACTGGAGTTGTGACCACTGCGGGACCAGTCTGTCCTTGACTTCCTGCTGCTCTGGTGGCTGTGCAGCAAAGTAGAATTGGATGACAATGAAGAAGGAGGAGGCATTGATGTCGATGAGTTGCCACTGATCTGATGAGATGGGATCATCCTGTTCCTTGGTTCTGGGAAAAAGTTCTGCTCATTTTTGTCAATGGGTGTCTGTGGGACAGAATTCTTTGGGATTCCTACAAGGTGGCTCTGGTTGGAGTGGTTGGTTAACAGATCCTTCATCTCATCATAATTTCCCAATGTGTTCTGGACACGGTTTGCAAGGGCGTCGCCTTTATTTGTCTAAAATACCAAAAAAAAAAAAAAAAAAGAAAATAAGAAAAGCGTGAGTAAATTCTTGATTTACAAGTTACTGCTCAGAATAGTTGTCTTAGAAGATGGCAAATGTTAGCTGTTTAATGGTGTCACGCTGACATTTAATTAAATTTCAATTACATTTTGCATATGTTATGTAAGAAAAACCTATCAATAACTGTGTTCAAAGAATGTCTTGAAACGGGCTTGCATCAGTAACACTTGTCTACTGCTTCCCATTTTCTTAAATGTGCTCTCAGAGAAGTGTTTAAATTGCATCAGTTATGGATGTTAGGCACAAAATAAGCTGGGTTTATGTCAGAGACGTCGGGCTCGTACATTTCACATCGTGCAAAACACGAACATACAATTACTGGCTACTGAGCATTTGAATTGTAATCACACAGTTGATATAAGTATGTTATTGCTCTATCAGCCCCTTGACCCACAGTGCTGTCATAAATAGAAGCTGGGTAGTCTGTAATAGCACCAAACTCTTCACTCCAGTTTGACTTCAATTACTTTTTCACAGAAAGTACAGTTTGACCTGAAGTATCTTCCATCTGAATCCAGAGAAGAAAAAGCTTCTACCACACGCTATGGTAGGTTCAACTAAAAGATCATTCAGAAGTATTTTCTCATAGAACATAAACAGACATGACTGCCACATTCTTAAGCACCAGGATTCTTCCACTGTCTGCAGGCTGGTTGTATTTCTTAATCCTGTTTTTCTTTGATTTCCAGTAGTTATTAAATAAATACTGACTCACCTTTGTTTCACTGCTATTACACTTTTCCTTTTGAAGCAAGAAATTTCTTTTTTCCTTTTCCCTTTCACTTGGAAATAGCTGGACAAATAAGCTGGAAGCTATAATTAATACACAGCTGATTTCCTCTCTCTTCCTGCTCTAACTCACCCCACAGAGATGCAAAGCAGCAGCCTTCCTCCTGACCTTTCTGTTCCATTGAAGTGACCAGCAGAGGAATAAAACATCTTATTCCCCATGCTCATGGCTTTACAGGACTCAAAGGACAAAAACAAAGCTGAACTACAGTTCCTGTTCAAGCAGATGGTTCACTTCTAGAGTCTGGAATTAAATGACAAAGTTCTGTCACGATACAGCCAAACTCTACTTCTGTTTCGAGGGGTTTTCACTCAATAAAACAAGCAGTGCCACAGTCCAATGGCCAGGCCATAAAGATGGGGAAAATCAGCATTAGGAGCCAGTGCTTGGTTAGAGAGTGTCACAGTTCTTTGGTGAGGGATCCTACTATGCCCCTAATCCCATTTTCCTAAAGTATTAAAGAGAAGTTTGAGTGATGAAAAACATTCATGCGTGGATTTCTCCTGAAATATCTACTTCTATTAGCCACTGCTGAACTAGTCAGAGGATGAGAAGAGCACTGAATATGCCATAAAAAATGTTTAAAAAAAGCAGATAATAAATGCAAATTTCCTTTTGCTCATTCTCAGGGATTGTAACATATATTAGCACTGCACTGAGGCAGTGATTTAAAAATTAACTGTTCAAAGTTGTTCCCGTCTCTATACATTTTGCCAGTGCTCCTAACTGACACAGTTAATAATCCCAGTTGTGGAGAGCCACGAATCACTTTAATTCACTAACTAAGTCCCCAGGTTGGTCATTTTAGTGGCAAAAATTATATTCTAGCTAAGCCAAGAATAAGCTCTTTGTATATGAGCAGTCTCCTTCAATTGAGTTGCACAATGAGCTGTTTGGGCAGCAGCCAAAACCAGGCTTTTTCTGTTCAACCCCCAAATTTAAAACAAGGAGATTCCATTGTGCATAAGGGCCCAGCAGGAATTATGATTCGAAGTCTAAACACTTACATACTTGTTCTGTTTCCTCCTTGCTCAAACACTTTAACTCCTTACGGGATAGAACATGGGAAAAAACAGTGTCAAAAAAAAAAAAGCCTGACCACCAACCTTCACCTCTGTGGTTCAGCTACACTTCCAGGGAGCATTTAAAGTACAGGTTAAAAAAACCAAAGGTACTGACAAGGTATCATAAGTGTAACACTTCAACATCCCAGCACAATAAATGGCTCTTGTCTAGATCCTCACAGAGAAAATGTTTTAACTAGAAAGTAGATATTTTCAATAATTTTATGCTGGAGTATTTTCTCCATGTATTTTCTTTTACATATCACATGATGATAAATATAACTTTGCTTGATATTAAGTCTATTTTATGCCTAATGTTCACATCCTGGGGATAAAAGACATTGTATAAATGTTAGGTATTATTATTATTATTCATAGCCTTTTACAGGGAACATTAATAAAAATGTATTTACTGAAAACCATGGAGATGAAATTATTTTCAACATCCTTAGTGTATTTTAAGTACACTAAAGCTCATATCCAATGGTTACTGAAGTCAATGGAAGGATAATTACTCTATTCAGTGGCCTTTGGACAAGACTGTAAAGCAAAAAACCCACTATTAATGGTAATTTGGCTTACACTTCAATAAAATTAGAGCACACACAACTAAGATCAGACTTGGGCATCACATCACAATCTGAACGAGCTCAGGAATGTAGTGCACTGCTCTATCTGCATTTAAAACATAAGGCACAACATTAGTGTTTTTATTTTATCTCCACAACAAATCCAGGGCTCTCACAAGAAGCACGGGATCCTTGACAAGCCCAGACACCAGCAAGAGAAACACAAAATCCAGTCACAATTTCTGCTTGCTCTTTGTTACTTCCAGACTAGGGACAATTTCTACCTTCATATGCTGGATAATTGGCTGATTTCTTAAAGAAAACCTCTGTACATCTTATTTTTTGAACAGCATGCTGCATCACAATTTTGTTGCTATCAAGGAAACGCTGCATTTTGAGTATTCCAAGGCATAAATTATATGCCTGGTTTGTGACTCATGGCTAGTAGCATTCCCCCTCATTCTAGGCTTCAGTTAATTTAGGAAATGCACATCCTTCCTTCATTTGCTTCTACTCCTTTCAAAAGCTACCTGTAATAGAATCCTACTGGAAGACTAATTTGCTAGCTAGCTATTGCATTATAGTTTTACAAAGAAAAGAAATAATGCACTCAAACTCATAGGCCTCATTTACAAGTGTTTTGTGAAAATTTATGTGAAACTTGAGGTTTCACATTCATTCACTTCCTTATGCCTCATAGTTAAACTAACCTCCATGGATTGGAAGCTGAGATCTTTTTTTATGCTAAGCTTGGAAAGCATAGAGGGGCTTTACCTGAAAAAGATAAATGATTTAATGGAAATGCTGCCTATTGGGTTCTCTTTCTCAAGTTGAACTCTTCTGAGGCAATTCCTTTGAAAAGTAACAAAAATACTCCTACTGTTTCCTTTTAAAATACTCATCCCTGAATGATTCAAAACATGAAAAAGGTATCAACAATTCTGTAGTAAAATTATGACTTCTCTCAGGAAAACTCCGACATTGCTTTTTCAAATGTTTGTTGCTGTTCCACTGCAGGTCCTTCTCTGATCCCTTCTGCACAATCAAACATGAGCAGGTTGCACCAGGGTTTGAAGGCAGGACCTGCAACCCACTTGCATTGAAGAGCAACACACCCCCCCTGCCTGACCTTCCCAAAATAATGCTGGGCGCCATCACACTGCCAAAGGTGTTGTTTTCCCCCATGAGACCGTGGAGCTTCAAAAGGAGACATTTCTCTCTTAACAAGCATGGAAAAAATGTATTTTATACACCCACAGAAATAAGTATCTCTTTCATGTAAGTGTACATATACATAAACTACAAAGAATCAGGGTGGAAACACGCATTTGTCCAAAACTAAAGAGCACCTATGTTTTATTTGACAGAGGGAAAGAAAGAGGCTGTAACAGCCAGAGCAGAGAGATGACAGATGAAGGCAGATACTCCACACATCTCATGATACACAATGGCAGAAGGCTCCCAGAGAAAATCTGAGCTCCTTTCCCTCTGCAACTTTTAATATCCTCAATTTCTCAGTGCAGTCTTAAAACAGCTGCCAGTTGTTCAGACTTTAAAGCTTCAGAAACAGCAGTGCTGGTATTCCCCACCCCTGACAGTGCCTCCTCTGGATACTGCTGAAGCAAATGAGGAAGGAATGACAAACAAGGAAGGACACTAGGTCTAGGAACAAAAGAAAGAAAAAGAGATGTTTCTTATGTCCTGAGACCTGCATTTAAGACATAATTCAACCTTCTCTTTCTCACTGTAGTGTCCATGGCAGCTCCCACCCCTAGATCTCTCAGAAATGCACCAGTTGTACCCTGAGCTGATGCTCATCAGCAGAGCCAGCCCAGTGAGGATGTGCCCACCATGTGGCACAACACTTTTCTGGGCACTGTTTTATCTCCCTCTGCTCCCACTGAGTGTGACCAGAAGAGACAAGTGCAGCTTCTTGTGTACACAAGGCCTTGAGTCTCATGAGCACACAAACATCTGGTCATCTCAAAATAGAGAAGGAATTCAAACTGCATGTGCAGGATATTTGTTCTCACATCAGGGTCTCTTCATTTTGTTTTAGAAAAAATGCAAACAACCCCCTGAATTTAATTTTGCACTTACTTAAGAATAAAAATCACTACCTATCCACTAAGAGCTAGATTCAGCTTTTATTAGTGCCTAGGAAACCCTACTGTGGCTGAGTCTTAGAACTGCAGAACTTAAAAAGGAAACAGTGGTCTACCACTTTATCCCTTTTTCCTCCTCACGTAAAGTAAAGGCAACACCCAGCTTTCCTATTTCATTTTTCTTCTACCTGATTTTCCAAGTTTAAGACTTATTTAAGTACTAACTATTTAACTCCTTTTGCATGAAATTTCCTCTCTATCTTTCACAGTTTATAATTATAATGCTTTTTTAGGGTAGTATTGTATTGTATTTTGCTTAATCACACATAGTTTTCAAACTTCTCTGCCAAGTAGGTGAAAAGCAACTAAAAAAAAATCTTGCCCAGAAAAACCATCAGGATAATTTTTGCTTTTTTAGTCATTCAGTTTTTGAAAAGGAACCACATGCTCTGTGTACACCTGGTGTAAATACACACACACTGAATAGATCTAAAATCAGATACTGCCATTCTTATTATACATACAATAGATATTGGTGGTGTATGATTTTAGTTCTTGCCACAAAATTTTGCAGTGTTTTGCATCCTGGTCTACTTCCTGAAATCCAGATGACCACTTATATTAGTCTAATGGAATTATCCCTGCAATATTTACAATATTGAGTAGCTACATAGACTAGTAATGTTCCACAGGATTAATTCAGGAAATGTCTCATGGGTAAGGGATCCCTGAGCCTGGGGTAAGGAAGGAATCTTTACCCCTGAGAGGTACCCCTGCGTAAGCAGAGGGTCACCTGGGGTGCAGTGCAGAGATCAAACTGGGCTAATCCTGGTGGCAATATTTACACAGTGAAGTAGTTGGCTGAACAGACAAGACAGATGTCTTCACTTCAGCTCTGATATCTTGTCCTGTACTTTGGTTATCTTCCACTTTGGGGTTTCAGAACCACCTCCTGAAGTATTTGTCATGACACCTTCACTCCCTTCATTGTGAGCCAGGGGCTTTCCAGCTGGCAGGGTCATACCAAGGAAGAAAGGCCTGTTGCTCCACAGCCAGCCTGAACCAAAGCACAGCCAGGAGTTGAGTGTATCCATCACACTTCCGTGGTCTATAATTATTAGACACCATCTGATAATAATGGCAGCCTTTTCTCCTCTTTTTTGGGTGATTTTCAAAGAGCCCTCATCCTCCCTTACAGCTGCTAACAATGTAAAATGGAAAGACGAAGTGGTGGCTTTTCAGTGGATGGCACTGATTGGGAGGAGAAGAGACATGGAAATTTACATTCTGATGAATTCTTTAGGGAATGTCTCACTGAAAATCAAAGCAGCAGAAATCATAAAGGGGGACATCCCTTGGTGATGAAAATCTCAGGCAGCAAAGCTCCTTAGAGAGAATAAGACTTGTAACAAAAGTCCCTTTCATACCCCTGTTATTCTCCCCAAAGATTCAGTCTCCCAAAAGACTTCTTTGGATGGTTATGATTGCACAAGAAAGATTATGGATTCATTAAAAGAGTATTAAATTACTGGAATGATCTGCCCAGGGAGGTGGTGGAGTCACCATCGCTGGATGCGTTTAAAGACTGGATGTGGCTCTCAGTGCCATGGTTTAGTTGAGGTGTTGGGGCTGGGTTGGACTGGATGATCTTGAAGCTCTCTTCCAACTTGGTGATTCTGTGATCATTTATAGAGAGGATACTGGTTTTAACAGCTCAGATAGATTTTCTTCCTCAAAATGAAAGCATTAGCTTTGTAGGTACAAACCCACCTGTAGAAAAACCAGCGGCACATGCTTCTACTGCAGGACTTTGAAACCAAAACTCCTGATTCTGCCAGTGCAACCTGGGCAGCACATTCAGTTTTCTCTGCTGCCATGTGCTGATTTGGATAATCAGTGTATTCCAGAGTGTAAGTACCAAGGCAGATGCAATACTTCCATTTCTTAGAGGTGATTATAAGCTCTATTTGTATTTGTGTAAAGACATTCTGAAAATGCAAAATGTAACAATGTGATTTACCTTGTAGGGTTCCCCAAAGAGGTTAAAACCTGAAGCAAAGAGATCTTCATCCTGCTGGACTTCCTGGTTTCTTCTCTCCCATTCCTTCCGCTTAAGTGCACTCCGGTCTTGCTCATAGTGACTGAAGAAAGACAAAAATGACAATGCATTACTTTCCCCATAATTCTGTTACATGTTTATTACTATCAGTAAAAGCAACAAAACATCAGAAACAATGCAACTCCTGAGGATAACTCTGAAAGAAACAGCCACTGAATAGTTTTCCCAGATTTAAATCTGGAATCATACAACTACACAAAATTGGGCAGTAGGGCGGTCAGAGCAGTTCTAAAATGGAAAATGCTTCAATGAAACAATGAAAATATTATTTGTGAATTAACAGAGCATTATGCAGAAGAATAAAGTACATTTTGACATCCTTGTACTAACGTAAACACACATGCACCTGCCCACAAAGCATGGGGCTGTGCAGGGAAAGCAAATGTGAAGGCAAGGAAGCACAGCAACATCCACAAATCCATTACACCAAACATCCATCCCAAGGCTCCAGTTCAGCCTCCTGGGAGATTTAGACCACCTAATCCTGTCCCACTTCTTGTTAAAATTTATGTACGGCTTCATTGTAGATGTCAAGAAGGGGTTAAGCAGTGTTTTGTAGCAGCAGGCTGCTGGAAGAGATTTTAGGGGAGTTGACTCCAGTATCAGATCATTCTGCACACAAACACAGAGAGGATCTAGCACCTCGGTGTCGCAATGGTGAGTGGCACTTATCCGTGTGTCAGCTTGCTTTGTGCACCTGCCACCTCGATGACAGGCTGAGAGACCACATTCACTTCTCCCCTGAATAACACTGGAGTACTTTGGTCTCTTGGCTCTGCCAACCACCTCCTGCTCCTCTGAGGGAAGAGATATAATTAAAACCCTGAAGGAGAGGGGGGGAAAATAGCAAAGGAAAGAGGAAAGGAGAAGATGCATACTTCAACGTGCACTGACAACCTCTCATGTGACAAGCATTAAGGGACACTTCTGCGCTTTCAACCCGCGTTTGATTTGTTACGAGGCTTTTTGGCTCTGCTTCGTGTCAGTTAATTAGCTCCCGAATTCCAGATGCCAATTTGAAGGGCAGAGTGGGAGCATGCCCCGATGTTATCTGCAGCAAACACAATCTCCCTGGTAGAGCCTGTCCATGCACACACAGCCTGCGTGTGCAGATGCTAACATACAAACACACGGATTCCAGCCCGAACAAAGAACACTTAAATTCTCCTGTCTCTGCCCAGAATGAATTAAATCTCCACAGAGCTCCGCTGCACTTGGAAGATAACCAAATATCTACAACTTTTGCCTTTTTAGCTCAGCGTGATGTTGTATTGAAAGCTTCACACCGAGAGATATAATGAGGAATGAACTGCACAGTGATGAGGCTTTAACAGTGTATAAAGTCACTGATTTCTGAGTGAAACCACAATTACTAATTTGAAGCACCAGCTAATTAAAACCACAGCTATGTATTTAGCCTCTTGTTATACCTACTGCAGTTTATAATTATGAGGACCTCTTTATCTACTCAATTAAAGTTCTTATGATTCAGGCAGGTTGTGTTTGAACCTGCAAGCCCTGTGGAGAGCACAGGAAAGCATATGTCTGTTGCCTGATGACTCCACGTAGCCTTACACTTAATACACTTGTTTTTCTACAGGAAAGTAAAATAAAAAAAAAAAAAAAAAAAGAAAAAAAAGAAAAAAGAAAAAAAAAGCCATGCCACAATGAGATTTCTAAATAAAAAATATGAATTAATAATTGGTTTAAGCAATTTAAGACCACTCAGACTTGGATTGAATAAGGCTTGATTATGGCTTGTAAACTGAATGCAAAGCCACCTACATAGGCTGAGCAGAATTACTTCCATCCACATTTTCCTTCTACAAATTAGAAGGCTGAGAATATGCCATGTTTTGTTGTATTTAATTTAATTGTTTATAACACCTCCTGATGTACTGACATCACTAACACCAAGAGCAAGCTCCAGAGCAGTGTTATAATCAATGGGGTAGTTTTGTAGCACTGTTTGCTGGTTTCCTGCGGGAGACAGAAGGGAAATTGTTGGAAGGACAGTCACTTTACTATTCTACACATGACCACATTGCTAATGCAACACTGTAAATCACAAGCAACCTGTTCACTAAAAGGTGAAGAGGGGGATATCCCTTCCTTTCACATCCTAAATCAAGATTAAAATCCACAAATATGGGAGTGAATGCAGGCTGTTTCCCACACTGGCACCCAAAGATGAGGCCAAGGCTGATTCCATCTCTCCCCACAGCTCTGCTGGAGTTGGGGTGGAGTTAACCCAGAAATAATCCAGCCCAGGAGCTGTAGGAACACCCTGTATTTATCCCTCTCATGGGGGATCTTTCCAGAGATTTCTCTGGCAGTTTGACCCACAGACTGTGAGACTCTTCAGCAAGATCAGGTCATGGTGAAGTTACAGTCTCACTGATCTCATCTACAGCAGGATTTTCTATCGTGCATAAGCAGTGTTTGCTATGAAAGCACTCCCATCCCAGGACTGCCAGCACTCACTTCAGAAAGAATTATTCATGAAAGTTAGAGCTGCATTTTACAGCTTCCCGATGGAAGCTCAGCCTGGGGTTTCGGGGTGAAATACTGGGCACATTCAAATCAAACAGTCTGGCCACTAACACAGAGATCAGAGAGTGCAGCACACAACACATCTCGCCCTTCATGTGAGGTTACAGCATTTTGTTATATAAAAGCCAGCTCAGGTCACAAGCATGCAAAGTATTTAGGAAACCAAGTGAGGCACTATGCCATATCCTATCCGAGAAAAAGCAGCAAAGACCCTAGGACTACTAAGATATGCTTTATGACACATTACAAAACCACAAATTCAGGAACTATGAAAACAGCACTGGCATAATTCAAAGTGGCATAATCACTTTAAAAGACATTAACTTAAGCTAACACAGTGTTTAGAATGTTAGCAGTAAAGGTTTGAAAACACAGTATTTTCCAACACAACGCAGTGAAGTATTTCTCCTTTACTGTGTTTATGAAAGATTTAAATTTCAGGCACCCAAGAGGTGAGTACAAAGACACACCTCCAGCCGTAGATCCCAACAATGTTTACCAATGACAAAACTCTGAGAATCCATGTTACAACACAAGCAAAACCCTAAATAAATTGTTACCTCTGCTTCAATCCAAATCTCACTGTCATATATTCTCTCATGAGAACAAAAAAAAAAAAAAAAAAAAAGGGAATAAAATTAAAGCTGCATTTTGAACTTTCTACTGGCAGAGCCACACAGCAGCAGCCTTAAGTGTACAAAGTATCTATGCAAAAGGAAGTGGTTGTTCATCCTGTCATTACTTGGTTTATTTCTCTGCAAATGTACTTTTGCTCTGAGAATGCTTGACACGGGCTGATTGTGGCCACGGGAAGTCAAATATTGTAAGATCATACACAGATTAGGATAGCAACTTATTTGGGTTCCATGTAATTCAAAGGGGGACGCTGATTAGATCTTAAGGCTGCAGTGCATTGAGAACCTAATGGGATGCTCTCCAGAAATTCTTAATGCGGCCACAATGCAATCTCTGGGACTTATGTTTAATTTTTAGCTTAACTAATGTTCTGTGAAATACAGATATGTGATTAGTGGTGAAGGTGTCAGTGAAAACTATAGTCAGATACTGTGGGGAACATCAGAGTTCAGTCTGTCTCACAAGTGTGAGAAATACTTCGTGACTCCTCTGAAGCCAGGAGAGCAGGATATCACAATACAGACTTTCGTAAACATTTTACAAAAAGAGATACAGAAGAAAACAGCTGTAGGCCACAATATTCACTGTATCCAAGAGGGCAGTTCCCTAGACACAACTACTACATGACAATGCAGTTTAAATATGAGAGCTCTAATTTTTTTGTTACCACTTATTAGACTAATAATTGAATTTGAATGGGGAAGCCTGTACATAAATCTGAGAAGATCAGGAAAGGTGAGCAGTAAGAATCATACAAGAGCACATGAGAACACCAACCTACAAATTACCAGTGTGCTGGATATGGCAAACAGAACAGCAAATACAACTGCAATGTTGTTTTGTTATGTTGACATTGGGGCAAGGCCACAAAATGCATTTTGAATAGCAGCATATGGAAATATTTAATGCTTTGCAAGCAGAGCAGCACACATCCATTTGCCATTCTCCTCTGCTATGGGCACAGAGAAGGGAGATAAGGGACAGAGGTGAGCAGTCTTAAGCTGTGCCAAGTGAAATACAGGTTGGATATCAGGAAAAAGTCTTTTACAGAAAGGGTGATAAAGTACTGGAATGATCTGCCCGGGGAGGTGGTGGAGTTGCCATCCCTGGATGTGTTTAAGAAAAGACTGGATGTGGCACTGGGGGCCAGGGTTTAGTTGAGGGTTGGGTTGGACTTGATGATCCTGGAAGTCTCCTCCAACCTAATGATTCTGATGCCCTGTGACATGGTGCCCTGTGACACCTGCTGCCAGGTGCTCAGCCTGTGTGAGCCTTCAAGGTGTCACCAAGGACAGAGCTGCACCTTCACCCCCACTGCAGCCCTCAGTGGGGACAATCCAGCCCAATCCCTGGAGAACAGGGAAGAGGAGGAGGTGGCTGAGGCAGAAAGAGGTTACAGCAAGGCAAAAGATAACAGACACACACATGGTTTTGGACTGGAAGCTAAAAATGTGGATCTGGAGATACGAGATGAAAGTCAGGTGAGCGCTGGCTACAAAAAGGAGAACTAGAAGGAGAATAAAATTTGGGGCACTAGAAAGTACAGTGCAGTCATCTGTGCTGAAAGTGAGAGGATGGGGTGCAAAAGATCTGCAGGAAAAAGAAAAGAACCTTTTAGGACAGACTGCAACAAAGTAGGAGGTTATAGGGAAGAGTTAAAGGAAAGCTTCAAATGAGACCAACAGCTAAAGGCTGAGCCCTAGCGTTTGGGGTTTATTTTCAAAGTTGTGCTAACTAAAGCCACAGAAGTCTCCCAAAGCACAGAAGACTAGGAAAGAGCCTGAAAGACTGGAGAAGAAGCAGAAGAAAGAAGTCAGACCAGACAAGTTCGAAGGAGTAGTCTCTGTGATATTGAGAAAAAAGTAGAAGAGAGAAAAATGATCAAACACTTCATGCTGCAGATGAACCATGAATGAGAACAGAACTCGGCTCTGTTGATTCAGTCAAAACAACAAGAGCCCAATAGGGAAAGAATCAATAAAAAAAGCAGGAGCAGAGAGGCTTTATAGCAGTGACAGATTACATCCACGAGAATAAATGAATGACATTCAAAAAAGCCAGCATTTATCCACAATTTAAGGAAGAAGTAGTTGCTGTTCTCAATAACATGTCTCAATTCACAGAAACGCACTCTACATCAAATCAAACATTTCCCTTTACTAGTTCCACCCCCCCTTAAAATATCAGCTATGCCTAAATGATGAAAGACGTTCTCAAACTGAAATGTTTGTAATGTGTGGAAGCAAGAAATAAACACAAGCTTCTAAACTAAGACACAGTGGATACAAAATGATACGAATTTGAGAACTGAAAGTCCTTTCCCAAGGTTGTTGCTTCATAGTTTTCACTCTGCCCACAAGTACTCAGGAAGTGGGAGAAGTAAACTCGGAAACTGGGCTTCCTCAAAAGCTAACTC
Organism: Sylvia atricapilla; assembly: GCF_009819655.1. Lineage (NCBI taxonomy): Eukaryota > Metazoa > Chordata > Aves > Passeriformes > Sylviidae > Sylvia > Sylvia atricapilla. The sequence continues at coordinate 5,760,218 of NC_089160.1, forward strand.
ATTCTCCTGCACAAGGTATTAAACATCCCAAATCAAGACCCACTCATGAGTATGTTTAATTTACAGGAGAAATCCAACCCAGGTCACTGAGGGTATTCCCCCATGCTTCAAACACATTTTTGCTTTTCCACGCCTGTGCAATTCTTCTTCAATGTGATTTTAAATGTAAGGCAAAAAGCATTTCACCTGGCAATCAGACTAGGTGAAAGACTACTTCTAATGAATACATTACAGTGGGAATTCACCTCTACATAATTCCAGTTTTATCTCAGCAGAACTGCACTAATTTCATGTAAAAGCAGAGTACGGCAGCTCTGTACAAAGGAAGAAAAACTGCCTTTCTTCATCTGTGCAGATTCTCCCAGTATAAACACGAGTAATTTAATGCATTTATTCCAAAAAAAAAAAAAAAAAAAAAAAAGAAAAAAAAAAAAAAAAAGAGAAAAAGAAGTCTCGGGTCTTAAATTTCATCACAGGTCATAAAATGCATTAAGTAAATGAGAGGAATTTCAAAATCTGATTTTTAGGCAGAAATATTGGCCAACTTAACATATCTTCCCTGCTGATCTGAAGTCTTTGTTTCACTAATGATAAACAATATAAGCATTACCACACTTAAAATAGCAAAATTCCTCTTCCTCTGTTTATCAGCACTGAGCTTACATCTTTGTCCTGGTAACTTTCCTACTTGACAGAGACAAATCAAGCCATAGCAAGAATAGCTTTATAAGTTCTCAGTATCTTTCATATTTAATGTTTACTTTAATGTTGTCTTCCTTTTCATAACTTGAATAGTTTCTGAGAGTATCTAGCACAGAACGTATCTATCACTGCACTTCAAGATAAATGATTTATTTTAAAATATCGAATATTCTGCCTTTGATGTTCAACAGTTCTGCAGAGAAGCACTTGAGATGGTCACTGGTTATCTTTCCACACGAGCTAAATCTCTTCACAATTTGCATTAAAAACAATGCCATTCCTGTAGCAGATTTAATAGAGAACACAGAAGATTAAAGAAAAGAAAATAACGCCCAAGAGACCCCTGGGTGAATTATGGAAATGTAAGCTAAGGGTTTGGCTGGTATTTGTCATGTTCCTCACTCTTTGTAGCTACTCCTATACATACCAAGCACCTAGGAAATGTTATTTTTACCTCAGTTCTGTCCTGTTTTTAGTACTATGCAGCCCCAAACCTTTCCTGAACGTGAATTTGGAGGGAACGATTCTGGGGGAATGGATGGCAGAGATAAGCTTCCTGAATAGTAAGCATATAAAGAATAGATGAGGTTTCAAAGGGGAGCATTTATTGTTTCCTGTATCATAGCACATTGTCTTTCAATATGATTAGTTATCAGTCTGAGTGATCAGAAATGGGGATGAAATAAAGCGCTTACACAGTTATGCTTCATTGATGTCAGCTAGGGGAGCATGAAAATCTCCATGAAGTTGGGTAATTGATGTGTAAATCAGAGCTCAATCACTCTGCAATAGAAATGGTCCCACTGAAAGTATGGCTGTTGAACAGCATTGCAGAGGGGTGGGGAAAGAAAAGAGAAAGAGAGTCAGGACTTATTTATTAAAAAATATAATAACTGGCAATTTACACAATTTTCTCTTCAAGGGAGAAGTGCTGTCAGAGACATTTAAATGCAAGCTGCAGATCACTATATTTGGGTACCCTTATTCGGCAATAATTAACTGTTTCTGTTTTATTAAAATGCTTGGGGACACTGTTATGGATATTTAAAAAGCAAATTAAATGAACATGTTCATCCTTTGAAAGACAACACGTGTAAATGACATCAGCAATTGTAATTTGCTTAACAATGTGTGTTCAAGGTATGTTTTGGAGTCCTATTACAGCCTTCTTGTCAGTTCAAATTTGCAGTATGAGAAACAAAGGCAAAACTGAAAGAAAAGAGGGGGGGAATAGGAGCCTAAAGAGAAAAAATGATTATAACCACATCTTCAGAAGGACAGAAAAGACAAACAGTCATTAGAACATCAGTCACATAAAACAGCTTTCCAACATGTGGTATTTCTAAGAGTAAACATCTGATTCATAAAGAAAAGAGCTAGCTAAGATAACATTATGGGCTATTTTTACAGTAATTTTTTTTTCTCTAAATAAATGAATGCACATTAAGGCGTTGATACCAACTTGCCAGAAACAACTGGAGTCCAGTATTCTAGTTATGACTTGCAATAAACCACTGATAAACTCAAACAAACTTACATAAATGTGAAATTAAAGAGCATTTTTGACATCAAATGAATGACATTCAGGACACTAGAGCTGGATTAGGAAGCTTTATTAGATGGATAATGTGCTGTGACTCTAAGGGGAGTGATTACTACAAGGGGATTGAACAGCAAAGGAGATTCAACCTTAACTCCCAATTTCACTGCCTGAATTTAACAGAATGTAACATATTTCCAAACGGTTTTTTGGTTTGGGGTTTTGTTGTTGTTGTTGGCTTTTGGTTTGTTTGGTTTTTTATTTCTTTGTTTGGTTTTGTTGGGGTTTTTTTTTGCTCACTTGGGGTTTTTGTTTGGGTTTTTTTGTTTGCTTGTTTTTATTTGTTTTTGTTTTGTTGTTTTTTTAAAAATTTTGATCTGTCCTGGGATCTGATGTTTCTACAAAATTCACTGAAGGCAATGAAGCCCTGAAGCCTTTGCAAGAACATGTACTGAGTTTCAGAGACACCTCTTAACAGCTTCCTTGCTGCCATCACATTTCACATGCCCATCAGCACCAGCACTCTGTGTATTGATGCACTAAGGGTGAATAGAAGTTGTGTTTAGTTGCATGCTGTGCATTATTCTTCATACACATTAATAGCAAATGTGGCATAGTACTGCTACAATGAGTGTATTTTACATGGATTACTCCCAAGACATAACACTAATTTGAACCAATAAAAACCTTCTGACAGTGCTTGTTACAGTCTGGCTTTACTTCACCTGAACACCATTTATTTTTGTACCTGTGCCATTTTCAAAGATTAAAATGCATTTTGAAGTATAGCAACTCAAAATCTTTAACTTATCACCTAATGTGTACAGATTGAATTCTTACACCTCAATCAAAAACCATTTTGGAACTCAAGTTTTGTCTTTATCTTTTCTCATGATCATAAATTTATTTTTTTTTTTAATACTGCCACTCAGAACTTCCTGAGGACCTGTAGGATGCTTCCTTAAAAAAGGAGTCCACATGTTTGTATTTGCTTGAAACTTTGGCAATGATCTGCAAGAGATGGCAGAATAGACAGAAATAAATCTCGTTTTTTGAAAGTGTCTGAAAGTTAACAATCACTGGTTGACACAACCTTTGGGTACAGGTGAATCAGCAGAACCAACTGCTTGGGCATTTTATTGCAGAAATGCTCCTGTGTGCCCCTACAGCTCTAATAAATGCATTCATTTACTAACAGGCACCTCTGCTCCCTTGAGCATATTCACATGCTGTGCAGCCCTGCAAACACATGCTCTGGAACTTAACATGTGCTGAAGAACACCACCACAGGAAAATTAAGGATTCAGTGGGATGACTATTTTATTCATCACTTTTAGACTGAGGGAGAAGTTCACACAGGTCTCAGTCAGCAGTGCACACATACAGGCTGATTCAGACTCCAGTGCACAAAAAATAATACTGTGAGCCAAATATAAGTTAATTGCTTGTTATTTAGGACATTGTCTAGCTAAGGAAATTATCATTTACATAAATTATTCCTCTCTCAATTGAAATCCTATATAATTGCCTCCATGTGCAATTGCCTCCATGGTTTTGGTAGAATCAGAAGAGAGGACAGAGATGGTCAAATAAATGCAAGGTCCTCTCAGTTTAAATTCAAGTCCACCTGCATCCCCTTTCCAATGCTGTTGTGGAATATATTGCTCATATTGGGCACTACCAAGTTGCAGGAGATTCAATGATCTTGTAGCTTCATAAGACCTAGTGCTCATCAGGATGGAGAGAAGCTAGAATATTTCAAACTCTTGAATTTTCAGCCTTCTTCCACCAGACCTTAAAAAGCCTCACAGAAACAATGTGCCTGTTACACACAGCTTAGAAGAGAATAATAATATTTTGTGCTTATTTTTCCTAGCTATATTCAGAGTCAGCAGGTCAATGGATTATCATCATCCTTGGCTTCTAGTGAGGAAGATAATCTATAACAAATACTGTTCATGCCTTCAGCAAACATATAATATTTATTCCTCATTTATAAACACAGCATAAAGTATGACAAAATAATTTAACCAAACCAGCACAAAGTTCATCAGCATTGCTGAGGTTTACATCCTCTCTAAGGGCATAGTTCAACTTCAACTGATGCTACTGGCAATTTTCCCAGTGAATTCAAAGAGGGCTGGATGGGACCAAGCCATTTAAGAATGACAAAAAAGCCAGGTCTCAAAACACAGCCAGCTCTAAGCCTCAGCAACTTCTTGGTATAAACTAGATTTTCTGTTATATTCCTCACGCTAAACAGAGACTTTTTAACCAGTGTCAAGAGTTTAAAACTCCTCAGTACAAATCAGCACATACCAGAGCCACAGAACTTCTATGATCATTACCTAAAACTGATACTGACTGCAGAGATGTCCTGCTTGACAAAGGTAAATAAACAAAATATACAAATGTATTAAAAAAACCCCAAAAAAACAAGAAACAAAAAACAAAACAGAAATCAAGTGAGATACCAAGTAAGTTTCCTAATCTACCCCACAGGCCATTATCACCTTGCGCTAAAGACCACTTATATATACACACTTATTTTGTTTTAGTGGTGTCAGAGATTGTACACGTGAAACCTCAACCAGCTGACTGGGGAATGTGGGGAATAATCAAATTTGCCTCTACACCACAATAAGCACTGACACAGACACACACACACGCCAGGCAGCAGATCACAGACCCTGTCACGGTGAAAAAGTAAACCAAATGGAACATGCTCCCTGAAAAAAAGCAACACCCTTAAATTTAACTCGACAAGGGAAGGCTGTGCAATTAGGGATGTGGCATGTAGGTGTTACAGAGGTTTGAAATATGCTCTGGGAGTTGAAAGCTCAAAATGAGCACTTAATATTGCAAAACACTTCTTCAGACGGAGTAAAATCATCACAAAAAATGTTATTTAGACTGGCTAAAACTACAAACTCATGCCTGAAATTACTTGAATTTTTAAGGTGGGTGTGTTGCAAATGATTATCCCAGCACTGCAGTTCCCCAGAGCAAAACAGAAATGATATCTGTCTCTGCAATTATGTTTTGAGTATGCTTGAAACCTCACATCTGCAACACGCTTCATGAATGACTGAAACATCACAGTGAAGACAACAAGGCCACCTAAGGCCAGGCTCCCAGGAGGAGTGAGACCAAAGCTCTGTTTAACCCATGCTGCCTCTGCCAACAGGGCAAAGGAGGCTCCAAAATACTGCCACTGCCCTGAGAAAATCTGGGCACATGAGTTAAGTACAAAGCACCAGGTGTATTTATATTTAGCACTTCTAGAAGAAGACTCCTCTCCAAAAAATGCCCTCAAACAAGAGTAGGCTGTGGCAAGGAGTGGCACAACTCATCTGAAAATCTGTCTTAACTCAAAGGAGGTTTACTGCTCACATCAGGTCTGAAAGCATCACTGGTGAAAGGAGATTCTATTATATTGAACACTGAGAAGAGAACTCAGGTATTTTTGAGGGGCTCTGACACTTTTTACAGCAAACAGAGAGGAAGCTCCCGTGCTCTTTAGTCTCTGGAGAACCTCAGGTGAACACTCCACAGCACTAATGACACCCTGCACTTTCAAGACCAGACACGTGGGTTACTGCATCCTGAATAACAGTTATTTGCACTCCAAAATCCTATTTCTGTCCCTGCTGCTGTCAATCAGCAAATGAGTATCATTTATTTTCACAACATGAACACAATGTGATACTTAACAAAAGTGCATCCTCTTTTAATTCCCTTCCATCTCTACCTATTAGCCATTTGTCTAATAGAAATATTATACTATGTAACATGCACAGATTAAAAGGCAATGTAAGTTGAATCATATTCATTGGAGGCTGGCCAACTCCAGCACATTTTAGTATTTAATAATAAAATAGTCTAGTGTAAAAATATGTAAACTAGCTTCCATCCTGCTTTAATATTCACTTAACATGAGAAGAAAGGGAATGCAATTTTGTTTAAATATTAAACATTACATTTCTTCTTTTGATTATTAAAGTATTATTAAAGTTAAATGAAAATGTGTTTGCAACCTCCTTCCTCTGCAGTCTTACAGGTCACTGTTATCACTAATATTTTGTCCCTCCAGCTGGCTTCTTTGGGGATCTTAAAGCACTTCAGGAATCAGATCAAGCCATGGATCAGATCAAGCCAGGAATCAGATCAATTGCCACGTCTGGGATGGAGCAAATATTGTCAAGCAAAACAACTGAGGGAATGAAAGTTGAAGTGAGGTGACGACAGTCATTCAAGAAGAGATGGCTAAGGAAAGAAAACTGAGGAGTCCTGGCTCCCAGACATTAAACTTTACCCTAAGACCAGCTGTAACCTGCAACCCTCCATCCACCTCTGAGCTCTGAGATGACAACCACCAAGCTGAAATTTAAGACTATCTAACACCAGCACCTAGCAAGGAGGAATTATCTTTATGTGCCTCTCAAGAACAGTGGGTCATACACGGTGAGACAAGTTTCCTCCTGCTGAATGTCACCGGGAGAGGTCAGAAAGGATGTTCTTATTACATTTGCTGGAAGGATGGAGTATATCAAATGATTTAATTTTGTGTAGTGCCCCACTTACTTTGACAAACTGATACTGCACAGGGCATAATGTCATTAGGTGATTAAAGTACAAGAGCACTCAGCTTCCCACCTTCTTTCATAACAAGAGCTACTTCAGCAGGCTCAGGACCGGCAAAAGTTGTGGCTGTGGGGGCAACCCTGGCCCAGGACCACACAAACTCCTGCTCTCAACAGGAACTCCCATCCTGGCAGCCACCAGAAATAAAAGCCTTGTAGCTCTCCCAAGAGATCCCACCTTCCAGCCGTGCCAAGAGCCCAAACCCACAGGTGACCTTCCAGCACCCTGTGCCCACCCTCTGACCCCAGCAGCAAGAAGACTCCAAGTTCAGCACAAGGACATGATTCAATCATAAGGATATGATGCACTTCACTTTTCAGCTGGTGCTGCCTTTGAAAATAAAAAATGTTGAGTTCTCCTCATTATGCTGAATGTATTAAAACCTCAGAGCCCACGGTAGGAAATGTGTGTTTTGTCACACACGCCCTTTAAATTTATGTTTTCCTTCATACAAATATCTAATGGGGTTTGAATAAAATAAAATCTGCACATTGCCATGTGGAAATTAATTTTAAAGAACTGTTTGTCAATTTAATTTCACTGATAGTAACAGACAGATTTATGAGGCAATTAACTAAATATTTGTTTTTTTCACATTTCAATTCATTATAGTAAATTAACAATTTTCCACTTGAAAGTCTTGCACTGCTACACTGAAAGCCTAAAAAAAGAAGTGTGTATTTCTGTCGGTCTAGGAAGGATTCTCTCATTTTCACAATGTGGATTATTCTCCTCACATTAACTTAACATACTGTATATATATAATTCAACCCCTCTCATTTCTATATTACCACAGAACCTGTCATCCCTTAAAATGCCAGTTTCAAGCAGCCAGACATAAATAAAGAATAATTACAGCTCTAAAGCCAGCCTAACTTCTGCTCAAGAAAACAATCCTACAGAGTGGATTTTACAGCCACAGAACACCCACCTATAGCTCAGAAAATCCCGAGAGACAAAACCAAGGGTAGTGACAGATCCTGCCTGACCCTGAGCCACGATGCCAACATCAAACCACGAGCCCTGACAGAGCCAAGGGGATGAGCAGAATGAACCCAGCCTAATGTGGCATTAAACACCAAGTAAAAAATTCACCCTTTCCTCTAAAGGGTGTGTGTAGCCCCATTTCACAGCCACCCTTACTAATTCTGATGATTTAAATACCTGAATTAATGACTTCAGCCTCAAGGAGGTCATCTGGCCACGGCCGTGTGGGTTTCTTTACCATTGCTGGCCAGATATTAAACACATTAAGGAGCAGTCATAAGACAGAACTACAGCTTTATGTTCTTTTAACTGGTATTGTACCGAATTAATATCAGGAGGAAAATGTTCCATAAATATAAAAGCATCTGCTCTTATGGCTCCTTGGATTCTTTTCTCTCTGTGTCAGTGTCTCATGTCTTGGCCCCTCCATATCTCAGCTGCCCTCATGGAGAGCAGGATGTGTCAATTCTCACTGATCTCATGGGTTTCTGCCAGGTCAGCTCATCAAGGATAAACCCTCCTGAGGAAACCCCACCAACTGCATTCCTCAATTCCACACAGATTCTGGTCAAGTATTTCCCTGAATAAAACATAGCTTACGTTTTAAAAATCATCCTGTTAATTCACTGGATTACAACACAATCACATCAGAGTATTAGTCTAAATAGGATTTTGTAGTCAGATCTGATCTAGAAGATTTAACATTTTACAAGCCTCCATCTCACAGTGCTGACAGAAATCATCAGGCAAAGGCAGAAACTGGGACTGCATGTCACACCAAACGATGGGAACCAACCCTGGAAACCATCAGATAAATCCCCCAGTTCTTTCCATTGTTAATATTTACAAATTTGGCAACAAAGGCTCTCCTGACAGCTACTGGTTCAAAACAATATACAAACACTAATTAAGGAGTTAATTGCGATTAGCAACATGCACTGAGAAACCAAGGCAGAAAGAAATTAAAGGATTGTTCATGGCCATAGGATGCATCAATGGCAGCAGCAGGACAGGAACCACTTCCCACTGCCCATGTCTTAGTCCTGGTACCCACAGCTCAATTAACCTCCCTTTTCCATGATAAGGAGTTATTACAGCATCTCTATTTGCAAAACCTACCAGAAAACATATCCCCCACTTTTCACTTTCCAAGGGATTAAGCATAAACTGAATGGCACCATAAATATCCTGTTTATAGTGGGTTTCACTTTCCAGTCGTGTTACCACTGACAGCAAAGTAACACTTCAATTTTAGCACTCAGGAGGCTAATAAATATCAAATTAATAAAATACTAACAAATGCAAAATACTCCAAGTGGCTAGTAGAGAGGCATTAATTCTTGATAAATGGTCCATACATTATTATTATTATTATTATTTGTCAAGTTTTTAAGCACTGCTTAGTAGGTCATCAATCTACCAGGTTAAAACAGATTAAATAAGTATCAGCACAGTATCTGAGAATCATTAAAAACACCGAAAAGAAGTTGGTAATTTTCTTTATATTTTTTACTTAAAAAAGAACAATCAAAAATATTAAAAAGAAAAAAAGATTAGTAAGTCAGCGATCTGAGTACAGGGCATTTTCTGGAGACTAATGATGGGCTGGGATAGATGGCCCTCACTTCTACTTTAGGTTATCAACTCCTCCCACACAATCATTAATTCCCCAGGAAATGCCTTTTGCTCCAATAACTTTTGCTTAAATAGATCACCAGCGAGAGGAAAAAAAGTCCTGCCACTAGAAATGAACTACTACAAAGCCTCTGAGCTGCACCTGCCATAATTTGCACATAAAGATTTTACAGGTGACTTACAAAGGCCATTTTAATTGTATTTCCAACTCCTCCCTTTTTTACCCTCAGCATGATAATAAAAGCAGCCAGTGGGCAGATTTGTGATGCTTACTGTAAGTTTGCAGAGAAGGTCTGGAAATGTTAAGATGCTTTCGTTGAGCTCTCATCCATTAAAAAGTGCAGGACACTGAGCCTTAATTAAGAACTCCTTTCTAACAGAGGCTATTTCTGAGAGATGAAACAGCATTATGCCCCTTAACTGGAAGGGAGGGGAAAGATGGGATACAAAGAGAAAACAAGGTTTCAGCTCCTACTGGAATAGCAAAACAACCCCTAAAAGAGCATATGAACAACTCCTTAATCTGTTTGCAAGACACGTTTAATACCAGGATGCTGTGGAGAGGCCCAGCATCACTCAAGTTTCATTATCATTACAGAATATAGCAGAATGCCTTACTCACAAGTTTATTATCATAAATAATTAAAATAAAACTATCCTTATGGTACGAAATAAATGAACAAAGTACATTACAGGGGGCATTTGTTTCGGATTTTATTGCTGTTTCCTGGCTCCCTACATCAGAAAATTCTCGAATTTGCAATCACTCTCCTGCTCATTAGTCCAAATCAGGAAAATTTTACTGCAGCTGGCTCAAATGACTTGTTCTGTCAAAAACAGGACCACAAGTGGTCTTTACCAGTTGCATACGCAACATACATTTTTTTTTTGTGATAAATCAGAGTATGTGACATGCAAAATGTTAAAAGAAAATCAAAGCACAGGATTGATTGCCAAGAAAAAGAAAGAAAAGAGAGAAAAAAAGAAATCCTACCTCTAAAATTGACTGTCTGATTCCTAATTACAAAAATGTGCTAAGGTACAGATGAAATTATTAAATCTCTGCAATACTTATGCTAACAGTTTGTTCTCATAAGCTTGAAAGTGTTGGGCACGCTCGTGGCCTTTGAAGTTTTGCTTTGTTCCTTTGACTTATTTTACGCAGGTCAAAGATCACCATCTCTGCACGTATCTGTCACTGAAGGATAATAACACTACAACTCAGTTTGGAATCAGGCTGGGCTGGCATGTTAAACCAGCAACAGACACATCAATCTTGCTGCTCCTAAAGCCTGCGAGTTCAGCGCCGGGAGAACCCCAACTAATGACGGTTCCTGGTTTCTGCATCTCGATGCACCAGGTTAATTCTCTCTTCTTCTGAGCAGTCTGTCCTCACGGACAAGGAAAACATGCCAGGAAAGCAAATAATCCTGCTAATCCAGCAAACGCTGACAGAGTCCTACTGGAGAGCAGCAGGATTGCAGGGAAGCACGCAGAGACCCATGGCAGCAAAAAAGAGCCTTCCAGGGAAGACTGAGAAAACAGAACAGTCATCAGCAGTTGGGTAATAATCATAATTTGGGAGAATGGGAAATAGTATTATTATTTGTGCAGTGGCATACAGCTTGAAATACTGGAGCTTCCCTGCTGTCTGCCAAGTGACTGATCAGCACCAGCCAACAGGAAAGTCAGAATATAACCCCTCACTCCCCAGCTGAAAGGAAGTTTTCTAATCTATTACTTGACCATGATAAAGAGCAGAATAGTTTTTATTTTTACCTAAAAAGCCAGCATGCAATATGAATATATAATGCATCTACCTGCCAGTCCTATGCATACAGCAAGTCCAATTAAAAAAATCCAAGGGGATTTGGTACCTGATGAAATTCCAGGCTTTGTTTTACACTTATAAATAAATGAGATCAATGCACGCCTGTAACAAAAAGCAGCCATAATCTTGTCCCACAATGAAACTCGCCTGCCATGCCAAACAGAAGAATTTTATACACTGAGACAATGGCACTTCTTAGTGCAAAAAACAAGAGGAGGAGAGGTATTGTTAATGTTCAGTGTTCATACCTCCACTTGTCAATACAAAGCTTGATGTAAAACACCAAGAAGGATGTCCTTGCTCAGGGTATTTTGGTTCAGCTGAGCCAGATTTCTGAGCAGGTATGTGTGTGTAGATGTGTTTACACTGCACCAGTTCCTTGAGAGCCCTCACACTTCACACTTCCCACCACGAGGGCCACCAGAGAGGCAGATGTAGAAGAAATGTATCATGTAAAGATCATACATTCAAGTGCCTGAGAAACCCAGGAGGCAAACTGGGATTTTTTGTACTGGAACTGGTGTAGCATTTCACAGCAAGGAGAGGAAAAGTGGCTCAAAGTTCCAGCAGCGAGTATAATGGGCTACAACTTTCTCACACAAGACAGGAACTGAAACACAAAAATGGCAAGAATATACTTGTTTCCAGTTCTGTTGGGTCATCTCCTCCAGGTGCCTAGAGGCGAGCACCACGTTCCAGTGCGCAGTTCTATTCCTTCCATCTCAAGCAGAGCTGAACAGTCTTGTGGATCAACTACCCCTCTTCGTGCATCAGAACCAAATCCCTCAAAAATGAAGTGGGAGCTCTCTGTTGACCTCAGCAAACACTAAATCAGGCCCTAATGCAGCTGAAGGATGGCTTTATTTTACAAAGAGACAGTACTTAACAAAATGACATCAAAACCCGTGCTGTAACACAGAAGAATAAATGATTTTTAATCAAACACAGACAGTTATGTTTGACTTTCTTTACACAGATATTTCCACTGAATCACTGTTGAGAAGGGAGGTGAGGGGAATCTCTTTGCCCTCAAAACTCCCATGTACTACTATTCCCTTGGGAAATTCTGCACAGAGAAATACTCTAGGGAGCCAACTACAGCTGTGTAACAGAAGAGGAACAGCTAGCACTGCTTCCTATTTACCATAAAAAAAAAGTTTTGCACTTAAAATGCGGAACTAGTAAGAGACAAAAACATGATTAATACATGTTAAGGTTTTTTTTTTTTAATGGGAAACTGAGCAGAGCCATGGTGAGATACTCTGTAACCAGAGCACATAACAGCTGAAATTGTTAGTGATGCTGCAGAAAATTAAAAAAAAAAAATTAAAAGCTGAGAAATAACACTGAAATTATTAAAGCCAGTTTGATGCCACTAACAGAGCTGACCTCAGAATCGAACAAGCTGCTGGTATGTTGAGGCAGAAGATGAAATACCCTTCAGGAGTTTAAATTCCAATCTTAGCTCAAGAGTTTCTCTTAATATCAAAGTAGCTTCTTAGGAAAGCAAATGAAGTACATTACCTCTGGTAATGGTAACCATTTACTCCTTGAAAAGCCTTGAGAGAGCTCTCACGCAGGACAGCCTATGTTTTATTAAATCCTTTTGCATAGTTTTATTTTCAGGTCATATAATCTGAAGGACAAAGTATTCGCTTAAACTTTTTAAAGTATTCCGTTTTTATCAAGGATTAGTTGTTCTCATTCTTCAATAATTCAAGCTCCATCCTAACTATGTACCACGTTTAAATGTGAGCAGCATTAAATCAGAACACCATCACACTGTATTTCCATTGAATCCCAAATGTTCTGCACAAACAAACTGCTGGCAAGACAATCAACATTAAGACCTGGCTAAGATCTTCAATTATTCACATTTGTTGTTTAGATTGATGAAACATTTTATGATAAAAGGATTATTAAAAATTATTTAATTGTATGGCATGATGATATGGCCACATCTGCCTAGAGGCAGTTATTTTTCTGTTTAGAGAATGTGAACCAGAAAGAGGGAGTTGGATATTACCTCAACCCACTGCTTTACAGTTATATCAAATAATATACTATTATTTGGTACCATACTCGTGCCCTAATGTACAGAAAAGCCTTATTAATAAACCAGCTAAGCTGTGCATAAAGATTCCTTGTTTTGCAAAAACAGATAGGGCATCTATTACATATATTTAAAGTAACAATTAGTATATATTATTTTAAAATAACCCTTAGAAGAATTTAAACCACAGAATCATCAAGATGCTTTTACTAGGAACCTCTCACCATCATTTTAACCTTAATTTCGGCATTATGCAGAGCATAGAAATTGTACCCCAGACATCAGAGGACACGAGACCTGATCCACACCATTCAAAACTGGAGCATGATGGCAAAAATGTATGAGTGAGGCACCAAGAAAGAGAGGAAACCACAGTTTAGCTTGAATTTCTGCTAATGACTGAGAAGACAGGACTGCTTAGAGAAGTGATGCTCGACAGAGAGCCACGGATTCCCCTCCCTTTGCCAGATGAAACATGCCGCTTTGTTTTCCTCCTTCGTCATGATGTACCTCTCAATCTTCTCAATAGGACCGAACAATTCCTTATTCCAAACTGCTCATTCACACAAAAGTGGGCCTCCCCTGCTTAGCTGGTTTATTCCCCACCTCCCCTAACACTTGGAAAGGATTCAGACAAGAGCTACAAGAGCGATTAGAGCGCCGGGAAAAACTTGCCTTACAAGGAGAGACTAGAGCTCAGTCTATTTGGTTCATAAAGGAGAAGGTTAAGAGGCAACCTGATCACAGACTATGAATACTTACACAGGAAAGAGATTGCAGAGAGCAGATGGGTATTTAATCTAGCAGAAAAGGGTGTAACAAGATCCAGTGCTTGGAAGCTGAAGCCAGTCAAATTCAAACTAGTTTATGCAGCATCCGTTTTCAATGATAACGAAATAATAACCATTTTAACAACTTAACTAAAAAGCAGGGGATTCACAGCCGTGTTTTTAAAACAGGCATTGGAAATCTTTCTTAAAAGTACATTGCAACACAGAGGGTTTGGCACAGGCCCTGGTAGAAGGGATGGAATAAAACCTCAAGCCAAGCAGCCCTGAGGATTCTCTCCTGGCCTGAGCTGCAGAGAACTCAGACCTGTTTATAAATGGCCTCATCCAGCTCCTCAACACACCTCACAGGAGCACAACAAAACCACAGGACCACAGGTTTCCAGCATGCCTTCACACTGACATTCACAAACCTGTGCACAGGGAAATGCTGAAGTTCTAAGCCATGACACAGAAAGAAATTTGGAAAGGAACTTAGATTGAAAAAAAAAAAAAACCCACAAAAAACAGACAGACACAAAAGATGCAAAGTGATGCACTTGAATCTACCACTGTCATATTAATCCACAAGACAGTAGTTATTCACTTAAGTATAACCTAATCCACCCAGATACAGATTGGGCCATTCCACTCCCCCAGGCAGCCCTTTCTGCAAAAGCAGCAGCATCTGCAACTGGTCCACAGTGCTGGTACATGAGGCCCTGTGGAAAAGCTTTGCACATCACCACACCTTCCTCAGTAAGGCCTGGAATGAGTTGTTTCAGGCAGCAAAGCAAGAGTTAAATATTACTGAGTTGCTAGGAAAAAATACCATCAAACCAGTTTATATCTCACCATATTTCCGCTCCATTCAAACTGTATTATGCTGCATACCATTTCATCACTTCACAATGCCACAAACTACCTTTTAATGCAAAACAAAGCTTTTCAATGTAAAGCCCCATATTGTAATCCAGAAGAACTTTCCTTATCTATTTCGACAGCAAATCTTTAGTGGCAACCACATGTTATTGTGTTTTAGGGATTGAGACTTTTGTATGAACATGCTGATTGTCTCCTTGAGACATATATAATCAGCATTCTGTGCCAAGAAACACTTAAGCCAACAGAGACTTATACCATTCAGAAATGCTGTTGGAATTGGAAATGTATATTTTGGCTTATTTCCTTAAGCCTGCGACAGCAGGAATTTCTTAGGGGTGTTTTATGATTTTATTTTAACTTCATTCTCTTCTCAAACTCTCGGAGATTGAACAGAAAGTCAAAACACATGTTCTGAAAGGAAGGAGCTGTGCCAGGAAAATAATTTTCTCTGATACACCAGTGCTACCTAACACAGACCCCTCCTGGCACAAGGACATCTACCTGGAAACTCTCTGCTCACCTCTGCCTCTGTCCATGGCTGAAGATCTGTGCCTATCCCCACTCACAGGCAGCTATGGAAGTGGAATCTTTTTTAGCTAAGTGAGTGGGTATGAATCTTATCCAGAAAGAGAGCAAACAGCAAAGCAAACAAGTGTCTATTTGTGTGTTTGAGCAGCTCCCCAATGTCAGCTCAGAGGAGTTGCAGGAGTAGTGTGTTCAGTATTCTGAGAGCATCCACCACATTTGCTGCAACAGATATTTTTAACTCCCGTTTGCTCCATATGTAGAATGTGCAAATACACAAAAGAATGTCTTAATTGGTCCTGCTTTATATAAATGAATAATGGGCTAAATGGGTTGAAGTGAATGTCATATTTATCTCTCCACTGAGGAAAGACATGATGATTCAGAAACAGTGAAGCCAAGAGGATTCAGAGCTGTACTCACAAGTGGAATATATATCTCCTGTCAATACATTATGTATTCCATTTCTACTACAGCCCCCTAAAGGCACAAATAGAAAAAGAGAAGCAAAATCTAAATGTTTCATTTCTGCTCAACATACATTCATGGATGTGGGAGGTTTTTATACTTGCTTTCAGGACTTAGGAATCAAATCTCTGGAGCTCTTTATTTTACTGAGTTTTTGTAAATACTAAACTCTCCAGTGTTAGTTTCACCATTTGATATTACCATTGCCAAAAGACACTTTATATTCCTAGGAAGCAGAGGCACAAGTAACAAAAAGGAGACCTGAACTTGCCCTGGCTCACTTGTGCAATCCCACCCAAGCTAACAGCTCCAGTCTGCAGCTGCAGCACCTTTCCAGTCAAGCAGAGACACCTCCCACCAGGCATTGGAAAGCATGTCAGGAAAAACAAAAATCCTTAAAGGTTTGGGGTTTTTTTTCCTGCTTACAAATTTCCACATACTGATTAAAAATCTATGTAAAGAGCACAGGCATTTTATATCCTCCTCTTAAAAGTACAAGCATCACCAAAGAGCTCCAAGAAAAATAAAAAGCACAGTGTGCAGGACTGGGCTGATATTTTGATTCTGATGGTTCTGGAAACTGGTATTTTCAAGTGCTCGCTGCTCTGGTTGGATTCAATAATTACACTGAACAGAAAGCAAGTCTCCTCTGCACTCACCCCGCCAAGCAGGGAATCACTTTTAGGGCTGCTGGAAAAGTGGAACATCTCATTTCCATTAATCTGGCTCATAGCTTCAGATTCATACATGGCATTAGCAGAGCACCACTTTCAGCCAGAGTGGAAGTTCAGCCTTGTGTTTAACTCTGCATTAACCTGAGCATGACAGAATGAAAATGCAGGAAAATTGGCAAAAGAAAAAAAAAAAATCATCTGGTCATATTTTTTCAGCAGAAGAAAAAGCTTTACAAAATGTATAGGTTCAGTTATTCCCAAAGCAGTGTTTTGTTAGTAGCACAGTTGTGCATACAGTGCCATGGCTGGAGGATCTGCCTTGCCCACGGCAAGTAAGGTAAAGCCTCAGGCACATGTAATTTGAAATTCATTTTTACTCTAGCAGACAGCTTCAGACCAGCACCTATGTTTATTTTATAAATACAGCACTCTCAATTTGCATTCCTGTAGTCCCTAGGAGCTAACACCAAAACCATCTTATGTTTGAGATGCGTTTTAGAAAATAATGCACAATTGTGTCTTTAAAATCCATCAGCACAGGTTGCAAAGGATCCCTCTGAGTTCCCACATCAGCCCAAACCCTCAGAAATTTCCTTTTGGACACACCCATTAGGAAGTGACATTGCTGGCAAAAGGTATTTGACAGATTGTGCCCAAGCCAAAAAAACATGTCCACCACACTGTTGATTTTAAATATTGTTTCTTAATTAAAGTAAAAGTAGGCACTCCAAACTTCAGTAATTATTGTCTCATCAGCTGCTAAACATGAGGTGTATCTGGGACTGCCACATAAAAATGGTGGGCAAATAACTTATTGCTGCATTTCCCTCTTCCTGCTCCATTTCATTATCCCAGTACTCACATTATCCAATATTTAAAATCAGATAACTGTCAGTAACGACTGCTCTCGACAAAGTAAACTGTTTCTTTTAGGAATTCAATTCAGATGGATGGTTATCAAGTTGACTCTTACCTTACTCTTGCTACAGCAGACCACAAGCTGCCCTCAGTCACCTCTGGGCATGTACTGCCCTAACAAAGGACCACCAAGTATAACCAGATAACAGAATTTTGGCCTAAATACTATTGTCCTGATCCAGTGATTAGTTCATTTTGTACATTACATTATTCAATATTCCCTACAGCTGAAGGTCCTCAGATCCTACCAACTTCCCTATGGAGACAATTAAATGTTTTACCTCACTGTGACTTACAGGTGGGAACTGTAAGTTACTTCTTACAGTCACTATAAGCAACTGTACAAAGCAAAGAAATGGTCAACTGTAATGAACTGCTTATTCAATTTAATATAATATCAGTCAAGAATAGTTTTTTTGACATTTCAGTAGTCTTCTTTTTAAAGTATAAATCTTGGACAAAAAGATACAGTAGCGTCACCTATTGATATCCATATAACAGGTTAATAAGTAAATAGAGTTATAAAGCACAGAAGGAACCATTATCCAAACACCATTTACAAATGACTCTTGAGTTCTAAATGAGAAGCAATGCCTGGCACACCACAGTTACCTACACTATCCACCAGATCTCCCCAGTTGGGTTCTTAGCCATAAATTGTCAGACAGCATGAACAAAGGTCAATGAGTGAATTTACTGCTGGATGACTCCATAAATTGCAAATTCAGAACACCTAAAGCCCAAACTATACCTGCAGGCATTTGAGACAAACACTATCACAGACTCAATAACAAGGGAGGACAAGTGAAACCTGGTCTGCTTGAGTGTTTGACACAGATGCTTCATTTTTCAAAACCTTAAAGTATAAATACTATTGCAGAATGAAAATTTGCAGTTACTGCCTCAGGGACTCACTAATAAAAAATATTTTGCTAACTATTGCAGAACTGTTTAGAACAATTAGTCACAGGTAAACACCTCAAAGAGCTCAAAAACTAATTTGGGTTTTCATCTGAACAGATGCTGTTAAAAACTATGAATTGGTATTTCAGGGAGTAAGCTCATACATCTGATATCTACTAAAAGCTGTCTTGCTGTATGAAGGAAAATAATATAAATGAAAAAGACAGGGTATCAAATAAGTTATTGTGTCCCAAGGACTTGGACATGACAGTGAAGATTAGGATAAGTCCGTAATTGGTTTATTCTACCACAGCTCAACAGTTCCAATTCCACTTCATATGCTCAGCTCTGCAGCTCACATTCTTATCAAGATGCACGAGCCTGAGAGGTCTTTGACATCCAAAAAAATCCTGGATACTGACCCAAGATCAAGAGTGCTCAGTATTCAATAATTACAAGGATTGAAAAGCATTTCTTCCTTCCCTTCCCTTCCCTTCCCTTCCCTTCCCTTCCCTTCCCTTCCCTTCCCTTCCCTTCCCTTCCCTTCCCTTCCCTTCCCTTCCCTTCCCTTCCCTTCCCTTCCCTTCCCTTCCCTTCCCTTCCCTTCCCTTCCCTTCCCTTCCCTTCCCTTCCCTTCCCTTCCCTTCCCTTCCCTTCCCTTCCCTTCCCTTCCCTTCCCTTCCCTTTCCTCATGGCAGGAAAGCTCAGATTGAAAGACGAAGCCAAAAAGAGGAACCAGGAGATAGAACATTCAGCCAAGTGTGGTGTACAGCAAAGAAACTACTCAAATTCCCAGAATAATATTTGGCTATTAACTGTACTTATAGGAAAACACATTATGTGTGCTGATGGGACTTAAGATCCCTTATAATCCCTTGGAAAAGCAACTCCCTACAGTTCTGCATTTGGCAAGAAAGGAACATATAAGCAATATATAGGAAATCTATATTGGTAAAATATATATAGCAATAGGCTGTATTAGGTTGAATATAGGGTAAGCCTGGCTTGTGCTCTAGCACTCTGTGCAATATTTGCTTCTACTGTTCCATCAGCAATTAATAGTGCCTTCAACTTCATTAGTTCATTAGAAATACATTCAAGAAATGAAGTGGCAGCAATCTACACAAAACACACAGAATTCCCTTGCACTGAACAACGAAGGGGGGATCCCAAAGGTGAATCATTTCAGCCTGAAATGCACCTAATTGTCTATATTCTTCCATGGAGAGAGTCCACAGAATCAGATAATATCTACTCAGCAAAAGGAGCCATGCCCTAAGCCTAAGGAGCAATTTACTCAAAGACAGAAGAAAACGCATATTTTGGAATATTTTCCTGTAAATAGCTCTCTATGTCCATAAACACCTCCAGGTCCCTGTGTGGTGTGACAAATTACCAGACCAGCCATTTGTTTCAGCAGTTGGTGAAATCAAAGGTTTTAAACCACTCAAAATGCAAACAGACAATGACGCCCTCAATTTATACCTCTCATTGTGTACAAGTCAGGCATTTATTTGTCTCATTCTTAGCTCTGGCTTCATCGTGCCATGTTTTTGTGTGCACTCCAGACGAAAGGTTTTTCCTGAGTAGCACTGGCTCTCCATGAATTGATTCCCACACTGGGAAGTGGAGCTGCAGGTCTGTATCAAACAGAACGACATTTGCAGCGGAGTCCAGCTGCCGCAATCTACCCCGTGCAGATGGACTAATACATTCCTTCATGGGTATTATCTGAGCTGCAGGGCCGGGGAGCAGGGGAATGTGTAACAGACTGAGCTCTTGCCACATTGTGAGAAAAGGTAAATTGGCAACAAACATTTCCTACATCTGATATCTTTTGTATGGAGAGCTACGCTTTTAATAAAGAAGCAGCTGCCACTGCTGAACGATTAATCAATACTGGTAAGCTGACATCTTAAGAACTTGCTGAACTAAAGCTTTTCTTTTCCTCCTGCATTTACAAATAAAGTGCTCACTATTTGACTAAAGCCTGTCTACTTGACTGGAAAATATCAGAGTCCTATTTAAATGACATTTGCAGAGAATGAGATTTTATCCTGGTCGCTGCTCCTTATCGCTAATAATAACATCAGATTAGTGGATTTAGGCCAGCCGAGTAGCAATGCCTTTTCTGATCCCTTCTTAAAGCAGCTCTTTCCATCTGTCTAGCCAAGCTTTCCTCTGCTTGTATGGGCCAACGATTAAGTCTTAAATGGAGCTTCAATTGATACCATGTGGGATATCTATACAGAGGTTCATTGTGTTGCTAAATTCCAGCCAAGACATTTATCAACTTTGACTACCGCTTACTTCAAAAGGGCAAAACACCTGGATATTTACAGGTACAAGTATTCCTACACTGTGCTGCCTTCTCGAGTAAGTGCAGTAATTAGACAATCCAATTTAAAAAATGCAGAATTTACTGTAAGATCTTCCAAACAAGATACAGGATCAGACACCAAGCTCATTTCAGAGAGCATGACTCAACTGAGTACTGCAGAGGACTGGCTGCACGACTTTCTGCACATTCAGAATCCATCCCACAACCTATCAATTAATGGGTGACCTACACCTAAGCACAGTACAGCTTGCCAGCAACAGTGGTTTTCAATCAGGGCTTATGAGGTCATGACTGAGCAATTTGGACACTGGCAGAAAATAAACTGCACACACACACACCCCCCTATATGCACTCACAGCACAGTACAACTTTTAAAAAGAACTATTAATGGTTTTGTCATCATTGCTTTTAATGGTAGTCGAGTTTAGTAGCATAAGCAAGATGTAATATACAAATGCCAAACACTCTCAATAAAAACTACTAAAGCCAATTAGAAAGTAAATCTGTTTTATTTCCCCTCCTCTTTTCTGCGATTTTTAGTTTAAAGGTCACTTTGTATTCCTAGTGAGGCCACTTACAGTATGTTAATAACTGACATTTCCTCTTCTAACATATAATGCAGGCCTGACAACTGCTGTGCACTAAAGATAAGATGTGAAACCAATAGTTCTCATAAGAAACTAGTGTTTCTAGATCATGCAAATCTCCTAACTCCAGTGCTTGTTTAGTTTTTAACAAGGTCTTGTTCATTCCTAACCTTGATCAAAAAAGTGTTTCCACATGGCAGTCAGACTCATGCCAAGTATAGCTACACAGAAAGTTGCCTGACTTAATCAAGCAATGCTGGAGACATGAAATGAATATTTAGCAAGGTCAAAGTCAGACTGCTCTTTGAGAAGCAGCAATTGCTGACAGTTGAATGAGCAGCACACAAATCTGGGATCCTATTTTAATACCTACATATTTTCACTATTTGTCATCCTGTTAACAAAACTGCATTAAAGCACAATATTAGAAATCTAAGAACATTTTTATGGAAAGGATAAAATCTACTGTATATTTATGCATGTCATAAAGCCCATAATGTATCTTGCATGAAACCATTTATCTTCATTTCATAGGGTCACAACAAGTACACACTACTTTTCCTTCACGAAGCCTGTGGCATGTTGAGCCAGGCATCAGTCATAATAAGAAAGACAAACTTATTTCATTAAAAAATGGTGCATGAAGCAAAATGGAAAACCCAAATTTTTTAATTAACAGGATTGTGAGCATCGCTTATCTTCGAAAACAGCAAATTGGAATTAATCACATTTCAAGACCAAGTTAATATTCTCTCTCTCTTCTACAAAATGACTGTGATTGATCTAAATCTAGTTATTTCATGCAGAACTAGGTTAAATACTGTGGATCTTTATGACCACACAGAAAGCATTACCATGACAGGCTGTGCTATTGTATTTCAGTTGCTGGGTAAGCCGCGCTAAGTCCAACCGCGAGCGATCGAAACGGGGAAAAATCTCCAAGCCCTGAGAACAAAATGTTTGCCCGGTAACTTTCCTACAGAAACAAATTAATGACTTGCCTGGGCATCCAGGCCCAGTAAGAATATCATCCATCACACCCTGCTTCTCTCCTTGGAGGACATGAGGGCACAGCAGCCAAGGACTACGCACCCAACCCAAAGCACGGATATTCACTGGCTGCTCCCACATCTGACTGCTGTGTAGCCACCCAGAGAGGGGCACTGAGGCACTGGGGGATCCTACAACATGGTTTTCCATGCCCTTTTTCTTGGGGAGAGCAACAGCAAACCCCCTCACCTCCTCCAGGCATGGCCAGGGTCAGTAGGCACCATGAGAAGAGATGCTAATCTTCAGGAGGTACCTTTAGGGAGGAAGTCTCCAAGTGTGGGCAACTTCGCTCATGTGCACAGAACTGTCAGAAATGATGCCATCTTATCTGTCTATATTTATATCGATATATTCTTGTTTTGTTTTGGTTTTTTACACATGCATACATACATAGAATTTATTTGTATCTTTTAATATTATTTATTTGTATCTTTTAATTTGTATCTATTAATACCTCTGAATTACCGTGTACTGAAATGTGCTGGTATCTCAGTACTGCTATAAACCATTCTAGCTCTGTGACCATGCAAAACACAGTTAACATCTCAGTAATTGGGGATAATGAGGAGCAATAACATCATAAGAAATTATGACAACCATAATCGCAAGCCTTTTTTTTTGATATGCATGTTATTTTGTGCACACACACATAACAAAGCTTCTTTATAGCTTATCTGCCAATATGTAACATCACAGTTCAATAGCCTGATTTCAGGGTTTATCAGCTGTCTGAAGCCAATGTGAACAAAGGCCAGATTTGTTTGCACATCAAAAAAGAGCGATGTACTGTCAAAAGAGAGATCTATAGAACATCCAAAGAACAGGCAGCAAACACTGGTTTGACTGAGAAAACTGTGTATTTCTGAGATGCAAATGACTTCCCATTTGGTGAGCCTTCCAGTTAGATGCTGAGAGTGCAGCTCACCATTTCTCTCCTCAGACTCTGGCAAGATTTTCCCACCCCTCCAATTCAGTTTTGTATAAAATCTTACAGAACTTCCTGCTAGCAAGAATACAATCGCAGGGATGTGGTTGCATGAAGATAATCAGATTTCTGAGGGAGCAAAGGTCCTCATTTTTTTTTTTTTTTTTTTAATCCTCAGGGGAGTGATTTTCTCCTAACACACACAGCCCCCTACCCTATTGTGTCTTGCTGCTTAATTAGCTACCGGATGAGATGTAGTTCTGTTTGCACCAACTTTATGTCTACTGTAATTGCCCTGAGTTGCAGTTCCAAGAAGAAAAAAAATTGATCAAATAACTACATATTTTGTTTGATTAATAATGAAAAAATCATTTAGGGATTAAAGTGAACCCATTTCACTCCTGTTGATCATGTTCAGCAATTTGAAATTATTTTATGATCCTGATCAATGTAATTAATGAGAATGGCTGTTAATTAGTTACACTAGCAGGTGGGCCACGTAAAACGTATTCTCTTAATGCCCCAGAATATCATGCAATTAGAATCTGGGTTAATTCTGTAGCATTCCCAGATTAAGAGTATAAAAAACTGCACAGGGTCTTTGAATTTTCTGCACACACACCACACAGACACATGAGCACACTCAGCCACGCAAAATGACTGTCATAAAGGCACCACAGACACACACACTTGTTTGCAGATTTAGGACCATAATCAAACATTCTTCCTTTTGCAACTGTCATCTTTTATGACAAGTCCCTATGCTCTCTCACAGCAAACCCTGGTACAGAGGAACAAACCAGGTTTCAGTGTAACTTGGAGCTTCACTCTCAGCATCTTGTTAATTCAGTCACTCTCATCTGGTCCCTTCTGGGCTCCCCCCAAGGAGAGGGTTTTTTTCAGGAGAAATAACCTCTTGGGTGTGAGCTGAGACAGACAATAAAAGTGTTAACTGCTTAGCAGTGCTATGCAGCTAATTAGCAGCATTACGAGTTTAAGGGTGGTTTTGATAATCACAGGGCCTGTGAGGGTTCCCCATCCCCTAGGAACACAGGCAGATTAATACTTTTTCTTTCTTTGAGGGTAAAAAAAAAAAAAAAAAAAAAGGAAAGAAACTGAATTGTGGAAAATTCACGTATTTATATGGTGGGATACAGTTCAGGTTTGCATTTCCTGTAGGACCAGGGCAGGCAGTATAACATTACCCAAACTGAGGAGGCAGCATAGCTCCTAGAATTCCTCTCCAGCCAATTTATGGATTGGGTCTAAAGGCTGCAGCATCCAGAGAGAACATGCAGGCTCCCAAAGGCAGAAGCTTCAGAAGCAGCATCCTGGTGTATTGACAAGACAGGTCAGAGAAGGGGAGGTCTGGGCACATGGACAGACTGGGCAGGACAAGGGCAACAGGAGGGGACCCACCAGAGCTGAGCACAAAACTTCTGCCCTCTTTTTTCCAAGAAGGAGAGTCAGTTTTAGCCCTCCTTACTCTGAAGCCTGGTTTGTTCGACATCTGCAAAGGTTTTTCCCCTTTTTCTCTCTTCTGCTATGCTCTACTCATAATATCTACATGAGCCTGTGTATAGAATCTCAATATGACACCCATTTGGCTACACCCTGTAGTCACACACAACCACACTGCTGTACTAAGACATAACTACATCTGATAACCATTAAACTTCAAAAATTCCTTTAAAAAACATATGGCCCCATGGTTAAAAAAATAACCACAGTCAATCAAACCATCACAAGCCATCCTTAAATATCAAAATGACAAGTGCACTAGAAATAAAAATTTGAACTTTCTCTTTGCATATTAAAAATATCCAAGATTAGAGACTCCAAAGGCAGAAGTGATTAAGAGACACACAACTAAATACGTGGCCAAGCTGTGTTTGCTCTTGGTAGGGGAAACTCCAGGTGAGCTTGAGCTCCTGATGAATCCCTGACATGTTGGGTCAGTCCACAGCTCTGAACTACATTGTTTGCAGAAGGCTTTTTGCACTATTATCATCAGAAAGAAGGCAAGAGCTGTCTCCCTTTGAAAAAGGCTGACATATCAGAGAAGGAAGGGACAGCAGAGCAAAACTACTGTGATAAACCTTAGGGGTAAAACAATCCCACAAGAGCCTGGTTCTAGCAGGACTCAAGTTGAACAACCTCTTCAATGGCTGTGACCCCTCATCACCAGGGACACTGGGCGTAAGAGGAAGGGCTGTGTTTAGAGAAATGCTCCCCAACAAAAAGAACAATTCCCCATTTACAAAAGAGTAAAAAAAAAAAAAAAAAAATCAAAAACCCAAAAAAACCAAAGCAAACATCGCCATTGTTTCTGTAAGGTCTTAATGGTAATCTCAATGGACCAATGGACTGGATCCAGATTCTGTGGAATCAGCCTCACTCTTTACCTGCTGGTTCCTACACTAAATATTACATGTACATAACTGTCGGCCTGAGCCAGTGTATATTGGCCCCTTCAGATGAAAGAAAATTGGTGTCAGCAGCCTCCTGAGCACATTTTAATAATCAGCCTGATCATGGGTGCATGGCAGCTGCTCGATTGATGGTGTTAGACAGCGAATAAAGAAAGATGCCAGCAGTGCCCTCAGATCTGACATAACGAGGGAAACATCAGTCATTTGGCTAAAAGGCTCATAAAGGCTCCATCAGCTGTGACACAGGAGTCTGTCTTATGCAAAGCTAATGAGGAAATGTGGCAGCGTTAGCATTCTCTTTAGACAGTAACAAGTTGCGAGTGAGCTGCATTTTAGATGAAAAATTCAGTTGAAAACAGGGCAGTTTTCACGATCTTTGCCTAGATAATATCCTGATGTCTGGGACAGACTGTTAGACATGAAAAGGATTTTTGAAAGGGTTTTAGGACAGCCACTGCCAGTCCCAGTAGCTTGGATATTGATTCCCAATTACTACTGTGTGTACTGTCTTCTGACTGGATTTTGATCACCCTCCTATTTCCCTTAAACTATCATTTAACAAAGGAATTTTACAATACTACTGATCCCCAAACTTTGGTCTTTGGTTGATTGACAGGTAAGGTTGCATTGCTAAAGGCAAACAAAATAAGATATGAACATGATACATGATTCAACTTTGTGCTTTTTCTTTGGTTATTTTTTGATTCAGGGCACTTTCCTTTTCAGTCTCAATTTCTAAGCAAATCTTTTAACATGTTCCTTTTTGTTTTTTTCCCAGATTTGTTCTGGAACCAACCAAATAAAAGGCACTAAATCATTTTGCTTCCATTCAACTCCGCAAATTTGAATCCCTTTTGATTCTCTTACAAATTCCCTTCTACATTTCTCCCTAAGAACAGGAAGATGGGGGCTATTTTCTTCTCCATGGCCAGCTGCAACTAAAAATTCAACAGCTTTGTAATTTGTTTGGGATTCTAGATCCTAACATGATATACCATTCTTGTGATCCACCATGGATCTCAGACTCCCTTTAATGCTGGGAACCTCTTGGCGTCCATTGGGTCACCAGTGAGCAAGGACTGGGCACAAACAGGGTTCTGCAATGCCTTGATGCAGACCTGGATGGGAAGCAGTGAATTCACAGCTGCACAACCCAGCCCTGGTTGCTTCGTGCCCCTCAGGGCTTGGGAAGCAGCAGTTTGGAGTCATTTGAGAACGCTGTCCGTGTCTCCCGTGTGAATATTTTAAAGCAGTCGCTCTTCAGGAGGGTACAAGCAGCTCACCCTGCCCGTGGATTGGGTTGCAGATCCAGCCTGTGAGAACAGCAGAGCCTGGAGCTGTCAGAAGGGCTGCTTTGGAGGGTAAGGTAACAGTAGGGAAATGGGGAAGAAGAGACTCGCAGATGAACTTTCGCTTTCAGTCAAATTTCCATTTCTAACAACTTCTCCCATTTCAGTTTCCCAGCATGTTGATATATTACACTAATTATAAGAACGACCTTCTCCCCTTCTACATTTTTTTCTCCCTTCCACTGCTCCAGTCAATAGATTTACAGTCTAATGTTATTTCTGTGTATGTCATGAGAGCCATTCCAACAGCAACAGGGCATTATGAAAAAAGCAGTCAAAAGGTAATTAGAAATCTCGCTGAAATGTTATGTTTGTTACGTGAGGATTACAATGAATGATTCAATGAGCCTCAAAGTTCATCCTTAACATTGATAAGTGGGTTTCTGCCAAGAAATGCACAGCTGGTGACAGCAGGGATTCAGGGTTTGGGAGGGACACACACTTCTAAGGTGAAATTGGAGACAGGGATTAGAATCAGAGAAAACAAAGGAGGTCTTTATTCCTGGAAATGTTAAAGTCATTTTTCAGTGGCAAAGGAAATGCCATTTTTATAGCACATACCTAATCTTCCCCCTAGTTTTGATAGCAGATGTGTTGTTACATAGGTACAAAGTGGGATTCCAGAGCTAGAGCAAAGAAAATGGCCATCAGGTTTTCTGACTTTGTTCCTCAGCCACAACAGTACCACATCACTTTGTGCCTTGTTGTGCCACATTGCCTACTTGTACCTCTAGCTCCACATTAACTAAGCATCTAGAAAAATAAAATATTGATAGGGAGGGTTAAGTTGTCAAAAAAGAGATCCCAGCAGTCTGGAACTGCAGATGTGCAGAAGTTACCCACAGGTTCTAACATTTTATTCCAGACTGTTCCTGCCCAAAATTACAATGCTAATTGCCACAGGAATATTTAGTGTAGCCTGTCTGAAAAAGCAATCTGCTGAAATAACTCCTACCAGGTTGTTTCCAAGCACTCTCAATTGCTCTAAGCAATGTTTCTTTTTTCTTAGAGGTCCATCTCCAATCTGCATTTTTTCAGTCCTCTGAATGACCATTTACAACAAGTTTCAAACTAACACCCATAGATTCGTTAATAGCAGCTGCTATTAAAGTTAACTAATTAATGTTCCTGAAGACTGTTGAGGTTTTTGAATGAAAGGCTGCACATTGTATATCAGTGCTTCACTGATATTAGAGGAGACAAAACCCCCATGTTTTTCTAATGAAAATTAATTCTCTGGCCTCTTTTTAGACCTCTGTATTGTAAACTAACTTTGTCTAAGCTGCTTTCTATACCGTAATGACTTACAGACCATAATACCTTCTCGGGGAAGAGACTTCAAAACTGCACCAGCACTTTGGAACACCCTGTCAGCATCAGAGTTACACTGCAAATGGTTTAAGCACATAGTTTTTTAACAATAGGGCTTTATTTCTGCTGAAAGTTAACATCACTGAGGTATTTCACTATTATCTAACTCCATTTGCACTTACATTTGCTTGATAATGTGGCTTTGCCAAGTTATACTAATATAAATTATAGATTATTGTTTTGGAATATACTGGGGGGTTTTTTTCAGCTGTATTTTAGAGCTGCACAATTTGTACGTGGTATTCTTTGCAGCTTACTTTCTACAACCACATTGCCATTTAGTATAATGTATTAGGTTAAGGGCATATACTGCCTAGTTTGTGAGAAGCCAGAGAAATTTTCCTGAGAAATAAATGCATGCCCTAAAGCCATTTCTGCAAAATACTAAATGGTAAACAATTACAATGCTTATGCTAAGCTCTGTGTTAACAGCTGCATGTATTACAGACTGACACACCGAACATTGATACAGCAGGGGCTGCACAGAACGTATTTAAAACCATATTTCAAAACTTGTAACATGCCAACATGCAAATTAATAAATTTTTCTTTCCAAATGTCACCGGCGTGGTGATTTCCTGCCAGCCTGAGCGTCATTCTCCTGCAGCAGTAAAAGTAACACAGTCAATCTCCTCTGAATCCTATCTCCCCTGCTTCCTGCAGGGTCCCTGGGAGTTTATGATTCATATTCCAAAAGCTGTGTGCAGTAGCCCTTTGGGGATATATATTAATGAAGAAATTTTCTCACGCCAGAGCTGCCTCTTTATTGGAGTACGAAGGGTACAGTCTGTTCTGAGCGGCTTTTTAATTTCTCATAATTAACCCTGCCAGAATTAACATCGGTGGCATCACTGACAGCAAATTAAAGAAGCCACATCAGCAGAGTTAAAGCTTTTTCTGCCTTCCCCTCTCCCTCCTCCCCTTTTCAGCCCCCCCATTTTCCTGTGTGTTTAAAGAAGAAAGTTCTCAAAGTCTGACAAGACGATCATCCTGTCATTGCACTAAGAGCCCTGCTGGGAGAGGTATGATTAGAGCATTTCCAGACTTCCCTGCCGTTAATACCAACCTATTTCAGCTCTTAACTGGCCTCGTGCCATGTAGATTTGTGGCAAAGAACCATGGTTTCAGTTTCTTTTGCTCTATGAGGTGCAGTGCTCACCTGATCTCCACTGTGAGCTGATGGAACCAAGATCTAAAGCCCTCTGCAGCTTTCAGACAGCTTCTTCTACTGACAATGTATTAAAAGCCAGATCAGCTGTGCTTTGAGTCTCTTTAATCTAGCTTCATACCAGCCCCTTTTACACAATTCTGGGCAGAAGATGAAAACATTCCAGGAACACCAAGATACCCAAACAAACACGTTTTTTCTTCTTCTAAGCCAGAAATAAATGTGTTAAGTTTCGATATTCCTGCAGCCACAGCCACTTAAATGTAGAATTCCAGAGAAAGAGAAAAGGGATGGACTATCAATGTTCTACCTGATTTTCTCCACTGCATGTCTGAGAGGAGAGAGGGGTCCTGGAGAAAGCCCAAGGTGGTGAATGCCATTATAAGAATTACAGCTCAAGCCCTCCTGTCCTGTTTGAGCACTTTGAGCATCAAAGCCCTAGAGGTCAAAACTAGATTGGCTTCGTAAATATTTACCCCATTGTTTGATCTTTTGCTGAAAACTGATGAATTATGAAGCTGAAAGGTCTGCCAAAGGCAAGGTATGATAAGACTGCTGCTGTTACAGTGTGAAGCAACAGTGGATGAACCAAAAACAGGGCTCTTCATTCATCTACCTACTGATTCCCATGGAGATCATATTTACTGATCTTCTTATTGCCTCTCTATAATGACAGCATTTCCTTAGCAATGAACAAAACTTGTGACCATGGTCACTTTGCTTTCTGCAGAGGAGAACCTAAGGCATGTACATTTTTGCACATGATCACACCAGGAGTTGGTGATTTTAAAGCCACAAGGAGAATTTCTTGTGCAACTCTACACTTGCCTTGTTTCATATTGCCTTTTTCCTGTTAGCCTAGCATTGCATCCCACTTGGAATTTCTAAGTGTTAAACCATTTGCCTGGACTTCAAAACATCTATGTAAATACAGGATAAAAATTTTGCATAATACTGTATGTGAAGCATCTTCCACCACCTGCTATGACGTTATTGTAAACTTCAACCTAAAAACCCCAAATCCACGAAGCCAATGATATTTTCAGAGATCTGATGGCTTAAGACCAAGAATAGGGATTTCCATCAGCAGAGGGTAGAAGTCAGGGAGAACACGATGGCTCTGAGCATGTGCCAGCTGACAGAGGTGCACACACCTGTAAAACACAGGTTTTTTTGCAGTTGGTGTAGCACTGAGAATGTGCCAGTGCAACCAGAACGTGGATATGCCTCCTGCATTGTCATCTCACTCAATAGGCACTACTGGAACACAATCTGT
This sequence comes from Sylvia atricapilla, assembly GCF_009819655.1. Taxonomy (NCBI): domain Eukaryota; kingdom Metazoa; phylum Chordata; class Aves; order Passeriformes; family Sylviidae; genus Sylvia; species Sylvia atricapilla. The sequence continues at coordinate 5,791,249 of NC_089160.1, forward strand.
GAGCAATTTCAGTGTGCCACAGAGGCAACCAGAGGGGAAGGAGCTGATTTACATTCAGCAGCCTGAAAGGTCGCAGCAATGATGGTGCTGCAGGTTATTTGCACACATGACAGCAGCATCAATTTCTTGAGAATATAATATTAAGTGTTTGTGTGTGTCTCTATACATAAAAATACATGTATAGTTCTGTGAGGAGGAAGCTAAATAACTTTCTGCACTAAAACTGGGGGACAACTGGATTTTTGCAAAAAGCTGTCATTATCTTAGACTTTTTCTATGACTGGGGAAGCAAAAAAACCCTGAGAGGGAAAGAGTTTAGGACAGTACTGGTTCCTTGAATGTCTCAGTTCACAATGGAAGAGGGATGGTATGCAGCACCAAAGTAACTGGACACCTGCCTGAAAGGCAGCAAAAAATGAGAGCTGAGCTCTGAAAGACAAGCTCTTCAGCTGGTTATAATTCCCATGACTCCAGGTGAGGGTTTTATGGGAATGTCAGTTTTAGTCATCAGTAAATTGTCCTGCATGCAGCTACACTCCTGGACTACATTCTTGTCCACCTTGAACTTCTCAGATCTATCTAAAAGTCTCAGCATTTTAATTAACTCCCTGTGACTCCTCCCAACAAACACTACAGCTGAGATTATCAACTGCAGGGAATTTCTGGGGTTGAGTCTCCATGATCCTGAGGGAATTATGAGACGTTTCCAATAGGTGTCTGATATTCACACACCCTTTTGAGTTGGTCCTCTTGATTTTTTTTTACTGTTTCCATTACTAACATACATCTTTTTAAAGGTCTAGAGATGGATAACTTAGCTGGGAGTGCTGTAGCACTGTAAGCCAGAAAAGAAGGAATACACATGAAAAGAAACAATTTGAAAAGAAACAAATTGAAAATAAACAATGCACATGAAAAGAAGGCAAAGAGTGCTCAGAGCAACTGGGAAGATATTTAGAGGTTAGTGTAGAAATATCCCTGAAGCCATTTCTTCTGTGTATGGCTGCAGTAAAAGAAACAGCAACAAGGACACAGAGATGCACCAGCCAAGGGCTGCAATACAAATCATAGGAAGCAAGGTGATTTCTCTAATAACTACTTCACAACTGGAATTCTGTCCACAATTTTAAACATCACACAGATAAGTTAATTTTACTGTAGAGGGCGTGCAACTTCAGAAACCTTGACTAACCTTGGGTACTTAAAGATCTCATGTCAAGACAGGCCAAAGTGATTGAATTTATTCTTGCTAGGAAAGAGATAACTTTGAAATGACTGAACAGAAATATTTCATTGCAGATTAGGAAAAATTTTCATATAGCACAGAGATGTGGGAGATGGGGAGAACCTGTTCATTACCAGTTAAAATAAAATAAAGCCAAAACTGTGGCCATCATTTCACATTTGGAAATAAAGAGCCAGTATCTGCTTTCAGTGACAGCTATAAAAGTCTCATTGATTTCAATGAAAGCTGCAAGTGTGCATCTAATTGAGGAATCTAGATCACAAAATGTAAAGAAAAATCATTTTGCTTAGAGAGTAATGAATATGCCATATTATGCTGCCAAGTAATATTATTGCCACCAAGTCTCAACGAGTTTATGAAACAGATTGATATTTTTATTAGTAGAGAGTAGATTGAAAGAGAGCGACAAAACAAAATGAGGATGAAAAAAAGGTAGAAGAAAGCAGGCTTACTGGGCCAAATGGCTTTTTCATGTCCATAAATTGCTAAGTGTATTTCTAATTAATTTCCCAATTCAAACAGCCAGAAATAAAAAACAGGCTTTTGAGTGTGCTGTGAACTCAGGAGAGACTCTGTAGACTTGGGCAAATAATAGTATAAAATGGTTTATGAAACCAGAGGGTTTATGGTCTATAAATAACTTCCATGTATTTTTATTCTTTACACGTACAATATTACTGAGGACTGGATGATAGCTTTTCTCTGCTGCCTGGTTGACTTCTTCCACACACACACCCAAGGTAATGACGATATTGATCCTGAAGAGACATTTTTTGAGACAGATAAAAAAGCCACACAACTGAACTAATAGAAAGGGCCTAGCAACTCCAGTGGTAAAGCTGTGGTCCTTTAAGTGAACAGCAATTGGCCATCCAGTTTAAAACCTACATCCTAATAACTTCAGGGGTCTAGGATGAAAAAAAAAAAAAAAAAAAAAGGAGGGAAAAAAGAGTAAGCCATCTAAAGGATGACTTATGGTCGTTAGTGCCTTTAACAGCCCTTTAGATAGCTAACATATAATTTTTTAGGAATCCAAGTATTATTTAAATCAAAAAAATACATCAGATATGTGTATTTGTCAGTGTAAATAAGACACTTACTGAGAAAATGCTTCTGATCTTTAGATTTACAGCATGCTCTTTTTTGGCTAAATGTGCAATTCAAAACGTGCCTAATTCCTAAAATCCATATATGTGACACTGCCTGGGTTTCCATGACTACTGCTCTGAAAACCATATTAATTATTCAAGAGGTCCATGCCATTCTCCCTGTGTTCCATAAGGAATGCTGGGAAGCACTGTCTGCCTTTATAGAGCAATACAGATATTTAAAAGGACTGCATCACTGCCTCTAAATACCACAGATATTTTCTTACAGCACTATGACATCTGCATGATAGGTCCCATAAATATTATCCAAACACTCCAGTGCAGCAGCACAGAAAGAAAAATGAAAAAACCCAAAACAAAACAAAACCTCCAAACCAGAAAAACTCTCTTCTTTGCTTTTTTTTTTCCTTCTCTGTTTCAGCAATCTTCAAAAAGGTGCTTTAATTCTAGTCCCTGTTTATCACCCTGATATAATCCTATTTTAAACAAAGTCAACTAGCTTGCACGCAGGAGGGATTAATCGCCTGTGTTTTTCTAGAGGATATCGTTTCAAATGGTGAGACTCACATTAAATCAAATTTCTCACATCAGCTGTGACTAAGCAGCTGTTTGCCGTATCTGTTGATCTCTGTGTATTTTAATAACCACTAATCAGTGCAGAGAACATTCTTTGCAGATAACACTATCAAAACACGCCGTAACCAAGTGAGGAATGTCAGGGCTGGAGCAGGGCACGCCGTCCTGTCACAGCGGTGCCAATCGCACAGCAGCACCTGCAGCATCCCAGGGACAGCTACCCAAAGGCAGGGAGAGCAGAGGGAAGTGGGCCAGATCCTCCTCTGCTGGGAGCAGAACAATGGAGTCATCCCAGATTTATACCTGTGTGTGGCTGAAAGAGTAATCTGGCCCAGCATCAACCCTGCTGGGATCTCAGACTGGCATGTGTGTGATACTCAGGCAGCCCTCAGGGAAGAGTCCATAGGATGTGAGAGAAAATGATTTTGGAAGTCAAACCACTATAGAAAATGCCAAGATATATTCTAGATTTCAATTAAACACCCTTTATTCCTTCCATATTTTAGCTGCAAAAATATTATTTCTTTTTTAATGACTGCATGCCTAGGGAATATTTTTCTGCTAAAGAAAATGTATTTCTTTTTTTCTTTCCAGAATCTTCAAGTTCAGCTCTATTCTATTCTCCAGTAGCATCTACAGCATATCTCCTGCACATGCTGCTGCTCTTCTACCTAAAGTGGGGATTTAACTGGTGAGGTGAATCTGAATTTCCCCAAAGCAAGGATACAGCCCTATCACCACATAAAAAAAGTGAACAACAGGGAGAACAGAGCTCCAGACTCAAAGCCTATGGAAATCACAATGCCATGAACACATTCCTGACTGACACTCCCTAAGCATGATCAAATACACAACAACAAACAAACCAAAAAGTGCAGGAATATTTTCAAGTCTCAGAGCCACAGGAACACCCACCATGCCTGAGCCTACCTCTCCCCAGGAGTTGTCTCTTTACAGTTCATCCTCACAGCACATCCCATTGTCCAAGCTGGTCAGCATCCTGTGACAGCACAGGGGAGGTGCAGGAGCAGGACCCAAGAGTGAGATGGCAGTTTTGTCTGAGGTCTCCCACATCCTCCAGCATGGACTCAGCCCCTCTCCACATCTGCTCGTGTTTGCTGGATGGAGATCTCTGCCCCTCGGGCTGTGTGCAGCACTGAGAACAATCCTCACCCTGCCCTGGACCAGCTCTGGCATCAAGGCATTGAGATGACACAGCCAATACACTACTGCACACAACCATCATTTCCACTTGCCTATTTTTAAGGGTTTGTTTTTTTTAATCTTCCTCCCAAACACATTTCACTAACAGGGCACCATCATTACTATTATTATTTACTATTCAGATTGCAGCTCCAGCGCCCACAGTGAGCTTTCTTTATTACTCCCAAGTTCTCACTTGCCATATAAAGTGCTCCATCGAAATACAGATAAAAAGTAATTTCCTCAAGAGCAAGGTGTGAACTGAGCATACTTAATTGTGCACTGTTATATCAACTGTATAATGTTGCAATAAAATTCCAAAACAATGTGATTAAAAATTATACCAAATGAGGATACCTAGGTGCCATAGCCAGTCAAAGCACATTTATCCAATCTAAATTATATGCTAAGCAAATAAAATAAACATGCAATTTGCTAATTAAAGTGCACTCTCATGTATCCTGTAACCACCATAAATTATACAGCAACATTTAATTTTTTGACTGTTTAGCAATGTTTATGACTGCTTTACTAAATTAAACACAGAACGAAGGGGGCAAATTAGTAGGAAAATGGTGCTTTTCCCCATTTCCTTTCAGATTTATTTTTTCCATAGTTCTGTTGTTCTGGTTTTTAATCATTGCACCTTTCTGTAACAGCATGTTAATTTTGCTGCGCATTTTCTCCATTATTACTTCCAAAGTTCTACTCTATTCAATGCTAGCTACTTGCCTTTGCAAATTCTCTCCAGTATGGAAGGCAGCTTATCTTATTTCAGCAATCCTTTCATAAAAACTCCATGCTCAAAATCCCCATGTTTGGACTATGACAAGAATGATGGGTTTTCCCTCTCAAACCAGATGGCAATATTTCAGTCCTTTCATTTCACCCAAAACCTGCTGCCCATATACAGTGACTGGGTTCCAGTCAAGGCTGTGAGCCTTCCATCATCTGGAGTCAAATGCTGAAGGCATTCCTGGACTCCACTCGAGGGGAACTGTGAACAGTTGGGAGTTGTTTTCTCTCAAAATCTAAGAAAAGTCTCAGACTCTGTTTGCCTGGCAACCAGGTCAGCTGTGTTTTAGACTTCTGACAAACCAGGTTTTATCCCAGAATATGGTCAGGCAAAGAGAATGAGGAGTGGGGGACAGAAGCCACTGTTCAACCCCTCTTTTCTACAACAGAAATAGTTAAGGGATCTGACCCTTGCTCCCAGTTTCTTCCTTCCCCATTTACCACCCCTCTTCTTCCCTTTACACTCATATGGAAGATAAAATATCAATAATTCCTAACTACGGATGCAAAGCGGCCCATTTTCAAATTCACACCCAACATCCAAATATTAAAATTCCTCAAAATTTTCTACCTACCTGAACTTCAGAGACTACTGATGACTAATGTGCTCTTGTAAGTTAAAATGAAAGTATCAGGACAAGCTTTGCAGATGGTCATTAGCTCAAGCAACAGAAGATTACCAACCCAGTGGTATTAGCACTGGAGCTGATGTTCTCCACCCCAGAGTTTTCTGCAGGCTCCCCCAGCCCCTACATCCCACTGGCACACCAAACCCTCTGGGAATGTGCAGTTGATCACACAATGTCTGGCCCTCCGGGGTAGCAGTGCTCCTGAGACAGTTTGGTGGATTCTGATGCATTCAGAAATGCAATTCCAAACCAACACACAATTGCCAATACACTGAAAGAGTTTTATGCAATCTAAAAGAAGATTAAGGGCAAGAAAATCTTTCAGCTGAAGCCAAGGATCGCTGCAGGAAGCCCCAGATGGCTGCATCCAAACAGGGTGCAGGAACTGCTGAGAAAACCTCACAGAGGTCAAAGTGCTTCGCTGGAAACGCACAATGTTACATCCTAATCTCAGTAAAATTCACCCAAAAGTTAGAATCTGTGCTGAGCCCTTTTTTTCTAGAATATGCTAGAGCAGAATGCTATCAGAAACTGGTCAGCAGGTAGTCTGCACAGAGTAGGGCTTCTAACAACAAAGAACCAAGAAACATTTTCTCTACCTTTTAGTTGCACTTGAGAATAATAATATTGTTTCTTACATGTCTTCCTTGCAACTGAGATGAGTGAATCTGTACTTTGTTCTTTACAGATGCCTTTTTAATTGGTATTACTTTGCTGGGAGGATCAATGAGTTACCGCAGTGGTGCCCAATTTACAGTTTTGCTGCAAGACCTTTTCCCTTAGAAATACTCTTAAATTCCTGTCTTCAATGAAAACTGCCTCTCACTAGAACAAGGAAATAATTTTGCTATCTAATCTGCCTCCCGAAACCTTGCCTAAAGACAGCTCCTGCCTCATAGGTAATTTATTTTTTGGGAAATGGGAGGAAAATGCATTTCTTTTTGTCTTTCAGGCCATCCTTTTTCTAATTTTTTCCTGCCGACTGGCATTTAATAATATTGCTTCTGCAATGAACAGAAAGCACTGGATTCTCTTGAAAACAAAATGTTGCAATTTAGGGAAAAAAAGAAAGTCAATTTCTTCTTCTTACACATCCACAGAGATATGTTAGCTAGAAAATATCCTTTATGCCTTGCCCATGGGGGGGTATGACACCATCTCTCAAACCTCTGCTTATGCCATGTGATGTAAAATAATTTTAAGAACTAGACAGAAACAGTCCCCACAGCCCTGCAGGTTTAAGGATGAATCATAGTTTCTGCTCTCTGTCTTATGTCTCTTTGCAAAATCTGCTTTGATTTTGGGGATTGGAACTCAGTCTTGGACAAAGAAAGTTGATGCCAACAGCTCGTGAAGCCAGTGCCCATGAAAGAGATGTGCTGGCTTTAAACTGAATGGCCCATGTCAGTAAATATTGTGAGGCTGAGCACTCCAGTGCAGGGAGGCCACATGTGAATTGAGAGGAATCGGCAAATGCCTAATTCAGGGGTTATAAAATGGATTTACTCAGCATTGGTGAGGTTCTAGACTCAGTAATATTTGGTCCAGCCATTTATCAGACCTAGCACATTTACATATGACCTTCTGCAATCCCTCCTCCCCTCCTGCCAGCTGAGAAAAATCAATAGTGCTTTGTTGTTGGGTTGTGAGAAATTCCAGAAGTGCAAGATAAGCTACTCTCTCAGTTCAACCCTAATAGCCAATGGAGCTCAAGGGAACTCACAAGTACCAGGGCTATGGCTCACTGTTTCTGTGGTATAATGCTTTAAAAATATTTTAATGCTGGAGAAAAATAGTTGTCATCATTTCCAAATTTCTTCCTGCAAGATAGTTACATCTGATGGCCTGGGAAGCCTTCACATGAGGCCTGAACTTTTGGACAAATGGAATCAGAAGGTCTCTCACCTCCTCCTTCTCCCAACACGAAAGAGCAAATTTATTTTAAAGTAAAAAACCAGCGGTAGAAAGCATTTTTAATTAATTCCCGAATTTCTTAGAAGAGCCCATTTTATAGGAATAAAAAAGCAACCAAGTTACAAAAGGATTCAAGCATCTTATTTGTGGAGCAGGATTCATCTCTGCTTTACCACTGTGAAGCCAAAGGAACAACCACAGGGCTGAATTGTATTAGACCAGACTTCCCAAAAATAAAGATCACAGCCCTGCCTGTTGACCTCTGCGGGATTTTTGCCTAAGTGACGACTGCAAGATAAAGCCTTTTGACATAAAGAGGAATGAAACCCAATTTTAAAAGAAAAATGTGTAGCAGAAAATGCAAGGCAATTATCTGATTACTAATAGGAAGAGGTACAGAGCCACAAAGTATAATGTTCAAGGGATTATCCAGCTTTGAACAATGCTTGCTTAACAGCTGCTACTGAACTGTGGTTTGTGTACTTGGCAGAGAGTTTCATTAATGATAATCTACAGTGTTTACAGCCCATAGGCCTCTAAATATGTTAAGAACCTTTTTTATTTGTATTTTATAATCCTTTTCCCTTATGTTTTATGTTTTTCTTGATATTTTTGAGATCTGAGGGGGTTTATGTTTCAAAATGATTCATTCTGCTCTGACAACTGCGGAGCAAGATTGCAGTAAATGTTCCCTTGTTATCAAGACTATGTATTTATAAACAGAAAGGAAAACCATCTAAATTCATACCAGGATTTGGATCACCACCAGCTAATACATTCAGATGCCAATATACAGTGCTCCATTGTTTACATGCTAAAGTAAATGTCAAACAGAGGTGTCTTTGCCAGTTACTAGATATTCCTCACTCACTCCTTGGATCTGTCAGGTTGCAGCAAATTGAAACTGCCTTATTTTTGACATTGCATGTGACCTGAACTTCATTTAGAGGAATCCTGCAATTATTTGAAAGGTACAGTATTGATTAAGACCTAGATTTACTTTAAAATTTGCTTTTCAAATGCTTCCCTGATCCGTTCTCTATGGCAACACTTAGGTAACATCAGGAAAACAGAACATAATTAAGAACATAATTTTGTTGTGGAGGGCATTATGTATTATGCAGTGCAGTAGGAAGATCATCACGACTCAAACGCCAAGTCACTGACTCCTGGCTGCAATGCTTTGAACACGCTCTATTTCAGTGGCCACATTGTCACGACCAAACCAAAGGAGGTTATTACTCCGAGGCAATTAGCATAGCTAATTCTGACACAGGGCAACACAGTTTTTCAGTCTTTCCCCCCGTTTTGTGCCCTGGCCCTGGTTGGGATGGGATCTGTGTGACTCGGTGGCGCTCAGAGCCAGGCTGTGTCCCCCAGGGATGTGACACTGCCAAAGCCCCTGCACCCACTGGTGCCAGCCAGGGCTCCCAGGGATGTGTGGTCCCTGATCCAGCTGCTGCCACAGGCCACAGGGACACCACATCCCACCCCACGGGGGCTCGGGGGTTTTCACGCCGAGCTGCTGAGCCAGCCTCACTAAAATGTACACTTGAAAGAAATCCTCTCCCCTCCTGATCACTATTGGTTTCTATAGAAACAAGAAGGAACCTCTGTTCTTCTCTAAATTTTTCCCCTAATGCTTTCTGCAGACTGTGTGAAACCAATTTTTTTCTAAGTTCTTTTTTTTTTCTTTTATTTTATATTTTAGACTCCACAGTCCTCCATTTCTAACCTAATTCATCCAATTAAAGAACAATAGGTATGATAAAAAATGGGGAGGGGGTCTCAATTTTAAGCAACTCAATCCTATGCATTAACTATCTGTGGTCAATCCATCTCTCCTGGGTCATTTTATGACTCAAGCATTTCAGAGTAAATAGTTTAAAACAACGGTACATCACAAGAGTTAAAAGGGGTCAAGAGAATATTTACTTAACCACTAGTTGACTTTTTAACTTAGAAATATTTCAGCAGTTACTGTATTTAAATGAAATCCATCTCCTCAGCATCCCCATAAATTATTCTAAAACTCCAGGGCTCCCATCCACGTTGTGAGTCACCACTCCAATGCCTGAAACTTATTTAGAGAACTGTGATGTTTGCTTGCTTTGTTACTGTGCCCTTCTCTGGAGACTGCATTTGCCCAGGAATTGCTACAGCTTGTAAATATTCTATCTGCCTCGTTGTAATCATTACGCAAATATACTTGCAGTCATATAAAAAAAAAAAGTAAAGGGGCTGTTGAGCCATGAAAAATTGCCCTAACACAGGTCTGACTTCAAAAAATTAGAGAAGAAAATCTTTACAACGAACAGACAACAGTAGCCAGAAGTGAAAGCAGTAATGCAAAGATGTTATTTGGGATCTACTGTTCTCTCCTACCACCAAATAAAGGAAGCAATAATCATTATTCACACCACGATGATGCAATTTAACGCTGTTTTATAAAAACAACAATGAACACTCAATTTCAGCACACGCATATAACTTTATTTTATTGTCAATTCATATTTACTCACACGTTTTCTTGGGAGGTTTAATATTCATGCACATACAAATCGCTTACTGTAGGTAGCGAGTGGAGCTAAACAGAATAGAGGTTGATTATATCAGGTGATTGCAGATGGGACCAAATTGATTCCTGACGTGGTACTAACACAGTAAAGTGACACACAGGACAGGCCTGAAGGAAGAATTCAGCACTAATATTGGCTTTGCTGCTGTTGCCACCACACCAGCACCGCCAGATAATCAGCAAAGATAAGAATGGGACAATCGTGGAGCTGCAATCTCTGAAGTATTATTTGTTTTGTAATCCTGTGTTAGCCTTTTTTTTTTTTGCTTTAAACGAATTAAAATCCTCCTGCAGGTGCTGAGAATATTATGACAGTTGTAAAGTGAACAAAGTGCTGTGTCAGATTCCTCCCCTAGTTAAACTCCAAGTCAGCACACAATTCTTGTACCACTATATATAATGTTATGACTTTCAGCACCAGCTTTGAGGGTGTAGCACAACAATGTGCAGGGCTAAAATCACCTCAAAGCCCTTGGTGGGTCCTGTTAAGGCCATTACTCAAAAATACTTTTTTTTTTCTCAAGGAAAAAAGGAAAAAAAATGCACTCATTTTATTGTTTCTTTTAGTAAATAACTTGTCTCATGTTTTTTAATCTATTTTTTTCTTGGTAGATTCAACATGGCAGCTACAAATGCAAAACTAATTCAACACAGAAGTAATGAATAAAAAAACATGCCAATGTTATATTTTTTGCAAAAGTCTATCATAGAAACAGCTGTTCAATATTAATTGTTTCACATTGCCAGAGAGAACTTGTCCCATAACTAACATATTTTCAATTTCTTGGAAAAACAATTACGAAGTGTTTGCTCCATAGGCATTAATCACACTCGAAGTCATAAATTTGCAGAGGTTTTGTTCCATTTCACCATAGAAAAAGATTCTGTGCCTATAAAGAACCATTTTCAGCATTTATTCCACTTTGTAATATTTTTAACAAATAAAAAAAAAAAAAAAAACAAAAAAACAAAAAAAACCAAACCAACAAAAAAAAAGGAGAGAGGAAAAAAAACAAAGCAAAAAAATCAAACAACAAACCCAAGAGTTCCAGCACAGACTGGCCCTCCTCAAAGGTTAACACGAGAAAAGATGTATATGACTGGCTTATTCCAGCACTCAGCAGTCCATCAATGATACACTGATATTAATAAGGATGGAAATATCGAATGCCTGGTAATCTGCCAAAAAATTGTATGGTACCTACTATGCACTTTCTCCTCCTGTCTCTCCAGGGAGAAACAGCTCTCTGGAGCTTCATGCACAGAAAGTTATTTTAAGGGATATATTGGTTAAAGGGAGAGGAGGACAAAAATTTCATGCCAAGAACAAGAAGAAACACATGTGCCACAGCTAAATATTACTGTCTTACCTGGAAAGAACTTAATATATGCTAAATTCAAAGTGAACAGATATATATGATGTAGTAAAGTGCAAGACTTATGTTATGAACAAATTGTTAGTTCAGAAATCTCTATGAAAGTGCAAAAGCTCTCTTTGTCAACATTAGACTGTAGTGATGTCCCTAATGCAGCACTGAAGGAAGAAAACCCACCTTATTGAAATGATACAATTTCTAAAAGTAGGAGAAAACATCATCATAAAAAAAAAAACCACATCCAAAAACTTTTGAAACAGATGCAGTGATACACTTAGTTTTGGGAACAGCAGAATATGTCTCCATTCTCCACCTTACACCTGGTTTACCCTACACACAACTCAGGGCCACCTCCAGCTCTCGTGACACAGCCAACAGAACCCTCTGCCTGTTTGCTGTGACTGCTATTACAAGATTATGTAGCAAAACAAGAATATCCAGTTGTTGGTCATTGATTTATCTATAAAACAGTAACTGTAAAAATGATAGAAGAGGCTCTGTACTAGACAGTCTTGTGAAACAGTTTATTACTTAAGCATTAATGACCCGTTTAGAGGTCTTTACTGGTCAGGTAATGACCAGCTAAAGGAGTTAAGGGCCCGAGGCAAAGCACTCTAATAAAACCCTGCATACAGCATGTGTTTGGTTCCTCCAAATTCTATTAGGAAAGAGAAGCGTAAAGGGTAATGAAAGACATGTCCAAGAGGCACTCGTATCAGCCCTCTCATTTTATATTTGGCATAACACACATGGCCTTATTCCAGAGGCACAAATCACTCCTTGTTTATACTACCACCTCTCATGGAGAAGAGCAGTGACTACAGCTGAAAATGGCCAGCCATGATGTTAAAGACCCTGTTGCTTTGGGCAAATAAACCTTCCTCCAGCTGACAGAACCCATCCTGCTGCTGGAACCTCCACCGTGTCCCCTGCACCTACAGAGAAGGCTCCAAAGGAGAAGGGAGCCAATTTATGCTGCCAGGCATCTCAGCCAGCCCTAAATCCTACTCTGGTAGTATTAAGGGTGGAGGGATTAAGTGCTTTCTGTATTCCTGGGCAATCCTACTTGAGTACGAATGTCCACTTGCATTTGACTGTTTGCATTATGAGAAAAGGCATATTAAAACAGGAGTTTAATATTGATATCTCCAATCTAAGACTGAGACAGAACAGCTGTATATATATATATATATATATACTTGCCAGTAAATGAGAAGCCAAGGGTTGGAACACTACCCAGGGCCTCACTCTTGGCTTCAGAGGCAGGTAAAACACTCAGGCCCACACAACCACATCTCGCCATTACAACCCCACAGCAGCATTGATTTTGGTCCTGATTTACAGCATCATTTGTTCTCCGTAAGAGCCACTTGCCAGCACTACTCAGAAAAAAGTAAAATACAATCTAGGAGTGGAAATTAGAAACGAGAGAGGATAAGAGGCTAAGAACTGCTTAAAAAAAAAAAAAATGGGTCAAGATTCCTGTATTCGCAGGACAACGTGTTCTAGGTACAAGCAAGTTTATTTGCCCAGCATTTATTACTGTCTTCTCAACAGCAAATGAGGATAAAGAGCATTCTGATGACTCAGTCAAAAAGTTACTTAATTTCACTGTCACTTCTTTGCCTATAGTATATTTCAGTGTTTATTTTGAAAAGCACTCTGTAGTGTTTACATAACTAATTGTAACAGCTTCTGTAGAGTATTTCTAATTTTTTTTGTGTGTGTAAACAGCCTTTTAAACCATGCTCAAGGCTTATTTCAGACTTTAACAATCCTTCAGAGCTATTGCAGCTAATCATATAAACACACATTAAGTCAAATTTAACTCATCTACTGAGCAGTGAAATGGTGACTTAACACTTGCACCTTCCAGCTTTCAAGGTTAAATATCTCAGTGCTTTATTTCAGGCCATCTGAAGCAATCATAGCAGTCTAGGCATTTACTAGAATTAAGTTCTCCATCAGAAGTGGGCAGGGCAGAAAACACACACAATGTTCAATAGAAATGATTATATCTACAGCTACAGACTTTGGAGAGCTAAGGATACAAAAATAAAATTCGGGCCCTAACTAGAAGTTGACTCAGTGCTTACAGCACTGTACTCAAACCAGAGGATTTCTTCGTATTTTAGAGCCAAATTACAAGTTTTTACAACACAGGGTTAACAACAAAAGTGCTGACACAACACTAAGTGCATAGTGGCGCCTGCAAGCAGCTCTATAATTAATCTAAGTGTACTGTCATTACACTAAACACTGCTTCTGCAGGATCATTCCAAATCATGAGGCTCTTTCTCTGTTCCTCAGATAACATGCAGTTTATTTCTAATCATGTGCGTTCCCAGTCGTGGCATGATTTGCTAAAGTTACATTAGGTCTTGAAGCAATATCTTAATCAAATCAGGATCCTCTGTAAAACAAATCTTTGGCTCTTGGAGAATTAGTAACATCTAATGCCTTAGGATAGAGATGTGAAACTGTGAGCTGAAAAATGCACTGCTGGAGACCATACTCAGCCTCCTTGCTTCTAGCCATTTACAAGTACATCTATCTAGCCTCCTACCTACACACCTCCACTTTATATGGTCATAAACCACCAATGCAATATCTAAATTATACCCTGAAAACTCCAGGTTTGAAATGGCTCGTATGAAAATTCACCTCATGTGGTTTATTCATTTCTGCAAGAATACCAGGCTCTGATTCCTTTTGGATGGAACTCATTTAAACAAAGCCCAACAGCAAACACCCATAAATTAAAGCATTGTTGGTATTTATGAAAAGACACATGTAAAGTGAGTGAATTTTGTGTAAAAGGCTTAAAAATAGGAAAGAAGTGGAATCTTGCATATAAAAAACTAATTGCATTCACAAAGTTACTAAGTACTTTGTGAAATAATACTCTGAAATACACATTACAGGGAAAGAAATAAAAATGCATCCTGTCTGGAAACCTGTTTATTCACATGCATTTCAGATTTCTCTCCTAATGCCTCCCCCATCCACTGAAGTTATAATGTCTTAATAAACTAAGAAAATATGGGAACAGACTGAATTTAAGTACTTCACAATATCTGTCTGAAGCTAGTAATTTATAATGGTTATAAATTTATCCAGAATATATTCACTTTACTTCAACAAAAGCTATATTTGATGCAATTGTCTGCTTCAGTGAACAACCTATTGTGATTATGTTTACCAAATTAAAATATATATACCAGAATTATTCACTTTTCATATGGAGGTCACTGATTAAAGACGAAGCAGAATTCTACAGCAGACTTTATGTGACTTTAACATGGAATCAGTATGATTAATTCATGTACATCACTTTGGAGAACTCTTAGACTCTTCAGCATAGAGCTGGGTAAATTCATTTACAGAAAAAACACACAGGAGAAGTCAATGACCAGATGAGAAGCCTGGGCCAGCACTGGCCATGAAGTTGTTCTGCACCTTCACCCTTTGCAGAGTTGCAAGTGAGAATTGGATAAAACATCTTCAGAAGCACCTTGTGTTTGAAAGACACAAACACCACCAATCATTGGTGCTAAAGGCTGATGTGCTGCAAAGTCAAGTCATATTTTTCCACCAATAAATGTATTTCATCCAGTAAACAAAGAGGCCTGCAGTACACAAACACACACATACATACTCAGAGAAGCCACGAAATATGCCTGATAACTATTTTACATTTCAAGAGTGAATAATGATTTCAGGCATATGGTCTTAGACCATAGTGTGTCAAAACCTAGAGGAAAGTAATATTAACAAAATAATCACACTTATTCTTTGATATCTAAAGATGGCAGTCCAGAAACATTTTAATTTAGCAGCAATTTTGCTCCCCTCCTTGTGTTGGCAGCGGCATTCATGCAACTGCACAGGCAGATAGACCAGGAAATTAATCTGGCTGCAAAGCAATTTCCCTCCCTCCCATTCCCACCCCCACAAAAGAGAATAAGCAGGACCATTCAGCTGATCTGATTCACAACATGACATCCTAAAGCCAGCAGCAGCACAAGGCAGACAGAACAAATGCATGGCTGGGGTAACACTGGAAGGCAGGACAGCATTTGTCATGGATGTGTCAGATGGAAAGTCAATGAGCAAACACACCTACAATTGACAGTGTCCAAGCTGGGATATTTTAATGACACTCACATGAATACCCAAGGTTCATTATTCCCTTTGTCTTTTCAAGCTTTCCAACTCTCACCCTTGGAAATCCAAACCACCTCTGGCTCACACAACCACATATGAAGCATATCCATGACCATGTCCTCTGTGCCAGGCAACAGCAGCACATCAGGCTATTGCTGCTGAACTGCAATGGCCAAATGCTGCCAGCTCTGTTACAGCCTGGAGACGCACCTGGAGTTAGGGAAAATTAAATTTAACAGCCACAGCACAGACACAGAGGCCACCAATTTGCTTGGTAGGGTGATTCTCTGAGGCACAGAGACCACCAGAAAGCTGCTAGGAAAGAACATCCTAGGCCAATGCCCTAAAACATTCAGAAAGATGAGACAAGGGTGTAGTGTCCCCTGTGGCTGAAGAAAGAGGTCAGCAGCAGAGACAAGGTGGTTAAATTGTGTGCCAGGTGATATTCCATTGCTAGCCACACCTAGATAACCCTCCAAATCACCAGGTCACAAGTGTGCCTGAGAGGACAGGGGAGCACAGCAGGTTTTTGGGAGCCAGAGACAGGTCCTCAGCTAATGCCTCCACATCTGCTTAATCCGCTTCACATTTTGACATTCTTTCCTCAGCAGCATGAAAGATCTGCTAAATCCAAGAGCAGCCAATGACAACGGGAAGCAAGGAGTGCTTGGGACTCAAAGCCCCCCACCATGGTGTGGAAGCCACGGTCACCCAGGTTCTGCTGCCCTTCAAAAGCCATGTGTTCACCCCACGGCACAGCTCACAGCTGTCAGCCAAGAGCAGAAGTAGGAATCCTGGTTATTCTGTCCCATTCCTACCACCCAGAAAACACAAACACTTCCAACCAAAGACCCAACCACCCTCCCCAAGTGAATCCCAGGCCACAAAGCTACAGGATCAGACTTACTTCTGGTGCTGTGACTGCTGCATTTTTGGTTGTGTTGTAGCTCATCTTCAGGCAGGTGCATAGAGGCTGCTTCCTCCAGGATACCCTCTCGCTGGGGACAGCAGCAGCCCTCTGTCCTCTCAGGGTGCCCAGAGTCCCAAAGTCATGCTTTCTCTGCCACCAGGTTATTACAGCAAAGCCACAAGGTGCTCTAATGGCAGGAATGCTTTCTGAGGGTTTTGCTGCCTTCAAGGAGACAAGATGGGCTCAGATTCCTCACATCAGAAGAGGGCTGGAGGCACCAGATCATTAGTGGGCAGATACAACCCTGAGTCAGAGCCGTATGCCAGCCCTAAAAGGCAGGAGCTCAGACATCATCGTGTATCCTGCATTTGCTAGTGGCTAAATCTAGTGATTAGTCAGCACTGAGAGCTGCTGAATCACTCTTCAAAGGCACCTATCTCCCTGCTGACATCAGCGAGGCAGCCACGCACTCCACTGAAATAGCCTGGGCTGCTCAGCTGTGACAGCACCCCTGCACTGAACCAGGGCTCAGAACCTGATCCCTCACCTGCCAAACTCACCTGCTGAGAAAACAGCAACATTCACGTGCGCAGCAAAAGGATGCACGCAATCTTGTATTAGTTGTTCATTTCTGACAGTGTAATTTGAGGTGTAATGCAATACTTACAACCAGCCTTGAAAAATTGTTAATGTATTTCGAAGTCTTTTAAAGTTCTTCTCAATTCAGATTCCATCTCTCATTATTAATTGTTTGGGTATTAAATATTTTAGATTAAATGAATGTAGGCATTGATATTCACAGAAGACAAATTATATACTAAGCAGATGAGACAATTAGCATGAATTACTTCAGTCAGCTTGAAGTCCCCAAAATCTCTTTTTTGATTAAATAATAATAAAAAAAAAATTCACAAGATTAACACCTTATTTTATTACAGGGATTCTTTAACATTTTACTGACCATGGCAGACTTCACCTGGTTAAATCTGAATTCTGTCAACCCTCATAGTAACAAAACCCAGTCTTAGAGATAAGGTGCTCTCCACAGGGGCCAAACAAAAGCTAATCAATATTTTCTAGCTAAAGGACAATCTCTGAGTCAAGATCTGTGCAAGGAAAATCTTTAGCCAATTCTTAGAGGAAACCAACTACTTAGAAATACATAATATGCAATTAAACTTATTGCTTCAGAATTTAACAGGAGTTCTAAAGACTGGCAATTATTTTCCCATGCTAGTGGATGAAAATAAGTGTAAACAGCACTTAAAAATGATGCATGAGGCAGAAAATACTTGTGACATAAATCGGGAAAAACTAATAAAGTGAAACTCCTGCTCTTCAACGATAAAACTGAACAAAAGGCATGTTGGTGTGCAGAGGCTTTGTTCATGACAGAATTTTGGTATTGTTCTAACATCTACATTGATTAAAAAATGGCTGTTAAGCCTTGTGTAAAGAATATATTTAAAATTTTTCCTCTTTCCTGTTTCTTTTTTATATCTGAAATCAATTAAACGATAATTAAGGATTGATTTTGGAATGCTCAATCCTGTACATTTGTGCAGGGCTGGTTGTTTTGGGGTGGGTTTTTTTTTTTTTTACGTAGGGTTTTGTTCCTCCTTCTGGGGAGACTAAAATATCATTGAACAAAATCCTGAGGACTTTTCTTTCCAAACAGTGGGATTTATAACAAAGAGGCAAATCCTCTTCTCGTTTTGTGGTTTTTTTTTAGAGAAGCACTCCTGTCAAAGTCAACGACACTGCAGCATCCTTGAAAAGCAACAGAGCTCACACTGTATCACCCACTGGAGTCAACAGGAGTGCCAGGAGGATGATAAAGGGAGCTGTGCTTCAGGAGCACTTTAACACTGAAACAGAGACAAATTAGAAACGCTTTGGGGAGGTGTGCACGGCAGAGGTTAATACAATCCCATGGAATGTCGCAGCTCGCTTCACATCTCCAATCTGTCCATTCACCGTGTGGCAAAAAGTCAATATATGTATTTCAAGAACCATCAGTAACGTGCCCACTAAATCCTGGTTGTGCTACGACCATGGGAGGCTTCTAGAAGATGCAAGTTACATAAAATAGACACATCTAATATGTCTGTGGGAAGGGCCCCATCTGACCACGAGAGGGAGAATTGAATCATACACATTGTTTATGCACACACATCTCCATCTCAAACCAAGCTCACAAGGAGGGCAGTGAACAACTTCAGTACAGTCAGGGCACTCCAGGCACAGCAATGAGGTCCCTGCTTGGATGTGCTGAAGGGAAGAGGGAAGAAAAGCAAACCCCAGAACCTCCCTTCTATGAAGGGATGCTGAAGCACAGTCAGGCCAACAGGGAAACAGCATTTGAAGGCATACAGAGTATGAGCTCTCCTAAGGATCTTAGCAAGGATTCAGGAACGCTGTCACAGATGCAGCCACGCTTTGTGGTTTCCACCCCAAAATAGATATGGTGTTTCTCTGCTAGAACCAGCTGCTTCTGAAGTGTCACTGATGCTCCAAAGTCTCTATGGGTGGCTGGCTGATTTTGATATTGGCTTCTACACACTGGGTTGAGCTCCTAACACTTCTGCTTGTTTGGATTTTGTCAGTCCTGTTCCTCGTTTGGAAGACAGCAACAATTATGATGACAGTCCCCAAAAAACTTCAGGGATCCTGATGACAGTATTTTCAACAGAGAATGTGGACCCTGAAACCTGATCTTTTCCTCAAGTCTGCAGACGCAGAGTTTGCTGATAGCCCCTTCCCAGGCCCACTGCAAAGTTCATCTATTTTCTGGCTGCTGGAGAAGTCACCAATTGAGGGATGTATTAGGCTGTCATGAGAGGTTTATGTTTACTACATTTATTGCTGCTGATAGCAATAACTAAGAACAGTCCCCACTGCACAGGACTTTGCAGATCTGCAATAAGTTCTTGCGTTCTGGTCGAGTTTCAGTGCTTGGAGAAGTGCAGAGTAATGGATGTAAATAAATAAATTACAACATGGGAGGTTTTTCACTCAGCTTCAAAACACACTCCTATTCCTCATTTTTCAGGATCAACCATTCCTCACACTCACTCCTGAGGATTTGCTTTATTTACAGAAGAACTCATAACCGTATGAAAAAGTCTCTCAAAGCTTTCCAGGGTTATTTGTGGCCTCAGAAGGAGATGGGAAGAAAGTTCTGTTCAAGCAAGGCACGTCACAGCAGATGTGACTGGGTCCTAAACCTCACATATCAGCAGATAAATCTGGAAACCCCATCCAAAGCCAAAAAAAATTTTTTTAATCTACTGATGTTTAATGAACATCTACTTATCTTCAAAACAAAAATACATGATTTACATTCTCCTCCTTTGGAGGCATGTAGGTAATTTTTCTCCATGGGATTTTGCATTTTTTTTTTCATAGAACACGGCTAAAATCTAATTCTACTCACAAAAGCCATGCATCTGACATGCAACAGCAATATGGGAACACCTGAGCCACATTTCCTATGCCACTGCAGCTGCCACAAAATTAATCAGCTGACCTAGCTCAGAAGGCAGTGAAAACAAACTTTTCCTGCACAATAGCAAAAGCTTTGTTCAGAAATAGGTCTCCTTACATTATTTCATGTTACAGTTATATACACTTAAGCACAGGAGAGGGCATTTTGAAACCCAAGACACAGAAAAGCAAGTGCTCCTAAATTCCTACACCATGATACAGATGACATACATGCCCTACACCATGCATAGGTACACATAATGCATATATGGATATTGTCACACAGCATACAAACAATTCCAGCAGCTCTAAAGGTGTGTGCACACAATTAAACAATTACACAGTTCAGAGAGATGTCTGAAGCTTGAGAACCCTCCCTAGCACACACTCAGGGCCTGTTTATGGACAGTGTACCCCAGATAAAAGTGCAGCATGTCCCCAGTGCCATGGGGCTGGCACATGCATGTCCCTGCAGCAGGGATGGACACAGCCACCCTGATCAAAGCCTTTCTTCACAGGCAGAGAGGGGAGAGGTCCTGCCCCCAGGAACTGCCAGCACTGACACAGCACCATCAGTTTATTTCGCTGGGTACTTACAGGAAGCTCAAGAATCTGCAAAGAAGTTTTAATGAGTTTTGCAAGTCCTGCTGCAAGCAGAGGTTCTCAGTGGACCAGTAAAGCTGGCCAGCGATACTAGAAAATACCAATGCCAGCACTTGTGATAAGCAGGTTAGCCTGCAATGCTTCAGCTGCCATCCTTGGTGTCACTAACTGCTTCATCCTGAGTGTAATTGACTCCAGGGGAAAACAAAAGAGGGGATTTTGTTTTGTTTTGACAAATCCACTGCAAGGCACCACACTAAGGTGCCAAAGGCTACTTTGTATTTACAATGCTGATGATAGGCACAACTCAGAAGTTTCCTGACCTCAAGTACAAACACAACATGAAAGGTGATATATCAAACTGACACTATCACAACTAAGGGAAAAAAAAAAAGAACGAGAAGAAAAGAAAAACACCTCAGATTTATACCAGGCTTGCCTGCCTAGCATAAATACTAACATCAGGCTTGCAGGCTTTGTTCTATCACTGCTTAAAAGTTGTGTGATACAGCACAAGGGCAAAGCGGTACAAAACCAAATGGATAGTGTTCCCAAACATAAACACAGAGGAAGAAGAGGAAGAAATTTGCTGAGCCGGGAAAGGAACTTCAAGTTCACAGAAGTAACAGCACATTCAGGCCTCCAGTACCTTTGCTTTGTCTTCATCCCTCAACTCACCTCCACCTGCAGGCTGTGGCATCCCTGTTTACTGCTCCCACACTTGTTTTTCCACCATACCCTTGTGCACGTGTGAGTCCCAGCTCTGCAACAAAGGGCTTCAAGCCCTTAAAACACATGAAGTCTCTGTACCTCAGGGCTTCTTTACATCGAGGCATTCATAAAATGCCTCTAGAAGAGGCTACTAGAAAGCCCAAAATAAAATAGGCTTATATCAGCCACTACAAAAAAAAAAAAAAAAAAAAAAAGTTCTTGTTGGTTACCTGGCATCAAACAGAGTGATCCCATCCTCAGAATGGCACTCACTCCCTCTCACTTGGGCCATTTATATTTTTAAGGAAGAGCCCTCCTGGATTTTGGGGTGTCTCTCAATGAGGTCCAACAGCACAGGGCAGAAGCTGCTCACTGTGCTCCAGGACATTCCAGTCCAACTGAGGCAACAAGGAACTTTGTTTTATAATAAAGGAGGGACAGATAAAAATATCGCTACGCAGCATCTAAATGAAAGTAATAACGAACAGAAAAATTTGCAGTTGTAATTGTATTTAATGTCTAAATGACCCATTTGGAGAGAGACATTAAAATCAGTCACTCACTTTATAAAAGATAATATAAAAGCATTGATCATAAGTGCGAACAAAGTAAAAGCAGACATTTATAAAATAAAATTTTTTAGTGCTTTATATAACCTTTCCCACAGACCAGACTAACTGTGGATATTTTGAAAATATTAATGTTAATAACACGGAGATAGTATTGCATTTCCTCCAAAGAACACACATTTCAATGACAATATTTTTAATATGAGCTCTGTATTGTAATTTAATTTAACCATGAAACCAATTTCTGCCTTCAACATTTTATGTTTTACAGTATGAAACAGAACATTATTTGCTGTAATGTAGTTTATTTAACCTTAACCTGATGTGGTGCAACAGTGAATACAGATACACTCAAAATGTTAATAATATGACACACTGAGCTGATTAAAATTTCAATTGTGTTTCCTCCATCTCCTTTGGAAAGTTAATGAATTAATGAATCTTTAAAGGACAGTCAGGGAGGCCTTAAAAAGAAGATGCCTTTTTGAGTAAGGAGAGAAAGTGGCAGATTACAACTTAATGGCTTCAGAATAATGGTAATTTCCCTATTTTCTTCACTTGCCTTAGCTCAGCTAATGGCTTCATTAGTGTCCACACTCTCAAACGAATAATAGAGGACCATGTCACATCCATCTTAGTCACATCACAATAAAACCGTTAAATACAATTCAGCTACCTGCCTTCTGCCAGTCTGGGCTGCAAGGCAGAATTAGCAGCACAATCAATACGGAATCCTGTTATTAGATTCTTTTTCCTTTAAAAAAGAAGTATATCATCAGGTATAATCATGCAGTGCTATTTAACTGCAGCGCACATTTTATGCTGATTAGATAACTAGAATTAACTCAAAATGGACATAAAATGAAGGGGGGGAAAATTCTGCTTACTTTACACCTATACATAAAAAAAAAAAAAAACCCTCCAAAATTCTGGTTCTTTATTTGATAAAACTGATGGGTTACCTCAAAGTCACCACAGATGTATCAAATTTTTCATGACATTGCCTCTACCAAATCATTTCACAAACCAGGCTAATTAAGCAGTGAAAAACCTCCTTGGCTTTAGCTACCTCTGTCTTGGGAGAAGAGATTTCATTCAACCAATTAAAATTTTTGGAAAAAATTCAGTGTATCTGAATATAGCTCCATCAAAAGACATCAAGCCTCATGCAACAAGTTCACACACTGATCTTAGCACTGTAAAACCAAACAGGAATTATGATTTTTTAAAAATATGTTAAAGGTTTTTAATTTTCAAAGCAGCTGAATTTAAATTATTTTGTGATCATTAGATTTAAACTGGATTTAAGCAGCCCTGTGCTTTTTTTTTTTTTCCCCTCATTATATGGTTTGGCTACTCTGTGCAACATGAAATCTCTGTTCAAGCATATTTTTCTCATTATATACATCTTTTGTACAACAAATTATATGCAGGCTCTTTAACAACAGTGGTTGAAACATGCACACTTGGCAAAATCTAATGCACAAGTACTATTATTCTCTACTTTTTTTTATCTGTGGAACCCAAAGGAGCAAGCTCCAACTTCTACCTCGCTGAACTGCAGCTGGCAGCAACACACAAGTAACAGGGGGAGGAAAATGGCCCGTTTAATACATCAGGAAAATCTCAAATGCCCAAGGCAAGATTGTGTTCTCAGATCCACACCACAGATCCTGACTCCAGCGCTCTGCCCCTTCCCGACCCCAGGATCTAACGCTACCAAAAACCTGCTAGGGACGTGCAGAGGCACAGCTTTATTGGATCACACCAGTCTAAGGCAGGATTTTGCACTGAAGGATTCCTGGACTGATTTCCCCAATTCTCTACATAACCTTACCATAACCACATCCAAGTGACGTCCAGGAAGAAACTGCTTTGTAAATATCAGCACACACACGACGTGCCGGGCGCCCGCGCCTGTCAGCCGAATAAATTCTCCTGACAACATAAATCTGATCCCACCGAGAAACCTTTTTAAAAATACATTATTGACTGAAAATATTTATATGCACCACTTCTCCTGTTAGCAAAGGTAATATATTAACTGCTTTGCCATTACCGCAAGTAACTGTAGGGTAAGAGGAAATATTTCTGTATGCACGCTATAGATCCACTTCAAATTAAAACACAATGCCAATATTATACTAAATCACAACAGAAGTCTCAGTCCTAAACAGATCTTGAGGGACACCTGCATTCTAATATTTTTTTAGGAGCTGTTTGGCAATGACGAGATTTCAAAGAGTAGTACTGCTTTCAAAAATATGCAGCTATGGGTAAACATGAAATATCCTCTATTTATCATTTCGGTTCTTAGCTGTTATTTTGCAAAGAATTAACTGAATTCCAAGAGACAGCTAGAAGGGGTGCAGAAGATCACCTACTTCTTGTGGGCCTTAGGACACTAAAACCTCACATATAAAAACCAGCTCATACAATAACCACAACCCCAAACCTCTCAGAGTCAGCAGCACTGTGTTTCTCAGATCAGTTCACAGCTCACTGGGACTGACTCCCACTGTCAGGTGTGCCACTTTGGCCTAAGCAAATTCCCATCAGAATAAAGGAGGAAAACTCAAAAAAATACATTTGCCATTCAGACCTCAGAATTTACTTCACTACATCATAGAACAGGATAAAACCGATGGGTATTAACTCCAGATGCTGTTCTAGCAGCAGCATTATGGCACTACCAGGCCCAGACACTCCTCATATCACAGTTATTATCTAACATTAAATAGACACATGGTTGCCTATGCTTTAAAAAAAAAAATTGAACCAATAATTGATGCAGAATATTCAAAATATGCAACAGTAATTTAAATGCTTCCTTTTACAGGCATCCTTAGGAGCTCTAAGTGAACTTTTTCCTGCTCACTGCCCCTTTAAGATTTCTGCATCACCCCCTCTTTCATTAAATTGCCTGGAGGAAGAATATTTACTGCAGTTAAAAGATGCAGGAGGGAGATTACAATTTGTAGGTAAGTTAGGCAAGGAAGATGCATTTACAACTTTCCTGCTTAAACTGCCACAGAAACCAGTTTTACAAAGAGTAGAGGTCCCCTCAGAGTAAGCTTGCTTAGCATGCAAGTGCACTATCTGCCTAAACTCTGCTTTTCTGATTAAAGTTTTGTATTTAATTAAAATTGTCTTTAATTAAAATGCAAATATTCTAGGACTTTAACAATAAATTGTTTACACTAGACTGAGAAACAGCCCTCAAAGGCTTTGGGAAAAAAATAGTTTCAATTGCAAGCTGTATATTCAAACTTCACTGCTCAGTGAAAATGGGTAAAGATGCTTTTTTCTCCTATTGGCTTAATCTTTTTTAAACAAATGGAAAGATATCCCAATTTGTATCTCGAATTCACACAGAGAACAATTCCCAAAGTTATTGGCTGTTGAGTAAGTAATTAGGCCAGTTCAAAACATCCATTGTGCTCGAAACAATTCCTTCAGCCAATTTTGCTAGGAAATGATTCTGACACCACAAAAGACTTGCCAGTGAAATGAAGGATAGCACAGCCCCTTCCCCAGTGATAAACACGGAGTGCGCCTGTGTGCACGCAAGGACCCATCTGCATTATCCCTCCACCAGAAACATCCTGCTCAGGCTTCAAAAATAGCCATTGTGTTTACAAAAGAGCACGGTTTAGATACTGCAGATATATAGCCGGCTCATTTCTTTCTTTAAACAAACACGGAGAGGCTCTGCACCCCAGGTTCTGGTTTAGCACAAGGCAGGCTGTGTGCTCTGCACCATCAGCAGTCCTTTTCTGCATCAAGTGTTGTGACACACAGGTGAATTATCCTTATGACCACTTCATAACCATCCTCCACCAGGAATAAAATCGAGCCTTTGTATTTAATTTGACTTAGTATCTCTAGAATTTTAATTTCTTAGTATCTCTTAGTATCTCGAGAATTGTAATTTTTGTCCAGAGAAACCTCAAACGGAGCTCTTAGCACTCTTGTGCAGTAACAAAAACTACAGTTATGCATCGCTTGGAAAGAACTTCACCAAATCCCAAACCTTCCACAAAAAAAAAAAAAAAAGTAAACGGTGTTTGGAAGGTTTTATGGTTCATTAGCAAAATACTGCATTATGCTCATCACCATGCCCCTGTTCAAACACTGAAGAGCAGTGACATAAGTTAAGTGAGGTAGTAACATTTAAAGTTTGAAAAATCCACTTCCAGAACCAGTGGAACAAGTCACACAAGGGAACTTTCTAACTGGAAGTACTAGCTAGAATAATAGTATGAATATGACCTCTATGGAAGTAACATAAAGTATCCACATTCTTGCAGAGAAATTCTTACAAAGACTCACTTGCTATAAATTTGAATTTCCTAAATTCATTGCAGATCTGAGAAACCAAAATGAAATAAATTACCACAGTTTGACACCATCTCCTTCATCACAGTAATTCCAGATTTCAGTACAAAAGCCATTACTTAACTTGCACGCCGTAATTTACACACTCTTTTACACGATAATTTTTGATCCAAGAAAAGATTAATTTTCCTTTTGTAATTATCTTGTGTCAAAGTCTTTAACCTTTTCATGTGAAAAGCCAGAGCTGGATTCCTTCTGGAAACATATGCCCCGAGTTCAGCTCCTCTCTTTGTGCCACTGCAAGAAGAGGATGGACATCAGCAGAGAGCTGACAAGGAGAGCAGCCAGGGGCATGGGCTGCAAACCTGGGCACCTAAACCCAACTACCAACAGCAGCTGCCTTCCAAACACTCCAACCAAGCGAGGTTTTCCAAGAAAAATCGTTTATTGTAGGGAATAAAACCTGTGTCAGCCCAACGTGAAGTTGTAAGTACAGCACAAGAACCGCCTAAACCACAGCGGTGCACTACTGCTGATTTGCATAATTTATACAAATTAATGTAGATTCAACAATTAGCATTTCAAGAGGGTTTCCTGGTGCCCAGGGAAAGCTGGTGTGAGCCTGGGCAGCCTCACCTGACATTGGTGCCCGTGCCATGAGGTCTGTCCACACACAGGTACCCAAATCACATCCTTCCTGCAGCATGGGGTGGAGGTTCTTTGTTCTGGTGCTTCTCCAACGTTATGATAAAGACAGAGTAATGTTCTATCTTACTAAAATTCACATAACAGGATCCATACGCACTTTCCTTTTCAAAAAAACACTTTACAGTCACAGGCAGGAAGCCTGGGCTGGCTCCAGCAACCGTGGGCTCACTTCAGAGTAAAGCAGCCCAATAGCCCCCAAAAATGCAGGTTTCCTAAAATAGAGCTGCTCCATGTCCACCCACATTTGGTTCGCCAATGGATTCCTGTCCCAGCAAGGCATCCTCATCATCATTCTTCATCACACACACCTGCCTGTACCCACATTTCACATCTCCTTCACTTGGGGAACACACCTCTCTGCACCAAGGGCAAGAGGCCACTGTACATGACCACATGGTCTGCGTGGAGTTGCTTCCACCTGAAATCATCCAGTAAAACGAAAAAAAAAAAAAAAAAAATTAAGTGATACAGCAATTATGTTCCCCATTCCTAAAAAACACACCATTCTGTTACAGGGCCAGCAATTAGCTCTTACTTCAGGCACCTCTGCTGCCTCAGGAACAGACTGCTGATTTTTAGCCTGTTTCCAATTTACCCTCTGGCAGAGGTGCACAAGAAGTCTCCAGCAATGAAGTTGCTAACCCACGTCAGTATAAATTTCTTTTTTGAGAAGTTTCAATCTTGTTTTATCAGAGACCAGCGCCTGTGCTGAGGAAAGCCTATAATGATTTCTCTTCTCCAGGCTTATTCTAGAATTGCATCTATTTTGGGGTTTTGTTTAGATCTGTCGCAGCTTTCGTACTGTTGATCATGTTGTTTTTCTAACCCGCCCTGAACATCTGTTGGCTCTTTCTGAGGCTGCATAATCCTGGTTTTTTTTTTCTTTCTCTTATGTATTCCACTGCTATCAGCTGGCTGTTATTCTTGGGTTTTATTTTTCAGTGTACATTCTATTTCTTTTAGTTTGGAAAAAAATACTATTTTAAAAGCACTGATTCTTTCTGGCTTCATCTCATCCCGCACAACAAATTCATATCTGCCACAGCTTTTGCTTTCCTCTGCTGGCTTGTGGGGGTTTTTTGTTTGTTTCTGCTTGTTTTATTAAAAAAAGCATCAATACAAAAAAATAAAAAATAAAAAATAAAAAAATCAGGTTGCAGCAGACCTAAAGGTGGAGTGAGAAGACGGTGAAGGCTCTTGTTTTCATAATGATAAAAATCAGCACTTATAAAAGATACAGGGCTGGCAGCGCAGCAGAAAACAGAGCGAACACCGTTTAACCACAAACCAGACACACACACACACTCTCAGCAGGACCACTGCAAGCTCTGAAAGGGGAAACAACAGTCAAGCCTTGGCCTCCTCACCGGGGCTGCCAGAGAGGGCAATAATTAGTGCCAAGCGTGGGGGTGGGTTTTTTCTTGACATTGGGAACTGTTTGGAGACCACAATTGTTTTGCACAGTCTAACAAACAGTTATCAGATGGCAACAGCTTCTGGTCACTACCAGGCTGGACTGCATTCAAGCCTAGGGGAGACATGTATCTCCCCAGCCAGCAAGTCTCCCTACCCAGGGATTGCAAAACAAGTGAGATTTTGAGGTTGACAAGAGTCCCTTTTAGCAGCATTTGGATTATAAAATTGCTCTGACTCACTGCAGCGTATTGCTCCCTCTTAATTAACAGAGCTGAACTTTGTACATGTCTAGACTTCCTCCTGCAGAATGGCAGATTTTGGCCTTCATGAATATCATTTGAAGTCATATTATTTACAGAGCCTTTATTCATTTCAGTCATTTGTTTCAAACATATTTTCCACAGAAAGAAAAAATGCACCAACTGCTGGGCCATTTAATCCAAACTTAACAGTTAAGATGTTTTATTCAGCATTTTAAAAAGGATTGTCTTAGGGAATTTTATGTGCTGCATTTCTAATGTTAACTTTACAGATTGTAAAGTGCCTTGGGATGCACTAGCATGAAAGGCATTAAGGTATTGCAGGATTTAAGCAAATGTGCATTGCACTAAAAAGAACCTTTTATGAAAGCACATACAGATAAAAACCACAGTAAAGCTAGTGTTTATTAAGAGATGCTCAGATTTATTTCTTAAAGCAAAACTATTTTCCTCCTCCACCGGCAAAAATGATCCTTTTCTAAATTAAAAAATTTTCCACCAGCGCTGACATAAAATTGCTGAAATTTTATGCTTTATAAAAGAACGTATTTTCCCATTTAAATGTTCAGTCTTTAAAAAACCCAACTGGATTCACATCAAAAAGGCATTTTTATAAAAAAAAAAAAAAAAAAAAGTAGGATTCCTGGTTTGTGGGTGGTCGGTTTTTTCCTACCAGTTATTATGAACAAATTAATTAACTATATTAATTAGCTGGGCTATTGTTACAGGATTTTATGGGTACAAAGAAGGATGAATCATACATTTTGATCCATGCCTCCTATTACTATCAAAAAAGTTGCATTTCAAATACAAGAAAAAGCTTGTAGAGCTAAATCCCTTGACACGCCTGGAAATCACAGAGTAGGCTTGTACACCAATCACTTGTGAGAGAGGATTTAATGTCAGTGGGTGAAGTTCAACACGGAGAGAAGGAGCAGCATTAACACAGCCAGAGCAGCCTTATCAAGGAGAGGTGGGGTACTGTATCAGGCTTTATCTCCACCCTTTAAATGGGAGGGTGGATTTGATCTTCACCACCTCCCTCCCTCTTTTCCACCTTTGTAACATTCAAGCTCTGCGGGCTCCATCCAGGGACTATTTACAGCCTGTTCAAAAAGTATCAGTTGATTTTAAAAGGCCACAGACAAAGCCTAAAGACAGTGTCGTGGATTTCAACTCCTAGGACTAAACACAGGATCAAAGTTTAAGTGCAGAATATATATAATATTATTCAAAAAAGAAAAAAAAAAAAAAAAAAAAAAAGAAGTAACACTCCTGGAACTCGATCTCTCTAACATCAGAAGAGATGCAACAAACAACAACTTTATAATGCCAGATACATCTTCTCATTAAAATTACATTAAAAATAAAACGTAGTGAAGAAAGTTAAAAAGCAGCATATGACTTCTACCAAGGAGGGAAGAATTAGTTGTCCTTTGCATTCTAAGTTTGAAAGTTAATATGACAGTCATAATACCTACTCAGAGCCTCAGATCTGTTTGAATGATAGAAACATTTTCTCAAAGGCTTTCAGCTACAAAATAGCCCTCAGATTTGTTTCTCAAGAGCACCTGTAATTCAAAAAACATTACTGACAAATAAAGCTGAAAGCATTAATTTTATTTATAAGTGAAAAATTTCAGATGACTGCCCCTGAAATCCAATAATATTCTCCTGTTTCAAGAAAAACACTGTACTCCAATTACAGTGGGTCATAAAACTGAATTAAAGGAACAAGATACTGTTTTAGCTAATGATGCTTTTTAACTACCTCTCATGCCTTTGTAGCACTATGGCATTTTCAGGTACATTTTTGCCACATTTTGTTCTCACACAACTGCTTTTTCCACTCAGGTTCAAAGGAAGACCAACCCATTTAACTTAATCTATACCTCCAGTGTAGGCATCCAATACCCATCTCAGCCTGTTCCTCACAGATGCATTTCCTTGTGAAAAAAATCCAGACCATGTATGTCAGCAGGGTATCCTTTGCCAAGCCACAAAGACCACATCTCAGTAACTCTAGAATGGAAATACAACTGTCTAGGTATTTTACACCTGGATTCATCCAGATTTCTCCAGTGCTTTGTCCATGCATTATTGAAAAGACAGTTTTACCGAGCAACAAGCTACAAAAGCAGGTTGAGACATCCAATTCTTCTTCCTGTGACGGACTTCAGACTGGGAGACTTGCACCTTCCAGCTCTTGGCTGCTCCCATAAACTACACTTTAAGCCCTGTCCAGATCCTGTTGCAGATCTGGGTGTTCCAGATACATAGTTATCCATGTTTCTGCTATTTCCTGACAAAGGTGTCAACCCAGAAAGGCAGATGTGATATTTCCCCTGGCACTGGACCTGCTGACACCCCTCTTCACCGGGCTGCCAACCGGGGCATGACTGCAGTTCCTCGTCCTCTGATGTGGTGTAACGTACAGTTGTTACTACAAATACAGCCCCTTGCTTAAACCCAGCTTTTTATAAACTCTGCACCTGTGTTAGTAGAGAGGAGCAAATCTGGGGACTCCACGACAAGCAGTCCTGGCTCCCAGACTGGATTTGAGTATCTCGCTCAAATATCACTGACTGAAACTGCAGCCACATACAGAATTCTTCACCACAACCTCCCTCTTTGTCTATGTGTTTATTTTACACTAATCACTAAAACATCACAGCACAAAGTGTTATGTTATCTCTGTATCTATCTCAATATCTATAATTACTTTCTCTTTTGTAAAAACTAGGACAGGGAGTTGTAGCCCTCAAAGATTACAGACACCCATCTTCCTAAGCCTGACTAAGCCTAAACACACAACAATTATAAGATGGTAAACAGCAGTAATTGTACACTAAATGTCTTTTTAAAGAGCCAAATGTGCACTTAAAGTTTAACTCCCACTCACTGCTGCTCTAGAACAAACAGTAAATTAGTGAATACAAAACTAAAAAAAAAAAAAAAAAGCCCCGCAGCATGTTCCTCAGGCAGGAAGTAATTCTATTTCCCCCCCTTCCTTTCAACCTTTGTAGACATAATGCAGAATAGTTTCAATAAAGCACTGCCTGCAGTAAAAGCATGTGATGATCTTGCAATCTAAACTAAAGTGTGATAATTACCCTGCATTAAAAGACAAGGGGACACACAGAGAAATAAACAACCTTCTCCCCGCAAAGAAGTGCAGCTGCATTCTAATCTATCAACAGTCAATTCATTACCTTGTGCACTTTCAGACAGGGGAGTTTCATTTGCACCTGTACGTCTCAGAAAAGTGCAGCTTGTTTCATGACCATTACAAGCAGTTCAGGCTTCCTCTTTTCACTGGAACAGGTGGCGTGCACAGGGCAGAAACCACTGAGCTACTTTTATCCCTCGTGCATCAAAACCAGTTCTGAGGTATCACTCCAGCCCCTTTCTCGGTGAGATTACAGCATCCTAAAACACTGCAAAAGTCTCATGATACATCTGCCTTCTGCTGGATTGGTGGGAGATTGCTTTGGGAACGTTTTGGGAAGGAGAATGTTACCTAGCAAGAATAAATAGACATTAGTTAGTCTCGAGAAATATGACAGATGACAGTGGGCATCACGTACAGGAATTAGGCATTTCCCAGCTTCCTTCTGGAATTGGTCAGACCTGAGCACAAAGGAAGAATCTCCTTCTGCCAGGGCCACTTGATAGATAGAGGACACCAGTTTCCAGATCTGTTTGCCTTATCCATGGACACGTGGAGGGAGAAGGGTGAAAAAGAATTAAAACATCTTACAAAGTAATAAAATGTAGCTGTGAAATGATAAAAGTCGATTGTTCTTGCAGTACGTTACTGTGTGACAGCTCTCCTGACAATTAAAACAAAGAGACTGCGGGCACTAATGGCAATGTCGAATTATGGTATACATGAAACATACTAAAAATATTCCAGCATTCCCAAAAATGTCTGTGACATTTGTTGCTAAGATGCATCATGTTTGCTTCTTCCATGTCCATTTCCATGTCTCCACCTACAACACTGAGCACTTAACTAGGAAATTCCCTCCTCCTAAGTAAAAGAAGACCATTTTTATAGTGATACAGTTTTGCCTGGACATATGAAATCTATTTGAAAGGTCTTTAAGTATCTTCACAACTACAAGGCCCTGAAGGGTCTCTAAAGCCAAGTGTATACTCCAGTGTCCATTCTGCAAACATGCAGGGTGAGGCAGAGAGATCTGTCCAGAAGGTTCCACCCTCTAACTGGAACTCCCCATCTGCCCTACACACATCACACTGCTTAGTGCTGCTGTTTATTTTCCAGCATTTATGACATTATTTATTATAACAATGTTAGGAGACAAACAGGCCACAACTACTCTGTGCCCTGCAAATACGAAAAATGCCTACAGAGGGATTTCACTGCAGTACAAAAACTGTAAGAACTGACTGTCCTTGCATAAAGCATCACAGGACAGGGGAGAAAGGCAGAAGGTATTCTGAAAAGTTTTTCTGCTTTAGGAGTAAAACTTGAGCATTTGAAGCCTCCCCAGAATTCAAGGGTTAGGTTGTTTATTTTGTTTTGAAGCATACCATGACTCAGAATACAGCAGTTAAGCAAATCAGCACCTGTCAGGCCTACTGAACTCCTCTCTATTTAACCAGAATTTACATTTAGTTCAGTCAATTAATACAAGCTTTATCAGGTTCATTATAATTAGCACACTTATTAAGAGAAGTAACAGCAGTAGAAATGGTGTCAAAGAAGAGCTTTGTTGTAGTTCAGTTGTTACCACCAGAGACTCCTATCTGATCTCACCTAGTGATCTACTTGCTCTTGTACTGCCAAGGAGACCCACTTATTCTGCTCTTAAACCAGACAAATTACTGTGACAAGAAGCAGGCTTAGGGTAGCTTCCATTCACAGATCACTTTAAGTACTTTACAGGTCATGTGCCATTAAACTACTTACTTTAGCAATTTCTTTTGGCTTATCCAAGGCTAAACAGTTTTAATTGGAGGAGGAATTTTTTTATGTTTTGTTTTGCTTTCTTTTCCTTATTATTCTTCCCATTTTTTTATTACTCTTCTTTTTTTAGTTTCACCATCAGTAGTTGAGGACTGTGGGACCAAAAAAAATAATTTTAATCAACTTTTGCTTTCCTTTGTTTCACATATATTGCTGAAGTGTCCTTTAATACAGGCAGACATCTTTAAGCAAGTATCACTCAGAGCAATCAATAAGACCACTTTTTGGTAATCTGTTTTAAAGGTAGTCCTTTAATGGCATTAATGGACAGGTACAATTTAGACTCTTCACACAGAAGATGCCCTCTTGCCTGCCATTCCAGAACTTTAAGAATTTTAAGAAGAATTGTCAAATTCCAGACCATTGTTTATACACATACACACTTTTTTGTGACTCTCTTGAGCTGCAGGGTCATAATGCTGTAATTTACAGTGCAAAGTAGTGTTTTAAGAAAACAGTAACTCAAAGCATAATTGCTGGGTTTTATCCCCCCAGATTGAACTGATCATTTTCCTTTTCTCTTAAACCCATAACCATGAAGCCCCATTATCAGTCCAAATTATTCTGAGAATAAGGCTAAAAGTTAATATACTTTGACAAAATTAGCCACTTCTTTAACAATAAAGGGAGTATTGAGCCATCCTTCACTTATCACTGTTCTTAACTATTTGATATTAGATAAGACCTGGAGAAAAATGAAATCCATAAATCCCACTGTGTGGCATATTCTACAGGCAGGTAAGAGACTTTATAGAAGGTGAGACAGTGCTATAAACCAAAAGTCAAATCAGAAACTGAACCTTCATTTTAGATTCCTGGGCTTTTTAATGTTCAAGATAGACTGCAAACATTAGTTTAACATTCTCTGTTTTTCTAAGAGTACCTAGAGAAACAGAGACAATTTAATA
This sequence comes from Sylvia atricapilla, assembly GCF_009819655.1. NCBI lineage: Eukaryota > Metazoa > Chordata > Aves > Passeriformes > Sylviidae > Sylvia > Sylvia atricapilla. The sequence continues at coordinate 5,825,744 of NC_089160.1, forward strand.
CAAGCCGAGTTGAACTGTAGTGAAGGTGTTTCCAGGCTATGTTTTTAAGAACATACTTGAAAGACTGGCAGAACAATCCAGTGCTCTAGTATTTTCACAAATTCAAAACAATGAGATACTTAAGACTCTATTCACACACACACACACAAAAATAAAAATAATAATAATAAAAAAAATAGAGAGGAAAAATGGAGGCTTAAATGTCTCTAAGTGGAAGAAACATTTCTCATTTCAACTTTAGCACTTTACTACTGACATACAATGAAAAAAAAAGTGCTTGTATATAACCCAGCCATGTCAGCAGCAAAATGAATCTCTGGGCTGTGCAATGATCTAAGAAAATCTGAATGGGCATATGGGAACAGCTCATTTTGCAAGACCTCCGAAACCAACCTACTGATAAACACCGGAGGGTGCCTGACTGCCTGAATACTCACATGCTTATTTGTTGTTATTCTTATTCATTACTGAGTCATTATTATTATTTAAGTGCCGACAATGCACTTGTGAACCAGAACAGATGCAAAATATCCTGTGCTAATGAGAAAATCAAAGCCTTTCTCATATTAGCAATTTCATATTATAGGATCTCTTTATTTTTGCCAATAAAGCACAAAAGTAATTAATACAGCAATATTTTCTTATTGTTCATGAGTAAAGCAAGTAAAACTGCTCAGATTCCGCTTTGGCTCTCACCCCTACCAGCACAAAATACAATAAATACTATTGAAGAATTCCTATTAAGACAGCTGCAAAATAAAATACAACAAAAAAATCTCTCATAAAAAGCTGTTCTCTGTTTATTCAGAGATACAGTCAGTACTCCTCACTGAAAATGAACACTGTGGCACTGCTCTTTCATATTTAAATATTTAAGCTGTGCCTGATTGCTGTAACCATCCGACAGGGCAATTTTTTTAACTGGAGGCTGGAAGGTGACATTAGTCCCCAGTGTATTACCAAACTGTGGGTCCATTCTTGAGTACCAATTAGAACAATATATAACCAGCACACGCTTTTCACCCCCAAAAGGATGCTACCACATACATGAGGAATCTGACAGATACGTCCACTAAAATAGCTGTGCACACAGAAGGGCTCAGGTTGGACATTCCCTGAAAGCAGTGATGGATGTGGCCTCCAGCCATGTCCAGCTCCAGGATGACACCTCCAGCAGCCCAGGTTTGATGTGAAGGAGGATGGCTGGAGAAGGCTCCCTGCAAAGACAACTTCTCCCAGTGCTGCTGGACCCGTGTCTGCTTCTCATGGCCACACAGTTCTTAAGCAAGGTCACAGACACCAGAGCTACTTCACAGTGTGCAGGTAACCCTGCAGCAGAGGATACTTCAGTTGAGCTGAGGAAGTTTCCATTTGGGTACAGTGTCCTGTACCTTGCCTTCAGCAAACCAACGTGCGCACACTGCCCAGAAACTCTCCACTGCAGCAAACATCACTGCCCTTTTGAGGACCTACTCTGCATCATGGGAATGCACACGACCAAAATCACTTTTCGTGAGAAGTAAAGGGGTTTGTTTTTTTCCTCAATTTCAGTAACGAACATGATTTAAGCACGAAATGACTCAGCCGTGACTGCAGGGCTCAGCAGTGAGCACAGCACTGCTGCAGAGACAACGGCCAGTGCGGAGCACAGCTCAGCCCCACGGACATTTCTCCTAAAACAAAGCATCAAGAACAATATGTGCGTCCTGAAGTCTGGTTCAAGCAGCTCGCTGGAGTCAGAGACAGGCCCAGTCCTGTGCTGGGAGTCAAATTTCTGTGCAAACTCAGCCCCAAGGCTGCTGCCAGGGCAGAGGCCAGCACAGCGCCCAGTGCTCCTGCTGTGTCTGCAGCCAAAGCCTGCAGGACAATCCCCACAGTTTTATACCACAAGTTTTATACCACAAGTTTTACACCAAAACACTCCTACCGAGAGCTAAATGCCAGAGTCAGCTAAACTAAAACATGTATCAACAAACGAAAACGTGAATGGAGAAGTTTTGTCCTGAGCAAGTCCTGGGAAGGGGGAACTGAGATCCTCAGAAGGTGCCTTGATTAAAAAGACAACTGAAAGAGCTGGATGGTACCTTCTGCTCAACATCAGAATACAAGATAACCTCATGTTCAGAAGACCAAGTCTGGCCCTGAACACTTAATAGGATTAAATAAAAATGGCAAATTCCTAAAAAACATCTATGAAAAGATCTGATGCTACTTTTTGAAGGTCTACCTGGAAATAACTGCTAGTTGTAACAGTAGCATCCTGTCAGTGACACACATTTCAACAAAAGGAATAAAATACACAAAGAACAAATCAACCCCCCAGCAACAGTGGATAAAAAAATGCCTAGAATTGTAACTTTCCATTAAATACTAGATTAATAAAATCAACAGCCATGCATCTGAACTAGAAGAGTGGAAGTGTGACACACACTGGAAGTGTGACAGATGAATGACAGCTGATCACAAGTGACAATTCACATTTAAGTCCAGAGGAATGTCCAGCCTTCACATCCTCTTAAATCAGCCTCAGGTCAACACCTGCTCATGGTTAAGCACACACTCTGTGCCCACTGACACAGGCACACCCAGAGCGAAGGGCTGGGTGTACTCGAGTACCTGCTCAATTCTGACACACACACACACCACACACACGTGGCCACGCTGCTAAAAGCCATCACTTTCAGATTTTTGACAGTCACTCTTTGCCCACATCCCCATTTGCTCCTGGCTGGGTATGTTCTTGGCCAGGACGTTTATAGCCCCTGGTATTATCCCTCCAAAGCTGTGACGCATTCCTAACCACAACTCTGAGAACACACTGACATTGTAATATACAAACATGTAGGGAAGATATACACACTCAGACACACCAGGGGATAAAAGAGACTGGGAGGAAACGAGGAACTTTATGTTACTGTCTTTTCTAATGAGATAGAAAGTGGCAGATGTAAAGATTTCATTCAACCAACAATCTCTTTTATGATAGGAATAAACTACTAAAACAGATTTAATCCTTTATAAAATCAGATTATAAGAAGCAGACAAAATCACAACTTTATTCAATACGCCATCTTATCCAGTGTGACTAATGCATTATTTGTATGAAGTTAAAGTGGTGCATTGGAAAGCTATGAAATAAATCAAATGCTCTACTTTATGTAATCTTAACAGACAGATCCCATTAGGATTCTACTATGCATAGCTGTTGGTTAAAATCATTGACCAGTATCCTTATAAATTAATCAATTGAGGTAATGCTGGCTTGGCTGTCATCATTTCTTCCTAATCTGCATTTAGAATTCACTTTAACTTTTCAAGCCCTTTAGAACAGGTTTATCAATTCTCTCACCCTTGCTTCAGACATCAACCTAACAGTTAATTGTTTACAAAAGACCCAGTAAAATGGAACTGTATCTTTTATGTTCCTTTTCTTTCCACAGATATCAGAGCACATATTGACACTGCATTATAATTAGTTAGAAAGATATTAAATCTTAACCAAACATTCTTGCCTGCCTCAATTTTTTTTTGATGAGACTTTTTATCATTGAAGTTGAATTTGCAGGCAGATTGTGTGAGTTTACACAAGCGAGAATCATTACAAAATCTAAAATAACCCTGATCTGGTTGAAAGGCAGCTAGCAGAATATTTTTGGTTATAGATATAAGGGAGGAAAAAAAGCCTCCTAGATATCAGGTTATTTGTGGAGCTCTAATGTGTTTTCAAACATATGACTTCTGTGTTATGTCTGTGTATTTTATGCAGTTTCTAGTCATGTTTGTTAGATGTCTGCATGTCATGTACTGCAAGATTCATGAGCAGTCTACAACCAGGCAAAAATTCTCACACAACAGCTTGTCTCGGGTAATGGGGAAAGAAACAGCAGAGTGAAGTGACAGGGAAGTGTATTATTTATTATCCTGATGAGGATAACACCTAGTCATGGTCTACGATGCAAACATGCTCAGTGTCCTGCTGATGGAGCTAATGACTCTGAATGAGTGCACAAGTGTTTCCCTACACAGATACCAAAACTCACTTGAATTATATCCCCTTATCTATGATCCCTCCATGGGCACACTAAAAAACCAGTCAATTTGGTCAAGGGCTCTTTAAGGAGAGAAGGGAAGACTGAGCAGTAACAAAAACATTGCAATAGATTGCGTAATATTTCTGGAGCTCTACCACAGAGTAGGTAAAGGTCATCTGCTCCCAAAACGAAATGAAAAAGAAAGGGAAGCTGTGGCTAAGTATGGTTTAGAGTTTACTAAATCAATGGAAAACTTCAACCAGCTGCAGTGGCCTCCAGCTCAGCCCTCTAGTGCAAATTTACTGGTCCACAGACAACTATCAAAGCCACAAAGACAATGCTTCCAAGTATGTACGACACTAATCATCTCCCTAATTGCCTAAAAATGATACACAGGATTTCATCAACATTCATTCCCTTCTTCAAAGGCACATTGTTAATTTCAAAACCGAATTCCACCAACAGAGTCTATTAAAACACGTATATGAAAATACTTCCTACTTTTCAGGGGCAAAAAAAGTAAAGACCATTAATTGGTTTTGCTGCCTGTTTTCCCTTGAACTTTGAAAGAAAGGACCTTAGAATAAAATTTTGCTCTGTATTCTTTTTTTGTCCAATCACAGGGATGTTCTTTTCCTCGTGCTTGCTGAACGCAACGCAGTAATTTGTATCCCCAAGTGGTATAAATAGAAAATATGCTCAGTCTAATAACATATGTGAAGAAAACTCATGCCCAGGGTTAACCAACAAAGCAGCAGCGATCTGCTAGAAACAAAGGCAGCTGCCTCAAAGAGCAACAGTGCTCTGAAAAACTGTGGATGTACTATTCAGTGAACCATCCAAGAGATGACGTTTACTTAAGCTACAGCTGCATATACAAAGCTTTACTGTAAGATCTGGTAAAGGACAAGTCTTCTGGAGTAACAAGGTGGTTCTGTCCCCAAAAGGTCCGTGGCCTTCACTGGCCAGCTATACTAGCAGGGTGAATTACATGAAGTATACACACTGTAAATAAATTCTGCCCTTCAGAAGAGTTCTCTGCTTTGATTATCTTCTCTTGCTCACACGCTCTGCCCATATCCCACCATTTCTCTTTACAGGCTTGCCTTCCCCCTACTAATATATCTGCCGAGGTTTCTGTCTTCCTCTATCACCGTAAACATTCATAAACATTAAGGGACTTAACCTCATCACACCCTTAAGGAATAGGAAAATATACCCATCAGACTGGGCAAGCAGTGAAGTGGAACTCAGTTGTAATCCTGAGTCCTTCTGCAAGTCACTTCTCTCTTCCCATTCCCCACTGTGTAAGAAGGGCTTTTGACAATGACTTCTCTGAAAGTCTACCAGTAAAAACTGGAGATGCTGCATTTCTCACTTCACAAAAGGAGCTAAAGCAGAGACATAAATCAATATTGGTTGAAGGGACTGTGGCTAGAAATACCATCCCATTTTTCTAAACGTGTCTGATAACATCAGCACAAATGTTGCCCCCAACACAAGCATCTCTGTGCATCAGCTGTGCCACAGACAGCCAACACCATTTGATTTTCTTGTAGGTAACGCTGTACAAGAAAGCCAGTGAAGGACTATACAGCTAGAGGGAAGTTCAGAGTAGAGAAAATGTCAAAAGCAGTTCCCAGCTGACACCCAGGAAAATGAAAAAGTGAGCAGAAAGACCAGATAAAGGAAACTACACAGCTGGCCCTTCTCTCTCATGCTTTGCACCTGAACAAAAAACCCAAAACAAAACAAAAAAAGAAAAAAAACAGAAGGCAAATCGCCACAGAAGTAAATACCATTGCCTCACTTTGACAGATACCAATGTCTTTCCAAAGGCAATGAAGTAGGTAGCCACAGCACCAGTGAGAGAATCCATGTTCTGTTCCTAAAAATATGTATTCACCTTGATTTCACAAACTTAAAAATGACAGCAAGCCTTTCAAAAACAGTTACAAAAAAACCCCAATGCAACTTCATTCCTTCCCCAAGCAACCTCTAGCCTTCAGCCACTGGCCAATGCCTCAATTCCTTCACCTACCCCTCTTCAAAGGCTTGGGGAAAGACAAATGGGCTTTCCAATGCGCAACCAAGCAGAAAGCCATGAAAATCAAAGGGCTGCTTTTTGAGTAAATATGAGCTCCAAAGCCATTGTCCTCTCCCACAGAGGAGATCTATGAAAATGCTTACTATAGCATATGCCCAGTATTCTTTACAGCTCTGCCTCCCTGCTGACCACCAGCCCCAGGGCTCAGTCCACTTCCCATTACAATTGGCTTCACCACACCCACTGACTTGTATTGGAACTCTTTCAGGGACCCTAACTAATGAGGTTTTAAACACTTGTAGACAGAGAAGATAATTCCTCATCATTACTCTTCATAGGAAACACCAGGGAGAATGTCACTCCATTGTTCTACAGGAAAGAAACTGGAAGAAAAATCACCCCCACATTCAAAAGAGCAGCCCAAAGCTCTCATATGTGAACTGGCTGCCCCCCAAGCTATGGGGGTCTCACCTGAGAGTTCAGGACAGGGACCTAATGCATGTGCAACCTTCTGAAACATCTCTTACAGTGGCAGACATCTCTGCAGACAAAGAGGTCCATAACCAACAGACACAATGTTCCAAGACTATTCTCAAATACAAGCATGGCTATTGACAGCAGCATGGAAACAGACCCACCTAAACACTGTATTACTGCAGGATCTCAGTCACCCTCATGCCATGAGACTGAAACAAATGGGAACTGGAGACCTTAATGACAGTTTACATTTAAAGCTTTGCATTTGCTTTCTCTACTGACAGTTGTATGCTCTTTTTCCTCACAAGAGAAATCTTAACCTAAACCAGTAATAAAGAAAAAAAAAAAAAAAAAAAAAAAAAAAAAAAAAAAAAAAAAAAAACAAGAACAAGTAGACTTACATAACATACTGTTACCCTCAGACATAAAAACATTTTAAACAAAAAGCTTTCCATTATGAAGCCACCTTCTTCTCAGCACAGATCATGAGCCACCAAGGGCTGCTCTGCCTTCACCCAGTGTCACTTCCAGGTGTCTATCACTATGCAGGATGCAGATACTATTACCTATCAAAGAGCCTACACTTTGTAGGATGTCCAAGAAAACTTTTGAGCTGCAATTGAATCCTGCCAATAGTCCGTGTAAAGAAAGTGCCAAATGGAAAAGGCACTAGTCTCAGTAGCAAGTCTTCTGCAGGTTTCAGCCCCAGGCACTGGCAATGTAGAGCTACAGAATTTACTCATTCCACAACATCATGTACACCCACAGCATACAAAAATAGCTATTATAATACTTGCCAAAGGAACAACTCAGTGATTTTCAACTTGGTGCTCTATATTGTTTTCTTCATTGCTGGTTGTTAATACCCCACCCCTATAACTACATATAATTATGAGTGGGCTATTCATGTCTTACTATAACTGGTAGCACCATGCAGCATGTGAGTCAGGAATCTGAACTGCTGACTACAGCTCCTCACGAAACAAGTCTTACACACCACACATAGTAAATGGCATTCCCTATTCTCTGCTCCACCCACAAGGAATATCAGCTTCCAGTTGTGGTACCATCTCCAGCTCGCCTTAAAATTCACGATCCCAAATCACATGAAATAAGGACTTGACAATCTCCAGTAAAAAGACACAGATCAACAGCTGAGGTCACAAGAAAAAACATTTTCCAAGTGAGAGTTTTCTTCTCTCAGTGCCTTGATTTTAATACATTCATAAAATGTTATTAAAACGTGATATACAGTTTTACTAAAGAAACTACTACGAGATCTTTGCTTAAAAGTCCTAACAATTTATGCTGTTGATCTGCTACGTACAAGTTGAGAAATAGCTTCTTCATGATAAAACAGTTTGTAACAGCTGGGAAGTTAACTGCAGGAAGTCTTGGGTTATTCCCTTACCTCAGCTCTCTCGCTCCACATTACTTTTTCAACACTATGAGCCCAACCTTGTAAACCCATCAAACTGATTGCACTCAACAGCAGTCCTGCTGAAATTCAGGAGCAATATACAATTTTTTATAAAGTTTATTTGAGACTGGACTCTGGTACAGTGTATTTGAAAACAAGCCCTTGAGCTCATTCCCCCACAAATAAAGATTTAACATCATATGCCCTTCGTGAGAATCTTTGGTCAAACAACTGGCTCATCAGAAGTTATTCAAGATGGAGCTTAAAAGCTACTCACACACACACTGCCATCCTTCCTCTCATTTTTTTTAATCTCTACAGTTTTCCATTAGTCAGGAGTAATGTACCTTCTGACCTCTGACCAAAGCTATTAGAACAATTTAAACAAATATTTTGGTTACAAAACATCAACACAGAACATTCAGTAACAATAAAAGGATGAAAGAGCTGTCTTTCAGAGTCACTGTTGTCACTTCCTGACCATGTTATATTATGGAAGGTTATACTAACTTGACATCTTACTTGATTTACTATCTTCTTTTTCAATGCTTAAGAAAGAATTTGCAACATTGCAAAACCCGGAATTGTGGCACATTTTCAGTTTTCACTGTTAATAGATGTTTGATGGCTTTAGAAAATCCATTCTGTTAACTGCAATCAAGAGAAAAGATTCACGCTTTCCCCTCCATTTTTCTTTTCTTTCCATAAAAGAAAGGCAGTAAATTTGAATTGGACAGGTTCAGAATTGGGCTCTGAGGGGTTTTTCCACACGCACGGCATCAGGCATGCGCACAGTGCCTCGCTGATCCTGGCCTTTAGAGAGTTGCTCCACATTTAAAGAAGTCTGCCTTTGGGCCAAAATGGGCAAATCAAGGACCCTCTTAAGTCAACTGGGAGCACCTTCACTGGCATCACAGGCCATTGACTCAGGCTGAGGCTGGAGGAAGACACGGGTTCTTTATGGCATTTACTGACTTCATACATTTAACAAACATTCAGGAACCAAATCCCTACACAAAATAATTTCATTACCTCAAACTGAAGGCACAGGGAAAATACAGGATAGGTTCTCTCTGTTCAGATGCTTATACTACACTCTTCAGGGGTTTAAGGTATAAACCATTCTACGATCCCTCTAGTTTTTTGGTGGTTTTTTTTTTGTTTTTTTTTTTCTTTTTTAATGAGATTTAATATTTGCATTCTTTTTTGCTGCCCAGTTATTTGTAAAAATCACGTAAGGCTGCTGTAGATTTCAGGGAAATGGATGGGTACTGTACAGTCAAAAATAACATCAGCTTTCATTACCAAATACATCAAAAATTAGTCATTAGTAAAACACATTGAGTGCTTTGGGAGTGATCAAGAACCCAGTTTGGTGAAACTGAACTTGAAATCAGAGTTGTTTTAATAGAATCTCTTGTGTCCTTAAAATTACATACCTGTCTATGGCCCCTGCTAAATTAAGGCCCACATGCTTTTTCTAAGTTTAGTGCAAATTTTATCCCATCTCACTACTTTGGGCATTTTTCTTTACCTAGATAAAAACAAAATCTGGGCCTCATAACACAAAAAGCATCACAACACTCACAATGCTGGAGCATATTGTCTCAGTCCTAAGAAGCGTAAAAAGACCAGCAGTGCCCAACCATCTTTTTTCAAAGACCATTTAGTATATCTAAGTTAATACTTTACAGAATGTCACAGTTTCCACTCAAAACTGTTTAGAAAAATCCAGGTTGCGGAAGTACTCTTGTCAGACAAAAGGAATAATTTTGCTTTACTGAAGAACCTGCATCATAGTACCATCTTGTACTGAAAAAGAAAACCCCAAACAATATAATTGGCATTCATGTACAAACTGCTCAAATGCTCTTAAGTTCTGCCCGGCTTCAGAATAGCTGAACAGCACCTGAAGTATCTACTCTCCATCCCAATTTGTATATTTTAAAAGTCACTAAATTCTTGAATGAATCATTAGGAAAACAATTCAAATGCTGTTAAACTGATAGTAATTTCGCCTCATAGGATAGATGTGAGCTTAATGTTTGCAAACAGCCAAATTCTTTTAAGATTTACACTCCATAGAGTTCAATATCAGCCAGGGAAGAATTACTAAATCAGGATGCACTTCAAGTACAGGTTTTGGCCCAGAACTATTTTTGGTCTTCTTCAGCTGCTTGTTTTGACAGCATCTAATCCCCCTCACACACCCACCAGCAGCCACACAATCTATCCATTTACACTTCCAAAGCAAATTGAAAACGAAACATTCTCACATAATTACTCGTGGATGTCTGTAATACAAATCCAAAAAGTAACTGCAATTCAAGTGCAATATTTCTTAGGGAGAAGAAAGAGATGGAGAAAAATCTTAAGAGAAAACCATTCAAAATGTGACTTTTTCCTACACTAACGCTCTCACCATCACCCCACAAGAAATTAAAATTTAAAAAAAAAAAAATTAAATCCAACTCCCGAAGAGCTTACCTACTCTATTTCACACATTCACATCAGAAACACAACACGGTTCCCACGTTCAGAAGACTTGTCATTTAGTGAGTTATTACAAACCCCGGTTAAAGAACAGTAACCGAGAAGGTCTTCTGCAGGGGCACAAGGCAAGGAGGGGAGCAGGAAGGTGGGTGAAGAGGGGGAACCAGCCAGGGCTGGGACTGAAACAGTCCACCTTTGTCTGGAGAGCAGGATCACCCCCTCCAGGCTGAGGACTGTGCTCCAAGAGCGAACTGCTGTGGCACGCACTGCGCTCCTCCATTCACACAGGAGAGGAACCTGGCCCACAGATGCCTGTTCTCAGCTTTGTCAGCCACAAACAGACCTTTGAACTTTCTATTTATATAACAGTTTAGTGAGTTTAAGCCTCTTCCTGTATAACTGGCAGTTTGCTGCTTTTGCTGTAATTAGGCTACTTGTGATACATAATATAAAATAGGGGCTTGTTTCTCCGCAGGGAGAAGTCTTCCTCCTGGCAACCACACAGCCCAGAGGACACTGTGACCTGCTCATCTCCTATTTTACCTCGCCACGTTTTGGTTTACACACCTCAATATGCATTTTTCTGTTAAGTATTTTCTCAACTTCCACTTTTTTAAAGACTGGAGGACTCGAAAATATTAAAACCTATGACAAAAACCAGAAGGTAAACCAAGGATTTTTCTGCCTTTGTTTGTGCTAGTGAGGAGTATATATTCCAGGGTGCTTGGGTCTTTGTTGGGTTTTGTTGTTTCCCAGCTGCTGATTAATGACACCACCTTACTCCGTGAGCAGGTCCAAATCAAGCCACATGGTCCCAGGCCACAGCAAGATTTCATTTACTTGGTTACCACAGACAAGCATGGAAAGTGATTTAAAAGACGAAATTTGATTTTTAACAGCAAGTGGTCCCCTTGGTGCACACAAGCATTCAAGCTTTTCATTATATCCATCTCCCTTCCTTTCTCCCCTCGTAGAATGGCTCATATTAAATGCAAGCCCAGGTGAACACTTCTTATTCATGCTGGAATCATAGCAGACTTCAGATTTGGCCCTTCCATCTGATTCTGAGTTTATATTTATTTTAATTGTTTGGGGTATTTTTCAGTTTTTTCAAGTTTGGCAAAACATCCACCAGGATATTTCTGGCCTTATTTTACACACTTTACCCCAGTGTTAACAAAACGCCACCACACCAACTCTCAGCTACCTTCCTAATTGCATTCTTAATGAAGGGTCCGTGAAAGACCTCATTCTTGTACTACTGTGATCTCTTCTAATATGGGAAACTAAAGGGCTGATTCTGCAGTTTGGATCATCAAGGCAAAGCTCCCACTAATCATCTGGAAGGCCAGGTGAGAATTTCAGCACACGTGTACTGGCGCTGCACGCTGTAACAATCACAGCTCTTGACAAAATATGTTTCAAGGAGTGACACTAAAATGTACCTCCGCTGAAGGTGGGGGGAAATTAACTGTATTTTTCCCATCAACAAGTAACTTTCACGAAGGCATTTCCCGGTGTAAAGGCAAGGCAGAGAAAGTTTACCTTTGCATCTTTTCGTCAGATTAAAAAAAAAAAAATCTGCTCAAGCTATAAATATATTTTTAATATATTGCAAAGGGTAACGATGTTTCTGTTGTACTTTGCATACAGATAATACAAACACCCACACACACAGTAGGCCTGAGCTTGCCTTCTTGATGATTGCAGCACAGATTAGGAGAAGTTTTGGGTTTGCATGGAATGCAGAACAGGGTCCCTAATTGCCTTATAAATGCTTGTGAAACACGTTTTACAAAGACCAGCTCACAGGCAGAAGGGAGGGCAGCTTCCAAAGAAGCAGCAGCAATTCACACGTCATGTTACATGTACTTATTCGCAAATATTACAAAGCAACCACACCATATTGGATACACAGACAAAATTAATAAATCTTGATGGATGTGCATGCATATTCCTGTATGGAAGATGAATGTGTAACATATTACATACATACACGTGTCTGTGGACAGAGGAGCTAAATTTAACGCCACGTAAGCTATGCAACTGCTTGTCAGAGACAAAAATATTTACACGTATAATAAAATACATGTCACATTTGTGTAGACATGCAGATGATGTACCCACATGTTAAAAATGCACTTACATATGCTAATTGGATTATTAAAAGCTAAATGCAACTTGATCTCTGCAGTAAGTGTGTGTGAACGCCTGTGCCACATAGAGAGTTTGAGCAGATATCAAACTGTTTGAAACAGTCAAAGTGAAAATGTTCTCCCCTCATGAACCTAACCTCTGTCTCCTTTAAAAACACTGAAACCAATACATTTCACGGTACAAAAACCAGCAAATAGAATTTTAGAACGAGGAGCAATATGTTCATATTTTATGGAAAAATCGAGGCACAAGAATTCCCTTCTTTCTGATGCACATCTCTAAATCCACATAAAACCATAGCCAAATGGAAGTAAGTTATTAGGCAAACACTAAAACTCAATACCTATAAATGCTCAGTATTTGAACTACACCCACATATTGGGTTGTAACAGCTTCTATTAAATTAATGTTACCCACACTATAAATTAGGCAAATTGTATGCAAATATTATTTGAGTGGTAATACAGTGGTTATCAGTTGTCTGCAAAATAAATTAGTGTAGCAGAGTAAAGATAGTGTAGTAGAAGCATAATATTTAATTGAGCACTAATTTTATTGTGATCATTACTTTTAAATAACAACAGCATGATTATTAAAAAGATGTAATACAATGGATTATGCAGAGCTGATAAAACATGCACATGATCCAAACCGCTTGCTTACAGATTAATATTGATACAGTGTAATTTATGGTTGCGAGGATTTACTCCCAATTGCTGTAAAATGGAACGTGACAGGTATTTGGTTCTGATTACCATGGATTTGCAAGTATAGCTGTTAGACCGTGTTTGGCAAAATGATAGTTATTAACAAGATATATTACCTTTTTCCTAGACATATCTTTATATTATCAACAAAGTAAAGTAAACCGTCTGCAAAACACGAGGTCCAAATGCACATACATACACACATTTAATCTGTGTGGCATTTAGAGATTAGGATCACAAAATACAGTATTTTAGTCTCTTTCTTCCTTGGCAAACTGCGCTCCAGCCTAAAAGCATTTAACAAAGCAGTACCCAACCCCTGAATTTGCCCGTGCATAGTTAAGGAATTATATTGGCTAAATTGAAAAGTAAAGAAAGAAGCAATAAAACCAGCCAAAGAATAAGCATAATCTCATTAACCAGCCAGGGAAGTGACTAAATACCTACCCAAATTCTAACTTTCCCAGCTACTTGTCACCCATCAAAAATTCCTTAACATTCACTTTGATAACAAGTTTACAATGCACTTAAACAGATGCACCGACCTTTTCAAGGCGTGCACCTATTTACAGAGCAACACAAACGTAAAATTCAACTCTTAAAATAAATGGGAAAGAAAGAGAAGAAAAATGAGGCAGAGACGGGCAGGAAAAAAAAAAAAAAAAAAAAAAGACCTGTTATAATATCACGGGTACTGATCTTCCCACTCCAAAACTAACTTCAATAACGCTTCATCTAGAATAGGAAACCAGCAAAACCAGCACCAGAAGCCCCCACACCGATCAGGGCTACAGCCGAACTGTGCCACACAGCGAAACTACAGTTGCGGTTCTCCCCGTGAAAGGAACATTGTCAGTGACAGCAGTAAACACAACATTAGCAAAGCCGCGATCCCGGGGAACATCGCCGCCCCTGCTCGGGAGGGGGCTGCCACCGCTGATGGCAGCCGGCACCCGGCACCTCTCGGCGCTGCCCTGCGGGCCAACTTCGCCCCCCGCCGCCGCGCTCCGAGCGCTGCTCCCCGGCCGCGGAGCGCGGATGGAGCCGGCCGGCAGCGGCTGCCCGCGGGCACCGGGAGCTTCGCCCCCTCAACAAAGGCTACGGCACCGGGGGAGCGAGCAGGGAACGGGAGAAGGAGGCAGCTGGAAGAAGGAGAGGGGTGGAGAGACGGGGAAGGGAGGTAGTGCGGGGTGGTGGGGAGGTGGTGGTGGGGAGGGGAGAAACCAAAACCAAAATTTAAAATTAAAAAAAAAAAAAGAAAACCACCCGAAAAGAAAAAAAAAAACAACCAAAAACCTACCACTGCTGCTCTAAGTCCCAGTCCCTGAAAAAGTCGAATAGGTCCATAACGATGTGGTGGGGAGACTCAGAGAAGTGATGCCCCCTCCCCGCCCCGCAGAGCCGAGCCGAGGCGAGCCGGCGGGGCTATGGCTGGCCGGCCCGCATGGGCAGCGGCGCCGCGGGGAGCGGCGGCCGCCGCGGGGCCGCGCGGAGCCGCCCGGGCTGGCGGAGCTCCGCCGCCGCCGCCAGCAGCGCGGCGCGCCTGTGCCCGGCTGGGAGAGGCAGCGCAGCGGCGGCGGCGGCCCGGCGCACACACACACAGACGGGCGGGCAGGCTGCCTCGCACACCGCGAGGGGAGGAGCCGGGGCGGCCCCAAGCCGCGGCATGGAGCCGCCGCGGCAGCACCGCCGGGATCCGGCGGAGCCGCGGAGCCCCCGCCGGGAGCGCGGGGAAGTTTAGCTGGATGGGGGAACTGCGGGAAGCGGCGCGGGGTCGCGCTGGCGAGAGACCTGCAGGGGTCCGGCTGGGGTCGGAGAAGGGGACAGAGAAGGGGGAATAGGGGCGAGAGTTTAAAAAAAAAAAAAAAAAATCAGCAAAACACACAAAACCAGGCACCTATAATCTTATAAATTAATTGCCAAAGGCAGCTCCTGCGTGTGGACAAACCTGCCTGCAGGGACACGGCAAGGCCAGAGCTCCGGGTCAGCTGCACTGGGAGATGCAGGATGGCAGGGAAGGTCAGAGCAGAGCCAGACCCGGGCAGCACGGCAGGGCTGGCTGGATGGAAAAGGCCCTCCTGAGCCTCATGATGTCTGGATGCAGGGAGCACCCTGCTCTCCTGTTAGGGTGATGACCTTTCCCACATGCCCTGTGATGGGCAGTGGCACAGCTCACCTGAGGGCATCAGTCAGGACAGGGGCATCCCAGAGCCCACCCCACCCATCCCAGGGACAAGCCAAGCACAAGTCCCAGGGTCCCCATACACAGGAGTAGAAAGGGGCCCACTGCTCCCTCCATCTCCTAAAAGAAATTATTCTCTACCCAGATTCACACTTCCATATCTGATCTGCCTTCTTAACAGTAACAAATATCTTACGACTTTTCACATTTATTCTATATTTATAGTACTCCATATATATATACCCACTGAGCAAACAAGTGCATGCATTGATTTTGCAAAGACAAGACCAAAGGCATCTTCATTTTTACTCCAGTCTTCCACTGAAGCAATCACTTTTGACTTCCCTGCATGCCAGCAAGTCTTGAGGACTTGGTGAAGTTTGAAAAGACCCCTGTTTTGGTGAGGTCCCATCTCCACAGCCATCTCCCAGCCCCAGGAGATTCAACACAGCTGGTCACAGCAGCCAGCTCTGCCACCACAGACACGGCTCCAGTGAACCCTCTGGCAGAAATATCTTTTATGGCCTTCCTGAGAATTAAGAAACAAATCTAAGAATCTAAATCACATCACTAGCAGAGCAATTAACGCAATCCATGATTGTTTTTCTTTTGCACTCCTCAGGAGTACGCAACTGTTTAATACGAGCTATTGTAAAAATAGTTAAAAATATTGCTGAGGAAGAGCTGTGGCACTCTTATCAGTGGAAGTCAAACATGACAGAGTTCATCTTAGCAAGATTCACATTTGCATCATGTGTCTTGTGGGCCCCCAAAGGGAGGGACCTCAGGCAAGGCTACACTGCTGACAGTCCCCGCTCCCCAAGCCCTGCTCCTCTCCCTGCCAGGGCAGGCAGGTGCACACAGCGTTTCCTTTCTTGCATCTCTGTTTTCACCACTGACTCAAACTGTTCTGGCCCTCAGGCTTGAAAATAGCATCAGTTGGGCCCCTCTCTTTGCTGTTTCTTATTTTAGCGTCATTGTTGGTTTTAAAGGCCCCGTTCAAAATCATAATGTGTGGCCAACGCTTTAGACCAACATGAGAGGTGGAGTCACACTTTCAAACATTTCTCCAGATGCAGGCACAGAGAGTTTTTTTTAAAAAAAAACAATTACTATTAATAAAACTAAAAGCCTAGTTTGTCACCTAATCACTCACATTGGATATCTTGCCTATTTTCAGGACATTGAACTTCGACCACTAAACTCAAACAACTTATTAAAAGCACTGGGACTTGCAAAAGGTGGCACTTTGCCTCCTGTTTTCTCAGAGGGCCTTTTGGCTGCACCAAAGCAGTTTGCAAGAGGCCAAGGGCTCTTACCCAGCAGAAATAAAAATCACTTCCCAGGTAGAAGCACCTTCACTTTCTTAATTAATTTCTTAGTCAATTGAAAAGCAAACCCTTTTCAATTCTTCAGAAACTAGCCAAAGATGCACAGAACAGATCCCGAAAAGGCTTTTATTCCAGCAAAGGGGTGGGAGATCATTCACCGCCAAGCAAACCTGCTGTCCCCACGACATGCAAAAGCAGCGGTAATCCATCTCCTCAGAACCTGCATGTTTGGCACCTGGAGCTCCCCAAGCATCCTGTGGCCTCATGACCAAGTTTGTGAATGAAGCAGCTTTCTACTGTCAGTTCCGAACAGCTTTTTGCGGTCAGTTTCAAAGCGCCAAGGGCGCAGCAGCAGTGCGGCCAGCCGGCCCCGCGGAGCCCTGTGCCGGACACACGGGGCCGGGGGGACAGCGCTTTGTCCGGCTGTCTCCGGGGACACTGCTGCCACTGCAGGTGACACACGACACACAGGGCACTGGAGCACGGGCCCCGCTCACCGACACCCGGCCTAGAGCAGCGAAGGGCCGAGGGGACACTCGGGGCGCAGCCATGCCCTCAGTGCCCTCTAAAGGCCCCAGCGCCAGGCTGGCCCGGCCCCACACAGCCAAGGGTTCACTGACCCCAGCTGCCAGGAACAGAAAAGTCAGCTGCCCTCGGCCTGACCTCTTTTACAGTTAGAGTGGAAAATACAACTGCGGTTCCCGGCACCTGCAACAGCTCAGAGCGGGGATAATAATAAGATCAGCGAGGCCTCCTGGCCCCGCGCACTGCGCCCGGCCCCGCAGGCGGCCACAAAGGGGAACGCTGGCTCAGCACGGCTCAGGCTGCGGCTTTGCCCACGGGCTGCGGGCAGCAGGAGCCCAGCTGCCATTCCAGGGGCCTTGCCCTGTGCCCGGCCTGCCCCTGTCCCTGCCCTGTGCCCGCCGCCCTGCCTTGCCCTGCCCCTGCCCAGCCCTCTGCCCCTGCCCCTGCCCCTGCCCCAGCCCCAGCCCTGCCCTCTGCCCCAGCCCCTGCCCCTGCCCCTGCCCCTGCCCCAGCCCCAGCCCAGCCCTCTGCCTCTGCCCCTGCCCAGCCCTCTGCCCCTGCCCCTGCCCAGCCCCTGCCCCTGCCCCTGCCCTCTGCCCCTGCCCCTGCCCCTGCCCCTGCCCCTTCTCCTGCCCCTGCCCCAGCCCTCTGCCTCTGCCCCTGCCCTGTGCCCCCCGCCCTGCCCCTGCCCCTGTCCCTGCCCCTGTCCCTGCCCTGTGCCCGGCCTGCCCCTGCCCCTGCCCTGCCCAGCCCTTGCCCCTGTCCCTGCCCCTGCCCCAGCCCTGCCCTTGGCAGTGCTCGGCGGGCCCAGGGCCGGTCTCCCGCCTGCTCGCTGCTCCTGGGTGGCTTGGGCGGGTGTCCCCATTGAGGGTTAGAGGAGGAAGGAGTGATGCCCGAGTGTCCCTCTGATGAAGGCACAAATGCCTGGACCCCTCTGATGGCTGCTGTGGCCGAGGTGGACTCACAAGCTGAAAACGCTGTGTGCAGCTGTTGGAGGTGCTGGGGTTACACCAAAACAGTCAAATTTCCCACCTCCTTCAGCAGGCTCAGCAGCAAACAGTGGAGAGGAGAGTTTGAAGCAGAAAAAGTGTTGCAGTGTGACATTTAGGTTACCAAATTTCTGTAGTATGGTTTGGTCTACCCTAGCCCCTGTTCAAACCCCTCGGTCTTTCCCTGGTGGTGGGTTTTGTCAATCACCCTGTATTCCTGTCCCGAAGCCTGGACAATTCTGGTGGGGCTGCACTGGGATTTGGGAAGGTCTATGTTACCCCTCCCTGTTTTATGTATAAGATGTCCTACTAATTGTCTTCTTGTTCTGATCGCTCCCATCTTGCCTGGCATTGGTTCTAGATCACCCCCTGCCTCTTTCCACACCCCCTGTCCTTAAGCTGAAACCCAAAGCCCAGGAGCCAGTTTTTTCACGCGGTTCTCTGGCAGCAATAAACCTGAGCTCCAACCCACGTGAGAGTCCTCCTTTCTTCTGCACGATTGCCACGCTTCTGCTTGAGGTTCAGAGCCACCGAACCTAAACAGAACAAAGCTGTACCCTGTGTGCAGACCCAGTGAGTGAGCAAGCCAGTAACACCCGCATAGGAAGGGACATCCCAGCCTCATCCTTTCCTTTCAAACCTCCCTACACGCCTTGATAATCTCCTTAGCCAAAGTGCATTTGTAATCTGTATGCAAAGGAACATAAAAAGGCAATGAGGAAAATGTGAACTAGTAATAAGGGTCTGTGCAGTGCTCCAAAGGCTGGGGTGCAGCTGCCACCAGCTGCCCTAATGTCCCTGTAAGCATGACATAAAGTTTTGGTCCTTAAATCTGAAGGAGGAGAGATGAGACTGTCCATGGTGGGTCAGGTGAGACAGGCTGAGGCCAGCAGTCCTCAGCCAGAGAGGCAAAAGTTAACTGAACTGCACCCCGTGAGACAGCACAGAAACCTTTTCTGCTGAGAAACACTCCATTTTATCCAAAGAGAAGCTTATTTTTTCCCCCAAAACAAGAATAATGAAATCACAGTTTTCTATCCAGAAAATGTTAATGGAAAATTTGTGCCCAGCTATGAATACAGATTGGAGATATTTGGATTTCAGAGGAAAGGAAGGTCAAGTCATTTTCACAGTGTGAAAAATGAAGCTAACAGAGTTCATATTTCTCTGTGAAGCAATGATTGATTTTTCTTTCTGTGCCTCATTCATACAGCACTAAACATGTATAGAGAACAAACTTACACCTTAGATAAAGCACACAGATTACATTAATACATTGAAAATTAAGTTAATATTAGCATCTGTTTGAAGGTAGGCACAAGAACATTTAGCTCAACTCTGTGAGAACAGGCAGGAATTGGCATAAATCTCCACTTATCCTAAAGCTGCTATATCACAAAAAAAATCACCATTGAGATGTGCATACATAAAGTAGGAACCCATCATGTTCTGCCTTTATGGCTAAATTTCCTCTTTGGAAGTACACAAGGATTTTAGTTACTGAAAGCACGCTGTTACTCAGTTTCAAGTGTGCATGTATAGGCAATCTTTATTTTCCTACCATCCTAATTGTAATTATCAAGTCGGCGCAGCCTGAGCGATTCATTTAACTGTGCAGAACTCTTCTTATTAGAGTTGCTACTCCTGTTTTATCAAACAAGATTCATTTAAAACAATAATCACTTCTAGAAATATATTGATAATATATTCTTACTGTAAGAAAGGAGAATGTTTTCATGTGCTGTTGAATAATCCTTCCTTCAGGAAGTTTCTCCAGACTCCTTCAGGAAACGTGGCGTTTTGGCATTTTTGTTATAGTGAAGTTCATAATGGCAAACTCTTAACATATCTTATGTTAGGATGTGTCCACACCTAGGACACACTGAGTTTCCCCACACTCTGATCATATAAGGCTCACAGTGGATATTATAAGGTCCCACAATGAGTGGATGTGAATTTGCCATAGGGGTTTTCAACTCCCTCTTTTGGTAGCTCTCTGTTTTTTGACTACATGTCACCAAAAACCCCAGGAAAGCCATTCAGGTGGTGAGAACGTCCTTTCTGATACAGGTTGCAAACTAATGATTTCAAGAGGTGCACGTTGATAAGTCAGCAGTCATGCTAGAAGTGTTGTGGTGCTTACACTGTGACACTGTGTGACCCTACCTGACCAGGGCACAGCTCCACTTGATGTTTTGCCTCTGTCAGAAAAATAAAGAGGAAAAAAGGCAACAACAATAAGACTCCTATTTATTACTGTCAAACAGCACATTAGCCAGGCTGCTCTTAAAACACTGTCAGGATAGTCTAAACTTTCAAAACTAGGCAAGACAGAGATTGTGCTCAAAAGCTCTAATAAAGTAACTTCAGAAACAAGTAACCAAAAATATCTACTGGAAAGCAGATGCAAATCAGCTGTGAAAAGCAAAAGGGAGAATCTCAGAACTAGGAATTTGGAGGGCCAAAAGTACAGAGGCTTTATGAAAGAAAAATAAAAACCAACTTGACTTTCAAGTAGACATTTCATTAATTAATTAGCATCATCACAGTTTAATCTTTCTCTGCCATCCATCCCTCACCCTTTTTGTTTCTTTTTTTCTTGTTTTGACATTTATGATTAATGCTTTGTTTTGCAGGATTTAAAGCAGCTGGCTATCTTCTAAGATTTAAGGAACAATACTTTATGCCATGCTTGCCAGCTGATTGTGAACAATGGGTCATAGGGAGTAGTTGAGGAGTTGGCCATGTGTTGCAATCCTTCCCTTTAACCAAACCAAGTGCTTAGAGCTTTAGCATGACTCTCACCATCTCCTAGCCTGGCACACAGAAACAATCCCTGTAGTAGCTTTAACCAATTGCATGACCATATGGTCCTTGTAAGTGGCCTTGTAAGGTGTCTTGTAAGTGCACACAGAGTGTAAAACAAATCTACCAAACCAACTTTCAGACACAGACACAGCCAGAAAATTGAAGTGCAAAAGCATGGTAAAAAGGCTTTTGACATCAAGTTTCCTTCTTTCTGCCATGTTGCTTGCAAAAGGCACTTTACAGCAATGATGTCTATACATAAGCTGCTGAAGTACTGTCTTGTCTTCAGTGATTTTTATGATGATATTCTCTAATGCACTTTACAGAAATGTAACACTAGGCAAAGCTTCCTTTTTATGAAGGAAACAAAAAGAATAATATATGGCACATAGCATTAGCATGGAGGTGGAATATCAGACAACAAAAGCTGATCTTGTTTCCTTTCTCTTTCCCCTCTTACTTCTTTTATCCTGATAAGATCACTCTGTTATGTTCATCCCTTTCAACCTCAATTTTCTGGCCACACTATGTTAGGAAAATAAGACTTTCTTGTCTTCTACTAACATTGGGACATGATATCTCTAAAAAACATATTCAGAGCAGATCCTGTAGCTGTTCAGGATTAACCATGAGGGACCAACATAATTCAAGCAATAGCTTGGGTATTTGTCAAGATGTTTAATACCAAACAAAGGAATTTGATGATAAATACAAAGCACTAAAAAGTGCAAATACCATCCACATATATAAAATAGTCCGTGTATACAGTGAAGAGGGCAGACAAAACTGAAACTCGTAAAAAGAGAGTTTTTCTCCAAGAGGATGTTGATAAACACTTACTGTTTCTTTTCCAATAAAAAAAAATTATGTCAAATTAATTGCAAGATCCTTGTATTTTCACAAATACATTCCCAGTGAAGGTGCCTGTTGGTTTTGTTTACAAATTTGATCGATTTCACAGTACGTTTGGAGCATTTTACAGGTGCCTTGAGGGGGCACAGGGGATGCAACAGACTTGAGTCAGTTGTGAGAAAAACACAAGTGTCAGCCTTCCCTGGGTCCTCCAGCCAGTCCTCCAGGTACTCCAGCCATTAGTGGATAGATCCTATAGACGTCCTACATCTTAGTTTGCTATGATGTGACAAATGTATAGAATACACCTTTAGGCTCTCTGCCCACATATCCATTGGACAAACACAAGCACTGCGAGACCCTCTGTGGGTGTGGGTGTTCATACCCTCCCAGCTTCCTACAAGAAACAAAAGCCAGTTCTGACTTAAGAAGATATTCAGACCCACTTAGAAGACAAGAGCAGAGAACTCCCCATTTGCACTCCTCCTGAGCCCTGGAGGACCTGGTACAACTGGTACTCAATACAGAAATGACATCAGGATTAGAGCATCTGAGATGGTCCTTCAAAGGCCTTCAAGAGGTCTTGGAAGGGTTCCGCTGAGAACAGTGCAAGACCATTGCATCCATCTCTTTTCCTTCAAGAGATGAATGTCTGGCATATTTATTTCATAAAGTGAGAACCAGTATCCCAAACAAATAGCTAGAATGAGCATTATTCAGTCTTTTTTCCTGGCAACCAGCTTAAACGACCGTGTCTTGCTTTTCTGGGAAACCTGCCAGGTGAGCTTTGAAAGGATTGTAGTGCTGACGGCAGAGTCTGGAGGGCTCGTTCCATGTGCTAACCAGAGGTCTGGTAAAATAATCAGGAGGAGGAGGCAAGGCCTTCATCCTGCACACTAGAAGAGGGCTGGAGCATAATGGCATTGCTGCGGGGAAACCAAGGAGGCTGTTAAGCTCACTGGGGCATGGACTGTCTTTTACCATGTGTTTGCACAGCTCCAGCACTGAGGCACCCCAGAGTAAAGTCTTTAAAAGTGGTTAAATGACTTATGCTCTTAAAATCTATTTCCAAAAGTGAGTAGTATAACTTCCATTTACTCCCCTCGTTGGGCCTGGGGTGCAATTCCACTCCCACTTGCCTTTTTTTTTTTTTTTTTTTTTTTCCCTCATTCCTGATGAAAAAATTACTTCTTGGTCACTTACCTGGTTCACCTGTGACTCTGCTGCTTACAGTGACTGTGCCTCCTGCAATTATGTCCAAAGTTAGAAGAGGGGGTTGGCACCAAATGATGTTTTATCATTTTGTGATGTCACGGCATTTATTGAAAATTAAATTTTGAGGAAAAAAAAGTGAATAACCGAACAGAATTCTTAAATCAGAATTAATCCAAGCTACATAATGAAGAGCTGCCAAGCGAAAAATTTGCTACCATGACTTACATATTGAACTGATTTAAATGACCTAATTTAGGAAAATGCATTTTAGAATGTCACTCTGTCAGTGTGGAAAACTTGTGCTGTAAGAGTCAGTAATCATCATCCTTCTGATAGTATTAATGTGAATTTTCCTATTATATAGTAGAGATTATTAGCTGTTTCATCCCCAAGGAAAACACTGATATTGACAAAGGGAGAATTTCACTCTGAGAGGAAAAGCCACACTTGGCGAGGAGTTTAAAAGCAGAATAGTATTTATGTAAATATGAGAAGATTATAGCTGATCTCCTTGATGTTATTCTTCCATCAAATGATGGAAACATTAGAAATATATCTGAACTATGCTAAAATAGCTAAATATTGAAAGGAAACCTTACAGCCAGCTACACTGAGGCAACACCTGAAAAGCCTGTTGTCCACCCTGTTAGGAATAGACAACACATTGTTGTCTATTCTTTGTCCACTGCAGGTGACTAAAACCAAACAGAGTTTGTTACAGGTACCAGTGCACATCACCAAGGAGCAGCTGGTGGAAGAATTGACCTCAGTCATCACAGACCCTTACACTGCTTGTTCATTCTGTTTGAATTTTAAAAACCCAGAAATAAGAATTGAGGCCGATGATGTACTTCTTTAATGCAACTGAAACATGGCATTCATGGGTATACCAAATTTATCTGTTTTTTAAAAGGTAGAAGAACAATATTGTACCCAGTTACAAGAGCAAGTCACCAAGGCAATGGTCATACTTGCAGATTAGTTTCAGGCTCCTGGTAGACATAAAAAAAAAGTCAGTCAAGTGCAGAACTGCAAACTACTAGCAGTAAGGGTATTAATACTAAGGGTATTTAATACTAAGGGTATTAAAAATAGTGAACAATATCTATCACCCCAAATGCAACCTTAAAATTGCATAACAGATCATTGTTGGGAGGAAAAAAGTCAACCACAGACCAATGTAATCAAGAGACTGATTATTTGACGGAGGGAAAAATTAGTATACTATGCATAGAGAGGTTTCTTTTTGGATTACAGTGACAAATGCTTCTTGATCTTTCTAAGGCCTGCACACATTTGCTGATGGTTCATTCAAAAGCCCTTACAAGAGGCAAAGATTTTCTTAAGTAGGTGCTTGAAACCGCATTGGCATTTTCAGAGGAAAATCAAAACAGCTCCTTTGGTCCTGGTTTGTGAATGTAGTTTCAAGAATGTAGTTTCAAGCATAAAAGTTTTAAAAATTAGGGCAGGAGCCTTTGGGAAGGCTGTACACAAAAGAGACACAATACAGTAAGCAGATGCAAGTAACTAAACAAATTAAAGCATACTTGGGTCAGGACAGCTGCTGTAGTTTTCTGCATGTTATTGAAAAAATCTATTTCTTTTAGATATTTTTTCCTGATAAAAATACTTTATACCTTTCACATTTCCTATTAGTAGCAAAGCCACAAACTCCTGAGTACTACTGCCACTAGGCAAGAAGAGTCATTTTAGAGGTCAGTTCAGGTCTTCAGTTTCTAAAATCCAGTTTTATCACATACATTTCCGGACAACTGGGATCCATTTTCCTCTGTCACAATATAGAATTATTTGAACATGTTTTAAAATTAGTTATGCTAACCTGTACTTCAAGAGCAGTCACAGTGTTAAATGATAGATACCCATTAGAAGGAACAAGTTGGAGTCATTGAATCCTTTATACAACATTTCTGTAAAAATTTAAACATCATTTTGAGAAGCAGAAAACGTACCAGTCCAGTGATATCTGTCATTACTCATTTTTCATACACTCGACATGATTATTCATTACTCAGAAGTGACATAGTTAAATGCTAACTCTTGCTAAAATATTGATCATAATATGTGGGGGCATATAATTTATCTGAATCAAGTGAAATATGTTTTCCTCAGCAAGATGATGAAAGCTTGTCTCATTACAGCATCATTTCTACTGAAGTTTCCACCATCAGTTAGTTTAATGACTCTGTGAACATTTTAATTGAGAAGATCCCTGTGTAAGTTGCTCATTCAAGACACATGGATGGGTTTAGATTTGAGAATGAGGGAAATGTGCAGTCAGCTGTGCTCAGCCTGAGAGTGCAGGCAGAAGGCAGAGAACCAGGTACAACAAAGCACCCAGATCAGGAGGGGCAGGAGAATTTGGAGAGGAAAAGGCAAGGTGTTGATGTTAAAGGATGTAATTTGTAAGTAAGAATACTCAGGCTGGCAATGCGATGGACAAATATGTGTTTGCTTAAATTGTTCTCACCCCTGAAAAAGCAAATTGCACTGAGGCCAGTGGAAAACTACACTGCCCTTTGAAAGTCAAACCTGATAAGAAAAGGTAAATGTGGCTATGACCAGCCCTTGGTTTCACTCTGAATATGTATTTCATAAAGGAGAACAAATTGACCCACACCCTTGCATCATCCCCTGCCTGCACATGATTCACATACATTCAAAGGTAAAAGAGTAAACCACTATTTAATATCAGCTGCAAGTAGCTGATGAGCTGATCTGTTCTAGTGGTGCTCTGCTGGCCTCTGTGGGGATATGAGCTGGGTCTTTAGACTTCCATGAAGTCTGGTGTTGCTGTCAGGAGTGTCACACCAAAGTGCTGACACCAAAATAACTTCTGCCTATCTTGTCTGTGTGACTGACAAATTAAGGAAGGTGTTAGTGCTGTAGACTGTGTTCCTCCTGTGTAAGTGGAAGTGGGGTCATTCCCACGTGTACATGCTCTTCTCTGAAAATAGAGTAATCTAGGAGGAAAATGGATACAAGTAATGTCCTTATCTAATCAGAATAATAGCCTGGGGATGGTGAAAGGTTTGTGTTTCTAACTCCTAGCTACTGGAATAAAAGCTGAGAAGAGCTTGAGTGATTTGCCTGAAATCACGAAGTTCTACATGTTTTAGTCTGAATATCAGATTAAGCAATAGGGCAAGAAGAAAAAGCCTCCAGTTGTGCCAGGAGAGGTTTTAGATTGGCTGCTGGGAAAGATTTCTTCACTGAAAGGGCTGTCAAGCATTGAACAGGCTGCCCAGGGAAGTGCTGGAGTCACTGGAGGTATTTACAAGATGTGTAGATCTGGGCCTTGGGGACGTGGTTTAGTGATGGACTTGGCAGTGTTTGGGTAACATCTGGACTGGATGATCCTAAAGGTCTTTTCCACCCTAAACAAATCTATGATTCAGCTACATGGAAGCATTGCTACCACAGTGCATCTCACATTTCTGAATAGAAAGAGCAGAAAAAGCACAGCAGTTTAAAAATGTCATTTCTATTAGGAAAAAATGGAGGAGGATGAATCTCTGAATATTTCTGAATGCAGTTTTATTAAATGCATCCAAACCTGGAAATCCTAAGCCTAGAAAAGAACAAAAATTTAAACCTAATAGGATCCATTCTAAACAATCACACATTCTACATAAAGAAAATGAAGCGTTTGACATAAACACTTCATAAGCAAGATGATTTACATTATTTGCTCTTTGTTTCTGATTATTTGATATCAAAATATACAACCCTGCATTAATTTCTAACTTGTTCTATAGAGCCTTTGCTGAACCTCTCTATGAAATCATGCACATGTAGGATCAAAACAGAGAGATGGGAAGTAGAATGTGCTTCATTATGGCAAGTACAGCTCATATCCTCCTCCACAACACAATTTATTAGTATCTAATAGAATTGTAATGTTTCTCATTCTACATTTTTACAGCTGCATCAAAATATTAAAGTGTGAATTGCAATTAAACTCACACAGTGCTCTTAGCATAATTTCCCTTGTATTAATACTTAGCAAACCAAGTTATTGGCGTAATATTACTCTTGATACTGGTTGTCATAAAGGGATAAAGCCTCCAAATAGTATTAAAGTATATTTTACTGGAGAGAGAGCAGCAGTACAAAAAACCATTATGCTACTGGAGTTGTTAATTTCTGTAGGAGGGGGTGGGGAGAGAAAGGCTTTTGACTCCTTAAATTACAGTTTGCTGGTTAGTACATCAACTCACTTTAATCTCACTAAACAGGTAATTTACTTGCTTTCTGAAAGCACCCATCTGCAAGGAAATGCTACTGCACTCCAGGGATGATTCTAAGACTGATTGCTTGGCTCTAGTCACCAATAATGGTATGAATTCTGCTAAGCTCCACTTTAAATGTACCTGAAATATTTAAAGATTTTAGAGGGGTAATAACAGAGAGGCAGTATTTGTTTCCTGTAACCTCAGTTTATGCATGTGTAGTCAGCTTGACTAAAGAATTTTGAATCAGAAGAGCTGAACTATTACTTGCAAAAGGCAATAGGTTCATTGACTTGGGAACAACTGCAGGTGTGATATCCCTGCTTATGTTATCCCTTAGGAAATTCGGAAGTTATTTTGTATTTCCCAGCTGTTCCTTAGATTTGCAGTTGGCTGTAGCTTTTTGTGGTTTTTAGTTTGGAATTGAACTCTGCAAAAAATGTGCTCATGGGAGAAATGGAGAGCTTTAGTATTTTCTTATGGAGAGAAAAAAGGTGGCTGAATTAAATGCCATTAAGTAGACATGAACTTTGATAAGGTTGTCTGGGCTGGATAGTTCTATAAAAATATCCGGAAGTAGAACTTTAAATGTCAAGAATTACCTTTTTTCCTGCTTCATTCAGGAACACACCAAGTAAAACAAACTTTTGCATATTCTAAGTGCTGACCCACAGTGTAGCCAGAAGTGGGGCTGCAGGATGGGCCAAACACATTTAATCAGGCTGTGCCTGCTTACCAAGGGCTGGAAGCAATGAGGACTTGGCCATGCAGGCTGCAACCAAAAACCCAGTGAGGTTGTGTCCCTGTAAATCATGTCATGAAAACAAAAGACTATTTTATTAAGTTAACAATAAAATCCCAGTCTCAGGGTGATGCTGAAGGAGGTTTTGAAAGATTATCTTGACTTATTTCAGATAGGTTTGTGGTTTTGCAAACATCCAGTATGTGTTATTGATAAAGGATTCAGTTGTTTCTTTCCAACTTGCAAAGCTGTTTCTGTCAGTGGAGATTTCTCTCCCTTACAGAGAGAAGTGCCTTTGCAGCATGATTAAATAGCACAGGCTAGGAGAGGTGAATCTGAACAGACCCCCACATTCAGGTCCATGCAGTTTCACACATTGTGGAACAAAATACAAACAAAACAAACCCTCCAAAACTCCTGCAAGCTTCAGTCCTACCTTCCATTGATGTCAGATTGTTTTTAACAGATTGGAATTCTGTCTGTGACAGTTACTGATGATAGATCCTCTGATCTGGGTAGGCTGAACATGAGGAGTCTGTATCACAGCCCACAGAATCAACACCGTGGTGTCTGGGATTTGCTGTGTCATTCATGAACTGCCAAGATAACTGCATCATTGCAATGTGGCACACATCTCATATTTTGCCTCCCCTTTTCTTCTCCCTCCCTTATATTTTATCTCCCAGAAATGTAATCTCTTCTGCCTAAGCCACCAGCTACCAGAATAGACCAAATTTCTTACATATGATGAAAAGGCCATTAATTGCCACTGGCCTGACCTCCCATCAGAGGCTGCCTCCTCACTCAGCACAGAGAGGTTAATCTCCAAACTCTGTGCTGCTGTAACCCAGCACAATAATCTCCTTCTGAGCAGATTCTGAGATCTGCTCAGCTTCTGAGCTGCAGCAGTGGTCACATCATTTTGCTCATGAGGCTATGACAACATGGTGAGCTAAAGACTACAGGAGTAGTACGGTGACAGTATCTTTAAAAAAAAAAATCATTAAATCTTCAAATTTCATTAAATATAGAAAATTCAAATGTGGCCCTGAATATCTTCAGCACATCTTGGAAGGACCTTCAGCACCCCGGGGCTGTGGCTAAGTTTACCCATTGAAGTTCAGCTGAAAGTAAAAATCTCCATTCCTTCTCCTCTATTCCTCATGACATGTTTCCTAACAGTATAAGTTACAGAAAAAATATCAAAATATCATTAAGAAATGTCAGTACTCTCAGCCAAGCTCCTTTCAGACATATAAGCACTGTGTGGCAGGCATAATAAATTCATGATTAGGAGTGTCCTTTAAACCACAGGAATAGGAGGCAGAGTAAGTAGATGTGCCCTGTTCCATCTCTGAACTGGCTCTTTGCATGACTGTGAACAAATACATAACCAGTAAATGCCTGGGCATCACTCAATTCTTCCATGCCTATAAAGATATTCGTACTTCTGCACTACCCAGCACTAGCAGTAACATCATCATTTTCTCCCTGTACATCAGGAACCATGGACAAACCAGTCCAGAAGCTGCTCAGCCCCATGTTGAGGCAAAGAAGAAGCAGCAGCACCACAGAGCATGATAACAGAGGCTGATGGGATCCTGGACATTAGCAATGGACACAGCTACCTCAGAGTTAGATGAGGAAAGGGCAAAGGACATAGGAGAAAGAGTCACAGTACTAAAGAATGTGTTCTGCATGAGCACCACCAGTTCTCAGTCTTCTCCCACCCACACACACAAACCGAGGCAGACATGCATGTGAGAAGTGATCCATTTGTCCCACAATAATGTTACTCTAATTAGCCATTTGTCTGTGGCACTTAGAACTGCATCTGAAAAGAAAAAAAAAATCGTTCTTCATTGCCTGCTCTTTTCCTACAAAGAAATAACAGCATGGCCTCTGTGGAAAGCACACTCAATAAATGAATTTGAGTAACACCAGGAGCTTTGTGAAACTGTGTTTAATAGCAAGTCTGAGAGAAACTGAGAAGAGACTGTATGCTAAGATAATCAAGCACATCTCTGTGTGCAGCACTAGGTCTGTGTTGACTGCTTCACATTTTGAAGGAAAAACCCATGAGACAACAGAACGGGCTGAGCCCTCAGAGCATTATTCCAGGGAGTTATTCCTGGCTCACTTCCAAAAAGGATACTCCCAGGGTGGATATTTCTATTCTAGGACACAAATACCTCATTTTGGATTCCTTTAGTCTTTTTAGAAACAACAGCTCACCTGTTATATTTGGCAGATTGTGCCGAATCCTCTTCCCTGGGTAGACACCCTCTTTATTGTAAGGAGCCTATTCTTAGGTCTAGGTAAAATATTGTATGACAGATCTAGACACGAATTAAAGGAAAATATGTGCATGAAACATTTAATATATATATATAACACCTCTCCAGGATGCTGTGGAGTTCTAGGTCTTATCTGTAGCTCCAGCCTCGGACCAGTGAATGGAGAGATGCAGAAACTTCAGTTCACTTGTAGCAACATGCCTGTGTCACTGTCAGTCACAAAACAGGTACCCCGGGAGAATTTTGGACAAGTAAGCTCCTGATCCTCACAAACTGTAAAGGAGTGGGGTCAATCCTGTCAAAGGGTTCTCTGTGAGCCTGTTCCTTTCTCAAAACAAGCCCTTCAAATCCTAAATCCACCTATGTCTAGGTTGCCAGATTTGAAGCAGATACCGGATTGTTTTACTTCCTAAGTTTGGACATAGCAAACAAACAAAAAGAAACCCCAAACCCACAAAGTAATACACATGGGAGATGGGAGCTTTTCTTAAAGCTGAAATGATTCTTTCATAAAACAAAATATTTCTGTTTGCCTACTCTTGCTGTAAATGCAGTCAGTGCCAAAAAGTACATTGGCTTTCCTAGCCTCATTTGTCCAGCTTAGTCATAAAATGGTAAAGCAGCCAAAGCCTAGATGCCAGCTAAAACTGTGGCAAAGCCACAGGCGAAGACTAGATTGTACTGTCCTTCTGGTGCGAAGAGTGAATAAAAGCACCGAGAAAGGATTTGACTTATAGACAAGGCGACAGTATTTCTGAAATAAAAGATTGGAATATTTTCGTGGTGACTTTTTTAGGGCCGTAAAGAAGACAAAAAGCCCATTTACCAGGGATGCGTGCTGGTGGTGTTATTGCCAGCCCGCCAGGAGACAGCGACACTTGCATATCACTTCCAGTGCAGGTTTATTTCCAGACACTCCGTGTTCTGGAGACATTTATCACCAAACTAACATTAACATCCACTCTGAGCAAAGGAACAGATTTAAATGTCTCTGCTGATCCGACTTTTCCTCTCCTCTGCTCGGCAGACACGTCGCTTGTTCTGCCGGACTGCTTATTCCTGGCAAACATGGGACAAATTCTTCTCAGCCTTGGAAAACTAGCAGCTTGGAGTTATTAAGACAGAAAGAGAAGTGAAAGAAGAAAAGCGGGTCGCTGGCATGTCAGGAAAAAAAATAAATTGCTTGGATATCGTGAAAGAAGAAAAAAAGCCACCAAGATTGTCCCAAGTTTTGTTATAGAAGAGACAAGCAGGAAAGGTCTTCAAAAGAAGGTGAGGATTCCATTACACTGCTAATACTGTGACTTCTCCCAGCTGCCAAAGGGATGGCAAATCCAATAGCTCGTGACCAGAAATAAAGAGCAATTGTAGCTGGGCAAAAGGAAATTGATACCTTTAAATGTATAATCTTTAAATGTATAATCTCTTATGCTGGTGCCGCCCAGCAAAGAACAGAAGCTGGACTGGTGGGTTTCCAACATAAACTTATGGCACCCTGCTTAATTCCACTTTTATTTAATGCCTCTGTCCTTTATATGGCATTAACTTTAATGTAATATTGAAGGCTTTGGGTTGTTTTTTTTTAATAGCGTCATAAGTGTAAATGTAATAGTTATATAACAATAACAATAAATCAAGAATGTACTAGAGTCACTGCAATAACTAATAATAACATTAAGACTCAGTTTATGATGTATCTAAAGTTCAGTACCTTAGAGAGTTAATTAAGTCCTAAGTTAATTGGCAATGATCTTATTTCTAGACAGGAAATGTAGCCAATTAGCTTGTTTATGCTTAAACAAGTAACTGAGGTCATAACAAGACTTTTTGGGGTGTTATTGATTGATTTGTAATTTGTTAATTAATTTTGATTGACTTTACAAGTATCCTGCTTAATTCTTTGCTTCTAGGGAGATGAAGCTACTGACATGACTGGTGGCAATGTAGAGTCACAGTCACTGTTTTCACTGTACAAGATGTGTCGTTTTCCAATAATTTTACAATAACTCCAATTGTAAGATGCCGCAGTTACAAAGGAAAAGCTTTTGTGACAAAGTGCAAATCAACTTACTCTTTTTAAAACTTCATGCCTACCTTTACCCATCATGGAGTACACAGTAACATCAGAGATGCCAAATTTATTTAACCACGCTGACAAGCACTGCTTTGTCCCTTTCTATGTTTCTATTGTTAATTGCACAACATTACCATCTTATTGCTTCAGGAAATTATTACATTGAAAAATAATTCATGGATAAATATATGAAAACCAAACCTAGGTAATGTCTTCCAGATTAGGATTGTAGGGGAAAAAAACCCTATCTTTGGCAAGGTGACCTTTTTTCATCACAGCAATATCTTGAAGTTTTTTTAATTGCAATTGGCTTCTCCCCACATAGATCCAGAACCCATCCATCAGTTATTGCACAGATTAAAAAGAACCGAAGCATAGTGTTAAAATTCAGCTCATGGGAAAATAGGAGCCCAGAAAGACCTTTAGCTCGTGGCATCTCCACTGAAGAAACGCTTTAGCTGCACAGTGATAAAATTAACAACTCATTTACCTTGCTTTCTACCACTGGAGAGCAGAATGGAGGCACAGAGGAGTAAAATGCCAGCGGTGGGTGATGGTGCATGGGGTGTGCATCTGCCTGGGACACGCAGAGTGGGGTGAATTGGGCAGTAGAGCTTCTGCTGCTGCAAATTCCTGAATCCTGTGGGAGAGCCCCTCAGCAGCACAGCTCCTGCACCTCCTGCCTGCAGTGCCCCCAGGGACCAGGCACACAAACACCTTCTGTTCTTGCAGACTGGTCTGGGTAACAGAGATGGCCTCCCTTCGGGGGCAGATTAACCCTGAGGTAGTTAAATGCCACAAATGATATGCAGGAAATTCATCTCTAATGCTACAGAATCAGAGGGGACAAATCAGTTCCAGGAGGGCAGAGAGTCTGAACTGAGAAAAAGGAACACGGCTTTAAGAGCAGAACCATCAGTTGAAATGCTAACACTTTATAAAAGGCCAAAAACTTTCAGATATGACCATATTTGAACCAATACTGCCCAGGTAAGAAACAGCAAATGGTATGAAATTAGAACTACTTTTTCTGCTGTAGATACAGAGCATTTCCACAGTGATAAAAATACTTTCCTTCCTTATCCTCATTCCTTCTTGAAGTTCAGTCCCTTTTTTTTCCCCTCATAAAAAAATCCCATAGTTCAGGAATTAATTGACAAACCAGAATGGTTTTTTCTCCCTTTGTTAATGGGCCTGTTCTCACTTTGCAAAATATTGTGGCAATTTAGAAATTATTCTTTACATTGACACAGTGCTCTTCTACTTAATAATGTTTTATTTCATTGCTGGAATTTTCTACTTCCTTCAAGTCCCACTTCAGTATCCCTTGAGTACCACTATTTCACTCCATTCTGATTTGGGGTTCTACAATTCATAGAAAAAGCATTAATTTTCAGTTTTGTCATCAATTCAGTGTCAAACACAACCAATCACTCCACCCTGACCCCATTTGTGGTTGGATCAGTACTTCT
Source organism: Sylvia atricapilla (assembly GCF_009819655.1). Lineage (NCBI taxonomy): Eukaryota > Metazoa > Chordata > Aves > Passeriformes > Sylviidae > Sylvia > Sylvia atricapilla. Next base: position 5,859,813 of record NC_089160.1, read on the forward strand.
CCAGTTTCTCCAGTAGTGAAAGGTAGAAGTCATCCTTTGGATAAACACTTCCCTTGTAAGAATGAAATGGGCTGATTTACCACACTTGTCTCCTCCTGCAGAGCTACAACCAACTTCCTAGATCAAACTGCTTTCAAAACTTGCAGTATTTTGGAGGCAGCCACCCCAACATTGAGGGAGGACATTTATTCAAATATGCAGAGATTTGGCCCAGAGCTTCATTTATTTTAGGTTTACTTCCTAAGATTCATGGGACCAGTTCTAGTTTGAATCTTGCCTTTATTGCCACTCTCTTATCCAGAATGCAAGTCCAGCCATTTAGGAAACTAAATCAAGGTGTGACGTCCCCAGTATTATTGTGGGAGGGTTCAGGAATAAATGAGCATTTTAGAAGGAAAAGCTGTGGGAATTTTGTCCTGCTTATCATCATTTCCCCTACTCTTATGGTGTATCTGTCATAACTGCATCCTTGAAGCTTCAGACTTTCCACACTGGCAGCCTCATTTTTAAAGTATTAAAGTGAATTTTTATTTCACTGGAAAGGGAGAGTGTTTCCTTGCTTATCTTTCAAGGTACAAACACCTTCCACCTAGAAATCTTCTCCCTCCACCTGACACAGGGGAAATCCTCCACACCCAGAAATAAGGTCAACCCTCTCCTCACCAGGAATTTTGCTTTTCCTATAATCCAAAGCCAACGTAATGAGAGGCAGTGTTCTGGAGTGGCCCTATCTGTAACTTTATTTTATACTGTGTGAGACAACCAAACCTCTTTTTTCTAGGCTGGAAAATATAATCATATAAAACTCTCATGGTTTAAAAACCAAAATAACTCAGTCAAGTATAGTTATAAAAATAAAATACACTTTAAAAAGAAGTACCAGTAATGTCCTCATGCTGTATAAGACCTAGAACACAGATAATAAGTGGTTATCAAGATTTTATTGCCATATATATTGATACAAAAGTTCAACATGCAACACATTTAACTCTCTTTAAGCAGACTGAAATAAGTCCTTAAGTAGAATGACTAGAGAGAAATCCTTCACAAGTTTATTCACAGGGGTAAAGCCTGACCTCAGATGTACTTACACTGCGCAACACACATCAAAGCAGAGGAGCCCAGCCTGGCACAGGAGCCCGGATCGGGGGGATGAGGCACGTGTGTGAGGTGTCTCCTCAGTGCTCATTAAGGTTTATTGGCGGTGACAAAGCTCTCTGGCAGCACAGGCCCCTGTTTCACTGCTGCAACTGGGGGTGGCTTTGGCCCCCTGACTCCACAGCCTTTTCGGTCAGGGGTAGTTTAAGTTGCTCTTGCTCCCCACACACCATTTTATGGATATTCATATTGCTGTATTCTTCGAGGCAGGGGTCAGCACAAGGTTCTTCTGCTAGGGAACAAGCTAAAGCACTGTGACAAAAGACACTGATGGCAAATTCTTCTGGGAGCTTTGCTCTCCGTGCTGGGCCAGGACTAACACTGTTCTCTTTGGGACAGCCCATGCAAGACAAAGCAATAGAAACTCCTGCTTTTATGATCCTGCCCTGAATTTGATGTTATACTTCAAAATCTATCTAAGTTATGAAACTTTTATGCCACCAATTTTTCTCTTTTCCTGGTCTAGGCTCTTTGGAGACAAACTGCCTGTGGCATTTCTGCAAACCTCTCTGTTCTTGCCCAGCCAACATGTACTCAATTAAAAATATATTAATAGCCACAATCCTTAAATACACTCATTTAACAGAAAAAGAGGGTCAAATGGTATCTAATCTTATGGACCACTTTTTTTGAGTAGATATCAAATGCTTGGAGAGCATTGTAAAGATCGGGTTGTTTCCTAAATAGTAGTGCCTGTGCTGATGTTGTTCTTCGTACTTATGAGTTTGTTCCCATTCGTCTTAATTACAAGTGAGACTTCAAATAAAACAAATTAAATTCTGATGAGGTATGCAGCTCTTAACAAAACTAATACCCTGCTCACAAATGCCATGCAATTTATGAGTAGTGTCCTCTGGGTAACGACCAAGACAAAATGCAGAGCTACAGAGACATAAGAAGTTAAAGCAGATTGGCCTAAATTTGATTCCTGGTTTTTGTTTGTTTGGTTGTTGTTCATTTGTTTGGGGGGTTTGTGTGTGTGTGTGGTTTTTTGGTTTGTTTGGGATTTTGTTTCTAATTCTGTACGGTTTTGATAACTGTGACTAATCACTGGTCTTTGTATAAATATGGGGAGAAAAGGCAGGATTTCCAGGGTCATCTTATTTCATAAACAGAAAAATACATAGGTAAACTTCATCAAATATGATCTGTTCCCAGAAATCATTAATTTATTAACTGCTGCAGCAATCTCATTTTATCAGCCATTTCCTTGCGTTGCTGGTGATGGGTATATGAGCAACACATGATCATTCTGCCAGAAATAATGTGTTACCCCTTTTTCCAGCCCTGTCTTAGCCAATTCTCTCCCTCCCTTCTCTTGGTTATGGTTTGATATTTTAATTTCAGCAGTTTCTGGCTCATGGAAGGTTTTTAGTTGGGTTTATCTTTTGAGGGAGCAAGGGGGAGGGGGAGGAAAGTTCAGTTTATAAGCTAATGATCCAACCCATTTCCCCTGTCCCGTTTTCAGTTGTTACAGTCGTATACAGCTGCCCTCTGCAAATTAATATTACCATTGCTATGCTTCAATGCTTTGTATTTCCAGCCCCTTTAAACCTCTTACTTTAGAACAGTGTTGTGCAATAACATATTGAATAAATGAGTAACCACTTCATACTGCTCTTGTATTTATGAAAAGCCAGAGAAATTTCTTTTTTTGACAGTGAATGAGAAATTAGATGTACTTTAAAGGCTTCTAAAGTGTATTTTCAGTTGCTACCAGATGAAATCAAAGAGGCAAAATTACCTTTTCCTACTTAAATATTTCATTGATTTTTCTTAGAACACCACGCTTCCTCCTCTCTCTCTCTCCAAGGTGTGCACGATGCTTCCCTGGCTTGTACCGTAAGGCAAACTTTACAGACCTAGACCTCATCACAGGATTTATAAAGAATCACCCGCGGTTATACTGAATGCATTTTAATGCACATATCCTACCTGTATAGTCTCCTGCCCAGGAACTTCATAACAGAAGAAGTGAATTTTATTCTCTGCCTGACAGGCCTGTCTACAAGAGCTGTGTCTGCAGTGCTAAATTACACCCACATTCTGGCTGCCCCTGGCTTCACACACCCCGTGCACATTAATTGGTGCAACCAGAAACAAAATTGAGAAAGGCATGTGGGACTGTGCATGAAAAGGGGGGCACACTTATTGAAATTCATGTATTGCTCTGCTTGATTCCCCAAGCCACACGTGGGAACGCTCAGCCAAAGGCAGCTGCATCACTGTCTCAGGGAGAACTGGGGCAGAACAGTTGGTTTCACTGTTGGTCACAGCTTTTCAGACGTGCAAGGCATAAACCAAGAACCTGGCCTGTTGGGTTTCAGTGTCTGCCAACACAGAATGAAATTCACCTAGAGCTACTGTGGCAATTGTGGACCAGTTGATGTGCAGTTATTCAGACCCCAGCTATTTTCTAAAAGTAAAATGCAAAGCCTTACCAGCTCTCATCACATAAAAAACAAAATAAGCTTGTGCATTCCTCCAAATTGAGATCAAACTGTGTCCCTCAGATGTGCCAACAACCTGCCCAGCATTTTAGTGAGGAACTCCTTTAGTCTCTCCAACACAGAAACAGCAAAACACAGCATTTTCAAATAAAATAAAAAAGAAAGTTCCTACTGCAAAGAAGGACTGCGCACAATTCCAGCAGCATCCATGTAAGTGTGCATGTGTGCTTTGGCTCTCACCAAAGCCTTGCACAGCCCTTTGCTGGTGCTGCTGCCTTAGAAGCACTGGTTATTTCAGCAGGAAACTCTGCACAGGGCCATCCCTACACCACAGCGGGCTTGAAAAGAAAGATTCTTTGATTTCAACAGCCCATTTCTTAATTCTTAGCAACTGGTGTGCCCTGGGATCTCCATTCCAGTTGCTCCAGTGTAAAACCACTTTAGAGGGCAGATCCAAGGCTGGTCTTTCAACTTGCAGAAGCACCTGGACTCTGTCCAGGCTGGACTGGGTGGCTTTTGCAGTTTGGAACTGAAACAAGGAGGGAGCTGCATTTCACACAGTTTCACTGCTCATCTCTCTGAACCTGACAGAATACAGCCCTCAGGGAGAGTTACAAGTACACTTTTTTTTCCCCTGGTTAGATTGAGTTTTGCAAGAGCAGATAACTTTTTAATATTTTAAAATACATTTTGAATTACAATTGCAATTAAGCAAGGAGATTTTTCCCCCCATAATCACATAAAATGGTCCAAGCAATTTAGTGTTCTAATTTTTATATTCATAGAGCAAATATTAGACTGTCCAGTTACATTATTGAACAATAGATAACAAACCTGGGTCACGCTGTATGCTCTTTTTAAGAAGACATATAATCACAAATACTGAAAAAATATTCTTCTAAAATTACAGGGGTTTTAATATAATTTTTTTTCTGGCTTCAAATTGCAGTTCTAACAGGAGAATAAGCCATTTTTTTTTCTCAATATTTTCAAACCACTGCTTTCAGTACACTGCAACCCTGAGCTGAGACAACCACATATCTTCAAAGTAGTCAATAATATTCTGTATTTATACTTGACCCCTATGAACCCATAAGTCCAAAACTAGAGGCCAGGTGTAAGATTATGCATGAGTTTCATCGCTAATTGAAAAAAATGAAGCTAATTAAACATATATTTGTTCACCACAAGTTAGGAAAAAACATCATTCTGCCACTCCTATTTCAGATCCCATTGCATAAGCAGTCCTTACAAACATCTACTTTGTGATAAATTGTGGGTTTTGAGGATCCCAAACCCCCACATTTTCCGTAAATGTTTCCTTGAGCACTCTGCATCAGTTGTGTGCTCATACTGAACTGGCTCCTATCACGCCACATTCTTCAGGAAAGCAGCTGCTTTTCTGTCTTTGGTGTTTAAAAAAAAAAATTAAAATGAGACTTAACACTTTTAATTAGATGTTTAATTCATGCTTTTGTGAACTCTTTCCTTCCAATCTGAATTTTGCCACACAACTATAACAGTCTTTCCACTGCCAATTTTTAATATATTTTTTTTTTAATGTTAACTCAGTGTCTCCAAGAATGTGTATTGCACAATTTGGTAAAGAATTTGAAAGTGAAAGTCTCATTTGTGAGTAAAGTAGGAACGCCTAGTAACTGGCACAAGCTGTGGCTGTAAAAATATGCAATGTTCAGAACAAAAACCCCTCCAAAACCAAGGAAACAGTTTAAACATGTTTCATAGGGCATACAGTAAATACTAAGTTTAAGGGACTAGTTGAAAGAGCAAATTGAGCAGAACATGGCTCTTACTGATGAGATACAAGTATTTTCCTACTTTTGTGGTTTCACTTTTAAAGAAGCAAATGCAGAAATACTCCTCAAAAACCCAATGAAATGGAACTCAGCCATTCGAAGAAGGTGGCAAAGAGGAGGGAGCTCAGTTTTCACAAGGAGCTTCCTCCTCCCACCCCTCCTGGCAGTCAGCACATTCACATTGCTTTCCAAATCCTTCAGGAGCAGCTGAGTGTCACCCAGCCAAAGGATGTTCCCATTAAGAAAGCAGCACATCCCATACCTTCCTCTCAGCCGTCAGTTATTGTTTCTCATCACAGGATGAGGGCGAGCAGGATTTGGCCTCTGCTCAGGACAGTGTAATGGATTATCATTACTGCTAATGACCACGTTCTGCAGGCCAACAGTCCTGGGTTTGCTGCACCTGGTGCTCAGGCCTCAAATGAACAGCCCTGTTAATCCACTTGCTAACCTGGCAAACCTGCTCACCCTCCTCTGAGCTTCTTGCACCCATGCAGCCTCCACTGTGCAGGTTTGGGTGAGGCTCTTCAATCTGCAGACTGCAACTGGGCTCAGCAGCAAAGCCCAGGGCTTGCCAAGACACCAGTCCTGAGCTGGAGGCAGCTTCTATTCCACAGTGGAGGCAGAATTTTGAGGACTTTCTTGAGGTACTTAAGGTTGTTTGAAACTGCTGATTCTTCCTGGACATTAGCACTCTCCTTCAGAAAAAGTATTTCTACATATATGCTCATATAAGATTAAATTACCTTTGGATAGGTTGGCTGAGAGTTTTCTCATACTTCTAAGAAGCGACCTTAACATCTAAAATCAAGGTAGGCTAAGAAAAGTACAGTTCTGTCCATAAAATATGCAGTGTCCTAGTGCACATTGAGAGTCTGAAAACCCCATCAAAACAACTGTGATCCAAAAGTTGTGCTCAAAGCCTGGCTCTACCAGAAGTGTATTACCAGCAAAAGTTGGTGGCCATGCTTCTTCACCATTCCTCCTTTTGTCCAGACCTGTACTTCAGCTGGCAGGTTCTGAGCCTGCACTCAGATGTGAACTGTGAACTGTGAATGTTTGGGCTGCAGAACTGACAAAACAGCCAACAACTGCAGCAGAAACCTCCCCTCTGTCTTAGACCAAAGCACGTGGCAGGGACATTGCTGCTGAGTATTACCTGGCCTTGGATGCTGGTAAATATTGCCAGCAGAACTCCCAAGTGCTGTTTATCAGCGTGGGCACTCACAGAAGGTGTCATGATGTTATCAGCATCACTAACTGAAGGTAGGAGAAATGTGACAGTGCAGCCTGGGCAGCCTGAGAACACACAGGTTGATCCCTTCCTCTGATCCCTTCCTCTCCCTGGAGCAAGGTGAGTGGGTCACTACCTGAGTGGCCACATTTGCATTGCTTCAGGTAACACCTTGGGTGACAATTTGAAAAACACCCACAAAAATCTGTATCACAAACAAACCCTTAAATAACCAGAATCTTCATTTTGCTCCAGGTAACTGGGCAAAGACCTGCTGCATCAATAATTCATTTACTTAGGTATTTACTTCGGTCAAGTTCTTGGCAAAAGCGAGGTCAAAACCTCAGCAGGCAGTGGGGGAGATGCTGCAGAGCTTCAAAGCACCCAGTAGAGATACACACGTTCAGAGGTTGGCAATCAACCCCTCCCTGCAGCTGGTGACTCTGGGCTTGTGAAGGCACATTGTGCACACTCACAAACATCTTGAAATTTTGGCTTCTTCATCTGGGTGGTTGAGTTCAGAAAACCACTCCAGACACCTCTCAAACGTGTTTTCTCAACCGGGAGCCTAGTTAAGTCACTTCAGGGGGAATTGAAATCAAAGATGGTTTTCTGCATCCAGCTGAAATGGATTGTTTAGTGATTACAGAAATATAACCCTTCAAGAGAGCCCGGGGTTCTGTGGAGAGGTAAAAAGGCTGGGAGCGGTCTGCATGAAAGAGAGTAAATAGTTTTGTGGGGGGAAAGGCATTTTTCTCTTTTAGCACAGCTACTAACGAGATAGCAAGAGTGGCTTACAAGGAAAACATGCAAACATTAGGATAACAATCAGCTCGCCATCAAAACCAAATCCCCCAAGCTGCTTGTAGGATCACGGTGGGAGCGGTGTTGAGTCACCACCTCCTTTGCATTCCTCCGGGAACACGGAATTCCCAGCACAGGGAGCTGCAGCCCCCGGCCCGCCGCCGCTTGGAGGGCACATCTGGAGTGACGCACATCTGGAGTGATCCACAGCTGGCTTCCAGCCACCTCTTCTTCCTTTGTCTCCTCAGGAAGCACTTCCCTGCCCCTCACCCCGGTGAGGTGGTTCTCATCACACATGGTTCACGGCTTTAATTTGTGTGTATAATTTGTGTGTGTAGGGAGGTGTCATTAGCTGGAGGAGCCCTCCCTGGCTGAGTGTGTTTAAGGAGCTGTTGCAGCAGTTCTAGACTGCCTGATAACCTCGGTGACACCTCCCCAGGAGGTGTAGTAAACGCGGTGCAATTTTCTTTAGAAGGGCAGGAACCTGCAAAATAATTAAATATGTCAAGTCAGTCCAGTGTGTGGAGACCCCAGGGTAATTTGCTTCCCTTTATAAACCTGAACTTGATTTGCTTACCTTCTAGATGAACCTGAACACTGGCTTTCAATTCTCATGGCCTCTTATTTATTATTTTTTAGACAGTTCATCTCTCCAGACACAAATCATAATTGCCAGAGACTGGAGGGAAAGAGCCCCGATTCAAATGAATACATACATACATATGTGTGTGTGCACGTGTATATTAAACTGCTGCCTGTCAAAGCTGGAGGGAAGCTTTTAAATAAAGCCATGGAGAATGTCAAGCAACATGTAGCAGCCTAGCGAAACACTAAAAAACCTGTCCTCCCTTTCGTTTGGCTCCTGATTTATGTCAGGCTGGAATAAATGATAATAACACAAGGTTATTAGATTTTTTTTATGATATAAATATGAAGTGTATGCATTTAGTAACCTTCAGACTGCAAAACACAGATGGAAGTACATCCATAAGTTCCAAACCACCTCATTTAAAACTTAGGCAAAGCACACCAAAAAGAGAAAGCATGAGAAAAAGACTCAAGTGTCAGTACTCTCCCCGAAGCACAAATTTTCTCTGTGAGCCACATAAGCACAAAACTGCTGGAAGGCAGAGACTGGCCCGTGTACAAAAACGTCAAGCTCATGTTTAATTTTCACCAGATCTTAGGCAAAACCTCCTGCACACAGATTAGTTGGACAGTTTTGGGAAGGCATTACCCCACCAGGCCATGGACACCCTCTGTTAAGGACAGTGAACCCTCTCAGTCCCAGTGGCCGCCCTCCTCCTGTGCTGGGGAAGAGGTGACACGTGGGGACAGCCTTGAGAGGAGGCACCCACCTCTGTCATGACATAGCCCCAGACACCCTGCCAGGGTTTTTTGACTCACTCACATGCACACATGTGGGTATTGGGGTGTCCATGGGCGCACAATGTCTCTCTGGCCACGTAGTTTCCTATCACCTGTCTTGGGTTGCAGTGCAAGATGTAACCAAAAGTGTAAATTCTATTGCCATCTGTTGAAACTAGTCAGGGAGTGTTTCTTTACCTCTTCCATGTTCGTTATAATTGATATATTGATTACATGGTGTGAATTTGCTCATAACTCAGGGGGGTGTCTTCTGTTAATGGGCAGCTGTTCAAACCAGCTGGGGCAGTGTTTTTATCTCTCCCAGGACCCATCCTCTCTCCAGGGGATATCTGCTGTTAATGGGCCATCCAGGCTCACTGCAGGGCTGAGACAATTCCATCATCCCATTGGGAGATGCTCCACCCAGGGGGAGGAGCCCAGCATTCCTTCCTGGATAAAAGCTGAGATTCAGAACACCAGCACAGCCTGTTTGCTCTGGATTCCCAGAGGAAGATCAGACCCATCTTACCACCACTGGATCTTCAGAGGAAAACTCCATCCTGGTACAGGATCATCTCTGCTCCAACAGAACCACATCTGTCACTGCAGGATTGCAGTGGATTGATTGGACTGCTCCCAGCACCCTGACCAACAGGGTGTCTCGTTGTATTCTGACTCTGTCAGTGTTTTCTTTTTGTTTGTTTAGTTTTTTTGTACTATAAAATTTTTATTTTTATTTTTAGTTTCCTAGTAAAGAACTGTTATTCCTATTCGCGTATCTTTACCTGAGGGCCCCTTAATGTCAAAATTATAATTGGGAAGGAGGGGATTTGCATTCTCCATTTCAAAGGAGGCTCCTGCCTTCCTTAGCAGACACCTGTCTTTCCAAACCAGAGCACACCTAATCATTCTCCTCACTTTCCTGGGTGGGATATCACTATAAAAAAATTCTCTGAACATAAATGCTGTTAGTGAAAGCAAACCCGTAGTGTCAGAGAGAGTGCTTACTTCAGTGGCTGCAGATTAAAACACTCCAGTTAGTTCTTTTTATATTCAGGAAAAAAAAATTAGCCCATAAATTCTTTTATACTTTCAGGGAAGATATTTTTGGAACTGCAATAAATTTCTCATTACATATAATACAGTACTGTCTGATTATTATTTTTTTATTATTTTTTACCTAAAATTATGTCTAAATGGGACAGTCCAATTATGTCTGATTTAATGTTCTAATGTAATCCTGTGTGATTATCAGAAAGGTCTCAGGTTATTTAACAAGTGACATTTTTGGATTTATTACAAAAGCGATATTGGAAGTTTAGGATCTGTAGGGAGCCAATTAAACTTTCCTGGACATCATCTACTTGGCAGTGTCCTCCTGCCACCAATATAGCCCCTTGCCTGGGAAACTGGAGTTTACTTTAGGGCTGTATCCTTTCAGAGAGCACAACAAGAAGACTAAGGACAGATTTCAGTTGGTGCCATTACTGACCCTGTCAAAATGACCCTGTGGAAATAGTCAGGTCCCCTTGTCTTGTGGTATCCCAGAGAGTCTATGCCAAGGAGAGAGTGGGCCTGAGTAAATATGTAAGTGAATAAATCTTACAAGCCAAAGATGTGAAGCACCTGAACTGCGTTTACTTCCTTTTGCATTAGTCATCACACAGCTCTGTGTCTATCACTGAACAAATATTCAATGATGTGAAAGCTGAAATGATGCCCCATCCATTCTCACTATTTCAGTGCATCTGTGTGAGAATCCACTTAAGGCAGGGCAGAATGCTGCTTGGAAAGTCATTGTGGCTGGAAAGGATGTGTGAAGAAGGTTGACCCTGGCTGAGCTGGGTAGGGAGCTGCTACAGCTGGCAACTAGAAAAGCTAAATTTTAATTGCAAATGAAGAATATTTGTTCAATGATAGACATGGAACTGTGTGATGACTCTGTTACAGAATCATTTTCAAGAGGGGAACTTGCACTTGAAAATGGATTTATTAGAAATTTTATAGCTCTATTTCTCATCATGAGATATTGATTTTTCAGCTCGATATAAATGAGTTAAAATAAAGAGGAAAAAACATCCTAAACTTTATCCTAGTGACCAAAGTGGTATTTGCTATGGAAGCCTTTTGCTCATACAGGCAAGCTAGAGTTGCTCAGTCCTGCCACAGCAGTCTTCATGTGCCAGGCCACACAAAGAAAGTTTCATATCACTCCAGTGAACCCACTTGCAGAGGTAGAATAGGATAAGCTTCCTAGAAGAAGTGCAATTTTAGCAGAATAATTCTGTTTATATAGCAGCTTTCACTGGTGCAATTATGATGACTAGATATTACACTCCTCTCTCCCTGCACCTGAGAGGATTCATTCCTGTGCCAACAAAACCTTCAGACCAGGCCAGAAGCAAAAGTTGAGTTAATTAGAATACAGATGAGCACTTTATGACTTACCTCTGTTTTGCCACTCTTATTACACAAGCAAAATGAAAGTCATCTCATTATGCTAAAACTGTACCAGCACTCAGCTTCCTGCTACTGGCTTCTAGCTGGAAACCTGCTACATTGATGGATGTAATGAAGAATAAACAGGTACAGACAAGGAGAGACCCAGGGAGTGGCCAGTCATCGCAGGAAATACTGTAATCTTTTGATCTCTTGCTGTATCCAAATCATTTCAGCATTGCAACTGAGAACAGCAGTATCATATGAGAACTCTCTCTCTGCCCTGATGTGCCTTGCAACCATTTTTATGTTCCCCTTCAGCCCTCAGAAGCCTTATGCCCATGTTATTTTTTTTATTGCTTGTTTGTTTTCCTCTCCTCCACTGCAGCCCAGCTCTGGCCCTATCAAGGCATAAAGCAGAGTGCACGACACACTTCTTCAAGGCATTCGAGCGTGAACTATTTTTCACTCTGGATTCCCTCTGCCCTGTTTTGCTCTGTAACTTTTCCCAGCGCAGTGATCAACCCAGTCCTCCAATCGGCTTTACAACCTCCCTGACAATCCTGCTCCATAGATCAGCCCAGGCTGCTGCAGGATCGTGATGGGTTTATGCTCCAGCCTGACACTTCCCACTGCCCCTAACTACCCAGCCAGTGGAAATCCCAAGGTTGTTTGTAAGCTGCTGTGTGTGATACAGCCAGCAGCCTGGCCTGGGTTGTAAATTTGATGTATTTCATACTTAAGTAGGACTGTCAACTGTTAAATCCATTCCTTGCTAAAAATAAAAGCTACATAATAAGCCTGATACTGTAGATCACTTTAAACCAGATACTGTAATCCCCACTTGAGACAGATACATGACCTATTAAATTAAACATAGATTCCCTGAAATTACATGCAGAACCTCTCTCAGATCAGACCGACTCCATTACTTTTCCCTGTAAATAGAAATATTGAACTTGTGTATATATTCAGACGTGATGTATATAGTCACTCACCAGCTTTTGTATATGCATGCTGCATTAGCAGAGGTGTGCCTTGAAACAAAAAACAACGTTGACAACATTTTCAAAGCAAAATACCTGATACCATCTTTCTAAATATGTACTTAATTTTATTAACAAAAATAGGCCTTGTTTTCTGAGCAAGTGACATCGATGGCAGCTGAGGAAAAATACAACCATCTATATTAAGGTGCCGATAAATTATTTTGAAGATGAACATTTGAAAGATTTTAACAACTGGAAAACAACAAAAACCAGGGCTAAAAACCTTGGGAATGCCCTTATACTTGAACAGTTCCTCTGTGATTTTTTTTACCTGGTAAAACGAATATTTCTGTAGATTTTGCAGCTCAATAAACTCTGTTGTTGTAGTTGTGTTTTAAAATTTTACCGCTATCCTCACTCTGTTGCTGAAGGGAAGCTTTAGTGATCCATGGGATGGAAATGTTGAGGAGATCACCAGGAAAAAACACAGCCCTGTAGTGGAAAGAGGATCTGAGCACACCAAGACTTCAGCCTGATCTCCCCACGGTTCCCCAGATGGCCAGAAGAGTGAATGCTGTCTTCATGTGGATCGCTGCAGAAGGAAAGAAACAGGTTATGTGTATTTTATGCCCGTGTGGCACTTATTTAGTGAGCTTTAGCACTGGACACTGCATTATATCATTATGTACAGGGTTAAAGCAGATTACTGCTGAGTACCCACACCCAGCATTTCACAGCTGCTCTCTTGCTTTGGCACACAATCAGGGCTTTCTTCCAACACAGCTCAGCAAAACTGCTACCTCCGTGTCTTGCAGCAACTCTCATTTATTTATTCAGATTTATCACCACACCTATCAAGCTCTTTGCTTTTACATGTTTCCTTTCTCTCTCTTCTTCTTCTTCTTCTTTTTTTTTTTTTTTTTTTTTTCTTTTCCCTTCTCAAACTTCACTTCCTCAGCTGTTTTTTCTCAGGACTTACCACAAAACTGGGACCTTTTCTACTCTGCTGGAGTGCAGGAGCAACTCTGCTATTTCCATATAAAGCTCCAAATTTGGAATGTCAAATGGAATCAACTGCATCTGAAACACAACCAGACAGCTGACCAAAAAAATGAATAAGCAAAAAAAACTAAGCAGGTTATGTGAGGCCACCATTCAGGTGGATGCAAAAAAAAAAAAAAAATAACACTTGTGCTTCTGGAATGAGGATAAATCAAGATGCTGCAGTCTGTAGCAGTATTGGAGGGGTAGTATTTTCCCACACAATAAAATGAAGTTCTCTTGAGCAATTCCTGCAGTGGATGAGTCATTGTCTGTCTTGGCTGGTTTATTCAGAATTATTTCTGTTCAGCAAGAATGGAGGAAAAATCCTATTCTCTCCTGTCTGTGAGCCCTTGGATTTGGCAGACCTGTGCTGATGCAATAAATTCCACAGCCCCACTCCAGGTACAGCCTGATGTCTCCATGAGTCCGTAGTTTTCCAAGCAGCATATCCATGTTGGAAGCAAGGAAGCTGAATGTAATGTGGTTTTTGTTTTGGTGGGGTTTTTTTGGGATTTTTTTTTTTGGTGGTGGAGGGGGGGAGGGGGTTGGGTTGTGGGGGTTTTTTGAGGCAGGGTTGGGTTTTTTGTTTGTTTTGTTGTTGTTGTTGTTGTTGGTTTTGGGTGGGGTTTTGGGGTTTGGGGGAGTTTGTGGGCTTTTGGGGTTTTTTGTTTTGTTTTGTTTTTATTTTGGTTTTTTTAGGGTTTTGTACTATTACATTTTTATTTTAATTTTCCTAGTAAAAAACTGGCATTCCTATTCCCATATCTTTTTGTTTGGTTGGTTTTTGATTCTTTTGAGGAGGGGAGATTTTTTGGGGGGTTTTATGTGTGTGTGTGTTTTGTTTTGGGTTTTTTTTTCAGGAAGCCCTGCTCCTGAGCACTGAGGCTGTCCAGGCAAGGAGCAGCAGCTCTGTGAATGGGGAACAGCAGCTGATGGCAGTGGGACATGTGATGCCTGCCTCAGAGGTCACAGCTTTGGGGAGTAGCTGTGACTGGGAGGAGCTGAAGCCATTCTTCTAGGAGAAAGTGTGAAGCCTGTATATTGGTGAAGCCACTTCAGGGATATGCTTCAGCAGAAAGACATGACAAGCTGTGAATTACAGTGCATTAATTCAAGCCTAACATATTGTCAAGTATGAGGCCAAAGGGCTAAGAGCCATCCATACAACTAGGTGTGAATTAATTCACACTGGTTCACACACTGAAGTGTCTTATTGTGATAATAGATTTAATACTCCTAAAATGTTATTTTAAAATATCTATATATTATTAATTAAGGTGTAAGACTTATGCCTCCAGAACACTGAATTATATCTCAATGAAACCATTGCTCAAAATTCTTATTAACCCAGAAGGTCACTCAATTTCTCCTGCCCATTTCATAATAATAAATAGTATAAACTGTTCTGACCATTCCATCTCTTTGTTACAGGAACTATCACCATCAAAAGGGGAATCCCTCTTCCTGTATGTAAAATTAATGCTCGAGTATGTGGTTGGATAAATGTTTCCTGCATGTAGATGTTCAGCCACATGTTTCTGGATTTCTCTTTGATAAGTAAGTGCTGGTTGCCTCTGAGTGATTATGTGCAAAACCTGTACCAGGAGGAAAGGTGCCTGTACACAAGTGCTAATCAATGAACTTTGCTACCCATCAATTCATATTTCCAAAGCACTTGCATTGAAATGAAAGTCATTATGGCTATGCCAATTAGTAAGAAAAATACACTGGGCTTCTGTCTCTTGCCAGTGGAGGTCAAGGTACTGTAATTTTAACAGGATGTCATCCAGAGAGGAGCTGAAAAACAGACTGGGTGGAGTCCAGCCCTGAGGAAAGTTTATTAAAGCTGATGGGAACTGCCTAGAGTAGGTCAAACTCATTCTCTTCTATCAGGAATGAGTTTGGTCCCCAGGGAACAGTTAAACATTAAATCCATTTCTGGTTTTTGTTTTGTTTTGTTTTTTAACTGAGACTTGGCTTCTGAGCTGTTTATAAGAGAAAATGATATAGTAAATTATGTAAGATAAATTATACAGTCTGGTAGTGTGAAAAATCTACTATTTGTAACTAATTCTAATTTTTTAAGCTACTGTATGTCATAGCTAAAGCAGCACATGCTATCACCGAGCTGTCTTCGAGATTTACTACTTGTGTTAGCGTTTCATCTGGACTTTGTTTAAAATGTTTGGGGGGCTTGAGCTTGTGGTGCTGTGAGCTGCATGCAAAAGGCTGGAAATGCCCTCCTGCCTTTGGGTGGTGGGTGGAGAAGTCTGCTGGGAAGGCAAACTGAAGCAAATGACCACCAGTCAGTTAAATGTTTCTCTGCCAAAGAGAGAGCTCTGTCAGGGTGTGACACTGGGACGCCTTGGTGAGGGTGAGGACCAGATTTTGTGGACCTGAAGCGAGCACAGGCAGCCAGATCTGAGGCTCAGTACTAAAGCAGCCGCAAGAACACGTGCCCTCCACACCCTGGCTAGGCAGTCCTCTCTCCTCTTAAGACAGAAGGCTTCCCACTAAAGGTTTTTACATTTTATTGATTTTGGTCTTTTATCTTCCTCTGCAGCAAAACCTTTCTAACAAGCCCCAACATTTTATGAGACAGTTACAGTGTTGTGGCCGCTGTGTTCCTTGCAGAGTACACCTTTGCTGTGCCTTTGCCTTACAAAGCAAGTTAATAAATTATCTAGTGATGAGCTCTGATTGCTTCACGTTCAAGCTGCTCTCTCCCAGAGGCTGTGTTACCCAAGATATTAGCAGGGAGAGCTGCTCTGACCTGGCTTAGTGGGCAGGCTGAGGTGCAGCCCCTGGAGCATAGTGAAACCTTTGTCTCCTTCCAGGACAAGGAGCAGAGCCTGAGCCACAGAGGCATAACCTTGGCTGTCTGTTGGCATTGCAGGCTGTGCTGCACAGTGAAAGGAGACTGTATCTGAGCATCTGGGAGAAAAGCCTATGACAGGTTTATTTGATATTTTTACTGGAGACCATACAATTACTGGAATACCTGGATTTATTTGAATGGAAGTATTATAGAAATATTCTCTCCAGTGGTTTCCTGCATGGAGAGGAAATTTCATTTTGCGGCCAAAATTTTGTCTAAGGGTCACAACCTCTTTCTCAATGCTGAAAAACTGTTGGAACTCTCCCTGTAATGAAATGAAAATCTTCCAAACAGATTAACCCCCCTCAGTCTATGGTGGAGGGTCCCTCCACACTGATGCTGCCTGAGGCTGGTTCCAAATGTTGGGCACTTTCTCATTGGAAAAGGCCCTGAGAAGGGCAGCATCATCACCAGGACCTGCTCTGGAGCTTGATGAAGGGCAAGACAGGCACATAAGGTAAACACGAACAGGAAAATGGATGTTAAGCCCATTTCTGAAGTCAGCAAACTCCTAATGAGAGAATATTTCTCCAACTCTTGTGCTGGCAGACTCTGGGGGCTTCAGAGAAAAAGCATCACAGCTACAGGTGAGGAAAAAAGGGGTGCAGGATCTTGGCTTGTGCAAAATACACTCAATGTTTGCTTTCTCGTGGAATTTTATCTGGCTGCTGTCTTCTGAGCAAAACCTTTTAAACATGCAAATATGTGGCTAAAAGGGGAATTCATAAGTCCCGGTCTGCACACTTTGAAGTGAAACTAAAAGTTTTGGGTTGGAAATCTCAATGACCTGGTACAGCCTCACTCTGCCACTTTCCTTTCCATGGAAGCAGCTGCCATGGCCATTTCTGTGCTAAAGTAAATAAAAACCACAAGCTAGGGACAGAATAAACCTGTCTCCCCCCACCCCCCCTTTTTTTTTAAATTTTGTTTTTGTTTTTGTTTTGTTTTGTTTTTTGTTTCCCAGCATCTGAATTGCCAGATGAGATCAGAGCTAGAGCGCACCTAGACCAGTTTCCTGTCTCTGATAGCAGCCAGAACCAGATCCCTTTGGATAAAGGCATAAGAAATCTCAGTTCTGGCAGAAAGAGAATAATTGAACCCTTCCCCCTGCCCCCCATGGGTTCATCTTAATCTCTAAGAGTGGGAAAATGTTTGAAACTTTGAGGTATGAGCTTTTACAACCTTTCCACGAGTCTCTTAGCATTACTTATCATAACTCTGGCACCTCTAGAAACTTGTTGTTAACATTTGGCACTGTGTGGAGAGCAAGGCACGTTGAAAGAGGAGAACAGGACTTCTAAAAAACGCCGAGGCACTGCTGGGATTATTGACTCAGGGACCTCAGTGAGGGAACATAACATCGGGTCATGTTTCCCAGTAATAACATGGGTGGTTGACTTCCCAGCATAAGGAAAAACTGGAAAAAATTGAAACTCATGTTGTTTTGGATCGAGCCCAAGAAGTTACTGGAGATTTACAATTAGATCATGCAGAAACTGTGGGCTGATTTGGTTTCATTTTTTTCAAACAGATGTTGGAGAGGTCACACAAGAGGTCTAGTGGAGGGCGCTATATTAGTAACTGAAATAAGTGTAGCTAATTCCAATTTAATACTGTATTTTATGCCTTACAATCACTTTCCTAAGTGTAAATACCGAGCATATTAATTACTGCATGGTAATTTTCCAGCCCTATAATTAAGTCGTTTTCCTTGAAAAGAACCTATGGAGTCGTGGTGCAGATTTTCAGCAGGCATTTCTCCCATTGCTGCTGCTATTGGCAGCAACATAATCTACCCCATTGTCATTGATGAGCTCTTCTGACTAAGAGGGAAAGTGACAGTAACATCTCTATCAGATCATCTGGAATGGGCCAAGTGCACATTGCATTAAAATATGAAGTGGAGAGCAGTCCTGTGGGGCCAAGGTTAACAGTTCCCTTCCATCTGTAATTCCTGTCATTCCTAGGTGCAGTCTGGAAGCTGTCACACAGCACAAGTGTTTGTGGAGGATACACAAATTACCAAAACTGCCCACAGCAAGACAAATGCAAGCTGTTCTGGGACTATTGGTCATTGTGGGTTTGTACAATAGAATTTAATTTTTGTCTCTGACACTGGAGACTGTCTTGGGCTGGGGGATGTCACGTGGAATGGTGTCTGATAGACTTTCTCAGATTGTTCATCTTACTTGCTGTCTCAGCTGGTCATTTCTGCTTTCCTGTGCTTGGGTACTGATGCTACCAGTCTGGCTCTACCCAACCATCTTTAAAGACAATTATTCTGTGTGGTTGTATCCTTAATTGTATCATGCAGTACCCAGGAAGCAAGCATGCTATTTTCTCTGCTGTCCACTATTAACAAAACCCCATATCACCACCAGCACTAAGCACTGCACTCACAAATCATATTACTTAGGAAACAATCTCATTTTCTTTTTCTTAAAAACAAAACAAAACAAACCCCACATAGAACAAAACCAAAGCATGGTTTTGATGTTCTCTAGTATTTTTTTCTCTAAATACTGGAGGACACAGGGAGCTCTAAGAAGCATAAAGCTCAGCTGCCCCTCCCAGAGCTCTCTCTGAATTCCCTGGGTGTTCTGCACACAGAACACAGCCCCAGCACATCCCTCCGTGGCTGACCCTCTCTTCCCATACAGGCACCTACCAAGAATATATTACCCTCCAGGCTTTTGGCAAAGCACAAATAAACTTCCAGAAGTTTTGCAGTGCTATCAATGTCCTCTCTAAAAATAGAGCTCCATCTCTCACTGGGTGGAACACCAGGAAGCCACCAGCACCTGAGAGCTGCCCAGCCTGCTGATGTGGCACTCCTTCCACTCTCTGCACTGAAGATCAGCCAACCCTTTCATCCCTCCATTAATCACCTCTCATTTTTGGGAGATAGCAACCACAAAATAAGCCACCTGGTTACTCTTTGGCATCTCTGAACTTCCTAGCAAGGCTGTAAATATTTGTGTTTCCCAAAGGAAAGGGCCTGGGGGGGGCTCCTGACACATTTTCCTGTCCCAGCCCAGTGGGGACAGCTGTGCCACGTAGTGCCCACTGTGTCTGGGGTGAGGAAAGGTTGGTGCTTCAGCAGCTCTGGGTCACTTTATAAAAGTTCACTGGGAGCTGAATGTGCTCACAGCCTTGAGGCTGAGGCTCAAAACATCTGAGCTAACCTTTAGACACCTCTGCTCTGCTCTGGTGTGTATTTAGTGAAGTGAAATGAAGACTATAGAATAATCAATCCTTCTGCACTGTGACGGGTCAATTGCTTATTTTAGAACTGTCTTGGCTGGTTGATTATTTAATTTCCTTGAAAGCAAGAAAAATAATCATTGTGAAAGTTACTAATGTACTCCAGGTGAAATGCAACTAAACCATTCATTCCAATATTTGCATTAGCCAAAATATGCTTGCGGTTTTATATTTTGACCCTTTGCTCCTTCCTTGTCACAAAATAATTATAAAAATGATTAAATGATTTGAAACTATTGAATTCTAATTTTTTTAAATGATTGACTTGACATTTCAATTCATTAGCTTTCAACCTGAATTGAAATTTGTTCCACGGTTCTTTACTTAATTCGTTAAGTTCCAACTTCTCTATTTACATGATTGCCACTAAATGAAGACATCATTAACCAATGCTTTAATTGTCATGCTTTGTATGCAGTGCACTGTGATAAGACTGTATTCACTGTAAAATGATCAAAACATAGAATTTCACTTTTATTCTCTTTTTCTTCCAAATTTCAATACAAATTGGGATTTTTATAGAGCTTTTATTTTTTTTTTTGTAAAAGCACAGGTTCATATGCACTTAAATAATGTTGATGGAATCATAAAGAGAAGCTGTAATTATACTGTCAAATTTCTTTTATTCCTTCTGTGCATTTCTAGCAATATTTAGAGCTGCTCTGTGTTTCCACCACTAGACAAACCAGATTTGATGGCAAACTGTGTAAATTAAATAATCAGTGACTCTCTCCATGCTGTGTCCTTTCCCAGTTTCTGAGCTCACTTGTGCTGTGGCAGACAAGCACCCCTGGCCCTTTGGTGCTACTCTTGGGGATGATTTGGGGTGAGTCATGTTCAGCCCCTCAATCTAAACCTTCACCACAGAGCTGTTGAGGGGGGATGTAAAGCCCACTTGGGCTCCACTGGGATAACTCTCAGTCTTCCCAGAGGTGAGTAAGTTTGTGTTTCTCCATCTCCTAAAGGTCTCTGGGGTGCACAAAGCACCCATCCCACCCCATCCCATCCCATCCCATCCCACCCCACCCCATCCCACTGTGGCCCTGATATTTCTGGGGCTGAGAGATTTTAGCCTGCTGGCAGCTGCTGACTTTTTCCCAAGGAAAAATTTCTCAAGAAAGCTTCTTCTCAAACCAATCCTGGCAAACAATTCTCCTCTCTCCAAACAATCTTTCTCCAGGTGGTGTTTTCTTGTTTCTGTGGTTTAACCAAAGGGATCAGAGAGGTGTTGTTCCTATTCACCAACCATGATAGGTCTGTATCAGAACATCTTATAAAAGGTAGTAAGAACTAGACAATGAAGCCTTTTTTCTGTGCTTTTTGCCTTCTGAAATATCTGGAGTCTCTCATCTTTCTTTTGTGTCCTACAACAACATCCCATCCCATGCTACATCATCCCCGTGCTCTCGGGGCAGAGCTGAATGAAGCAGCCCATGTTTTCTGCCATTTGGGCAGAGCACAAGGTGAACTCTGAGGGTTATCTCCAGACCTTTATGGATGATAAATGTACACAGGAGTAAAAACCACCCATGAGCAAGGGTGAGCACAACTCCCTGAGCGTGTTGCTGGACTGGTCAGTGGTGGAGTGGAGAGACCAAGCTCTGCTCTTCACCTTTTTGGCTTTTTTTAACCACTCACCCTGTATTTCCAGCACAGTTGTGCAGCCATCTAGTTACACACAAACCAGATTTTTATTAGTTCCTCTTACATTCAGGTGTTTTCTTTACCTGTGGGTTGAAACAGGCAGGTATTTTTTTATTTTTCAGCAGTAAATTTCCTACAGCACAGTGTACAAGGGCTGAGTTCTTCAAAAACAGGGGTATGGCCATGGAAAGGATCCAAGCTAATCAAATGGAAGAAATTTCAATTATATAATCAAACAGTTATATTTTAATTATAATTGTTGCCACAGGGCAGCCCAGGATTACTTTGTGTGAACTTCTACTTAAATGTTTATTTCTGAAGAAAAACATTACAAGGCATCTATGGCAATTTCGTTATTATTAAGAAATTACAAAGGATCTATAGTTAGGTAAGGGACCAGTACAATTACCTACATCATCTTTCAGAACAGTAAAATGTAATAATAAGCCACAATGAGAAGCTGGAGCCTCAGAAAAGAATCAGATGGCACTAAAAGAGATTCACTGACAGGGATCTCAGGGCTTACTGAGCTGTTATTTATTGCAGGGCTAGATTTTTTAAGCTACACTAGTGAAAATAGAACAACAAAAAATATTGCAGGAGAATTAATTGTACAGATTCACTCTTCAAGCCAAAATAGACTTCCAGGGAGTAGTCTTAAAAAGAAGTAAGGAACACAGAGAGTTTAACTCATCTCCCTAAATCTCCAGGGAAAACATCATTCCCCTGACAGGCGGCTGAGCATGACTCAAATGTCCCTCCTCTTTAAAATCCACATCCCACCCTCTTCTCTCTGCTCCTCTGGATGGTCTGGGAAGTTCTGCTGGAGCCCTCTGACCTCTGCTCCTGCCAGTGCTGTGTAAGAACACTCTGAGGAGTATTTTATTTATCAAAAGACAAGAATCTGGATCTTGAACAAGACCTTTGAGTGAAAGGAAGGCTTTCAGAGGGAACCAACCCACTGCCATTGCAATCCAAGTGGACAACAATTTGAGTATAGAAGGGAAGTGCATTTAATTTAGACTTTTGGTGGAGTTTTGTGAACAGTAGGGAGCAGAGCTCAGGCCTTCTGCTCCCTTCTCCATTCCCCCACTTGGTGCAGTCAGTGTGGGTTACCAACAGGTGCCTTTAAGGCTGGGGGCCATGGGCACTGAATTCCTGGATTCATTTCCTGAGTGCTCTGAAAACCTGCCCACATTCCATATTCCATATTCCATATTCCATATTCCATATTCCATATTCCATATTCCATCAGTCTGCAGAAACCCCAGGCCTTCATAAATTGTGCATGATGACAGAGAGGAAACTGCACCCCATGTCTTGCAGAGGACCTTTTTACCTCTTTCAAGTAGGATTGTGCTCCACGGATGATAAGGAACAAAAAAACCTGTGCCCAACACCTGGAGAAATTATACATTTTCTGAGCAAGGGGTGTACAGATTGGGAAACTAAAACTGCACTTGAAAAAAGGAAAGGTTTTATCCAGTAGCAGCACATGTACTTTGTTTTGGATGGGAACAGCAGAACAAACCTCTTGAGAAAGTTTTTGGTTTATATTTAGTGTTGCTCTTTGGGAACAAAATTGGATTAGAGAATAGTTCATTCTTCATTTCTTAACCCAAATTGTCATCACTCCCTACACACTTTTGCATCAGCAGCAGGATTTGGCTGTACTCTGGTCAGCCCTTGCTCAACCCCAGTGACTCATCTCCAGAACTGACCCATCACTGAGAGGCTTCAGGCCTTGGGGAAAACATTACATCTCAGTCCTTGGACTGGAACAGAGTTTTCCACTGATTCAGACCTTCAGGACTTTGCATCAGACCTTCAGAACAGTGTTTTGTATATGCACACAGGTCTTTTCAAAAATAAAGGTCCAATGGTGTTGGAAATCTTGTCAATATTTCAGAGTGGAACAAATTAAAAAGAGAAAAAAAATTAAAAAAAGAAAAAAAGAAAGAAAAAAAATTGGAAGATTCAGTTGGATGCACTATTTACCAGGAAGGGCAGAAAAGGAAATATAATATGGGCTCTTAATGTAAATTTTACTTGCTTTCTGCAGCAAGTAAAAATTAGAAACCACTAAAAAATGCTCTAATGGCAGGTTGAGGCCAGTCTTTGAACATCTCATTGCCTTGAGAAAATTTACATTTTGTGTTCAAAAATAATTGCTACCCTGAACCTTAACGTGTCTTGGTCTGTAGACTAACCTATGCAAGAGCTTCTGCTATTGCTGCTGCTGCTGCAAAAAAAAAAAACAATCCCAGGAAGGCTCTGGAAAAATTTCTGCAGATGGAGAAGCAGTTTCCTGATGGATCTTAATATCTTATTGACACTCCTCAACCACTGTATCTAACACATCAGCATCTGAAGTTTACTCACACTGAACAGGCTGTTTTGCCTCTTATGCAATTCTATTAGCTTTACAGCTATTGTTTTTCCTTGAACACAGACACTCAGAAAAGATATTTCATGTTTATAATATAATTTAGTCTTGAAAAGTATTTCTTGCCTGAACCACTGCCAAATAGCTGATAGTTTCACTTTACAGTTTCATTTAACATTGG
Source organism: Sylvia atricapilla (assembly GCF_009819655.1). Lineage (NCBI taxonomy): Eukaryota > Metazoa > Chordata > Aves > Passeriformes > Sylviidae > Sylvia > Sylvia atricapilla. The sequence continues at coordinate 5,883,469 of NC_089160.1, forward strand.
CTTTATATTATAGAAGGCACATAGGAGAAAGTGCATGGAAGTTTTATTGCAAGATTTTGCTCACCTTCTTCACATACAACCTTACATTTATCCAGGACAATCCAACTTTGGAAATCTACCCTGTGCAACAGCATCCTTTAATTACCAGGTAATTACTGCCTTCAATGAGAACTTTTTTTGAACAAGATCTGCTCAGCCTGGAGGAATAGCACAAACCAGTTACAGTTTCCCCATTTCATGCACCAGTCTGTCCCAGGCCCAGAGCAACCTTGAAATGATTTAAGAGTTGCTGTTGCCTCATTTCTGCCACCCTACCCTGAGAGCCAGCTCTCAGCCCTTCTGTTCCATCCCTTTTCTCCAAACAGTCCTCCTAAATCTCTTTGTGTGCACAGAGCCAGGTGCAAGAACCTGGTTTTAAAAGGATTTGAAAATGTCCCAATCCAAATATCGTGTGTTTCCTCTTGCCCTGGTGGCCTTGTGGTGTTTCCAAGACCACTTTTGCTGTCACTGTCCTACCATTAATGCCATGAATAATGCCACAATCTGTGGCTATAATGCTGTGCATCCCCTGGCCTTACAGAACAGCACACAGAGCTTTGCAGGTAGCCCTTAAATGCACCTTGTGTGCAAACTCTGGGCACGACATGACCTTTCCTCTGGAAATAACTCCTGGACCCACTCACCCTCTGTGCAGGCAGAACAGGCACAGCCAGTTCATTTACATAACCTCAGCACAAGCTTTCTTCCCAACGTTTGCATCAGACCAAACTCCGTGCATGGCGTGTTTTCAGGGTATAATCACACACAGGCAGCACAGGAGCTGTGATCCTCCCTGGGGAGGCTGGACCCAAAGGTGTGATTTGTTTTGGCTAGAGGTGTCCTGGTAAACCTGCCCCTGTGTTTGGTGCAGGGGTGGCCACCAGGCCTGTCAGACATCAGCCACTCTGAAATGTCTCTAACCACACTCAGGGCACACATCATTTCAGCTCTGTAGTTTTTGATGGACAGATGCTTAACTCTCTCTAAAAGCTGCCTCCCTTTCGAGGGTCTGAGGTCAGAATCTCTAAACTAATAGCTGGGTTTAGATATTTCAGCTACTTTAGGCCCATTGAGCAATTTTTAAATTTTATACATTTTGTGGCACTTGTATCATATTTACAATTTTTACTGAGTCACATTAAAAGACATTGAGAAAAGGTCTCTTTCATGTCCCTTGATTTCACTGCCTGTGGTTGAGCAGATCTTTGGTGTCCCAGAAGTGCTGTTTCACCACTCACATTGTGATCCCCTCACCAATAAAAGCTGAGTCAGCTTTGATGTTCTGGTGTTAATTGTTACAGCACATTGTGTCCCGCGAGACAGAATAAGGCACAACTGGTACATAAAGAAAAGAAAAAACGCCAGGACACTGGAAGGACATTTTGATACAACGAAAGGGAAAGCCAGGCAAGTGAGCCACATCTGCTCCTGATGTTTGGATTGGCTGATTAGTGACTAATACATAAAATAGGTCTGGAATAGAGTTTGAATAAACAGATAATTGAAAAATAGTCCACCCAAAATTGCCAGGCACAAATTTAGTCTGGCTAACCAATAGGGGTAGGGCTGGAACACATCACAAGGAACCAACTGATTTTTTCAGTGCTTTCTTTCCAAAATTTCCCATGTCACAGGTTTCAAATAAATCCCCAAATGGGATGAAAATTTTAAATGCCAGATTTTTTTTGCTAACTGAAATCAGAAGAACCGTAAAGGTTTAAGTTAATTCAATATTTTGGTTTCAGTCTTTTCTGTTACTTCATTCTACTTCAGTTTAACTCAATCACCCAAATTTCACAATAGAAAGTCATCAGTAGTAGGGATATATTTTGACAGAAATGTTTTCAGTTCTGAAATTCCATAAAACTGGATTTCTTCAAAAAAAAAATTTGGATTTGATAGATTGGCATCTCTCAAGGAATGTGAAATGAAATAAAACCTTTCCTGCAAATCATCTGCCCCATACAGTCCCCCATAAAGCAAAAATTTTTGCTTTCCAAAATCCGTGGGACCTGGATCCTTCTGCACAAGGATGCAGAGTGCAGACACCATTCCATCCCTTGCCCAAAACACCAGGAGACAACAGCAGAGCTTGGAGGGTAGGAGGGAGATAAACAGTTAAATAGAAGTGTGTTCAGCTAAATAATATTTTGCCTGCTTTTTTTTTTTTTCCTAAGTGATATACTGACTCATGCCCACTTTCTCTGAAGTTGTCCCTAATCCCTTTACAGGTTTAAGCTCAGAAAACTGGAAATATCTCTGTGAATGGTCCATTTGCACCTTCACCAGCCCAAACGTGGTGCTGCTGTGCCTCAGCCTCACAGCCCACACAAGCAACAGCCCCACATCCCACAGGTCTTTTATCCACCCACAGCCACGTGCCACCTTTCTCAGCCAAATTCTTCACCTACAGCTGAAAAAAAAATAATAAAAGACCATAAAAGAAGACATCTGCAGTAGCTTAGCCTACCTGGCATGACACAATCAGTAATGGCCACTGGCTCCTAACTCATCAGAGCACACTCCATTTCCATGTAATTGAGAAGCAGAGTAAGTTTGCACAGATTATATGGCTGGTTTAATGAAGTTTAGTAAAATGAGCTCATTAATGCAGCTTTCAAAGGAACTTCCATTTTCTACATCACAAGGCATGATTTTACAATCTTTCAGCACTGACATTAAAATCTCTCCGATTCTGCCATGCTGCCAAATCACAGAGTGCACGTGGAAACTCCAGAAGTTCCTCTAATTGCTTGTAAAATGCAATTACCATCCCCTGCTTATGTGAGATGGGGCTGTGACTGGTATTTCCCTGACTGTGGATGGGTCTGCTGCTCTTGCTCCCATTTGTTTGTTTCAGAATAGAAGGAGGAAGGCAGAACTTTAAAAAAAGTCTATCAGGAAGGTATCCAAATAGTTTCTAATGATACCACATGCATACACACAGACCTCCAAGGCTCTTCAAGCACCCCTAGTTGGGTATTTAGGGTATGATTTCTAATTTCTATCCCACAGTTGTTTTATCACAGCATTTGAAGTGCCCCAAGGTGCTTTTGAAAAGAGGTGTTCTGTTAGACTGTCAGCACAGCACTTCAGGAATGCAGGCAGGTGCTGCAGTGGAGGGCAGCACACAAACCACACACTGGAGTAAGATACCAAGCACAAAGGTTTCCTCATGACTCTCTAAGACACCCAGAAGTCAATTAACCTGCTTACAGCTTGTCTTACAAAACCCCAATCCATTGTTTTGATCAGAATCAAATTAATTTTTTTTCATCTCTCTCGGTGGCAGGATGGCACTTGTGAAGTTGTTTGTTATCAGGATGGGAAATGCCCATCGGAATGATAAAATGTGTCATCAGATCATTGGCCCAGGTATCTGCCATATTTTATTTGAAGCATGAAGCCAGCTGGAGGTGCCTAAATCTCTCCAGACAGCTGTTCTAAAATAAAGCCCACCTAGCTGCATGTAATGTGAATCAAGATAAGGCAGGGAGCTCAACAGTTTTGGAGAGAGCCATTGTAGGGCCTCACATCATGTCAACATGGAAAACAACAAAGGAAAAGAATGAGGGAAAAGAAAAAGATTGTACTTGAGAGAAGTTTTATTTTCTTGCCGACAGCAGGCAAACAGATGGGCAGATATGGTGGCAGAAAGCTTGTTCCTGATCTTTTTCTTATTCCTTCCTGCCATAAAATTGAGACATTTCCACACCAGTGAATTTATGAAAAAAAAAATAATCCAACAACAGAAAGGGAAAAGAGGCTTAATGAAGTGCTTTGAAGGAATTGATAGTGCTCAACTTACAAAAAATGTGAAAGCCACTTTTAAGGACATTCCATGTGCAGTCTCTGTCTGCCCTGATAGCCAACCACACCCATGGCAGAAGCACCAGACAACAACTGGGATGTTCCTTCTCTCCCCTCTTGAAGGGGGACCTGTCTCTACACAGATCTTCCTTCATCTTAGGAAGGTTTCATCCTGAAGCACCTTTTCCTTCTGTTGTGTCCCACAGGAACCAGGAAACTCGCCAGTCATGGGGAAGGAGTCATCCTCAGGAGCAAAGCTTACCCAAGACAAGAAGAGAAAAAAGCACTTTTGCATTAAAAAAGAACTGTACTCCCTGCCATGGTCTTTGGCTAAAATACTGGGGTCAAAGGGACAGCCAGTTCACTTTGGAAAAGGTAGTAATTATCTTTAGCTCTCCAAATAAGCATCAATCACTGCTTAATTAAGGCCACAAAGTAAATGTGCAGCACCAGACTTCTCCAGAGAGGAAAAGCTCATGTTGTGTATAGTTATTTCCTTTTCCTAACATGTGCTTTGGTTTACATCCACATCCAGGGGCTTGGGGTGACAAATAAGATCATTACTGGAAAGGAGTAAACAGCTCACAGAGAATAATTTACATGATTTAATACAGCTTCACTTTCTGTTCATAGAGCATATGTAAACAGACTGATTTTCTCCAATTATTCAATTGAATTAACTTGACAATATGTGTATAAATTAACTTGTTTACAATCTTTTATTTTGAGGATCAGCAGCAAAACACGATATCTGAGATTTAAACTTCGTTGGTCTGTTGGTCATTTTAATCACAAGAAAATATTTCTGTGTCCTCTTTAGATACTCCTGTAGTGAAAGGATGAGGAATCACCTTTCCTACCTTTGCTCAGCACCTCAAGCAATTCAGCTCCAGTCCTCCCCAGAACATGTGCATACTGCTATAAGTGGAATTTATGAGGACAACTATGGAATTCCCATGAATTTGAATTTCACCATGTCCTGGCATTGTGGCATCTATGAATCTATGACCAAAGGAGTTAGAAGAATTTAAAAGTAAACAGCAGGAATTTGCTGAACACTGAAAGGATTCAATGCCTCTAGTATTCATATTCCCCTTTATTGGTTAAAAGGAATAAAATGTGGCATTGTTGTTGGCAAAAAACGCTGTCTTTCTCATAAAAAGCCATTCAATCAGTCACTGAAAACCACATAACAGTAAGGCATCATAAAACAAAATAGATTTTAAATTATTCTCCAGTGACCAAGAGAACTAGCATTTTATCTCCTGAAACGTCTTTTGACATTTCTGCTCATTTCTTAGAACAATGAAACAATTCCTCTAATATTTTTTCAGATCTCTTAAATTTCAGAGCCATGAGAGGAAGGAGTTGCCCAGCTATCTCAGGTTCTCTTAGGTTTCTGCCAATGGCAGAAAAATTATGGGATTGAAAGCATGGAGCTAAAGATGATCCCCTCCTTTGCATCAACATCCCTCAAAAAAATCATAGAGAATTCTCCTGTATAACCTTGTGTTTGTTAAAGGTTCGTATAACCTCCCTGCTTTTGCTGAAGATCTTTGATAAATGGTGGAGGAGAAACCAAGAGAGCAAACAAACTTTCTAGTGCTGATGGTATTACGCCTCAGAGATTATTTAGGGTTTATCTCAGCACAGATGGTGATCCCCCAGAGGAGCCTTGGACCTTGGTGCCTCTAAGTGTTGTGCAAACACAGCACAGAGATGGTGCCTGTCCCACAGGGCTCCTGAGTAATCTCTTTCTGTTCAATTACCTTCATTCAAGTTCATTCGTGTCTTAAAGCGTTGTTCAGCATGAGCTGGGACATCAGCCTGAACTTCCCCAAAGTAAGAGCAAAGCTCTTAGTTTGGTGATTCCATCATTACTAATGTTATTATTGGTGGTGTTATTATTATTATTATTATTATTATTATTGTTATTATTATTATTATTATTTCACTAGATTTAACAGATTGAGGGAGATGGTGGGGATTGGTGGGAAGGTCACCTTTGATTTGGATGTTTCCAGCCCCAAATTGAGCACAACCAGGCTACTGTAATGTTCAGGAAAACAGTACAGAGTGGGTAAAAATGCACTGTAGAGGACCATTTCCAGATGGAAAACTTTAGCTGGGCATTTATGGTTGGATCAGAACTGTTTCATTCCAAAGAGTGGGTGAACATTGCCTGTGACCTTGCCTTGACCGTGGCCCCTCTTGCCATGGAATTGAGAAACTCCCTTCCTTGCACAATATAAAACTAACTGGAGAGGACGTTCCAAGTTTTCACCTCATTAGCTATTCTGGTGGAAAGCAGCTGTATAAAGAAATATATATGAAATCCAGGTGTGAAGTATTTCAGTGTCACGAGGCAGTTTCTAACTAGGCATTCATCATGCATAAAAATTGCAATTTCAAGATCACTACCAAAGCAAACAAGAAGGAACATCTTTGAGTGTGTGTATTTTAATAGTCCCGCTTGTAGAAAATGTTGGTAATGATTTTGAGAGAATGGACAATTTTCTTTAAGTCCCTGGATTCTCCTCTCTCTCAGCTGCTTCTTCTATTGCTCTCTTTCCATTCAGCACCAATTTGCTGATTTGCAATCCCCAAAGACATGTGTTTTCTCTTCTTATTTTACTCCAATTTTGGCTGGACCTCAAACCAGAGCCTGTGTGTTCTCCGCTCAGAAATTCATTATTAAGTACAGTCTAGTGGTTCTTGCATCCTGCCTTTTATTTTCCCAGGCCTAAATCCACAGAGGGACCAATAAGGCTGAAGTGGAACATGGGTGGAATTCAGGCATTTATGTAGAAGAGCATAATTCCTAAAACGTCCTCTATAAAGCCTAGCTGGAGTCCCCAGATATCTAAATTTGCATTTCTGAAGTCCATAGGCATTTAACTCGCCTGTCAAGAAGTGCTGCCCTCCCAGAGCAGCGCAGTGAGGTGGGGCCTCATCTGCTCAGGGGCTCTCCAGTTTGTCAGAGCACAGTTCCAGATCACTGCAGGAGCTGGAGCCAGACACCCACACCGAGCTGGTTGTGCACAGATGCAAATGAGTTGCACACAGGAGCCCAGCAGGGAGGGCAGCTTTGCTTTCCCTCAGCTGGGTGGTGGTGTCTGTCTGTCCGTCTGTCTTGCCCACCCCAGCTCTGCTCAGCCTCTGGCACAGCACACACGAGGTCCAGCCTAAACAGCCTTTCAGGAAATGGACTTTAGAACCCTGTCTCCCATCTTGCAGGAGGACCAGTGCCTCTTCTGGGCTCTGGGAATTCCCACTCCTAAAACTGAACTTGTCACTCCGTGCAGGAAAGCATTTCCAATTCCCTGTTCCAAAGGAAGAAAACTGAAATGTGTGTGAGTCAGATACCCTAGACAGGGGGAGGACTTTTACTCTGCACTCCAAACATTTTTCAGACATCTTACATTAGATTATCTTTGGAAAGGATAGAATAAAATTGGACAGGATTTACTTGAAGCACAGAGTCCCTCCTGCCACCTTGGGAAGCTCAGACACATTCTTGACAATCTTTCTTCTTGAATCATTCTTGACCAGTTGAGGGCTGGTATAAGTAAGTTTTGCTCAGTGAACCCCCTCCTGAGGTGCCCATCTTTGCCTTTACAAAGCATCATTAAGACTTCAGTTCATATTCCCAGCTTCCACAGATGCTCAGGCCCTCTCCAGCTATGTGCAGTGATGACAAGCATCCAAGGTGGAAAACATTTACAGGGATGAGGTTCAGTGCCATTTCCTCCTCCAGGTGAGCAGTCATTTCAGTGCTCTCCATCGACAAACAAGAAAGGAAGAGGTAAATGATCTCTCTCTCCCTCGTGTATGGCCTGAGATGGGCAGGAGTGTCACTCAGAAAAGAACAGGCCCTCTGTGTCTGTCACCAGCTGGACAGGCACATCTGGCTGCTGAGGGCAGATGTTTTGGGCTGCAGGTGTTTGGAGCAGATGCCTGCCTGACTTATGTGTTCTGGAGACTGGGAAACTGAGCTGTGCTGCGTGTACAGCAGATAAGGACAGATAACAGCCAGGATATTCATTAATGCTTCCTCTGAGAACATGACATAAACTAGGAAATTAGCAAATTGCCCTCTGACACTGTGTAAAGTCCTAAGTATTCAATCCACACATTTTAGGAGCTTGTTGACAGGCTGGAAACCATCCAGAAACATTTTTGCAAAGATTTCAGGGCTGCAGAACCCATCCTGCTGTTGGATACTCCAGAAACTCCGTCTGTTTAGGTTCTGCCACAGAAGGTCAGCGGATGAGTCACTCAAATAATCCTTATTAGGGAAAAAAAGCTTTAGTGGAGACACAGAAATTAGGTTTTCATGTAGAGAGAGGAAAGAAGTTTTTTATATTTTTGGTAATAAATAGTGACAATGAAGAGATATGGCTGTATATCCACAGATGGATCCCCAGCACCTGAATTCTTTAAGGATATCTGTTCTCTGGGATGTTCTCTAGGACACAGAAATGAATGGGGGCAAGTCTATGGCTCTGTGGTGCCCGTAATCTTAAGGTCATGTCAGTAGTTCAAGCTATTTTTAAGTACTTATGTATCTTTTGGGAGAAATCCTCAATTATTTGCACCACCATGCAGTATTTTTTCCGTCACGGTTTTACTTTGAATCTTTCAGTGAAACATATGATTTTCCATCTTGTTCTCCAAGACTGTCTTTTTGGCAGGGATTGCCAGAGTTTTTTATCCTCTGAGGATGTCAGAAGGTTCTGCATTTTGTCAAACTTTGTGGTAAATATCTCAAACATTTACTTTCCTGTTTTGCTGGCTGCTTCACAGATAGAGTGCAAGACCTTTTCTCCAAGCCAGTATATCATGTCCTGGTCCTGTAAGGCAGCACTAGGAATAATTTGAGTGGTTTCTATGGCAGTGAACAAGACATAATTTCAAAGAGTGAGGCTGGTAAAGTCATTAGTGGCTGTGCTTAGACAGTGTGGTGGTCAGACCCTGAGGATTTGTGTTCTGCTGCCCATCCCTGGTGCAGACACATCCCTGTACCCTGCTCAGCGCTGTCACCCTCACTCTGCCACTGTCACCTGCTGCCTCTGTCACATGAGCTGCACACACCTGTGTCATACAAGCTGCAAACCACAAGTAGGACAATTGTGGGAGGACACCAGTGGTGACTTAAAAAGAAGATAGAACTCTGTGTTATAACATATATGATTTTATCCTAAAAGTTTTGTTGCAGAGCCACACGTGCAAGTACCAATGCATCATTTCCTGAACAAGAAACAATGCACTTCAGATAACTCTGCAAAGCGGTAATGAAGATAAAATTTAATTTATTTCAATTAAGAAGGTTTATGAATTATTACTTACAAGCTTTGCTAGCAGCCATAAGAGTGATTGCCACTATCTGAGGCTTTTTTTCAACTCCAGCTGAGCCACAGAAGCAGAGAGTTATGAAAAGCTACCTGACTGATGTGTTGAGCTCTTGGATTTCTACCATGCTAGGACTGAGTGATCTTACAGCTTAGTAATGACAGGAATGATTACCTCTCAGGATGGATGTAATGCTACATTTCAGGGCTTAGATGCATAACTGCTTTCCTCTTATCATATCTCCCTTTTGTGCTCCATGTATTCTAGTCAATGGCACTGCAATTTCCCAAGCAACTCCTGCTTTCATAAGGAGCCCTGCTAATGACTCTGCCTTGCCTCATTTTCTCCCCAACAAAACAAATAGCTCCCCTGCCCTAACCAAAGCCTGGTTTTATTTTCCCTCCTTTATATCTGTGCTCTCTGTGATGGGTGTTAAAGCTATGGCTGTTTGCAAAATTTGGTGATTTCAGTACTGGAAAAGGAAAAGCTCCTCTCCATCGTGCCACAGTCCTACAGCCACCCCTGGGACCCTGGTGCTGGGCCCCAGCTCTGCTGCCTGCACCACAGAGCCCCAGCAGTGGCCAGGGAGGAGCAACCAGGCAGCACAAAGGTGAGGAATTGCAGCACAAAGGTGGATAATTGCAACAGGTTGTGAGGATCTGAATCAGAGCCTTGGACATGTGGGTCCTGGGGCGTGAAGGGGTTCTGATCCACACCCCCTGGTAAACTGGGGCAGGTGAGCTACAGAGTACAACCCAAAAGTAAAGTCTGTGTAAAAGCTGTGCTCGTGTCAGACTTGGATCTCTTGGCATGAAACTCCCTTTCCCTCAGCCATCCTGCAGTGTCAGATATTCCAAACACACTGGGACTGCTGCCTCACTTTCCCCCCCGTTTGCTATTTTGGACATTGTCCATGAGGCTTCAGGAAGCAGCTCCCATGCTGATTCCCCACAGATATTTATCAGACACAAAATGCAGTGCCAGATCTCAGAGTGCTGACAGCTCCCTCTGGACCAAGCTGGTTTGCCCTTGTTTGGGAAGGTGAACAGGGCTTATTCCTCGAGCCACTTGTTGCTCAAGGCAGGCACTGAGAGGCAGCCAGCATTCCTGGATTCATTCATGGTGATGAGGGAAATCTCCCAAGCCATGGGGTCATCAGGGTTGGAAGAGACCTTCAAGATCATCCAGTCTAGCTGTCCATCCAGCACCACCACCCCTAAACCACATCACCCACAGCCAGATCCAGACACCTCTTAAACACCTCCAAAAATGGTGACTCCACCGTCCACCTGGCCAACCTATTCCAATGTCTGACCACTCAAACAGTGAATTTTTTTTTCTAATATCTAATCTGAATCTTCCCTGTCTCGGCTTTAAGGCCAGAGGACCCCAGCAGTTGGAATCCGAGCACTTTGTTCACTTTACTCCTAATATTTCTCCTCTATTTTACAATGCTTTCTTATTTTCTCTCTTTCTCTACCGTGGAAACACATGGAATGTAATAGCTGCTATTTTCTTCCCCTGTTCTCTTCCACTGATGGCTATTTCCTTCCAGTAAGTATATTTCCAAAATGCTAGTATTTGTTTTGTATTTACTGGCTTTTTTCTTCCTTCAACATATGTCCAAATAAAGAAGCTGACAATATAAATGACACTTGCAACCTCATTTTTGTGTTCACTTCATGCAGAAAATATTCATACTCACGGTACACTTACTAAGGCACAATATCCCTTTAAATCACTCTGAGCGTAATATCTTTAAAGCACTGATTAAGTAGTTGCCCCTTTCAATGTAACCACTGCCTGCTAAGTGTGCTGTTAAATCAGCAGCTCATCAAATGGCCTGATGCTAGAATGAAACAAGTTTCTGATGGAGTTGTGCTCCTTCAAAGAACAAGCATTTTTTTCATCACCCTCTTAGTCACCTAATTTGACTGAGATCTAAGATCCTAATGCATCAATCTTGTTAATTCTCTTGCCAGTACATAAGGAATTGAAGCAATAAACCACAACCTGTTTGTAGTGTGTTAACATTATTATGTAGTACACCAGCTGACAGGAGCAGAGCTTTTCCATTAAACTTCAGCCAGTACAAGGAGCCTGTAGCTCTTGGGAGTGTCTATCTTGTCATGTCTTTTTTCTTCTCTCCTTTCCAAACCACTGATGACTCATGCAGACTGCTGACCCTTTACTCAGCGTTGAGTTTTGCATGGTGAAACTCTGCCATGGGCTCTCATTTCTATTGTGCTTTCCCTGGGAGTGATGCTATCATCTGTGTATCACTAATGCTGAGACTCCAACTCGAACCAGCAGGTGGGAAAAAGCCCAGGAGAATGATCAAAAAAAACTTCTAATGGGGTTAAAAAAAAAGTTTTTCCTCTAATCTGACTCCTCTAAATGGTTGTGCCTTTATTTTTTTTTCCTTTTTGTTTAAGCGTTTTAAAAAAGGAAACAACTCAGGCAAATAGCATCTGCTCCAAAATGTCAGCCACAAAGCTGAAGTTTGGCAAAGTTGTATACACAACTAAAAATACAGCACAGCATCTGATGACACGCGGCGTTGATGAACTGTAGCAGCTCACCCTTGACAAAACAGCTCCATCACAGAGAAAGGAGCTCAGTCTCAAAAGTGGGCACAAAAAAAAAATAAGGTGAGCAAAGTGCCCTGTGAAAGCCTCAGTGAGAAGTATACAGAATGAAAAAACATAAGAAAGGTTTTGAATGGGAGCTTTGTCTGAGCTACGGTGTTCCAGCCCTTGGGAGTCCTGGTGGTGCTGATGCATGGCAAAACAGAGAGAGGGACTTCTGAGGGCTTTTTGTATTTTATTTTTTTTAACATTTAGGGGCAAATGCTGTGTTTTTTTCATTGTTTCTGCAACCTGGTTTCCCCCATCCTTAATTATTGTGTATTGTTTCCTCACAGAAAAGAACTACACCCTTCTCCCTTTGCCAGAACATGAATATTTCCTGGTGGTGGTTGTTAGAGATGCCCTACTAGTGTCTAACTTTCCATGTGAGGGCTGCCATGGTAACACAATTTACTGTATACCAGGGTTAATATGTGCATAGACACAGAATAATGTGCAGACACACAAATTACTGCTTCCCTATGGACTGCTTCTTCTGGCACTGATTTTGCTGCTGTTGTTGGACACATGCTTTATATATTAGAGAGGGGAAAAATCCTCCTTTTTGCATTTGATCTTGCATGCTGAATGTTGGGATGTAGAACAAGGTGTGTGACTTACTCTTGGAGCGGGGGGAAGAGGTTACAAAATCACACATGCATTTGTGCTTCTGAAAATGCTACATGCAAGTGAAAAATTCACAGCTGATCCCTGGCATTTTTACGTATGGCAAATTAACAGCTTCCTAAAGGTCTAGTCTGCTCACAATGACAAAAAAAAAGTTCTTTATTCTAAATAAGGAGTGTATCATTTTGAAAAATAAATGAATGAGGCAAAACAAAAGCTTTGCAAAATATCAATGGGATTTCCTACTCTGCAGCTGTGTGCTATTACCAGCTACAGTATATCACTCAAACTCTGCTTTTAGAGGGGTAACTGTCAGCCTACAGGGATTAAGATTGAGAATTTGCAATTCATCATCTTTATTTGGAAGTCTGGTAGCTTGCCTGCCCAAATTAAATACTTTCTCTATCACAAGTATACTTTTCAATTAGTTAGAAACATGGACTGCATTTGATTTCAATAAATAAACAAATTATAAACTCTTGAATCTTCATTAATTTAAATCAACAGTTTAAAATTCAGTCTTGCAAAGTACATGACACTCTCAGATATCTTAATATAATTATGCCAACCTATTTTTATGATTGTCAGAATCTCAAACATTAGCTCAATTGCTTCAAATACAGTACACTTGATGCAAACTGTTGGCATCAAGCTGATACAGAATTTTGCCACAGAAATTTTGCTAAGGGTGACACTGAAAACAAAATAAGACCTACATATTTCTACCTACATCTTTCTTCTGTGTCTCTGGAACATAGATTTGCACTTAGGAAAATGTTATTTATCTGTTCAAGAGACTCCCAGTATTTCCAGAAGTGGGTTTTCAACCAGAGTAATTTAAATTCTTTCTGCTGTTTCCAGCCCTGTTTATTGCATTCAGGCAAGGCAGGGTGGGGTGGATGAATTAACAAACTACTGCTTTTATCGTGGGTTAGCTGACCTGTGCACAGGCAGGGAAACAAAACCCCAGTTCAGTTGGGGCTGAAGTGGTTGGAGCCCGTCGTTTAAATGACAGCCACTGGTGCAGTCACTGAAATCGTGGCTGGGCTGTTTGCACTGAGATGATTCTGGATTATTGTGCCATAAAATAAAATCATTTTATCATCAGATAATAAAATCTAACACAGTGCTCATCTGGCTGCATGCAGGAGAGTATGAGTATGGAAGTCCTAGGAACCTTTGGAAATTCTGGGTTGCAAAGTTTCCATGGACTTTACAAGAGGTTTTAAGATTGCAACAGGCTGTGGAGACAACAACAGGACAACAGGACAGGACCATGAGCCCAACCTAACAGGACCACACACCATGAACCAGCACAGCCTCTTGTGGACCAGGCACTGGGGGGGCTCAGAAGCTTTGGAGCTGTGGGTGCTCAGTGTCAGCACTAACTCAGGGTCAGTGTCATGCTGCCAGAGCTGCATGGATTTCATGGCAGATAGAGACAGTGTAAAGCAGGATAAATAATTTGAAAGTAGAAATATCCCTTGCTTTGAGTAGGATTTAGTGTTTCTGGAACCCCAGCCCTGATTTTTACTTCATATTCATACAGACCTGTCTCCAACCCTTGGGCCAGACAATGGTTCCTAGAAATTCTTGCATGAAGCTCTCTGGTATCTCAGAATTTTCCCAGCCCCTGAGTCCTAAGGAGATCACAGACCCCTTTTGTTTTCAGTACTGGATTCTCCATTAAAGCCATGAACACTTACAGCTTGAATGCCAGTTAATGAAACATAACCACACAACTGGAGGTATTCAGCTATCAGAGCAGAGGAGAGAAGGAATAAATCCAGATAAAATAAATAAGTGCTATGTGGCAGTAGTTAAATGACTAAACCAGCAAGGACTAACTGCACGTCAGGCTGTTCTTCCTTTAGTGAAAGGAAGTGTGTGGAGAGGAAATCTCCTCTGGTAACCATAAACACAGAGTAAAAGCACACACAGGACACCAGGTATTATTCACCAGCTAGAATTGCTTCCTGTCAAAAATGGACAAACAGACCAAAGTCATTAATCTGACTTATCCCTGGGTTTTATCGAGGAGAGAGGAGCTTAATGTGAGAGGTCAAGCATGAAGAGCTCCAACCTACCCAAGGAAACAGGGAAAAAAAGAGCCAGCTCCATCCAGCCTGGCTCTCCTCCAAGGATGTCCAGCCTCTCCAGCTCAGGAGTGACTCTGTGCTGCACTAGCAAGTGTGACAGAAATACACCCCAAGGTGACACTGCAGTGCCTGGCTCTCTGGGTCAGGCCACACAAATTTGTGTGACACAAATACACCCCAAGGTGACACTGCAGTGCCTGGCTCTCTGGGTCAGGCCACACAGATGACCCCAGTTCACAGCCCCAAGGTGCAGCCCAGCTCCAGGGCAGGTTTTTCTGTGGCTTCAGAGGTACAAACCAGCTGCCAGTGCTGGCCTGTGGATTTACAGCAGCTTGGGAATACTGGTAGTCTGACCCACATACATTTTTATCCTTTGTAGGCCTCCATATTTTGGGTGAAATTTAGTCTTGATGAAAGAGCATTAGTGATTCAGCCATGCCTTTGTAACTTACATAATTTGTGTGACAAACATATTTTTTTTTCTCTTGCCACTTGTGTGTGACATGGCACAGCACTCATCTTCAAATAAGGAACAAGAGCAATGACACACGTGTTTTTTTAAAATGCCAATTTTCCTTTGTCTGATGCCAACCCTCAGAACCCAAACCAACAAGTTGACAGATCAGTCCAAACTTAGTCCTATTGCTGTGTGCTAATCATTAATTGAATTGAATATTTATAAATACCACAGAGAAAGCAGGTTCATTCTTCCGTTTTGGTGCTACAGAAAAATAATATGGTGGCTCCATTTCATTACTTACAAAAATAATTGAAGGAGTCTGCTTTCTGTGTTTTATTACACAGGAGAAATACACACAAATCCATTTAGAAAACCTGCATATGATGAATAGCTCTGGACTGAAATTTGTTTATTGGCATGATCCAACAATGCCATATTCTCAAGGCATTCCAAGAAAAATTCCCCACTGGCCTTGCTTGGCAGGGACTGATGTCATATTTTGTCCAAGTTGTCCCAGCTTCTCCCCTGGTGTCCCCAAGGAACAGCAGTGGCCATGCTGGGGGGTCTGGTGCTGATCCTTTTAATAACCATGCTCGAAGCTGACAGAAATTGGCCAATTTGTATTTTTAATCCAATATGTGATTTTTAATTAATTCCTAATTTGTTTTCCTCCTAGTGAGTTTTTTTCTAAACTGTTTCCGGTGGTTTCTCTGGGATTTATGAAATACTGAAAGAAGAATTGAGTGGAGGCTTTTCAGGACAGTTCTGCTCTATTGAGTATCTGCAGACACATCATGTGTAGTTCACTTAAAACCAGAGACAAATGCATCAAACACATTTCAGGTTAAACACAATTATTCATTTTCTCCTTTCTCCATTTTCACAGCAAACACCTCATCATCTTTCACCAGTATAAGAGCAGCTTTTCCCTGAAAAGTCATGATCCAACAAGCATCAGGATGGCTTTGGTGCTGTTTAATTCAAGGTTAGGAAATGACATGTGCAGTACCTGAGTTTTGCTGTGATGCAAATCATCTCAGAGAGAGATCTGAAAATGACTATTCCTGCAGCTGCAAAGCCTAATAATAGCGAAATGCTTTCACCAAGAAGGCAAGTGACTCCAAAATAAAAGTAAAACTCAAAATTCATTAAACCCAGGACCAGTTTCTAGAAAAAAAATTAAAAAGAATACAGTGACTTTACTGTGTGGGTATTGTTCCTGCTCATCCAATTTTTGAGTGCTATAAAATTGGTTTAAATACAACGTTACAGGTTACATTTCCAAGCTGTGTTTCAGGAAAGGCCTTTTCAGTGTGTCCTCATGGGAAAATCATGCTGCAGTTTAAGTGGTGACATTTCAGAGAGCAGGGAAGTTGCACAGTATGAAATTGTCTGACTGTGGAGGAGATGAATATGCTATTTATTACAGTAAGTACTGGTTATGTCCAATCACTCAGAATTTACTCTTTAATGTGTGCAAGGGGAATGCAAAGTACTTGGCTTGCAATTAAATGCACCTTGGGCTATTGAAGTGGTGAAGAGCAGGAGAAACAAAAGAAATCTTGCAAGTGAGTTATGAGAGGGGCAAAAGGCAGCTCTTAATTTTTTATGACAGACTTAACAAGGCAGATCAGAAAGTCCAGACACACTGCAGGCCTCGGGTTCTGAAATAATAAGGCAGTGAACTAAACATCAGCAAACAGAGTGGTCAATATTATATACAGAAGTTTAACCTACACTCTCACAATTTCTTCTAGGGTTGCAGAGGAGAGGCCAAAGTCCAGTTTTAGGCTGATAACAACCCTTTTCATGCAAAGTTTGACTTACTTTCTCAGAAAAAACAGAATGTTTCATTACAGTTTGTCTGTTTAAAGGGCAACTCTCTCTGGATACCACCAGGACTCTCATATAAATCTCAGAGGCCAGCAGGGAAGTTTGCACAGAAAGCAAAAGCTGCACAGAGCATGTCAATGGAAAGAAGAATCACTTGAGCAGCATTTCCTGGCTCTTCCAGCTATTTATCCATTTACAAAGGGAAAATAATCACATTTCCTGACTTCATCAAAACAAAGATTACAAGAAGCTCCACTTAGAAGTGTACAGATCTTCCCAAAAGCCACGTTGGAAGAAATGAAAGTTTCAGGTTTCAGTTTAGATGTGTACATTTGCAAACTTGCAACACTCACAGCCAGTGATTCTCCAGATGTTCACTCTTTTACAGAAAGTGCAAGACATGCTCAGTCAAGAAGAATAAGCTTGTCTATGGTTCTCCACTGTGCTGCATGGGTATGAAATCTTCAGAACATGAATAAATAACATCACTTCAGGGATATGCTGAGTCCAGGTAGATGAGGGCTTTTTTTGAGAAAACCTGGTTTATATTGTTTTCAATGAATGAACTGGAATTAATTTCAACTGTTTGCAAAAGAACCCTATCTGTGGATTTCAGAGAATGCAAAGAGCAGGGAGTGGGACTGCTCAGGTGTCAATTCCATTCATGTCTTCTTGAGTCTTCTACAGACATGGGCAGAGGGCAGGAGGGACAATGTGTTCCTAAACTTTAGTGGTGCTTGGTTTTACACCATCCATAAACCTCTCCCACCCTGTGCCATCTCATTATTACACTGGTGACAGAGGTGCAGAATTTGTGATTATTGCACTTGGACTTCCTGAAGAAACAAGAGCAGCATCCCTTAAACCTGTATCTAAACTCCTGTATAAAGATCATGTATCTGTATGAACTTAATGGTGCCAAATACTTTCTTTTTTGACATAACAACACAGTCAAGAACTTGGAGGAATTCAGTTTCCATGCTGTGCTCTATTTCCAGCAGTAGCTGGATAATATGCATCTTACTCCACAAATCTTCAGGATAAAAGCTGAAAACAGAAACTGAAACTAAGTGTCTGTGTAAAACAGAGGACACAATCTGATCACAGATTAAAATTCAGAAGGGTGATTAAAACCCCAGCAGAAGGTAGAGCTTTTATTCACTACTTCATAACAAACTGGAGGCATCCAAGTACTGCACTGTCGTCAACAATAAATAATGATGAGAGGTTCAGTTTTCAAGTTGTAGATAATACTGAAAATTTGGCTAATAATTGTGCACCTGTGTGCTATAATTACATGTTTCCTCTTAAATTTTAATGCAATTAATTAACATCTGATTAGCATACTTTTATTTAGGGAATGGAAGAAAGGTTACATACTGCTTCATTTGGATTTGGAGAAGAAGCACTTCACTATGAAGCAGGATTTGTGTTGAACACTCATGGAAAATGCCTGTCTATATCACAACAGGTTCAAAAAAGAAAGTGAGATTTTTATCAGGTGTCATTTCAATGACAACTAGTATCAAGACTTCCATTATTTTTGTCTAATCCCTGAATATACAGTTACAAATTATTCATATACCTGCAACTATATTCATAAAGCTTCAGAAGCCACTATTTCCCAGCCACAGTTTAGATTGCTTGGAATAAATTATAAATGTAACAGTCATTAGTTAAAAAAGCTCCCCAGTAACGTCACCACCAGCAGTGTTAAAAGAAACTTCATGAAGTTTCATAATGAGATACAGAGATGAGCATTTCATTACCAACGGAAAAATTGTTGAAATATAACAGATAAATTTGTCAAGGTTGCATGCCAAAAATAGTCTTCTCATTTATTTATTTAGTTTAGCTGTATTTAATGGTTGCTGTAAAGAGAAGTTGAGTGGCATTTCAAAAGGAGGAGGGATCATTAGAAATAATAAGTTGCACTTCAGATAGTGGTGAAAGCTTGCATTCAAGCTTAATTTGTAAAAGCATTTAAGAGACTGGATGGTGCTTAGAAACAAAGGCAAAAATACATCAGTGTCCAGAAGCTGAATGCAGAGGAGACAGTCATTTAAAAAGCCCAGCTATTCCTCCTGGCTGAGCTGATGAGCAAAAGAAATACTGCAGTATCCTGCACTCCTGAAACGCTGGCTGTGGATCTGCAAAGCCAAATGTTTCCTTTCTAAAGGATGAAAAGAAAGAGGACTGTATTTGAAAGGCTGCTGTTGGGTGAGTTCAGCAGCACCTCCCACAAAGGACCTCTCTGCTCGTTCCTGTGTACTTCATGTGTTCTGCTTCAGCTTGAGAATTGACAAACAGATGGTAAAAACTGTTGTTCTGTGACAGGTTGCTTCTGCAATCTTCCCTCTCTCTGTGTATTTCTATTTTTTTTCTACAGTATGCTGCTCCTTTCTGTTCTGTTTGTTTAATCTATCAAGGTAAGAAAAGGAATGAAGACAACACATGACCAGCAGTGGATTGTTGAGAAAAATGTGTCATTGAAGAGAATAATCAAAAAGAATTGGTTTATATTTTTCAATAGATTGAAATTTCTGGTCATATTTTTCAAAATACTGAAATTCATGATAATATTTTTCTTTTTCTTGTAAGTATTCCAAAGGTTTCGCCACTTCTCAGGAAAACTCCCTGATGTGCTGATGAATTTATGGCTATTTTTTGAAGACTTCAATGCCCAGTGGAATGCAGATACCCTGGAAAATCAGGACTAGAGAGCAGGAGACAGGCATTCTTTCAATCTACACAGAGTTACTTTCTTGGAAGACTGAATTAATTTTTCCCTCTGTAACAACAAAGATGCAGTAAAAGAAGAGCACATGAAATTTGCTGGAACTCATTCAAGACATGCAGTTCCATTCCTAGGCCATATGCCCTGAAAATCGCTCAGGCAACTTTCTCACATGAAATAGAAGTTGAATGAAACCAATCTTTCCTCCAAAAGCATTATGAGGCTAAACACAATATTACTTTAATTTTAGGAATGCATTGTACAATGAGAAAATATTGTTCTCTTCCTGCAAAATATTGTATTTCCAATGTAAGTATGAGTCCTTAAATTAAAAAAAATATATAAAAAAAGACTAGTGCTACAGGAATAATCTTCTATTGATAATTGTGCTCATCCCATAAAATTTCATGAGTAACACTTTTCTCCTTGATTAATATAGCCCCGAAGGCCTTTGTTTCAAATATTATTTCTAATTATTCATGGTTTGTAAATGCAATTACAAATAAAGATGAGAGGGAAGCAGGTTTACAGTTTAATGAATTGGATGGAAACACTGAACTTTAAAGATGTACAGAAATTGAAATGAACCCTCATATCTCCAGTCTAACAATTAGATTTTGTCACAGGTAGGATTTGCTCTTTCATGGTAATAAATTTCTGTAAATAGGTTTACACACATAGCCTTCACTCACTCACAGTGAACAGATTACAAGATTAACAAAAAAAAAAACCCAAAAACCCTGTGAAAAACAGAGGAAAAGGTGCTTATTTTGTGTTGACTTTTCCTGTTGTGGTAGTTCAGCATGAATATGAAAGACCTTTTTTCCCTAAGGAAGTTCTAATATAGATTGACAGCTTGGCTGACGAATGGGACTGTTTCTACACCTCTGGAAACACAGCCTGGAATCCCAAGTCCCAGGTGACTCAGCCCTTTCCTTTCCAGCTGGCAAGGAGCTGACATCACCCCGTGGGTCAGGGTTTGGGCTGGTTCCCCCAGGCCAGGCCTGGCCAGACCTCGGGGTGGGGCCGTGCCTGTGGGACAGTGGCCGGGGCTGGCCGTGTCCCCTCTGTCCCCTCTGTCCCCTCCGATGGGCACAGGAGGAGGAGGAGGGCTGCAGATCTCAGATGGGTGCTGTTGGCCCTGCGCCTGGAGCCTCTGGTCTGAAGGAGGAGAGACTTTTGAGAACTTTTCTCCGGAGCTCCAGGGAGCTGATCCAAGTTTGAGTCACTTTAGATCTGACCAGGGCTGGAGGAGGTTTCATCCATCAGTGTTCCTGAGCAGCTCCTTCTCCCCCTTCCTCCCCATCACCTGTGGCCTGGAAGTTCTGGGAGTCAGCTGGAGAGGAGGAAAAAACTCTGGGCAAAGACTTTAACCCTTTTCCCTCCTCCATGGAAGACAGAGTGATTTGAGATGCAGAGAGACAAAGTCAGTGAAAGAACTGAGAAAGACCATTGGAAGATGGGATGGAGGAAATGGACATTTTTTACTGAACTTCTCTGGGTGTGAATTATGGGGAAATGGACTGTTTTTGTAATATCCTAATGCTGCCTGGGGGAATGCAAGTTCTAGCCAAAGGGTTGTGTGTATTGATATACATGGGTTTTAGCTGAGAATTTTGATTAGAATATGTCTCTGGCTCCTGGGAAAGAACAAAGAGGTCTCTATTTCTTTTGAGATAGAGGTGATTTTAGAGATAGAAGAGAATCCCTGTTTTGTACTAGAAAAGCATTCTTAAAACAATACCCCAAACATGCAGAAACCCATAAACAGCTTGGGAAACTGTTATATGGGTGAGACTGCACAGAATCTGCAGAAATTCCGGGTGGTTGCAGATCTGTGGCCTTGAAAGCCACCAGACCTTTTCTTGTGGTGTGTTCTCCATAACCCCAGAGAGGCTCCTCTCCCAAAGTGATGTAGGATTGTGTTTAAATGGTGGTGACTGACTGGAAATCATAGTTCTCTCTCTGTGGTGAGTGGAAAAGTGAACAGTTTGGGGAGGGGAAGGTGTTTGAATGTCTCGTTTTTTTGTCTCTCTCTTTTTTTTTTTTTTTTTTTCTTAAGTGTATGTTAATAAAATCTATCTGTTTTTACTTTTAAGTTGTGCCTGTTTCACCTTTTTCTCCCAAAATCCTATCTCCGAGCTGGTAAACGAAATTTGGTGAATGTGAAACCACAACACCTGTTAATTCTGTACAGGATGAGTGTCCACCAGCAACCCACTGAGACCTGGGAGGGTGAAATCCAGACCAGGTCTTGGGTTCCAGCTGCTGCTGAGTGTTTGCACCCCAGCAGGACAGGTCCAGTTTTCCTCTGATGCCTTGGGAAGGCTGACCTGGAACAGAGACTGGATAGAGCTGGAGAATAAAGTATTTATTAAAGGCCTTTAAGGGTACACCTTGGACAGGACAAGAACCTGACCAGGGCTACACCCAGGGTGGACTCAAAATAGTCATAAAATGGACAAATGGTCACAAGGTCTCACATTTTTATAAGCTTTTGTCCATTTGCATCTTGGGGTTTAATTGTCCCATTCCAGCTCCAGGCTGTGAGGTCCCATCCTTGTCCCTCCCTCCAGCCCACCCTTGTTTGTGCTTTGGGGCTGAAAGTTGTCCTTGGTGTGCAGCAGGACAAGGATTTGTTTTGTGTCCCTGCTGTGTGCAGAGCAGAGTGACACTGACTGTGAGCTCAGAGCTGCACCCCTGGGCACCACAGAACCTGAAATACATAAAAGCTGAAACTTAAGGCATCACCTCTGGGTGAAGAATAAAAGGCCAGTTAAATCCCTGGGCTTTCCCATGAACAGATTGAAATTTGCCGTTTTACACAACCAGTGCCCAAATTCTGCAAGCAAGAGAACAAAGTCAAGACAGAGCCACCTTCAATGGAGAAGATGAAGAAGTTTCAGATAATCACCACCCAAAATCCAAATGGTGCAAAATACAAACCGTGGGTATCCAAAACTGGGCAGACTCCAAACTCCACTGTTATGGCACCATTTTGCAGATATCTAGTCAAGATTTATAGAGTGAGGTACTGACAAGCAAGGCAGTAAGAATTCAGTGTATGAGCATGTTTACCTTGTCTCAGTCTGGTCCTTCAGTTTACAGAAAAAAACCCTGGTTTTATTACACAACACACTATTTCAGGCACAGCCCCCTGTGATGGCTAAGCCAGAAACATGCTGTTGTGCACTAACTCACTGGAAGATGGATCAGCATCGAGGATTTCCCTTATATTCATCTACAAAACATGAGACAAAGAGGGTTTTGTATGGAAAACTTGTCCAATTTTCCTGTGTTGGAGAATTGGGAAAAAAAAAAAAAAGAAAAATAAAGAGTTGTTTTCCTCCAAATCTGACCCTGCCTCTGTCCTTAGACCATCACAGCAGTAATTTGTGTAATGTACCTGTGTTTCACATGTTCTTTAAAGCGGGCCAGTTTCTGAAAGGTTCTGTAATCTAGGGCTCCCTGTGCAGCTAGTGGCTTGTCAGGATTTAGCCACACATTAACATCATCACACCTCCCTCGGTTTTCAGTGTGGCAAAGAGAAAAAACAGCCACATGAAGTGAAGGCTGAAGGAAGTGCCAGGCAGCATCACCAGAGACACCAGAGGGAAATCTGCTGTGTGAGGGTCCTGCCAGCAGAGCACCACAGCAACAGCCACATAAATTTACAGCATGGAATGCGTTTCACTTCTGAAGCACAGCTGAAGCCTCCTAAGTTACTCCGGCAAGTTTTACATCAGAGCAAGTGCATCTGCTTCTTGATCAGCCCCAGTTTTGTCAGAACATGACCTGGTCCTGAAATTCACAGAGAGGTTAAAAAATACATGGTGGAGAGGAACACCCAGACAGCCAACACCTCCACAACCGCCTTTGAATGGTAAAAAATGCACAGCAGAAGCTGGAATATTCTGTGTTTGCCTTTAATCACCAAACACCACTTTTTAAAATTTAAATTTATGCCTTTGAGCCAGTTTTTGTTGCCAAAAGCAACAGGTCTTAACAGATACAGTGTGAAACCTATTGTTTAGAACTGGCACTAACTGTTCTTCCTCCTTCTGTAGCAGTAGGGAGTTTTTCCAGGTATGTGGGAGGCAAGTTGCTTGGAGCCATTATATTGCTTGTTCTCTGCATGATCTCCTTCATTAAATAATCTTTTAATGCAACATTAATAGTAATTGCAAGATTACAGTTCAAAATATTTGATAACATCACACTATGCAGTTGCAAAGCCATGGATCTCTTCTCTAAAGCTGGCTGTGGGGGGCAAGCCTACTGTGAAACACCACTGGTCCCTTCAGCTGAGAGTGTTGCAATTCCCTTTATTAATTCTGCTCCAGATCTGGATGTCTCACAGGTGATGAGTGGTACAGCCTAGCAACAGAGAGCAGCAGCAAGGAAAACAACTGGTTAATTCATTTTTTACTTTGTTCTTTTAAAATACATGAATACAGAGGTTTTTGTTTTTTTTTAATTGAATCACAAGGTGGAGGGCTCTCAGTCACCTGTTAGAGGTGATATTTATGTACCAGTACTTGCCTTCATAATTTTTGACAACACATAGGTGTTTCAGAAATTATTATTAGCCTATGGTATTCTAAAATATCATAGGTATTTTAGAAAATAACATTGTTAGTATTATTATTGTTAACATCAGAATTAACATTATTCCATTTTAATCTATGTTGAGTCATCTGCTTCTGCATATTTTTCATACATTAAAATATTGCTACTAAGGAGTTATTTAACATTAGATTCTACAAAGGATTAAGAAAAACTGCTTAAACATACTATTCTCTCTGAGTCAAATATCCTTTCTGCAGTGATTGGTATTGACTTCTTTTGACTTCCTTCAGAAGAAAGAATAAACTGTAAGCCACTGTTTACACCAAATATTTGGGTGCAGTTAAACTCTATTTCTTCCATTCTCTCCCATCTAAATATCCATCACTGTTCTCAAAATCAGTCACCTACAGAACTGAAAAAAAACCCCAAACCAATACTTCTCCTGAGTATTAATCTTCAATATGAAGCTTTATGATTATTCTAACTTTGAATATCTGTGGTAGTACTACTAACAAGAAAAACATTTCCTATGTGCAGAACTAGTCTGAACCAGAGCTAAAAGAAAATGTTATCAGCTCATTGCTTCCTATTTTTGCTGTATAAAAATTCCTTAGCTCTGGATTCTCAATTGTCCTTAAGGTGAAAAAAAATCAAAACCTTTACATGAGGGAGCATGACAAATGGAAGTGGCACACAAAAGCAAACCACAATTTTCATTTACAGGGTGTTGAGAAGGGTTCTTGCAAGAGCCTCACAACAGAGCAGAGTGAACCAGCACTGGGGAAGGGCTTAAATCCCAGATTTGAATGATTGCATTAGTCCATGTGAAATATTCAAGAGTCACCAGAAACTCAGGCTGAGGATTACAGTTTGTCTTCTCTATAAATGGGAAGAAACAGTCAGAAACTGCATTAAACCCCCCGCCTAAATTTGCTTAATATATCAACTAGTTCAGCATAAATAATTTTAGTTCAAAATAACTAATATAACTGGAATAACATTTAAAGAGCAGCTTTATCTTGAAGCAAGGTAACCAAAACTCCTTAAACTCAGCAGGCAAAAGTGAGGACAAAAACTCTCCAGAGACCATAATTTGTTCTGGATGGACATCATTGCTGCCTTTCATTTCTGTGAGTTTTTCAGCCTTAAATTCTGGGAAAAAAGGATTTTAGAAGCCATTTCATGATAGAGACTATTTGTGACCACTTTCTCTCAGCAGGACAAAGCTGCTCTTTCACCACTCACATAACCTACCACTTATCTGCAGCAGGCTTTCACAAGAATAGCTGAACTATGGCTTTGTTTTCTCATTCCCTGTCTTGAAATAAAAACAGGTGAAAACAGGTATGTCCCAAATTTTCAGAAAGGGGAGATTTGGCAGTGTAGCCAGACTCCTGATACAAACACACACACACACACACACATATATATATATATTTCTCAACACTCATGGTTAGCATAAAGAAACCTGCCACCTGCAACATGTGAGAGCACAGACACAGGGGCTGATGTGTGCAAGTCATTCCCAACCAAACAGATTTTTGGTGCTGGAAAGAATGTGTAAAAGCCTAAACCACAGATATTTGTCCAGCATGGAATTACCTGACAAAATTGGATCAGAACAAGCGGCTCCATGAACCTGGAGGAAGTGGTATTAGTATAAGGGGTCTGCCAATATGGACTGGATTTTTTATCCATAGGGCAGGGTGGTGTCACAAAGGCAGCTCAGTAAAGATGCAGAGGTACAAACTCCAGCTTCTGCCCCATGACAAAGCCTAACCCTGTCAGCATGGCCATATTAAAGTAGTTCACCCCTCAGACTGTGAGATGAGAGCCCCTTCACCCTCCCTGAGCTGTTGCTGACCATAAATTCACCATGCCTACACACATTGGCTCTGCTAGTCCATAAACACCAAATGTTGCCAGGCATGGGCAGGTTGTTAATATTTGCATGGCAGGTGAAGACATTCCAATAGTTGACTTAGTGAGTTGCAGGCACAGGCAAAGAAGTCTTATCACTGCCATTAATATTGCTACAAAATGACATAATTTCAATAAAAACCTGAAATAACTGAAAAATGAACACCAAGATTCATTACTAAAAGAAAAAAAAGGAAATTAAAATCAGAAGTAGCCAACCACCCATATCCCAGGGAACTTGTAATAACAGTGTTTTCTGCAGGACATATTAGTTAGAAATTCAGAAAAAAAATGTAAAATATTTTATAATTTATATGGTATATACATACCGCTGAGTATGAGGAATTCTTTCTGCATGAAAAGCCAGCAAGTGGCACCTCATTAAACAGGACCTAGACTTAATCTAACTTGGAACAGATAAAAAAGAAAGGATTCATATGAAGCTATACTGCCTGGGGGTTTAATCTCAAAGCTTTCGAGTATAATGAATGAATTAAGTAGGGCAAGTGATTAACAACAAAGAAGCGATCACATAATAAAAACAGAAATAGTACTGAATGTAGAGCAATGTTTCCATTGTTTATGGACAAGATCCTGCTGTGCTGTTTTTTATTGTTTTAACTCTTAAAGAATAGGCAAGCTACATGGCAGCACATGTTCTCCAGGTTTGGATGGAAGGATGTGGGAAAAAGCCACGAGCAGGATACCTAATGGTGCATGAAGAAGGGGCTGTTTGGATATCAATATTTGGATCATTATGAGAATAAAACCAGTCTGCAGGACTCACCAGTGTCTTAGAACATATTTCTCCTAATGATGCAGGAATGGGATAAACACCATCAGGATGATGATGCTTTGTGTTCTGCGGGGTGCTACAGCTGGTTTGCCCATCAGCAGGAGCAGCAGGAGGCACGGAGAGAACAACGTGTCAGAGCTCAGTGTCTGCACCTCGGGCAGCACAGGGGGCTGCCAGGGCTCAGGCAGGGCTGCATTACCTTGCAAACTCCCTGACTCAGCCAGGGACAAGCACACACACATCACAGGGCTGTCTTGGGGCTTGTGTTTAAGGCTGGCCTAACCCAAATTAACCTGACTGCCCTTAATGCAAGCCAATCCTCATCAGGGTAGGTGTGAGGGGCAAAGCAGTGCCCACCTCCCTCAGCTACAGCCCAAGGTAAATGATGAGGCACTGTGGGCTCTCCAGGCTGTCAGTCCTACTCAGTTACCTGGACTGCTCCTCTCTGGACACTTCTTTGCATTGCTTTCTTTACCCCTGCTCTGGCACTATAAATGCTATGGCTCTTCTCAGTCCTTCCTAAAATATTTCACTGATAGAAAAATGACATCCTGTAGGGATATGCTGAAAGAAACCCCCTTAGCAGAGGTCAGGATGACTCAGGGTGAGGAGGGAGAAGACTCTCCTTGGCACAGTGAACTCCAAAGCCAGCCCATGTGATGTGAAGGACTAATATCCCATTTATTGCCACAGGTAACAGCTCCTGAGTGAGCAGGCAGCACTCAGTCAGCTTTTTGCCACCCTTCTTTATCCACACAGGCCTTTATCAACATTCTTGAAGCAAGAGGGATTAATAGTTTTTAATAGTTTTTCCTGGGCCATGAGTTCTTCTCATAGCATGTGTTGAGCAATGTAACAACTTCAGTTCTCACATGACAGAGATGAAACCGTGGCCAGCAGAGATGGAGGCTTCTGATCTTTTACATGCCAAAGTGAACTTGAGAACACACAACCACCAAATTGATGCATTTCCTTCCACTAAATGAATGTGCCAGTCCAAGTAATTCTTCAGGGTCTAACAAGTATCAAATGAATTGCATGCAATCCTTCTCTCGTGGTATTAAGTGACAAGAAAGAATATGTTTTTCAGTGTTTTTTTCTTCTACTGCCTTCACAAGCAAATCTAGTGTACATTGAATTATGTCTAACAGAGGGAAATAAACACCAGCAGCTTGAATTTTGAGATTTCAAGACAGAGATCACTAGGGAAAAACCCACATTTTCTCAAGGCACTTGATTGGCTCATAAATTTTGCTTTCCATTCACTAAAGCTTTCAGGAAAGAGAATGAGAGGATAAAGGCTGTAATTGATGGTACAATGCCCACAAGCCTCAACAGATGTGATCCCTCGTAATGAAGCATGTGGGCCTAATTTGGCATTACTTACTACCAGGAGGATCTTATGCAGGGTATCTTTCTAAATCTATGTTTGGTTGGCACCTGTGCCTTGTTGAAACTGGCATAGCACCTTCTGAGTGGGCACGAAGCCACTCTAGCAGATGGGCAAGAGAGCAGAGAGATGCCAGAGATCCAGTTCTGCATTTGCAACAAGCTAAAAGTAGCAAGGTCTGAGGTCTCATCACAGGACAGCTGAGGTGGGAAGACACCCCGGGAGACGAGCCAGTCCCACCCTCTGTTCAGAGTGGGATCAGCTAGAGCAGGCTGAGTCCAGTTGGGTTCTGAGTATCTCCAAGGATGGAGACTCTGCAGATTCTCTGAGCAATCTGTTCTGTGTGTCTGACCGCCCCCACAATAATAAAAAGGTTTTGCTTATGTTAAAATGGAATATCCTGTATTTCTGTTTGTACCCACTGCCTCCTGTCCTGTCACTGGGATGCCTTGGGAAGGCTGACCTGGAACAGAGACTGGACGCTCTTCTAACTGAAATTCATCAACTAAAAGAGGAAATAATACATCCTGAGTGCCAAAATATTTTTGTGAATAGTGTTCTTATAAAATACTGCGCCAGTTGCACAAATTACAAAAACCTCATGGACTGAAGTGTCCCTGCATTTTAAAGTGTGCTGAGTGATTTGTGTGATGTTCATTGAACTGAGGTTGAAAACATTATTAACATCTTTGCTCTAAACCTAGCAGACCAATTTATTCTTACTGGCACTAATAAAAACTATCATTAGCAAACAAGGGTCAGTGGAAAACACAGCACAGAGAACATGCAGAGGAATAACAGATAGTTCAAGAAAAAGGATTAAATCTACTTCAAGCTGACACTGTGCAAGTGGCTCATCAGAACATTATTCTACCAAATGATATACCACAATCATAGTCATCTATTATGCTCAGCATTAAAGCAAAATAGTACTTCAAGAAAGTGATGCAGAAAAAATGTATTAGCTTCTTGGATCATCTCTAATGACTCCAAGCTTAAAGTATGATATTTGGTGCTCATCTTCTTATCTTCTAAAAATATTCCTATACCAATTAAACTTGCAAATTTTAAATCTGTATTTTGATTTATCACAATTTTTGTATTCAAGAGTCCAATTATTACCACTTATTTTCAGCATGATGAGTTAATTTTGCTGCCTTCGCCTTTATGTCTTTAGTTATTTTTGTTTAAAACCAACTTGCAATATTGATAATTCCTTAAAGACAGAGGTTACAGGGAACTTTGCTATTGTGCTGTCACGGTCTTTCCTGTTGGGTCCAAGTCTTTCAGAACCTTCAGTGGTTTTAAGCCTCTCACTGTGCATTGAAGAAAAAGATAAACCCCTTCCCAATTAAATGTACACAGACTCACACAACCTAGGGAGATCAAGGAGAAGAAAAGGTTGAACATTCTGCAGAAGTCCTGGGACAGACTGGGAGCAGGACCCAAGTTGGCTGTGTCTCAACACACTGCACCATTTCTTCCTCCAGACCTCCACAAAAACCCCAACTCATCTTCCCATTTAACTTTGGTTTTCACAGTGCAAAGACACAAATATTCTAAGCTGTTGGGATTTCTAGCCTTTTACAGAAATTTAAAACTATTTCATACAAAGAAACCCAAACTGTCTCCAAGGATAGGATCCAAAGACATTATCAGCATTAATTTTATCAAATGAAGGGTTTTATGTGGAGTATCTGGGAGGAAGCAAAGCTCTTGCAGATGGTATTGAATAAATGAACATTCAAGCACAATAAGGAATATTGAATGTGCCTGATTTTCCTGTACAGGTGCAGACGTAAAATATTAGATGCTGTTTTTCACTCTTCATGTAGCACAAGTGTATTTAATCCATTCTTGCACACTTTTGTGAACTAATATTTGTTACTGAGCACAGTCCTTAGAAGGGTTTGGCTTAATACCCCAAACCTTTGGATAATGTTTCACACTCATATGGAAACAAATAAAATGAGAACAGAATGTTGAAGAGTTATAAGGCATCAGCAGTCTACAATACACACTATAAAGCGAAAGAGACAGCAACAATTTGAAAATAGCAGATCTCTATTAGGATAATCAATTTAAACTCTATGATAATTGTACAAATTATGGCAATTTCAGCCTCTGACTCTGTGTTGTAAACACCCTTTGAATGCTGTGAAATGGAGAGAAAGTCACTGAATTTAATCTCCTGCAAGAAAAATGTCTGCCCTTACAATACTTGGCAAAAATCTGGTACTGGATAAAAACTGGATGTGAGACTTCAGATCAGCGTGGCTAAGGCAGAGGTAATGCTGGTTGGCAGAGGAAAGTGTTTTGAAGAATTGGCAAGGTCTAAGAGTACTCCCTTGGCTGAGAGCATCTGCTAAGCCATGGCAAAAGCACTTCATAATCTCAGAGTTGCACTCTTCCTTGCTTCAGGGCTCCAGGGAGCAAAAAGAATCCATCAGCCACTGCTCTGTCTGTAATCCACATGTTGTATCTTTGCCCCTCAATTCAACCCCAGTCCACTTTACCTGTTGCCATTTTTGCTTTAAACTCGACTTGTAGCTCTTGGCTGTGGTTCAGTCCTACCAGTGGGCTTTGGCAGGAGCGTGCCAGTACAGCTCCCTGGGAACAAGGCATCCAGCTGAACACAAAGCTACACCTGCCTTCCCTCCTCCCCACCCCTGCACCCAGCAAAGCAACGTTTGCACCACTGTTCCCAACCAAGAAACAAAACCCAGCAGAAGAACAACAAAAACAAGCAGCTGAGTAGCTTTGGATCCCTTTGAAGTTCACACCCAGCCACACTCAGGCCTGTAGCAGGGTGCTCTGGCTCCTGGGGGAGCTGCTTCCTCTTCCTCTTCCTCTTCCTCTTCCTCTTCCTCTTCCTCTTCCTCTTCCTCTTCCTCTTCCTCTTCCTCTTCCTCTTCCTCTCCCTCTCCTCTCCTCTCCTCTCCTCTCCTCTCCTCTCCTCTCCTCTCCTCTCCTCTCCTCTCCCCCTTCCATTTTTCTCTCTCCTCAGCCTTCCTTGCCCTGACCCATGGATCTGCTGTCTCCACTTCTGAGAAAAGCTTGGACATCAATATTTAGCCCTTGCCAGGGTCACACCTTTGAGGAGAACTTGCCCCCTTCATTCACTCCCACCCTCAGACTCCCAACACTCAGTGCAGGCTGTGCAGAGGATACCACATCATAGCAGGTATTTAGTAAAAATATATATATTTTAGGCGAAGTATGCATGCCTCAAATAATTTTGACCTAGATAGAAGCTGCTTTTATTAAGTTGCCACATCTATTACCAAGGAGAATGAGTCAAGTAGGCTATAGTATTCCATGGGTTTCTTTTTACAAGCTCTGCTCTTAAAGGGGAACTTTTGAAACATTGTTCTCCCTCATCAAAGAAGATGAGAAAGAATAGGATTAAGGTGAAGAGAAGGATTTCTTTGAATAGGGAAAATATAATTACACATTTTCCATGACACATGCTGAAAAATGTAATATTGGATAATGCAAGTAACCTCAAATTTTTCATTGTATTTTAATAGAGAGCTCTCTTTTAAGGTTTTTATATTATATACGGTATATAGTTATAGGTATAGACACTTCTCTCACATAAAAGAGATTGAAAAGGAATCAAACAAGAATAAACTCTTCCGCCCTAACCACTAAGGAAGCATGATAAAGAAGGACAATATCAGATTAGCTACAAAATTTCCATCTCATTGTTTCCTGAAAAATAAAATTTTATAATGAACATACTCCAGACAAGCTGTGCAGAGCAAGTATCTCTTCCAAAAAACACACAGAGCAGTAGTAAAAAATCAAGCGTGGACTCAACGACATCTGTTGTGGCATTGTTATCAAATGCCATCTTTTTTACCCAAATCTGTAACAGTCACTATTTTTTTTTTTGTGTGTGTGTGTGTGGAAATATTAGTTTGTATGCTGCATCTAAAAGCTGGCACATGAGGCCCGACAGATGCTTTGGTTTTACCTCATCTTCAACTTCCTTGGCTCCTCATTGCACCAGCTACAGCTCGGCAAATTATTCCTCTGCTTTGGAAAGCCGACAAAATGCCATCTGTCTCTGCATGGTTATCAAAACTAATACTGCAACGTGGAAAAAAAAAAAAAAACCCAACCCCCAAAAAATACAACTCTGATCTGAAATTGTACCTGGCAGCTGCATGAGGAGGTGGAGTGTCCTGTTAGATCCCTCACAGACGTATTTCAGTTTGTGGACACCCACCTGTCCCACTGTGCGCCCGGCCACAGGAACAGCCAGTCCCTGACCTTTCCTGCTTGTAGCTGTTCCTCATGCCATTGACATTGACTGACACTAATTATGGCTCAGAATGCAAAATGAGGTAGCTCCTCACCAACTGAGGCTCCAAGGTCACTGTGATTACAGCACGAGCAGCTTTTTGGTGTTCCTTATAAAAATGAGAGGCTGGATGCACGGAGGAGAGAGGTGGAAAGGTCAAGGAAAGAGAAAGAGCAGGATTACATCAGTGTGGTTCAGCATGTAATCACGTTGGTCCAACAGCTACAAGATTCATCACTAAAGCTTTAGGGAAGGGCAAACATGAGCATGGTGTCATTAGATAAAACAGAAAAGCACCAAAAGGCATGAAATGGCCTGACAGTCCTGCCCTTAAACTGACAGAGAAGTCATCCTCAGAGCTTCTCTTCCTTTCTAAATACCACGATAATTTCTCCACCAACTGGTGAAGTACAGCTCAGAATTAATACCTTGTACAGGCACAAAGCTGGCTTTTGCGCACTGCAGAAATGCTCTAATGCCACCTCCAGGGTTAGCTCCAACCAAACACGTGCTAGAGACAAAACTGAAGTGAGGATCAGGTGGAACAGCAAAGGAGAGGTGAACAAAATCCAGTTTAGTAGACACTGTGCTCTTTCGTGGAGCTTCTGAGCTGCACACTGATCAAAATGAGAGTAGACCAGTTCTCCTCCTCCTGATCATCCCCTACTGCTTGTGGTGAGAGATAAGACATAAGGTCTGCAGCAAAACCACGTTATATTTTGTTGCAAAAAGAAGAGGCGAGGGTTGCACAGAAGAGTTTACTGCTCTGTGTCTGTATTCAGCAAGATGAGCAGCAGATCCTGTCATACTCCAAGACCAAAAGACTGCTCCTAGATTCTCTCTGGTTAAGAAACCATCCTTTGGCCAACCTTAGCCATGCAACTGAGGAAATAAACTCAGAGCAGATTGAACAGAACATACAAACCTAATTCTTATTTTGTGTTTCAAACACTACAGAAAGAGCATTTCCATCCTCTCCTTGCTCTACCATCTAAGATGCATTGAATGGAATATTAGTTATTTCTCAAATTACATAAATGTATTAGTATTCAATAAGAGAAAGACTGACCCCCAAATCTCATGCCTTACGTATTTTCAGGCTGAAGTTACTCCTCTCTTACACTGATGTATCGTAACCATAAAGTTCACTGCTGATACAAATGTGGGGTTTTTAAAGCTATCCAAGGCAGGAAAACATTTTTGAGGAAAAAGATTTTCAAATAAACCACTTTATTTTTTTGTTTGTTTTGTAATACATTTGTAAGTTTGGCTCAACAAAATCACCATCTTGAGTTTCTACTGCTTTCCTCTATCCTGATCACTTCCTTATATCTAAAGATGAAGTTTGTGCAGATGACATGCCACCTTCCATGCAGTTCTGGCAATGGTTACTAGAGGTTCCTTATAGGGATCCTTTATGTGCTGCAGCATGTCCTATGGCACATGCCTTGAGAATGGTGTCTCTTTAAGCTGTGCTCTGCTGCCCCTTTGAGCTGGCACCCTAATGCAGGACTGACAAATCATTATATCCCATTGGAACCCCTGTCTGCAGTTTGCATTGCCCATCAGTTACATTCACACCTCATCTAAATGAGTGGAAAAGAACAGAAGGATGGAGAAGGCTCAGAGCTTCCTCTCTTCCTTCAAGGCTCCCTTTTTTCCCTTCTATACAACATTCTCCTTTGTGTTCTTGGCTGCACTGTATTATCATGAGCTCCTTGGGAAAAGACCCCTTCTCTCTATCTACAAAGAAATCATTAAAAAACAGTAATGTCTTGGCTTCACTATGCAGTTAGTTTCTCCTTGTATGTTCTTGCTCCCAGCAGTGTTAAGTCCATGTGTAGCTCTTATTCACAGGAAATCCTTTTAGTCTTACAATGAGGTCTTTGTAGCAAGTCTTTGGTGTTATTCTTCTGTATTTGCAAGGACTCTTGAATACCGAGCTGCCTGGGACACAGTATCTAGGGGAATAACTAATATAGGCGAAACGTAAACTAATTTTGGGGAACAAAAGCAGCCTTCAAGCTATATGCAAAGTTACTAAAAGCTGGTTTTTTTTCAACGAGGGTGAGTGAAAGTGACAATTCTTTTGCACTTAATGAGCCAGAGTAGCAGAGATTAGAGAAACCCTCTAAATTATTTGGCTGTTGAATAAAAATCCAATTTAAATCTAGTGGAAAGTATGAGCTTTGGTTCAGCTGTAGAATCAGGGTGCATAGGCAAAGAAAATAAGCAGGCTTTTTAGATCCAGTCCCTAAACTAGTAACAGTTTATTATACGAAAGCCAAGCACAGATAATGGGAAAAAGGAATATGTTAAGAATAAAGAAAAAAAGAAATCCATGGGAGACCAAGAGGTTTGCTCAATGTTATTAACTATTCTCTGCAAAACAGTAGCCTTTCTAGAGAAACTGATATGCCCTCCTCCTCTCACAGTCCCTTGGGCCAGGGCCTCAGGGGAGACAGCAGCTCACAGTAAGGCCAGCACAGCAGCACCTGATGACATTTCTGCTTACTGCAGTGCCCACTGAAACATTTCAAGCAGCTGAAAGATACTCTGTGAGGACGTGGGCTAAAATCTGCCCTGCAAGGGAGTGAAACCAGCAGAACAGCAATAGAAGAACTAAGGAAAGGTTTGAAAGGTCTACAGTGTGAACTTCAGTCAAGTATCTTCAGCCTTTTTTATCTTGGGAAGTCCCATGTCTGCATCAGCCAGGGAAAGATTTTGTTTCTTGTTTTGTTCACAAGAAGGAACTATAACTTGGCAGTGGCCCATTGCAAACAACAAACACCAGCAGAACCTCACCAGTTTCCATAGTGGTTATACATCTTGGAGCCCACCCTTTCCTCTTTATTTTGGCTGTCTCTGCAGACTGCAAGGATTGTCTACTGTGTTGATGACCACACATGTCAGCTCAGTGAAATGGAATTAAAAGCTGTGTGCATGAATAGATACTGACTTATGGCCTTCTTGAAAATTATGACTCCCTAAATGACAGTTTAGTCTCAAAAAATGAAATAAATATTAGCTCTTTTCTTAACACAGTGAACAAAAATAACACACACGTGCAACCTTCCCAAAGAGTGCTGAAACTGTTTGTCTAGCAGAGCTGAATCAACTGGCTGAATCAACTGAATCATCTTAGACAGAAATAGCCTTTAACTAAAACAGTCTCCTGGAGGAATGGGACATTCACATGCCTCTTCTTTCTAGAAAATGTGTCACTGAAACCCAGAATCCAGATCCTGTTTTAGGTGGGATAACCATTGTGGTCTTCTTCACCATATACTTTCATTAAACTCGCAACCATGTCTCATAGAGTTCTCTGATTTTCTATTCTGTTTCGTTGCAATAATCAGTATGACCAGCTAATAGAAGTGGGATAGAAGGGGAATTGTATCACAGGGTCACATCACCTCATTTCTGAAACAAATAAGGCTCAAAAATCACAAACCCCACAACAAACTAAGGGGGTGAAGTTAGCTCACACCACAGCTGATGAGGCTTCAAAAGACAGCTGAGCTAATCTAATGCCCAGATGAGTCCACAACACCCTCTAGCTCATTATTAAATACAAATCTATTGAGCACATCTATGTATTCAGCCCTCAGAAGATAGGTCTTTATGGTGACTGTAAAACTCTCATTAGGCTACTGGGATTATCTCTTCCCTTTATCTTATTTGTTTGGCTCTATAAATGCTGAAGAAAAGACATGATGAATCAATGAGTGATTCAGATTTTGCCTTCAGTCTTTATCATCAGGCATTTATCTACTTTTTTGTCCCTGGAGTTTTTTATCCTGCAGCAAATTTATTGTGGTGCCTCTGAGTGATTTTTTTTCTCTTCCTTCCCCTCCCTTGCCCCAATACTCTATTGATTTTCTCATTTTTACAAATAAGCATAGCAATAAATAAAATTACAAAAGCTCAGGACAGAATTGCAGCTGAATAAATACACTCATCAAGAATAAAAAATTGTTGGCTAGACGGGGAAAATTACAGCTCCCTCATGTACATTCTTTATTATGAAGTGAAAATGCAATTAGTAAAGCAGAAGAATCTCGGAGCCAGGCTTTTATTTCCCATTTTGCTACTGAGGCACTGTGGCCACAGGTGGTGTATTTTAAAGAAATTGGGCAACATTACCCAAGGTGGGGGTGGAATAGAGGAGTTCTAACTCCACTGACACGACTGCTTGACCAGGAGGTCATTTTGTCACCCCTGTGTCACCATCAGAGCTCTGTGCAAAATCAGTGTCATAGACACACCTCTCAGCTTGACTGAGAGACGTCTGAACGGAACGGTGGCAAGCTGGTTTTTAACTTCTTGGATTGGAAAATCCAGTTACAGACTGGAGGAGGACAGAGAGCACATAGAGGAACGATGGATCAATATCTATCTGAATATTCTAGGCATTTTAGGACACTGAATTCTTCTTCCAAAGTATTACAGAATTATTTTGTGGCCTTGGGCGTTTAGGTGTGATGGAAGGGCTGCACTGCAGAGTAAGAGAAGATCCAGCTCAATATTCTCTCCTAGGTTTCTGTTTTCTACAGATGGATTTATATTAGCACAAACAGCCTCCTAATACTTGAAAAGAAACATAAGGCACGAAATATATAATAAATGCTTCCTGAAAGAAACCGATCAGATAAATTTCACAGTCAGTAAAGGTGCTGCACGCTCTCACTGACCTTATTTGCTTAGAAAGGTTTGAAGATTTATCCTTTTGGAAACAAACAAGCAAACAAAACGCCGGTCACTCCGCTAACTCTGAAAAGCAGTTATAAGAAATGTTTTCAAGTATCTAATACGTCACCTGTTGGTTTTTTGGGGCATAAAGAGAAAGAAAAAGAAAAAAAAAAGAGAAAAGAGAAAAAAAAAAAAAGAAAGAGAGAAAAGGGAAAAAAAAAGAGAGAAAAGAGGAAAAATAAAGAGAAAGAAAACTTGATTTTGTAAGTGCCAAGAGCCCCTTTCCCGGGACGCGGTTCAGCACCTCGGCCAGCTCCGGGCACGGCGGAGCTTAAAACAAGCGAGACTTGCCCAAACAGAAATCAAAAATCAGCACAAATTTTAACTTAGGCCCTTAGAACGGACCATACATATGATCTGTTTTTATTTGTATAATAAGAAAATAAATAGAAAATACCTCGTGGAACGCCTCTCAATCGCCCCGCCCTGTTATCAGTAATTAAATGCAATTAAAGCCACCAGCGCTGCCCTCACAAGTGTCCCTGCGAGGGGCATGGGCCGGGCTGGAGGGGAGGGAGGAGGATGAGGATAATTGTGCCCCGCTCCCGCGTGTTCAGCGGTTCAGGCAGCCTCCGCACAGCTGGTTTCAGCTGTGGCCTTGCTCAGGAAACACATTTTTCATTCCTGTCATGAGACACGTTTGGAAAAACCAGAATACTGAACAACGCAGGTGAAAAATGAGCCACAAAGAGAAAGAAACATCAGGGAGGCAAAACTGAAGGGAAATATAGAATGAAACTTAATACTCGCTCTTTTTTTTTTTTTTTTTTTTTTTTTTTTTTTTTTTTTTTTTTTTTTTTTTTCTGCTTGTCACTCTAACACAAGAACCACAATAGAGTTTGCTTGTCCCTTTTTTTTAGAGGAAGTAACAGTAGGATATAGGGACAAGCCACAAGACAGCTGGAGGCAAAAGGCACCAGAACCTCACTGCAAGATAGACTCGATGAAAGAAAAAGAAAATAAAATCTATAATCTCAGTCAAAAAGAGGGTGAGCTGTGGTTGAGAAATTAATTGTGCTGGACAGCACAACTAGTAAATGAAAGCTCCATATGGATCAGGTTGACACTAAAATAGGCTAGAACAGAGTCTGGCAAGTTGACTAAGCTAAGCAAAACTTCCTAGAAAAATATTACAAAAAAACTCCTCAAAACAAAAATCCAACCAACCAAAACCCAAATAAACGCCCCAAATGAAGAAACAAACAAACAAAAACCAACCAAAAAACCCCCTCAATCCCCCCCAAAAACTAAAAAACAAAACCAACCAACCAACCAAACAAAAAACTCCAACAAAACAAAACAAAAACCAAACCACCCCAAAAAAAAACCCCAAAACATTTGAGGAAAAAACATCAGTAGAAGAGCAATTAAATTTGGAGAATGTGGAGGCTGTGGGGTGTGGTGGTGATTTCTATCCCTGGTGTAAGAAACCAGTACAGGCATTACATAAATGGAAGGAGAAATCATTTTGCATAAAAGCCACCTGAAACCTAAATGTTGAAAGAGCTCCAAAGGAGATTAATATTGCAGGAGCTGCTCATGCAAAGCTGTGTGGGATGATGACAGAAACAACACTGTCAGTGACCTCATCTAGCATCAAAGGAGCTGCCTCTGGCACAGGAAATAAAGCAATTGCTTCTGAACACAGGCCTCATTTGCTCCTGATAAATCTTAATGAGATGAGCAGACCTGGGGAACTTAATGCTATGCTCAAATCAGGACACCTATCTCCACATCTACATTTCAGGAAAGTTAATAGACTTGATATTTACTACTGAAAAAAACATACTTGATTTAAGTATGCTGCATCTGGCAGGAAAACATTGGTATGGCCAGAGCAGTCACTTGTAGAGTCTAGAGAGCAAATTTCACTTATTTTATAGTCCAAGCACAGGGGAATTTTACTTCTTCGCAGTCGTTAAATTGCCAAGGAAGAATTACACATTATGTCACTGATTTCTAAATTCTACATTTTAATTCAGTGAGGTCTTTAATTTGCTTGACAGATTCGTGTCTTTACAAAGATGGCCCAGTGTATGGCATAGAAACCTGCACCAAGAATTTCCAGGCATCTGCCCCCAGAAAAGGAGAATGGCAAAAAGTTAAAAGCAAAGGAGGTCATTTGGAAGGTTAAAACAAAAAAAAAAAAAAAACACAAAATTTTGTCAGTAGAGAAGAAAGTCAATCCAATCCAGTTTTGATTAAAGCTTTCAGCAAAGACTATTCAGTACATATTCCACCTTCAAGGCAAAAATAAAGTTCTTCACTTCAATCAGCGATACAGGATAAGTTGAAATAAATTTAATTAATTGGAGGAATTTGAAAAGGTCATTTAAAAATCACCACAAAGTAGATGGCATCACCTGGGCCTAATCCTGCCTGCATGGAAAGCAGTGCTGTTCCTGAGCTGCCTCAGCCCTCAAAAAGAAAAATGTGTAATTAAGGAGGGT
This sequence comes from Sylvia atricapilla, assembly GCF_009819655.1. Taxonomy (NCBI): domain Eukaryota; kingdom Metazoa; phylum Chordata; class Aves; order Passeriformes; family Sylviidae; genus Sylvia; species Sylvia atricapilla. The sequence continues at coordinate 5,923,239 of NC_089160.1, forward strand.
CACGATATATGCTGGCAGGTCAAGACAGATTATGGCCAGAGTGAAGTTTGAACCCCAGATCCTTTTTCTAGACGGGGTACAAGACTGTATTCAGCACAGTAGTAGCTGAAAACTGATAAAACAGAGTCCCTTTCTATTAAAAAACCTTTCAAATCTGCGAGAGTGAAACATGCTCAGTCATGTATGAGTAATAAACACTCTGCTTTTCTATTACTTCAAGAATCTTTTCTGGTTTACTTGCACATCGACCTGGGAAAAACATGAGAAAACTTTCCAGCATACCTGTTCCAGTAGTGCAAAGGTACACAGGGAACAGCAAAACTCAGCCTTTTCCTCCATACCAAGGAGAAAATATCCTGGTGAAGGTGTTACAGCTGCTCACAATGCTTGGTCCAACACATCCAAGTCTGAAAAAGAAACCAGGAGGTCAGTAACTTCCATTTATTCAGCTTTTCATGCTGCCAGGGGACCTGAACTTTTGCTCATCATGATGGTGTGCTTGCAAGAGGAACACATGGATTGGGACCTGCCCCCTCCCCATCTTCTCGCCTGGACATCTTTAAATATAAAAACATTAAATATAAATCTCCTCTCATGGCCTGTATTTGCTATTTCCTTAAATGATCTATTTCTTTGGGAATGGTTAGTTTCTTATTTCCCTCTGTAGGAAGCCACGTGGGCTCTGTTCTGGGCTAAATAGCAAATTTACTCCTGAGAACAGAACCAGCAATTTTTCCTGGCAAGCTGGCTTCTTATGTGAGGAGAGGACTGTGAGCTGAGTCAGAGCTTCTCACCTCTGTGCCACTGCCTCTATTGTAACCTTCACCAAATCCTTTAGTCTCACTGGATTCCCAGTTTCCTGTTGGTGGTTGGTGGGTTTTTTGTGGTTTCTTTATTTTTTTCTGTTTGTTTGGTTGTTGTTTTGGGGTTTTTTTGTGGGTTGTGGGGTTTTTTTTTTGGTGAAAATCTTTCTTGCCTCTGGGGGACACTGAGAAGACAAATTCATGAATCTCTGCAAACTGCTGAGAGATCTCCTTATCACTGGTTTGGGTAAAGGATCTCCATGAGAGTACATCCACAAGAATGGGAAGAGCATTGTTTGGTTTGGATCCCACATAGAGAATCTGAATTAATGGGAATGATGAACACCTCTAGTGGAATAGAGGAAGGAAATACCTGCTGAGCTGACCCAGAAAGAGTTAAATGCCTAATGGAAAAATCCCTATGGACTTGAACTTAAGTGACAATGAGGAAATCCATCTGGATGGAAAGCTGCAAGAAATACAAGGCACCAAGAAAGGCAGCATTCATGCTTTTTGTGACTTAGGAGTTATTGTATCCAGCATTTATCATGATACCTTAGGTAGCACATAATTGTTCTCCAAAGGGTTCTCCACAGAGCTCGCATAATGGAGCAGGTTTCAAAAATGCTCAGTGCAAAGAGAAGAAGGTGTCTCATGACAAACATAAATGTTCCTTGTATTAAAAAAAGAAAAAACAACCCCAAAGCAGTTTCAGTAACTGAAATGAATTCTTCACACTGGTAACAGGCAGATTGTATTTAAGTTCAGGGAGATAATCAGGGCTCTCATCTTGCCTGTTTTTAAATCCAGGGTGCTGCACAGAGATTTGCAGACAGCCATGTCCAGTAGGAGCTTAGCAGGGTCAGCCACAGCTCATGTGTGGAAGAGCTGGGACTTAACAGCAGATGAGCTGAGAATCCAGAGTAAATTAATACAACCAGTACAGAGTCAGGTTAAGAACAGAGAAGACAAGCAAGAAGTTCATTTCTCCTGCAAACGTGTTTTTTGGCAGCTGATTTTGTATCTCTGTGGTTTTGGAGACAAAAAGGACTATTCCTTCTTTGTTTGCTTCCAGAATGCACCTGTTTGCATGGAAGAAGATGGGAGCCATCAAACTATCACCCAGATCCAGCAGAGGCACACTTTTTGTAAGAAAAAAATAAGAGGATAAATGACCACAACTCAATGAGAGCAGGAAAAAAAATCACTTGACATTGTAGGCCATGGAAAACACTCTATTAAATAGATATTCATACCAAGGTGATGAACTGATTATGAGGCAAGCTCAGGAGAGTTCAGCTGGACACACTGGAGGACTTTGGCAAGTCATTTAGTCAGCATTGTCCTCACCTGTCTGAGGGAAAACAATTTTCTAGTGAACTACCTGACTTATACGTTGATACTTGACATGCTCCGAAACTCTGCAATGTGCTTATTACCATACCCTTTAATCAGGCCGTTTATTAAACAGTGCAGCTTAGAGGGTAAAAATGCACTAGTAAATACAGCAGGAAAGCAAAGTCAAAATCAGAATGAGCAGGAGACACTGGTTATTTCTTGAGGCTGCTCATGTTTGAAACACCCCCTCTCAGGGCTGCTCAGTACTTTCTGCTGAACACGACAGCGTCTGCTGGTGATTGACACTCAGCCATTACACAGTGCAGTTTTGTCAGCAGGAACTCAAGGAAAAAGTGAAGCTGAACACCTTTGGATAAGTGTGCACTCCTGAAAATGGCCATAATTTACTCAAGCCTCTTCCATTGATGCTGATAGGAGTAACATTTTAAGATAAGCCTGTAGAAAAAAACTGTAATTTTCTGGTTTCATAAAAAATCCTTGTTTCTTTTCCTACTGCTTTTGTGGGAAGAGGAAGCCCCAGGCATCTGACTGCAAGCTCTCAGTCACCCAGTGACTCTGACCTACAGAGCATAATACAGAGCAATCACACCTCCATGGGGTAGCTATTCAGAGATATTCAAGCCTATACAGGTGAACTGGGTTCCTTGCTTTTTTTGGGTTGGATTTTTCTCTTTTTTTCCCCCCCTTTCTTTTCATCTCTGAATTCCTCAGTCTGGGCAGAGATTTTTTTTTCTTTTCTTTTCTTTTCTCTTTTTCTTTATTTTATTTCATTTGTATTATTTCACCTCCCCTTTGCCTTTGCCCCCCTCTCAAAGGTACATCAATCAGCACGACCAGTCTGAGCTGGGAAAGGAAGGCTACTTCAAGGTCACTGTGTAAAAAGCCCTAAAGCTTTCCAGTGAAAGGGAAGGGAAAAGAGGCCGTAAGTGGCTTCCTGTTTCTACTCATTGTTTAGGGAAACTCCTGAGGAAGGACAGAGAAAGTCTGCATGTGGGGAAGGCTGGCTGGCCAGAGGAAAGGGGAAGTCCTTAAAGATAATACCCCGCAAAGAGGAAAAAAAACTGATCGGCATGCAAAGAGATGCGTGCGAGTTGGAGAGGGATGAAGGAAACTGATGCAATTCCCCGGAGACAAACCATCCCCTCGAGGCCAATTGCCCGTGAAAGGGGCTGGCCATCGCTGACAAGGACAGATATCAAAGACGGGAAGTGGGGGAACTGCTCCAATAAATCCAGCATGTGTTCCTTGCTGGGTTTTCTCCATTCTGCCAGAGGAGCAGGCTGCGGGGAGCAGCTGTGCTTCTGCTCAGCCCCGACACCATCTCTCAAGACAAGCTCTGCTGCTCACAGCGCTCAGGTGGGTACACAGGGGAAAAAGAGCTTCCACCACGGCACAAACCCCATAACTGGCTCCCCTTTCCTTCTCTGCTTTCCCCTCCTGTTGCATGTCAGTGACCTGCAAAGGAGATGCTGACCCCAAAGGGGCACAGGCAGCAGAGCCACAGGCACATCCCTGAGCAGGGGATGGAGATCCAGGTTCACTGCCCCATCCCCAAAACTGCTTCTGGTACCCAGCCCTCTGAACAGCCCTCACCCTTGGGTTTACATGCACTGTTTATAGTCCATATTTAGAATAAAGCCGTGCTAAACACACTTCAGTATTGTTCTACAAGAGAGGAAGTATCACATTCAGCCTTAGCTGAGGGCTGGATTAAGGATGCACACACACAAGGATAATGTCAAGTTGCTACACACTATTTCTTGTTAGCAGAATGTTTTGTAACGCTGTTTTCCCTAGGTTTAGGGGTTTATGTTTTCTTTGACTATGTGGGCACAGGAGAGGCAAGGGAAGTGTCATATTTTTTATTTTTATATTGTTTACCAACTACAGACTTGCAATAGAGCTGTTATATATCATCTTTCAAAACACATTTTGAGTACTGTGGCTGTTGAAATATTAGTTTTCAATACCTATTCAACTACAGTCACTTACAATGACACTATTGTTCTAGGTACCTTACTAGCACAGAATAAAAGGCAATCTCCATCCCCAAGAATTTATATTCTGCAGATTACGCACAATATTTAGGCAAATCTTTTCAAATGGATATTCTTATTTTATTGAATTTTATACTTATTTTTGCATTTATTTTATTGCTGGAGAATTTAGATATTTTTTCCCTCAAATGAGATTACTACACAGGAGTTCTCAACAGTGCCATTAAGAGGAAACCACTGAAAGAATACACTGATGTATGTAATGTAAATATTCATGCAGAGCCATAGAAAATACGGATTGTTTTTGTCACAGAGAGAAACAATGCAAGTGATTAATAACATGGACATTATTGGACTTTCATTTCCTCTTGAGTGCTGTGACTCTTGCCTTCTAATTCCAAAGTATTCCTACATCATGCTGCAGCAACGAGCCTCTCATCTTTAATTATCAACTCCTGCACAAAACCAGGGAGGTGAAACGCATCCGAGGCAAACAATGCCCGCCGAGTGCCCTACTGCTCTGCATCTCAGGGACTCTGTGGAGAGGCTGCAACACAACAGGAGAGCTAAAAAAAGCCAACCCCTGGAACCTGAGATAAGGAAGCACTGAGAAAAACAGCAGCCACAAGTTCTCATGGGATGAGGCTGGGCTGGCGCTGGAGCAAGAAATACATGAAAGAAACAAGCTAACCGCACCCACGGAGTGACAGCTCCTGCTCCTTGATAAAGACCCAGATAGGCTCTGGCAAGCTGGGTCTCTGCCTTGGCTATTTATATCATTCAAACAGGAAAACCTGCTAATATCTGTATACAAGGATTCTGCAGTCAAATGGTTGGTGGTTATTTAATCCTCTGGGTTGATTTTAAAGTATGGCACACCAAGCACGGTCTGTAAAAAAATAAAAGCAAACAGAAACAATTGAAGTGTGATGAAACCAGAGGCTGACAAAAGGCAAATAAGCACAGTAGTGCAAGATTATGGACACAGTTAAAATATATAAAAATTTTAGTGTTTTTCTGCCCCACCAGTTCTTTTGACAGTAAGACAAAAAGGTTTTCCCACCTCAAGTTTGTATCAATTTAACACTGACAAAAACCAAGCCCTGTACATCCTTGGTATGCAGTAATAAAGTAAAAAATGATGATGGGGATAAATGATGAATTCTGATTCAACCTGAAACCAAAGCCAGGTTAGTTCCCTGAACTTTTGTGTTCTCTTTTCATTATAACTTTGCTCCTTTGGAACTTCTCTTCATTACCCCCTTGAAATTCAGCCACTTCCCAAGTGGGTTTCTTAGCAGCCTACAAAAGTAGAGTGAATAATACAATTCAACACATCTCAAATCTATGCTGTTCCCTGAATGGAAGCACTGGGGTTCTAGAGACAACCAGAGCATGAACCAAATCCTCATCTGGGATTGTTCCCTTACCATTCCAACATCACAAAGTCTGTGAATAAATCGTGCCAACCTCACTTTGTCCCACCAAGCCTTGCAAACACAGTTGTGCAGGACTCCTCATCAGCCCATACAGGTCTTCCATGGCTTTAGGAACTGAACGATTCCATGCAAATGAACCTGTGTTATCAGTGAGTTTTTATGCCTAGAAAGATTCTTGTAGCCCAAACATGGGCCCATTGATGTCTGGTGGAGTTGAAAGCAAGCTGAACTTTGTTGGAGAGGTCTCAAAAGGCTGTGATGAAAGGAGCTGGCTTGGATTAGCCATTGGGAGGGATGGGTCACACTCCTTTGTTCCTACACTAATGACTGTACAGGACACACCTACTCTTTCATCTCCCCAGAGACAGGTGTTGACACTCTGGGTTCAGCTCTGTTCCCACAAGCTTTCTCCTGCTGAAACACCTGACCATCCACACAGGAGCCTCTCAGTCATGCCCTGATTTCTGCTTTGAAAATGCACCAGGCTCATGTGATAAGGCTGAAGTGCACCTCCTGGGCTTGCTCTGCCCTGTGCAGGTGGGTTGAGCAGAGCCCTGCTCTTCCTTGCCCATGTTTCCTGGGAGAGAGCAGCAGAGCTCTTCCCCATCTGGCACAAGGTGTCCATCCATGCAACCACAAGAAAAGAGAGGTCCAGTCTTAAGAAAGTGGGAACCTAAGGAAAAAAAAAGAAATAAAATAACCCCAAATCTGTTCAGATCCAGTTCCAGCCACTGAGGATTACTGTACGCCACAAGCAGATCTTTCTCTGGATATGGCTAGGTACACTGCTCCAGAAAACTCAGCTCATGGGTTAGAGATTTTGGAGATCTACCCTTAACAGCTCCATATCTCTGCTAGATAATGCAGTAAAATTAGAGCATTGACTAACTTATAGGGTGAAACAATGAAACAAGCCACGATTTGAAGGCAAGCACTTACAGTACAAAAACAACCCCCCCAAAACAAAACCAAAAAGCCACAAAAAAATAAGTAGTGTAACTAGGAGGCATGGACCAAAAAATGATGAAAACTGCAAGAGGGACAGATTTGCCATGATGACATGATTTACCATGTAGATTAATGCCTTCTAAACAAGACAGGATTGAAAGTCAATACTTCAGTTTATTGATTTTGGCAATGATTCTTGTTTCTTACATCTTTCAGCAGTATGAATGAAATACTCTGCAGGATGCTACTGATGAAAAACAGGCTTCTTGTTTGTAACTTGAAAACTATTACAAATAATGGAAGCAAACTGAAACGAAGGCAGCACCATAATGCTCTACATACTGTTCATCAAGGAAAGTTTAAAGCTTAGAAACTAAAGAGAGCTGTGAACCACGAATACTATTTCCAACAGATCTGGTTTGAAACGAGGTGAGGCAAAGACAGAAATGTGTCCTCCAGCAGTCAGACCTTTAAAACTCAAACTGGAAAGAGCACTGCCATGTTTTCCTTCACTTTATGCTATATACAAATTTTTCAAATGTTTGCTCTTTAAAGACCAAATTGACAAAAATAAGCTATTTTTAGAAATATATATGATGTACGCTTAAAATTTAATCAGTTTAATTCTGCAATATGTATTGTATGGATGGCTCAACCACGATGTTTTCCTCATTCAATGTCTGATATTAATTCTAATCTCAGACTGCTCTCTACTGGTAATAAATTATGTTAAAACTCATTAAATAGGTGCAATTCCAGAGACATAGAAAGAACTGCATTTGGCACATATCCTACCTTTGAATGGATGCAGGAAGAGGGGGACTTGAGAAGGCAACAGGAATCTGAAACAAAGAGTAAAATGCAAATGTTTAAGCCAAAAGCTTTTTATTAACCCTTTTTCCTGCTCCCACTGAACTTGGTACCAAAACAATCAGCTGTTCCAGATTATTTGGTAGGGGCTGGGCCTTTTGAACATAAATATTTCTTTTTGCACTCATGTAGGATGGGACTTGCAGGAACAAAAGCATGCAGGCTTCAGGTGGAGAATGGGGACACTTTGGTCCTTGTGCCACTTCAGCTTTTCTTGACTGCCAAAGGTGTCTTTGTGAGAACTTGGTCACAATTACTGGGTGCAAAGTAATTTTCTTCTTACAGTTTCATGCCTTAGCAAATTGTCTCATAACCCTGGGGGGCACCAATCCAAATCTGGAACATAAGTACCCCACAGTGCAGCACTGCCTTTGCCCCATGGCATACATGCATTATGTTTGATCATAACAGTGACATGCACTGTTCACAGTCTGATCCTACTTTTATAAGGTACTGAAACTCCTCTTAAGACCTTAAGATGTTCCAGTTCTCATTTTCTCAGACCAGCCTCCCAGAAAAAAAAAACCAAAAAACAAAAAAAACCAAAAGAAAACAAACAAAAAAAATCCCAATTATTACTGTGAGACAGGATAAAGTCCTTTCCCTTTGTCTCTTCTTTCCACTTACTCTTCCAAGTTTGACCATATCTCCCTGTCACTCTTTCAAACATCTTTTTCTTTTCCTGGCACAGATTTACACAGGAAGGGAAAGAAGTTAATGCCAGGGATTATTCACCCTGCTCAGCACAGCATGAGAGACCATTGGCCCAGATACTTCTGTTGTTCCTCTTTGTGTCCTGTGCCACCTGTTGCTTATTTTCTTTTCCACATGTTCTTCAATAACTGCCCAGACTTAACTTTGCTCTTGATAGAGTCATAATTTACCTTCTGTATTGTGGTTCTACCCACCTCCTCCATCCCCATTTTTTTTTGCTAAGATGGTTCATTAATCAATTTTTAACATTGGTACACACACTATATTTTGTTTTGTTCATCCTTTAAAGCCTATTGCAGCCATTATTATAAACCTAGGATTGGAAAAAAAATTAAAAAAAGAAAAAGAAATATAGCAGGTCAAAAAATAAAGTTCTACACAATCTGGTGCATAATGGAAATACTGGGCTGATCTGTTGCCATCCTCTGTGTCAAATTATTCAAATGTGATGATTGTTTGCAAACATATGGAACACATGAAAAAAGAGAAAAAAAACTCTTGTAGATTTGGAGAGTTCAGAAACACCTCTCATATCAGGATCTTGCTTCCATTGAATTGAATTGGATACAATTAATTTCATAGTCTAGCAAGAATGTTCATGAAAAAAACCTGAGTTGCTCCATGACTTTAGAATAATTTAGACAGTGTCTAAAACCTTCTAACTTTGTGAAAGCCCACCTCCAAACCCCCAGCACTGCATGGCACAGCCCTTTCCAGCAATGCTGTTGGAAGGGTGATCCCAAAGGATGCCCAGAGCTGCCAGTCTCCAGAGCTGTGCCCTTGGGCCATGGCCCCTGACCCTACAGGGGGACTCCTGTCGGTGTTCAGGGGCTCAAAGTCAAGGCAAGATCTTACTACAGCCCTTTCCTTAAGGTGAAACCATGGAATCATTGAAAAGCTTGGATTGGAAGGGACATTAAAGATCACCTTGTCCCAACACTCCTGCTGTGGACACCTTCCACTGTCCCAGCTTGCTCCAAACCCCATCCAGCCTGACCTTGGACAATTCCAGGAATGGGGCAGCCACAGCTTCTCTGGGGAACCTGTGCCAGGGCCTCCCCACCCTCACAGAAAGACTTCTTTCTTCATATCCAATCTAAATCCACTCTCTGTTCAGTTTGGAGACATCCTCCCCTTTGTCCTGTCACTTCATGCTTTGTAAATTGTCCCTTTCCATCTTTCTTGTAGTGTCCCTTCAGGTACTGGGAGGCCACAATTCACATTTCTGGCCACTGAATTTCAGAGGATGGATATACAGCAGCTATCACCCTGCCAGAGCAGCCTGTCCCAAAAGCTTTCCTCTGGTGTCAATGTGGGAAATTGATGGTTATTTCAAATTTCATAGACAATGCAACATTATTTACCGAGCTGCTCAGGAAACGTGGCAGTGTAGAACATTCATCTCAGCACAGAGTTACACAGCAACCTATCACAATTCCAATGAAAAAGAATGCACTCATGAAAAGATTTAAAAAACAAAAAAAACCTTCAAAATAAACCTAAACTTTAAAAAAACCTCCAAACAAAAAGCCCCACAAAAATAAAATAAAATAAAAAACCCCAGCAAACCCCAAAAATATTTAAGTGAACCCCAACTTCCCCATCACCTAGAAAAGGCATTTTCCCAGCCATCAGCCAAACAACTCAGGTTGGAGAATTTATTGCCCAATTATTATGTGACCAGTTATTGGATAGAGTTGACAAATATTTCCTCTGCTTTCCTCTGCTTCAGAGCTGGCACTGCTCTTCTGCCTTTTGGAAGAACTGGAGCTCTTGCCAGACTGCTTGGCACTGCTCTAATTGACAATTTTAGGGCAGTAAATTAGAAGGGTTTTTCATGTTGTTTTACTTCTAATTTTAATCAGACATAGAACCACTTGGCACACCAAGGCACACACTCTCCCGTGCAAGTTCTCAGCGCCTCCGTAAAAACCACCCTCATTGAAATGTAAACTTAACTTTAAAAAGAGTCACACAAAAGCAATGTGCTGACTAAATGTGCTGGTACGGTGCACTGAGAGACTGTGAATTCCAATTTCAGCCATGCCAGTCATTTGGCATTAAAATATGCACCAGCTGTGAGTGTTTGGATCTCGATAAGTCAGAGTGTGCTGGAAAGCTGACAAGATACTGCTGTGAAAATGTTTCCAGCCCCTAATCTCGCCTATCTCCTCTTTTTCATATTTTGCTACCCATGTTGGTGTATAATATAGGGAGAAATGAATGCAAAAATCCAAGGAAGATGTGCATGGGGTGACACCAGTATTTATAGAATGTGTAAGATAGTGCTGCCACTCACACAGCTCTGGACTCCTCTTTGATGAGTTGTCTCTGGTCAGCCTTTCTAAATTGCTAATTTATTTTCCTTATGTGGGAAAGAGCCCTGTGTTAGTGAACTGGGATATGTAACATTGCTGGGAGGGGAGGAATGGTGGGATTGAAATCCACAGAGAGCCTTTCAAACTGGGACACTAGCTGCTGTCAAAGGAGCTGAGAAATGAGCCTCGATGAGGAGGCATTTTCGGACTGATTTATCAGCGGAGTACATCATTCTCTAAACCCCTTTTTGAGCAAATATTTCTTTCCCTTCTCTCCATTATTTATTCATATCCACATTAAATCTCATACACAAGCCACCAGATTCTAACCTGCTGAGGAGGGCAAAGCAGGATGCTTCCCATCTGTTCCCCCTAGCCTACAAGATGCTCTGGATCTTATCCTGCCTTCCCCCTTTGTTACAACCATCTCCCCCAGCCACAAAACAGGGGTAAAGCAAAGGTGAGGAAGGCTGCAAATTCACTTCAGAGTCTGAACTTTCTGCAGCAGAAAGCTGAAAAGGGACAGCCTGAAAGCAGCAAACCATTGTGGGGTTTCTGCAGTTCCAGCTGCTCTGAAGGGTCCCCACACCATCCTCTTCCTCCTCCTCCTCGTCACCTCCCTGCCAGCTCCAAGGGGGGCAAGAGAGCAGGAACCCCTCAGCCTGGACCCCGAGCTCCCTCCCCAGCTGCTCTGCAGGTGTCAGGTGTGCAGGAAAGGTGAGGGCTGGTGAGAAGGGCTGGGACATTCCCACTCCAGCCCCAGGGGAAGGATAAACCTGCAGGAGGGCAGGGGGCTGGCACAGGGCTGCTCTGTGCCGATGCAACACACCCACATTTTTTTGAATATCTAGATCTGATTCTATAAATGTAGCATTTCTAGCTTTAGAGATTCTAGTGTTAGCTCAAGGATGTCTCAGCAATGGAAAGTCCTCACAAACCCTCCAGCCTGGGGAGAGTTTTGTCCATTAAAATGAGACAGAGAAGTATCAGAGTCACACATTTATCCAAAGATACAATCCAGTCCCCCTCTGTTACTGCCATAAATGCACCTTCAGCTGGGGCACCCCCAACCCTACACACGGTAATTAATATCAATTAATGTTTTATCAAAATCGGAAGTAGAAGGAGGATACTAATTTCAGAACCTGGTGTTAAAGAGAAACTGCTGCAGTAGATCCTTTTCCCCAAATGAGGTCTGCAGGGGAATAATATAATTAAGGTACATGCAAAAAAACCCAGCAGTGAGCTAGCCAAAGCAGTGTTTTATAATCAAAACACCATTCCACAAATGCAAAGGTCACCTTACCTAAAACTAGCAGAACTGAAAAGAAGTGATCTGATAAATCAAATACAGAAGTGGGTTTTTTGTTTTAAACTCCTTCTCATAGGAATAAAAAGTAAAATAACATACGTGTCTTATGGCCAAAATCTGAAAGTAAAACAGCAATCAGGTGCAACAGTTAAATCCAAAGGAATTTCCCATTTCAAGTTTAGCTCACTGCAGGGAAAACAGAGCAAACTAATTATGATGTAAATCCACAATGAATGATGCAGAAATAGTATGCAGTGTAAACAATAATTTTGAAATTCCCAGTTTATATCAGCACTGATCTGTTTTATACACTCCAGAAGTGTAACTCAGAAAAGATATTTTTGCACTAATGAGAGACTTCTACTTTTTAATCAAAGAATAAATTAAAGCTTTTTCAAAAGGATGCCAGCCTCATTAATTAGTTCCATTAAAATGTAAAAGATGAGTACATACATTTGCCTCACTTTGTGCTTGCATCTCTTTACCTTAAATATCCTATCATGTATTATTACAGGCTTGGATGGAAATAATATCTATTATTAATATTCCTTGATACCTCTCATTAGAAGTTCCTGCATTCAACTGTTTACAATTTATCTCAATTATATAATCAACTATATTATAACTGTTTGGGCTGAAGTTTTCACAGTGGGCATTTTAGAGAATTTCAGCCAAGGCACTGCATTTTCCAGGGATGAAATGAGGGGAAATAAATAATTTAAGCTGTGTTCAAACAAAAACAAAAAACCAAATGAAACAAAAAAGACACTAAAACCAAAACGAACACCCACCTACCAAAAAAAACCCCAAAACAACAACCCAAAAAACCTCAAACCAATCTAAAAATTGCCCCTTGAACATTAAAAAAAAAAAAAATCCAAATAAATCCATTTCAGAAAACACATTTTGGAAAAGGTTTGAAATCTAAGAGGAGGCTGCTTCCTGATGCCCCTATGAAAATCCTTTGGCATTTAGAAAGTTACAATCCATTCTGCTTTCCACAAACCAATTTATTCATCAAAGGATGGTGAAGTCTCAGCTTTATTCCTTGATTGCATCAATCTAAAAGCAAGAAAGAAGCAGGGTGGGGACTCTGCTGAGTGTCCACCCAGATCCAGTGACTCTGCACTATGCAGGTTAAAATCTTCATTTTCTGATGACAAATCTTGTGTCTTCCCCAACATCTGCCCATGCAGAGGGTGATAGAACATCACCTGGGCAGCTCCCCTTAGCTGAACTCTGTGGATTTAGGTATTCCAGCACTTTTAAGCACCTTAAACACCTCCAGCAGGTATTAGGATGCTGTCTCAGGGCAGAATTGCTTTATATTCTATTCTCTTTCAAAAAGCTAGAAAATCACCCAAGTGAAATACCCACACACCACTCCCAGAAGCGATTTTGGATGGCCACACTTCGCGCTCAGGAGTGAGGAAATGCTAAATCCAAGCTTCTCTCTGCAACCGTAAGTCATTCCTCTTTTTGTAAGAATTATCCCAGTCTTTCTATTTTCCCCACAGGGCCAATTTCATCCGGTGCACAGCAGGAATCACGTTCACTAAATGAGCAACGATTCAATAATTTCTCCTTCTGTCACTGTTCATTACTGGTCTAGAGCCTTACTTTTTGCATACTATTTAGTCCAAGTTCTAAACCAGCGTTTTTCTGTATTTGCCAAGGCCCTACCACACCATTTCCAATACACTAATTGACTTATTTTCCCAATTTCCCTGCAAGATAAAGAGGTTTATTATTCTCATCCAGCAATGGAAAATGGAATGCTTTTGTGTGTGGCGTAAGCTGAAAGGGGAGTTTCAAAGTAAAAGCCAAGTGAGTAAAGGGAGGAGAAAAAAACCCTGTTTAACTCCTGACCATGCTGACAAGGTGGAGAATTGGACCCAAGTCTGACACAACTGGCAGAACCTGTGAAAACGTGAGTCCATTCCTGCAGACACCAGATGCCAACAGCACTCGGCCAGCACAGAGCCTGCTGGGCCAAGCTCTGCCAAACCCTGAGGACACTGCTCACAGGTAGCAGGGAAATGTCCTGATGCTCCTAAGGGGCAAAATAGAGAAATTGCACAAGATCTGCTACAGCCTGAGAGACAGAGGCCACCAGCAAACAGCCCTTTGCACCAGCTTGGCTCCCAACCAAAGGGCCCCAGGGTGATGTGGTCAGTGCTCAATGCCAGGCTTGGTGCTAGGTGTAATTCAGATCACTTTTGAAGGCAGCCCTGGATGCTCAGTTCAAGCTTTGCTGCAGCTCCAGATCCCCCTGGAGCAGCTGTGGCTTGCACCAGAGGCAATTCCATTAAACAGCTGTGAATGGAACAAGAATTTACTCTATTGTGGCTTTATTTTCGGTGATTTTATGTGCTTATCTTTACTGAATAAAGCAATCCGGGTCTGATTTTATTGTCTCATCGGTCAGACTAACAGGTGTCCCAGCTGAAAGAGTGATCAGTACATGCATGTTTCCTCTGGAACTGAAGGAATGAGGTTTTTGGTTCTTTATCAAACAAAGGGACTCTTAAGAGAGAAAGAACCAGCAATCACATGTTTGTTTAACACAGTAGTAGCACTAGACATTAACATATATGAGTGGCAAACCCAGCCCTCTGTTACTGTAAATGGAGAAATATGTGAAAATGAATTTTTTCTGAGAGTACCAAACACTTTCCTTGTGATTCTAAGCCCTATTCTGTGTGAGCTGACAGCCCTGCCACATCCACTGCACGCTGACAGCTGAGTTAAGAAGTGTAACACTATGATACAGAGGTGTCAAGATTGCTGAAATTAATACTGGGCTGTGCAGTGTTTAGCTTGTTGACTCAGCTAACTTAGGTGTGGTGGAGAAGCAGTATCATATGACAGTAGAGGCACTGCAATTTAGCATAAAGTAATGCTATTTCTTTTTGAAAAGATTTTTGATGCTTTCTTAGAAAAATGTATATTTTATACTAGACTTTTAGCTGAAGATATCAGTTTCCTGCACAGGCAGATGTCTGTTATTACAGATGGGGGAAAGGTAGCAGAGATGGAGCTGCTTAGAAGGAGAGCAGCCAAGGGAATGATTTAGGATTCTGAATTACAGTGCTCTATCCCCTTTCCCCCACTCTAACCAAGAGACTCCAATCCTTGGGAGACAAAGGATTTTTACTGTTGCAGTAAGTGCTGTTCTCTCAGATCCCACCTGTGCCACCACGAGGTGGCTCAGACCAGGCTGTAAGGCAGGGGAGAGGGTCCAGAGCCCCCTTTTATCAGTTTTACATGTCTATTCCTGTTCAGGGGGGAGGCTGCTCAACACAAACAGCTGAGGACAGGGTTTCCAGCTGAGCAGTCCCAACACCATCCAGCAAAGAGCAGCTCTGCCACATGCTATAAAATCCCTCACAGTGACTTACATTTCCTGCTCATCTCTCTGCAGGTATCAGGGTCCTTTCACCCTTAATCTTTATAGGGTAGTTTACAGAATCACAGAATCACTGGGTTGGAACAGACCTTCAAGATCATCGAGTCCAACCCAGCCCTGACATCTCAACTAAACCCTGGCCCCCAGTGCCACATCCAGTCTGTCCTTAAACACATCCAGGGATAGTGACTCCACCACCTCCCCCTCTTGTTTCTTCTCTAGAGAGGTAAAGATATTATATCTTTATATTTTCTCTCTTTCCCTTTTCTAATTGAACTTAGTGTGATGTGGGAGATTACAGACGTATCTTGAATTAAGGAAGCATACCTGAGTAACAAACCTGTTGCTCTGAACCACACAGTGAAGACAAAGCTGTCTTCTTCTGAAACTGTTCTAGTAGAGCAGAACCAAAATTTGGATCTAGAATTTAATTTAATTTTTTTTTTTTTTAAGAGAGGGACATTTCTTGTCTTATTGAGGATGCTGCTATATGCTTGTCTTTTGCTGTCCTTTAGGGACCTCGAGATGAGCATCTGAACTTCCCTCCCAAGCCTTGGGAGGCTACAGAGAGCTCAGACATGATGCCAGTGAGCACGCTGAGGCACTGACGTGGGCACCAGGGCTTCCTGCGTAAATGGTGCTCCCTCACATCCAGCAACTCTGAATTCCCACTGACTCAGCCTTGTTACAGCCCGTACTTTAACAGCACTGCCACTAATCCTGACCCCACTGCCATGAGCTCTGGTATTTCCTCACTGGATTCTGAGCACAGCTGTGCAAATGACAGATTTCCCCAGAAATCTGCCGTGGGTTGAGGACCCTGCTGGGGTGAATCATGGGCTGAGCTGGAGCTGAGTGCTGATCTCTCACAGTCTGCCCACTGGCTGCTGTGCAAAGCCCTCTGCTCAGAGCTTCTGGAGCACACAGGGCCAGGGGGGAACAGCCTGTCCTCAGGCTCCACTCCTGGTGTTTTTCACAATCTGCTGGGTGATGTGTGAGAGGCTTTATTGAGGCACCGGTCCCGGCTCCAGGGTGAGCTACAGGAGATGCTCTCGTCCACCAGAGGCAGCCAAAGATCTCTTTGTCCGCAATTAAAAAGCTTTCCAGCCAACAGCACATTGCTAAAGCTTACAGACAATTGTTCTGGCCAATCACTAAAGGCACATGTACACCTGCTTCAAACAATGCTGCTTTCTATTAAAAATACACAACACTCCATTCTTAAGCTTAAAACTTCCTACTATCTTGCTGAGTGTATTTTTTTATAGTCTTGAGGTCTGTCTTAGCTAAGCTTAAAAACTCAAACTATGGTTTCACATCCTTACTTACAGTGTTGTTGTATCTTCTCTCCTTTCAGGCTTTGCAGCTGCAGCTGGCTCTAAGTCCTCTGCTCTCTCTGTTTCTGAAGCATGCTTGCACAGCTTCTAAAAATCTTCCGACCTTTACTGTTTCCCACCCTTCACCACTGAGCTCCAGACAGCTCACCCAGAATTCATGGAGAGATGCCACCCTCTTCCTCAGTCCCAGCAGCATTAATGCAGTCTTTGTCTGTTTGGTGTGTGCTGTACCCTCAGCAGCTCATTGCTGCCGCAAAACCAGGCCCTGGCTGCTGCTGTGTGCACCAGAGCTCCTGGCTCCCTTTCTCCACCCAGGTACACACTAAACCACTGTGCAGCTCTGCATTCAGGGTGTCCATGGGACAGGATTCCACTGGAACAAGAATGTTCCAGAGAGATGTGGCACATCACAGAGACTCTTGCACCTCACTGACCAAATGGACATCATGAGAGCTTTTGAAGAACTGGAACCATGATTTTTTCAAGATAATTCAATTTTTGGTCACTTTTCTTGCTCTATGGAGAAAACATATTCCACTGAGAAGCTCTGAGAATTGCCTCCAGAATATGTATTCAATCAGACATATTCCTTAGGCCAAACTTAAGTCAAGGATGTAACCAGCAGAGGAAGAGGTCAGTAGGGCTGGCTTCTACTGAAATTAGGGGTTTAGCCTGGCCAGGTACATCTCAAAGGATAACACACACTTGATGAAGACAACACATTAACACAGGGGAGTTTTAAAGTTAATCTGACATGAAGAAGGTGCCCAAATTTTTGTTTCTTCTCTAGACAGTTTAAGATTATACCTTTATATCTCACTATGCCTATATATACACCTACACCTGTCTATAGTCACATTCAGTTTTTTTCTTTTTGGTTTAAAATATTTCACTGGGATACCAGTTACAGCAGCAAAAGGAAAATTACCAAATGTCTCAAACCTCTTAGGCAACCACATATAAATGCTCATTGTAACACATACACAGATATTTACATTCCAGGCTCTAAAACAGTCGCTTTATGGGTTTAAGTGCGTATTTCCTACAGACAAAGAAATCCGAGGTCGTCAGTTATTGCATTCATGTTACCTGAACATCTTGCATTTTAGTAAAGTTTCCATGCACAAGCAATATTAACATCTGTTTCAAGGATCTCTGCTGGAATTGTAGCTTCACACAGCCAAATTGCCTATGCTTCCACCAGGGAAATGGCTATTTATTTTATGCAGCCATCTGGGCTCTAAATACTATGTTTTGTCATTTGTGGTCTTGTTTTCCATGGTTTCTTATATGAAATTTGATTTCTTCATAACTTATTTCTTCTGCAAATGACTTTTTTTTTTTTTGGTAATCAAACTTGTGAATGAATGTTTCATTAGAGACTTAAAACATCAATTCATAAATATTTTGGATTGAGAGCCAAACCCTAATTGCAGCAGCTTTGATGGCCTACATGTTTTTTTTTCCAGTGGAATCATATGTAAATATAATCTTTACAAGCCCATCTCCCAGTTAGATGAAGGACATATGTTCTTGCAGAATTGAATACTTCAGGATGACACTGGTCAAGCTGTTGGAACACAGACCCTTGTGGTCTCAGGCTGGAGAGATGTTTGAGGCCTGCCAGCAGAGACCTGGCTCAGGCACGTGCCATTGCCATTAACTGGGAAGAATGAGCAAATTTTCCTTAAAATACACACGTGGAGAAGCAAACTGTGAGACTCTGCAGCTGACTGCATGTGGAATTTCAGGCCAGGACTAGATAACACCTTTCCTGCCCTGTAATGATGAGTAACCCCAAATTTCATTACAGATTACTGGGGCTTACTAAAGCACTCTGACTACATGATGTACTGAGAATAATTATGATCTACCCATCTTGGTCACAGTAGTCATTAAGTTGCTATATCTGTAACAGGCTTAATAACAAGGTGAAGAGTGAATGGGAGAGAAAAAGTCATTTCCTTGTCTCACTGGTCATTGTTTCCTACGTGCCTGGGATGCCTGTGTGGGCAGAACTGAAAATGGAGGGAGAATTCCAGCACAGAAGACAATATTTAAATATGGGAAATCGAGGTCTGTCCTTGGACTACACTAATGCAGTGGTCTCCTGAGTGGGTGCATGCCCTCAAGGCAATATACTGGAAGGAAGAAGATGGTTTTTACACCATTAAAATGAAAATAAACTCCCAGTGTTTATTCCATTTTTATCCCATCCTTTTAAAATTTTGTCTGTGTGTTTTATATAATACATTTATTATTTTAATTTTGTGTGTGTGTTTTAGGAGATATATAGTACATTCATTATAATTTATAGGGTATAGTAGTGCGGGTAAATGCTCAAAAGCATTTTCCTGATAGGGGCACATGATGAAAAATTTTGAAAATCCAAAGGACTGGTCTTGCAGGTAGCAGCAGATCAGCTCTAAATCTAGAAGTAGTGCTGAAACAGCTGGGGCAGGTAAGGGTCAAGGAAGTTGCACTACTCCCAGTCCTTGAGCATCCTGAACATCCTGCTTTGAACATCAGCCAGTGAGGAGATCACAGTAAAGTGAAAAATCCTCTGGATGGCAAAGATACAATCACAAAACAAGGAAAATTCACTTACTTGTTAATGCCTCTTGCTGCTGCTCCAAATAACTCCATAAATGTGAGATTCATGCTGTAAGAACTCTAACCCTTCTGCAGATGATGCTTTAAATGTACCACAGTATTTCCTGCAGACTTTCCTAACTCAAAGCATGTCATTCAGTATGGGGCTGTATGCTTCTTATTAACAGCATCAAGCAAATAGAAAAGTGATTGTTTTAAGAAAAAAAGTTTGTTGAAATTTAAGAATATGAAAATTGCTGCAGCGGGTAACAATAATTCCTTGGGGTTTGTCCTGACATTTTTAACAGTATATATTACTTAACTGATAGATCATAACAGCTAATTTAGAGCTATTAGGTCTACTGCTAAATATGTGGTCAAGAGCACTTTAATGTACACCACTGTTACTCCAGACCATAACAGCTGCTTTGGAGCTGTCAGCCTACTTTGTCGCAATCTATTTTAATCTGGGAAAAAAAAAAAAAAATCCTAATTACTTTGTAGTTGCTAATGCACAATTTAGGCTGATTGTTTGGTGCCATAGCTGAGCATTGTTTGAGCAGGGGAGGTGAAATCCCATAAAGAAGAGGTATTGCTGCCATCAGACAAATCACAGGGGACTCAAACTCAGCGTTAATAACAGAGATGCCTGCCACGTGTATACAGAGGACAAACAACGAGAAGGGAGAGGGTGTGAGACAGATCGTTTCTTTGTTTAACTCTACTCTGCTACTTTAAAAACCTAAGAGGAACCATTAAAGCTGTGTTTATCGTTAAAAAGCAATATCTGCTTGCTACCCCACTTGCCAGCCCAGCTCCCTGCTGCCAGGCAGCTGGGAAAGCTCTGCTGGGAAAGGGGGTTCATGATGCTGCTTTTCACCACAACAACACAGACTCTGAGCTTCAGAAGGCCGAAAACGACTCCTTTATTTTTGGGATGTGTCTCTTTTATACACTATTTTATATAGACCAATTTGGTTGGTGACACAAAGGTAAACTTTTTAAGTTACATTGGTCAGACTAGAGGGACATCAAGAAGAAGACTCTCCTAGGAAAAGGAATGAATAACATGGTACAGTTACAAAGGAAAAGGAATGAATAACATAGATACATTACAAAAACATCTTTCTTTTTTTACAGAAAATTTTCTGGGGAAAGAATTTCAGAAAACCAAACCACCTCAGGCACGGAACCAGGGCTAAAGGTTCCTGCAGCCCAGCTCCTCCAGGGCAGCACAGAGAGAGCTTCCAGCAGAGCAATTCCATGGGAAGAGCAGTGCTACCTTTCCCTGGCTTCTGGCCACTTGGCACATTGCATTCCTGCTCTGCCCACAAGCACAGACAAAAGGTTGAGAAGGTCAGAGAGGCACCCAGCCTCAGAGATAAGAAATGTAGGGGTTCAGCTGCTTTTGAGCACGTGCAAAGGCCAATATAAATGCCCAGCTGTCTGCCTCTTCCAGTCTCTGCTCGGAATGTGATTCTCTATAATCATGTCATTCAAAGAGACTTTTGCTAAGTACTGAGGGAAAAGTGGCATCCTTTGGTGAGGGGAGGAAAATGCCTGTTGCTGCAAGCTATCCATCATCTTCAAAAAGTCCAAGATGTACTAAAGCTCCCTAAATTTTTATTCCCAACAGAGCAGGGTAAGTTCAGTGTTTTCTTGGCAGGAAGTCCTCCCATGTCAAAATCTACTTCCCGATACAGTTTTGGAGGCATTCACCTGCCTGGTAGGTTAGATAATAAATAAATGCCCATCATGTCTTTATCTGAAAAAGATTTTCTTCTTGCTGTTTTTTCCTTTTATTTTTTTTTCTTCCTTGCACATTTGGGGAAAGCTATCCTCACACCCCCCACTCCCCCCTCCACCCCCAGCCAGGAAATAGTCATTTTGAGGCAAGACCTTAAAATTGATGATTTTGAAAGTTTTCCCTATTGCCATGCTGTTCTGCTCCTGCATTCCTGTGGTGCCAACAGATGAAGTTGTAAGCCTGTTCGCCTCCCTGCATCTAATCCTGATACTACTCAGCAGCAGGGAAGGTGGGCAAATGTTCACTAGCAGTTGTTGGCAAAGAAACACAGCAGGATTTAAACTGGATGATGCCACTGCATGTGTAAAACAACCATTTGAGCAAATGCTGCTATAGCAGCATCTTTAACCAGTAAAAGAGAATTTGCTGTTAACCTTTTGTTTTCTAGCTAGCTGTGCTGATGAGTTATGATTAATTGCAGTTATGCTTACAAAAAAACCCTCCAAACCAAAATGAATAACCAATTAAGCTTATAGAGGGAAAAAAATAAGATAAATGCTTGTAGCAGTTGCTGTGACAGACTTCTAGTGTGATCACATATAACTAAAATTGCAGAAGGAAAATGTGAATAACATTGTGTTTCATTCTGGTGCAGGGTTCCATGTTATTTTTCACAGGGTCATTTTTGCCATGAACTTCCTTCTCTTCCTTTCCGGTTTGCCCAGCCTGGTCTTTAGCTGATGTGCCCCAACCCCAGATTTTTCAATGGGTTTAACACGTTCATATTATAGCATTAGGAGAGTTCTGGATGAGGATCACCATAACTTTAATATTCCATGCTTATCCACCTACTGTGACATCAAAACAATGGGTAAAGAGCACCCCAATTACTGCTTTTCCCCAGGCTCTCAGGGCTCCTTGCTTCTGATAGTTTTTCATAGAGAGCATAAGAGCTCCTTCCTTCAAACTGAGCTCTGTTGTTATTTCAAGTTATCACTTTGGTATCTGGGAAATAGAAGATGAAATATCAGCTGTCAGTGCACTCAGTGGTAGGAACGGGAATGAACATTTCCCTGTCCTTCCTTGAGGATGATGGGAAAAGGCTCCTCACACGGCCAACCACAATGACTATTGCAGTTCATAAGGCCCTTTTTAATAGAAGAAATTGCTTTTTGGCAATGCTGCTGCCTACCTGGGGCATTTAACTGAAGCATGGCTTTTCCATTAGGCAATGTAGGCAAGAGTCTTTTATACCTGAGCATTATCTCCCTGCATCTCCCAGCTGTGCCATAAGTCCTATGCACAGGTTCTGCCCTTTCTGTTGGCTTTTCCATCCCGTATTTGCCACACACATCTTGTGTGTTGCTGCTGGATCAATTACCTTGAATATGAAAATGTTTAAAGCTTGGAGAGTCAGTGAAACACTGAAAGGGGCCTGGGCAAGAGTGCACTGCTAATGGCAAACCCAGATTCCAGGAAAGTTTCTAGAGGAAAACAACTTTCCAGAGGAAAGTTGTTTTAATCTTTTCATTTTGACTCAGCTGATGATCCACTCAAGGTGGATATTGAACAGCTGTAGCCTAACAGATAGAAAAATCACCCCCTTGAAAAGCAGGGAGATGGAGACAGCAGGACAGAGCATCTGTAGGCACACTTCCTTTGTAGAGGGACCTCCCTGTGGAATTTCCATCCTTCTTCCCACACTGCCTGAACTGTCAGCTGGCACAGCCAGTGTGGCCTGATAGTTCTGGGGCTGAGAGATTTTAGCCTGCTGGCAGCTGCTGACTTTTTCCCAAGGAAAAAAATTCTCAAGGAAACTTCTTTTCAAAACAATCTTGGCAAACAACTCTCCCTTCTCAAAACAACCTTTCTCCAGGTGGTGGTTTGCTGTGTCTCTGGTTTAACCAAAGGGATCAGAGAGGTGTTGTTCCTATTCACCAACCATGGTCAGTCTGTGTGGGAACACCTTATAAAAGGTAGTAAGAATTAGACAATAAAAGCCTTTTTTCTGTGCTCTTTGCCTTCTGGAGTCTTTAATTTGTATCCTACAGTGACAAGCCAGAGCTTCAGAGCCACCAGGACAGAGGTGATGGTTGATGCTGGAGAGAAACAGATGCTGCAGAGTGAAGGGAAGCTCTACTGCATTTACCTGGACACAGAACAAAACATACACGTGCTCAGAGGTTTCTCCACTGGGGTGGGACAGACACACAGGACGGTGAATTCTGTGAGGGAGCAGTGCAGAAGGAAACATGGCTTTTGTGAAGGGGCTTGGAAACAGTACAGTGAAACTTAGATTAAAGCAGTACAGCTGTGGACAGTTTTCCCCTTTCATCTGGCTAAAACCATTTTTTCTCAGTGTTTTGTTAGAACGAAAATGTTTTGGAGCACAAACACCAGAAGGAAAATTGAGTTGGACAGAATCAGTTGCTCCACTGGGACCTTACAGGAGAACACAAAACACCTTTTCCAGAGGGACTTTTACACTTCATTTTAGCTGTGCATCCAAGCCTAGGTCAGCAAAATCATAGCAACCATAATATTTAAAAATTATATCCCTTACATGGAAATAATTTGGGAAAGTATTTGTTGACTAATGAAGTACATTCTTCTCCCATATCTGCACCACCTGGCATGGCATGGATCTCAGCTGGGTAAAACAGGTCTCAGAACTGAACTTCAAGCCTTCAACAATACAAGTTCTCCAGTCACAGAGATTTTGCTTAAATACAATCCTGTATTTGGGCTTGGATTTTCGAGCTTTGCAGTTCAAACCTATTCTCTCATCCCATTGTATTTATTTTTTACATTCAATTCTCATGACTTTGAAAGCTTTCTAAAGGTCAGGAGAGAGAAACACCAGATATTGCCACAATCGCCCACAATGAAATGCAGTCATTTCACATGGCTTTAAAGCTTTCAAAGAAAACCATGGTGAGTTTTCATTTCAGGGAGTGTGGCTAAAGAGGGAACAGAAAGTGAACCGAATCCTTTGCCTTCAGACGTGGTGCAGGCTCTGGGTGCTGTGATCAAAGAGCTGTCCTGCTGTCCCTGTCACAGCTCCCATCTCTGGGGCAGCAGCATCCACTCCTACACACAGCTTATCCAGCATCAGGCAAGTCGTTTAGCCTAGTATTTATTTAATCTTTGTGAAGATAAAGAAGGATGTTCCACTGAGAGCTCTTTTGTTTCACCCTCTATCAGTTCAATAGGAGGGAGAGCAGAGCTAAAGCCACAAGCAATGGTTTGTGTATCTTGTAAGTCTTCTAAAGCCTTGTCATCATAGGCTGTATTATGTTGTCTTTTTTACTGAGTGACCATTGCTCTATTGTACACCATCTGCCTTTTTGTGACTTGATGAACCACACTGTAAAAGGCAGAAATCAATAAAGTTCTTCAGAACCCAAAACCTGGGCAGGAAAAAAAAATGTTTTCCTGCAGCACCATCTTGTGGTCCCCGATTTTATGTCCTGAAGATGTCCCTCCCTCTCTCTGGGCCGGGAAGGTTTTTCTGCAGACTTGGGAACCACACCCAGCTTTCAGCAGCTTCTCTTTTAGCCCCAGAGGTACTGTGAGGAGCCTGGCAAAAATGATTGCTCCTTCATGTAGCTGACCTGGACCCTCATCGAGTTGTTGGAAGGGATAGAAGGGACAAAGGACAATTGAGTTTGGCTCAGAAACATGCAGCTTGATATACATGATACAATCAGCAGCCCAGGCACTGGGGAAAAGACAGGTTTCAGTTAGATGTGAGGTAACCCCACGATGAAACTGTTCTGTAATATGCTTAGCTCCAGGAGCACAAAAACAAGCAAATAAACAAAAAAATTATGCAAGGGATCTGAATATTCAAGTGTAAGCAGGCAACAAGTCAGCTGATCAAAGCATCCACCTTCTTGTGACACTGTCAGTGCAGTTTGCATCACACACAGGCCTGTGATAAATATCTGTGCTTTGGCCCTAAGGTGGCAATCGTGACCTTCAATAGCAATGAAATAGCTGTTATGACATTCTAGGCACAGAGAGCAGTTTTTAAAGGAATACATGGCCTGAAAGCTCTTAATTAAATGCATTCTCCAGCTAACTGAGAAATTAAAATGTAAAATCAGAACTTTTGTCTTCTTCAGCTGAAAAGCCAAACTCCCAGGTTTTTATACCTTTACAGCAAAGCTGCTGCATGGAAAAGGACAGGCCCACGTTTGTGCACTGCGCTCTAAGAGGAGCACAAACCTGCCTGTGACTTTTACATCTCACCTCCTCTCTAACAGAACATTTTGCTTATGCTCCTCTTGTCCTGGTGCTGCCAGATCCAGCCACTGCAGATGGCTCACTCTTACATAAAGTGGTTTCTTCAGAGTGTCCCTTTGTCAGGATGTTATGTGACATTCAAACCAGTTGTGCTGCCAATGATGTGGCAACTGGAGGAATTTATTGCCCTTCAAACCAAAACCATGGAGCAGCACATGAAAGCCCAGCTTCCTCTGGAGCACAACTCTCTGTCCATATTCACCAGCCACGAGGATTTCTCTGGTTTGTCACCTGCACAGTTCAGCTGTGAGAGTGCCTTGGAATTCATGCAGCAGGAAACTGTTTTTTTCTTTGTTAAAATGTCTATATACATACTTCACCTTCTAATCTTTTCAGATTTAGAAAGCAAACAGTGCCCTGTTCAGTTTCCATCACTCTGTTGCTCCACATCAAAAAGAGTGTAACACTTTTGCTTGCAAAATTCTAACCAAATCATCTGTAACACAATGCTTCTGGCAATGGTTGCAATGTAGGGCTTTAAACTCCTGCATATAGTTACATCTGATCATCAGCAAGCACTCCAACACCTTCCTGAGATCACCCATATGCATATTCCACCCACATTACACTTGGATTTTAAGTGATCCCCTTTTTAGGACTTAGGAAACTAAGGAAAATGTTTTAACCAGGGAATTCTGAAAGAACAGAGTTTCTAAGAATCACTCATAACATTTACACTCCAGCTTGGGACCAAAGCTCCATTCCTAACAGTTGTAGCTCTTGGAAATTCTGCCACATGGACTTCACAGCCCCAGAGAAATATGACAAGTGATTGTGCTATTATGGGTGATACTGACTTCTGCTGACATTCTTTTAGGTGCTCACTCTGCACTCAGCTGTCGAAAAGTGTTACACATCTGTTTCTTTTATTTTTGTTACACTACAGAGAAATGGAAAGAAATTGCATTTTGGAATCACCTACTTTGGGAGACAGGTCAATAAAAGATCAACGAAAGTGTGGTGCAGTGATACCCAGCAGAGAGAACAACTCCAGAGACAACACTCTCACAGTTTCCTTAAGTACTTTGTATTTCTGGCAAGAATACCTTTAAAGCAATTTCCCAACAACAGATTTCCCAAATCCTCTGTAGCCTAGGAGAGAATTAGCTGTTCTCCTCACGCTGTGCTATGGAGCCATCCAATATGGAACCAGAGCAAGCTTCCTCTCCATCCCAATTTAATGAGGGACAACCCTCCCTCCAGCTTTTTCTAAGGCTGACCCCTAAGTTGAGATGGACACATAACTGATATCTTTATATCCCTCCACAGGGATGCTGCTGTGTGAGAAAACCACTGCCTTTACTCTTCAGGGGTTGCCATGAGCAGTTCGCCTTTCAGTGTTGCCAGTTTGGTGTTTTTTTTTTTTTTTTTTTTTTTTTTTTTTTTTTTTTTTTTTTTTGTACAGGAGGTGTGGAGTGAGTGCAAGAAACTAGAATGAAAAAAACCTTTTACTGCAAAATCAGTAATATTATGGAAGGTTAATAACTTCGTATTACTTCAATGCTAAAATAAAATGCGTCATTTTCTAGGAGGTAGTCAAAATAATCCTGGTGTCTTCTGCTTGATCTTCAGGATCAGGTGGATGTTCCTGTACACCAAAGGGAGAAAAAAAATCCCAAACATGAGTATAACTTAATTTAGGGCCACCTTTACATTTCTGCCCAATCAATACTTTCACTGAAACATTTTTTGTTGTCTAATGACCTCCCTGACACTTTTTTATTTCATTGTGACCTTTAGTAGGCTATAGTTTGGTATGGTGACATGAAGTAAATAGCATTTCACTCTCAGATTAGATTTATTTCAGTAGTCAATTGCTCCTCAGCATTGAGGAGGAATGCCAAGAATGCCAAAGTGTGGAGCTATGGGAATGCCTCATCTACAAACCACCCCTATCCATGCAGAAAAACAGGCAGACCAGCTTTTCAGTGCCTCTAAATGGACCTGCCTCTCCTGAAAGCAGCAAACCCATTGCCTTTCCACTTCCTCATGCTGCAGTTTGCACATGAGACAAGGAACACTCCAGTGGCAGAGGGCTTTAACCTCAGACTGTCCATGGCTCTGCTGTCAGTGGCAGCCCAGGACAGCAACTGAATTCTTGCAAACTCATTACCTGTCCCACAACAGCAACTGAAGGTGATCCCTTGTGGGCCTGATATTTCTAAATTAAAAAATTTTAGCCTGCTAGCAGCTGCTGACTTTTTCCCAAGGAAAAATTTCTCAAGAAAGCTTCTTCTCAAAACAATCCTGGCAAACAACTCTCCTTTCTCAGAACAACCTTTCCCCAGGTGGTGTTTTGCTGTTTCTCTGGTTTAACCAAGGGATCAGAGAGGTGTTGTTCCTATTCACAACCATGGTCAGTTGGTATGGGAACACTTTATAAAAGGTACTAAGAATTAGACAACAAAAGACTTTTTTTTCTTTGCTCTTTGCCTTCTGAAATATTTAGAGTCTCTCATCTTTCGTGTCCTACAGCAGCAATCCCTGACAAGGAGTGCCTTTGTACAATGGGCACTGCACTGGCAGGCAGCAGGTGTTTGTTAGTGGATATCTTCAGAATTCTACACAGACTCAACAGAACAACCCTAAACTCAGAACAAAAGAATACCCCAAAGATATTTTACCTTCTTTTTTTTTTCATCCTTTTGGTTCTTCCCTCTTAAGTCACTCCAGTAAGTGGCGATGGATCTCCTCATCTTGAGTCCTTTCATCACGTGCTTTTTTTTCCCGTGCAACTTTCTGTACTTTTTTACTTATTTTTCGTAAAGGATTGATGCATGGACTGCAAAATATTAAAGCAGATGGAATTGGTTGAGTTCCAAAGTGGGAATTTAGAGAAGGTCACCTAGACCTCAACCATGAAATCCTAGCTCCAGTGAAAAACCTCAAAAAGCTATGGTTGAATTCAGGGGTCACCATAAGGTTTATCACCAGAAGAAAGATTAAGGCGAGGAGAAGCATTTCAATGCTTTTCCCATTTCTTACATTTTCCTCATGACTTCCACCTTTTGGCTCATATAGACTCACAGAATCATTCAGGATAGAAAATACCCTTAGGCTCATCAATCCCAACCATTAACCCAGCAGTGCCCAGTCCACACAAGGCACACACGGGGCTGGGACACCCCTCACTGCCCAGCTCTTCCTGACAGAGGAACTCCTGCAGTTCTGCTTGTCTCATCCCCAGCAGGCAAGGACAGGGAGACAATGCAACCATGACCAGAAATTTCCCCAGTAACAAGCCAACAAAATTCTCTGGGCTTCTTACCACAGCTGTTCTAGGGATGTAGTGGGCAGGAATGAAGACTTCTCTATTCTATTTTTAAAATCCACATGATATTATTCAAAGTAGCATTGTTTAAGTGCACCTGCATTTTTCTAACATTTATGGTTTTAACCTCCTTGTCCTTGCATGTGGTTCTTAAAGAGGACTAACAAAACTGAGAGGAGTAAGACAGGCTGGCACAGTTATGGACATAGCAAAACCATCAGAGAACAGTTCTAGACAGGAGACACTGTGCTGATAGCACACAAGGGAAATTGCCAATTGGCAGGGAACAGATGTGTGGATTCTGCTTCCTGCATGAAAAACACCATTGGAAGGAGGCAAACACATAGTTTGTCCATGGGGATGTGGAAAGTAACAAAGCCTCACTGGCTTGGGAAATTAGATCAACTAGAATTGATCAAGTGTGGCAAGGAGAGGAGTACTCAGCTCCTTCTAGCAATTTCACAGGAATTTCATGTTCCTACATTTTCTTTGTGTGCCCATGGTGTAGAAACCTTGCAATTTGCTCTAGAGGAGGCACAGTGGAGTTAAACAATTATCCCAAATTTCATCAGCAAAGTCAACTTGGGTTTTTTGATAACTCTAGAGAAGTGTTTTTACTTTTGTGCACACCAGTTGCAGTACAGATTTGGCATTGTGCATAGGACTCTCTCAACAATGACTGCATAATGTTGAAAACAAAAGAATTTCTATCCAGAGAGGTTTTTGGCTTATTAAAAGAATGTTTCTCAAAGCTCTATCAACTGTCTCTAAAACTGGTAAAACTCAAAGTTACAGCACGATAGAATTGCACCCTTCATCGAACTTAAATATGTGATGTTGGAAATTTGAACCATTTAGCATCTGCTTAGTTACTGCATTCAAAGACAAAGCAAAAAACCAAGCCATAGGCACAAGAGCAAAATTCCTAGTTTCACTGGCTATGAAAAACTAGAGTAACGATCATTTAAACACTAATGTGAATTCTCCCAAAATGAACACATATTAATTCATTTTCCAGAAAATTTATGATAATTTCATGTTGATTCTTTGCCTCCTGCTTTCAGAGTCACTGATGACTCAGTGCAGCTATCTGTATGCTGTGCATCAGCTGTTGAGCACAGTGTAAGATGTAATGCGGAGATTTTCACAGCAGGTTTTGTCAAAATGTGGAACTCCACAGCCAACAGCCATCTGCCAAGCAGCCTCATTAGTAAAGTCTATGTGTGTGTGTGCACATGCATGTCTATGATCCCACACAGACTAGATCTTAGAAGAGCAAAAGTTTAACGCTTGGAGGAAAAAAAATCTTCACTAAAAAGACAATTCTGTCATAATAACCAAGTTGTAGCAGCAGCCATTCAATGTGAACTAGTACCAAAGGAGAATAAAGCATGGTTATGTTAATTCATTCCATCAGTTCAATGACCTTGATGTTGTGGAGTTTACATTTTCCCTGGATCCTGAGAACACATACACAGGCTGAAACTCTTCACACTCTCAGACACCAAACTGCTTGTGTAGAACTTGAGGCTGTGAAGTGCCCTATACATTAAAAACCCCACGCTGCATGTTAGAAACATGTTAGAGATAATTTTTTCCCAACTCACAGCCCATCTCTCTTACTCTCTTCAGGCCTCATGTTTGTTCTTCCTTTCTGTGTCTTACTGCATATCCTGGAGGGAGACTGCTTTTGTGTTTTATGTGCAACTTCCCAAGCAAGTGAAGTAAGATTAAGTCCAAGTCTTTTATATCCAGGACTTGAGAAAGAGTACTGGGGCATTAAATAACCCTTTTTTCTTTAAGCCAAATTGACTCTCTGTTTTATGCAGCTTCAAAATAGAAGGATTCTTCTTTTATGTTTGAACTTTAGTTTCTTGCCCTTTTTTCCCCAATCTTTTCTCCTCTCACCAAGTTAAATTATGTCAGTTCTCCATATTTTCACCATTTAGAAACAATTTTAAATAATTTTGGTCGGGTCATGCTCTAACTCTTACCATCTCTGCAAAAAGGCACAGCAAACGATGGGTAGAAATCCCAAAGTCAAAAATCCTCCTCCGGTAAGCAAAATCACTCGAATGGCCAGCTGCACATCTGTAGAGGCAGCAGAAGCTTGCATTAGTTCTGAATAATTCTGAATAATTCTGATACAGCCACTGAGGTTCAGGTGACAGAGTCAGCCTCTAAGACACAACTTTGCTGCCATGAAGTCACAGCCATGCTGCCACTTGGCTCAGGCAGATGTTTGTCAGCAAAGCTCACACCTAAAGACTTCTGTAGCCTTGGTTTCATGCCTGAGATGTTTTAATTTCTGAAATTCTTTTCTCAAAGAATTTCGTGTAAACAAGAAACATGTTTTTGTAATTGTAACTTTGTTTTCATTCTTTTCCCTAGGAGGGACTTCTTCTTGATGTCCCTCTGCTCTGACCAATGTGAGTGAAGAGGTTTGTCTTTGATTCACCAATCAAATCGGTCTGTGTTAAATAGTATAAAAGAAAGACATCCCAAAAATAAAGGAGTCATTTTTAGCCTTCTGAACTCAGAATCTGTGTCGTTGTGGTAAAACAGCGTCAAGACTTCAGAAAATGCCAAGGAAAATTGCCATTTCTCAGATGAATTTAAAGCTGGGCTCACTGGTCACAAGGGTCTTTTCTAACCTAAAGGATTCCATGATTCAGCAGCACAATGGCAAAAAAGTGTTAGAAATGAGCTCAGATGAGAAAGAACTGGTCTCAAATTTCACTTGAGTGGGAAAAGCATGAGTGTTTGTTTAGTTGCAGAGGCAGCCAGGGTTTGAGTGAGCCCAGGGCCTGGGGCACAGTTGAGTGGGGGGAATAAAAAATAGCTAAAAAACCCCAAAACCCCTTAGAAGCTGCTTTAAGAATGGAGACAAAAATCTTTCAAATGAATCCTATTAGTCTACTTCATAACTTCTGCAGCATTTTCTTAAGGCCTCATTTTACCCCTCATTCATTCAAGACAAACCTCCAATGGGAAGAACCATTCAGCGTACACAGTCTGTGACCAGCTGACAAACACAATTGCTACAAATCTAAGACCTGCTAAGTGCTTCTATTTCGTCAACAGATTTGCTACAAGGCAAACAGTAAGTGTTTGCATTGTCTTTGGACATATGCTGTACATCCAGGAGCATTCAAGGAACTCATTAATCTATGAACAAACAATTCTGTAAAATGGTCAGCCCTTGATATTGATGTCCAAGCAATAAAAGTCTAACTGAAATGAGGAATCAAGCAGTGGCAACTGAATAAGCATTTTTAATTTAAAAATTTGCTTCAGTATGTATCTTAAAAATGAGCAGAGCAGCTTAATTTTCACTGTACAACTTTTCTTCTTGCTGTAGTGAAGTGTCTTTTATACAAAATATAAAGGCCCAAGCTGGGACTGAATACTATTAAAACCAATAATTTCTGTCATGTGCCCCTAACTAACGAAGAGATTCTGATGGGATCACACTGGATAAAACTTTCTTCAATCAAAAATTATCCAGCTGGTAGTAACTACAGCTGCCCCAGCACTGGAATGTGGAGCTGATCAAGCACAAGAAAAAATTTTGACCTCAGCTTACTCCTGAAGAAGCACAAACAAGAGAAATTGAATTCATGTTAGCTGACAAGTAGCTTTAGGGTTTCACATCTGTATTGAGCCAGCTCATCCTAAAAATTTGGCTATCAGCCCTGAAATCAATGGAGGTATACTGAATTATACCAGGAAGAACCAAATCATTCAGTTCTGGATTATGGTTTCCTTTCAGTAACTTAAACCCCACGTTTAACAGGGTTTGTTGTTCTGAGGCAGCAGCACGTCACCAGATGGACACAAAACTCCACTCACCCGTCAGGTTGAGAAGCAAGAAAAAGAAGAAAGCTTTATTTTGAGATTCTGACTTATATTGTCTTTGGAATTTGGTCAGGGACTGGGGGACGAGGTTAACACTTCTCTGACCACACTGCTCAACCCAGAAGTCTATCAATTTGTCCTTCCTGAAAGGAATGTATTATTTACCAAACACGAGTTTCTGTTTGTTTTACAAGTGTGAGAAACATAGAGAAACGTAAAAAACCTCAGAAGGCTGAAAAGTCTTCTCACCATCTCTCACTGGCATGTAGCACTGCTCCTCCTGGCCAATTTTGAAAGGACAGCAGTGAATTTTGGAGCATTCAGACATGTTCAGGCCTTCTACAGGACAAGGAGTTAGAGATTGCTCACTGCTGAGCCGGCAAGCTTTAAAAAAGAAAAAACAACATTAGATGAGATGTCCATCCTGGGAGCAATGTGAAGCAGAAGGAAGTCATCACTTGGGTGTCTCTAGTATGTTTTCATTAATTAAATCTGCCAGAAAACAATATCATTGACGTTCATGTATGTTCTTTCCCAAAGCCCAATCAATTTTTATATTGAAATTAGCAGAAAAGCGAAATCATGTAATAGAAAATCTTTCATAATTTGATTTGTTTCTGTAAGGATCTATTACAAAGCTGAATCTAAACACCATTGTGACACTTGTTTGTATTTAGGTTTGTGAAGTGAGTGAAAAGGATAAACTAAATTTTCTGACTGTTCTGTTTCTAATTAAAAACCAGTAGAAATTTAAGGCAAGCAGCTGAAAATCAGCTGCCAGGAAAAAAACAAACCCATGACATCCAATACAGTTAATGGAGAACACATTTAAGCCATTTTTGAGATTTCCTATTTTATAGCAGATTCATTGATAATCATGAGCTACTCTGTGGAAATGGCTTAAATGTGTAAGATATTTATAAATAGTAGATGTCTCTGTATATTTAATTCCTATAACACATCCTATCTCATCCCTTATGGTACCCAGCAGCTGCAAAGCATCATTTGGTTCCAACAACTCCCCCAGGACTGGCTGTATTGTCAGCCTCACATTTATCAGAGACATTACTGGTAGCCAAATTCAGTTTATTAAAGGGGGGATCAGGATCTTCATCAGTCCTCTGTGTTTATTTAGGGCTCCATGTGAGCAACAGTGGTGGAGGCACACAGATATTAATGCAGAAACATTCCAAGTGAAAAGCAGCATTTCTCCTTCTCCTTCCTATTGGTCCGTGGTCTGGTTATGGAACGAGGCTGGCAGTTTTTATATAGAAAAAAATCTTTTCTGTACTCATATTATTTTGCTTTTGGATATTAGCAATTTAGCATTGTGATTTCTGGGTCAATGATTGTATGAAATAAAGCAGTTCTTGTAATTTCACTTCAGCAGTCCAAAGGTGAGTGGGTCAGGCTGATCTGACAGGCCTGAAGCCTTCCTTAGCCAGCAGAAGTGGAAAAGACACCAGTGAGGGACAAAATCCTTCTCCCATCTATGTCAAATTCTCTTTTATCTCTATGTGTGTGTGGGAAGACTGGAGAACTAGTTCAGCTGTGATCCAACAAAGGTATGGTGGATCCTCTGCCAAACCTCCAGCATAATTTCAGCATTTGCAGCACAATCACATCACTGGCCATGGAGGGTTTTGCAGGAGGGAAGCAATGCAAACAGATCTGTGACTGCCCCAAAGAGGCACTGAGCAATCCCATTTTCAAGATCTCTGGTGAGTTTTACAGCATTGGACCGAGGGTTTTAACCCATGAAATGCTGACAGGTAGGGGAGGGAAGGTGGCACTGAGGCAGAAGTGGGGAGGGAAGAGAGGAACAAGGCTGCAGTGGTGATGTGACACTTACTCACTGGCCTGAAGAAGCTCAGGAAAGATCCATACACAGCTTTCATTGTCATGTTGGGTTTGCTGGGTGCCTCTGCACTCTGCTCTGAACCAGGCTGAATCGGGGCTGCAAGCACTGAAAGTTCACAATGATTAGCTCATTACCATCCAAACTATCCGTAATTAATTAAGGCAATGACATTTTCATACTGATTATCACTCATTAGGAAGGCATTTACAGTCATCAGGAGCTGTGTCTACTGATGGCTAGCAAGGTTAAGCACAGGTGTCTTTCTGTTGTATTCACTTATATTGCTTTAAATTGCTTCATGAACCACAATGAGTAAAGAACTAAAGCTGTAAAATTTAAATTAAAGAATCCATTCAGGTGGAAACTGTCAAGGATAAAAAGCCCTGCTGCTCACCTGTGAGGTGTAGGTTACATGAAAACACTTTGCTGCATCTCTAGTCATATTTCTGCCATGCACACAAGCAGAACTTTCAGCTTTTTAGATAAAGACCAGACCTCAGTTAAAACAGAGAAACATGCTGAAAGGCATCTTTATCAGACACAACCAAACATGCATCCATCTCAGCTTCCTGTTTCAGACAGTGACCTGCTGCAGTTGCATGAAAAGAGCAAAAAATATAGAAGTACTGCAGTGTTTACACAGAAGCTGCTGATTTCTTACTCTGGGATTTCCCAATCGCCTTTCATATACACTATTGTAAAAAAAATATGGGATCAGTAAACCCTGCTGCCTCCCTACATCTCCTTTTCATTACACCAAAAGTGCAAATCACAGCACGACTCCACTGGCAATCAACCACTCCCCAATGAGGGGGGAAAAAAGGAGATCCAGTATTCCCACCTGCTTGCCTTTTTTCTCTCCATGAGAGAAACTCTCACCACTCCATCACCTCTTTAAAAGCTTTCAGTGATGGAGTGTGCTGAAAGCCATTTCACCGTGTTGGAGCCCCTGTGAACAGAAGTGAGATCACAGACTAACAAAAACTAAGTATTGAACAACTTCAGTCTTTTGGATAATTCTTCAGGTAACAGCATCGGGAGCATAAATTAGGGAATTAGGAAATTACTTGGGGCACAACTTGCCTCTTTCTGTGCCACACAAAACTCCCTTGGCTAAAAAAAAGAGAACAGAGCAGAGAGAACTGAAGGTACTTTCAAAACAGATAATCAGAAATTATTGTGGTAACAGAAATGTGACCACCAAAGCTCACACTGACAGTTGTGTCATGGGCTCCCTCTCCCTGCTACTAAACAACATAGAGCAGAAAAATTTAAAGACTGTAATGATTTCATGGGAAGTTCATGAGATGAGGTTTCCAACCTTCAGTTTGGTAAGAATGATGTGAAAACCATGGCTGCCCCACACATTCCTCTCTTAGGTGAGGGTTTAAAGAGACACATTTATACAGATTTAATGGCCATTGCTGTAGTTACATATTCCTGTCTCTGTCAGAGCTCACAGCCACCCTGACGCATTTATTGCACACTAACTGCCAGCCTTTCACCAAGAGCTGAAAAGGCTCTGAGCTCTGGTTTCTCAATGCATTAAGGATCAAATAAAAACATCTTTGGATGGATCCTTTATAGATGTCAGATGACCAAACTCAACTTCAGTTAGTGGAAGCAATCAGACAAAAACCTTTCCAACTACTTTGAGTCATCTGCTGTAATAAGTAAATACATCAATTCTCAACAGACTGTAAGAACACCTTTAATAGTATGCTGAAAAAGAAGTCAAAGTGGGGGAAAAATAGAAGAATCCATAAGTGGAGAAAAAAGAAGAAAAAAAAAATCTATGCTCAACTGAGAAATAAAAGCAAGTTGCACTGACAGGGATGAAACAAGCAGCATTTATTTCTTGTACAGATGCACAGAGGAAAAGGGAAACTACAGTTGCAGGAAAAAATATTTTGCTCTATTTAAGTATCAGAATGGATCAATTCAATCTGAAGTAATCACTTGTAATATTTCTCAGTATTTTCCAGTCATTTCCAAGACAAGAAACCTGCTCAGTGGTAAGAGCACTTGGCACTTCTCTGAGTGGTTTTGCCCTTGCAATACTCACGTGAATGGATGCTACAAAGCAGGACCATGAAGACCCACACTCGATGGGTGCCCAAGGGCACCATTACTGCAGTAAAACCAAGAGCAAGAATGAGTACAGGGTCCTGCATAAAACAAATTATTGATCTTAATTAATATTTATGGATTTGAGCAAACCTGACAGTTGATTGCTGCACAGAGCAAGACTGCCTTTTTTGCAAGAAAGAGGCCAAAAACTCATTGAAAATGTATGTGTATATATTGGGAATAAATGATTTTGAAGAAATTGCTGATTTAAAGGGAGTTTAAAAGAAGGCATCTTGTTAACAGAGAAAAATATTATTATTAACTAGCCAAAAAATTATTTTTCTGAAGGGTCCCAGAGCTGGCCACCTGGCACTTAAAAAGATAATTTGTAGCGAAAAAATTTAATCCCGGTTCAATGAGCAGAATCAAAAATGAAGAATGAGTAATTTTTGAAAGCTTAAAACTGAATTCTAGTTTATATAATTGAATTCTTCACTCTTTTCACAACTGGAGCACATGAAGAGCTTTGGATAATTTTTAAAAGGTGGTTCAAAATGATGTTGTGGACGAAAATACTTTTAGAAATCCCCGTGTGATTCACAGTAATTTAGCAGCAGGTTTAAGCTGGGTTTTGTACCCCCAAGCAGCCCCTGATGATGGCTTTGGCAGATGCTGTATTTCACATTGCCTGCCCCTCCTGTTTAACCATAAAAAAGGGCTTTTTTCAATTATTACCACTTAGTTGTAAAGACAATTTGTTAGTACTGGGGAGGGGAGAACTCCATTGTCTGAAGTGCTGTACAGGGAAAGGACTGACTGCATTTCACACAGGTATTGCCCTTCGAAGGGTCAGCCCTTCCTGCCCTCCTGCTCAGTGAGGAAACCTTCCCTGCCTTTGGAAGCGTCTGTGCTACAAAGGAATATACAAATATGTTCTGTCTCATGGAGAAACTACCTTGGTAACGTGAAATTATTTAAGAGGACAGGAATCATGTTTTCTTTTAAAAATTTCATACCATTCATGACAAATTGGGAAAAAAAGAAGGAAAACAAGATAAAGAGAAAAAATCTTATTCTTGCCATTACTTACTTCTCCTGCTGTGTCCTCCAGCCCTGTCGGAGCAGGGCATGAGCAGCTCCCCAGGGTGCAGCTACTGCAGAGGGGCCTTGACAACCGTGGAACCAAAGCACGTCACAGTCACCACCCCAGGTCAGGTGCATGGGGCAGCATGGAGCAACAGTGGCCAGAAAAAGCTCAGTGTGTTTTGGGAGAAATCAGACTCTTGGAAAGCCTCTCAAGTCTTCTAATTCACCAAGTTAAAAACGAGTTCATACTCTTACCAGGTGCACTCCAGTGTGCAATACTGAAACATGACCTACCAGTGCAGACCAGGCAGCAGGTAAGAGATCAAAACACACTCCTCTCAAATCAAAAAGTTCAGTTAGAATGCTTAAATTAGAGCTTCTCACTAACCCATGAAAGGTGAATTAATTAGGTATTGCTTCAGCAAATACTTGCACACGTGAAGCACAACCCTGACACACATCTTTCTGATACCCCCAAAGCCAATCACGCCCTGGGCTGCACCAAAGGGAACACGGCCAGCAGGTCAAGGGACATGATCCTGCCCCTCTACTCCACTCTCTTGACACCCCACCTGGGGTATCACAACCAGCTCTGGAGATCTGGCCTGATTTCAGCTGGGATGGAGTTAAATTTTCTTCTTTGTAGCTGTCACAGGGCTGTGCCTTGGATTTAGGATGAGAATAATGCTGATAACACAGTTTAGTTGCACTCAATCAAGAACTTTGAGTTCCCAAGCTGTGGCAGGGAGGATGTGCACCAGAAACCAGGAGGGAGCCTGGCCAGGACAGCTGCCTGGGCTGGCCAAAGGGATATAGTCCTCACCATGGCACAGCACACCCAATATATAAACTGCAGAGCTGGCAAAGAGATGGCAAACTCTGCCAGGGATGCGCTGGGCATTGGTCAGTGTACTGAGCAATTGTATTGTGCAGCTCGTGTTCCTCTTGGATTTAATCTCTCTCACTCCTTTTCATTACAATTATTACTGTATTCTATTATCTTTCATTGATTTAAATTATTATTCTTTTATCAACCCATGATTCCCATCTGCACTGGCAGGGTGGAGGGCGAAGGGGGTGAGTGGGTGAGTAGCTACCTGGTGCTGCTGGCACAAGTTCCCTCCATATGAAGGACTTGTCCAGAGGGTCAGAAAGGTGACCAGAGGCCTGGGACAGCTCTGCCCTGCAGACAAACTGAGACCTGGGCTGCCTCAGCCTGGAGAAGGCTCTGGGGACACATTAGGGCCCCTCCCAGTACCTAAAGGGGCTACACCACAAAGATGGGACAGACTCTTTAGCAGGGCCTGTGCAATAGCAGAGAGTAAGTTTTAAACAGGAAGAGGCTCAAATTAGACTAGATATAAAGCTGTTTTTCACAATGAGGGTGGTGAGGCCCTGGCACAGGCTGCTCAGAGAAGCTGTAGATGTGTCTGGAGGCATTACAGGCCAGGCTGGATGGAGCTCTGGGCAACTTAGGCTATGGAAAAGTGTTCCTGAGCAAGGCACAGGTTATAACTAGATTATCTGTAAGACCCCTTTCAACCCAGAGCATTCTACGATTCTACCACTTCCATTCTTTTTATTAAGGAAAGGCTCTGAATAAACTAAGAGCAGTGTTTTTAAAATACACAGAAGTCTGAAGTAAATGCAGATGCCATCAAATCAGCAGTTCCCCTAACAGATGAGCTGCCTAAAGCAGTTGCAGTTTGCTACAACAGCCATCTGAACTGATAAGTGAGCCTGAAAAAACTTATATACCCACTATTTTTCCCCTCCTCATTTCAGCTAATTGCAAAATGAGTTTAAAGGGTGGATCTCTTTAACCTCATTTGTATGCAGCACTAGCTTGCTTAAATAAGCAACAGTACACCATATCCTCAGTTTCATTGTTTCACTCTACACCCAGACTAGACTCAGTCACTCTCAGCAGTTCAATTAAGGAGATACTTGGAAATGTCTAAGCCCCAATCGTTCCTTTTCTGAAGCACATGATTTACATGAAAGTGAGATTTTCCACGCTGATTTATCTCACGGAACACCCCAGACAGCGCGATGCTTTTCTGACACGGGACTTTTCAGGCTAAGAATCAGAGAAAATTGTCTCTCCTATTTTATACAGAACACTTAATTGATTTTACTACATTTAGGAGCACCGGTATCTCTTGCTGTAGTCTACACCTGAGGCTCAGCCTGAGTGCACCATGCAAAAAAGCACATCCAAAACTCAAGCTACATCTAATATTTGCTATACCATTTCTGCAACAGTCAAGTTCTCAGCATTCACAGACTACATCCATGTGATTGGGTTTTTTTGCTTTAAATTAACTGCTTTTATTGGAAACCAGTTTTCTGAATTCAGTGCAAAACTGTGAGCAAATATTCTCCAAGTGAATTTTTAGTAGACACACAAAATTACCAGTGATTGTTGCTCTTTCTTATAATCCAATTCCATACAGTACCCAAAGCGCACAAAAATGACTGCTTTAAATTCTACTGTAGTTTTTAAACAATGTAAAAAAAAATAATTATGGCAAACTGACTCATCCAGGTTTAACAGCAATTATCTCTATCACACTGTCTGAGATGAATGACCTTGGTAACTGTGAAAGC
Source organism: Sylvia atricapilla (assembly GCF_009819655.1). Taxonomy (NCBI): domain Eukaryota; kingdom Metazoa; phylum Chordata; class Aves; order Passeriformes; family Sylviidae; genus Sylvia; species Sylvia atricapilla. The sequence continues at coordinate 5,963,148 of NC_089160.1, forward strand.
ACAAGTGACAGATGTGCAATGCATTTTAAAGAATTGTTTATAAAAAACCCAGATTTATCCCGATGGAGGTAAAAGATCCCCAGTCCTCTGTCAGGGACTCAGACTGCCAAAAAGTAAAGAACTGTTTCTGTAAATCACAGCATAAAAACATAATGTGAAACCCACACTGTGCTTAAGTCTAATGAACTCTGGCAAGGAGAGCCTTGTGATCCAGGAGGAATCTATCCAGAACACTAAGTTCAGGTCTAACCTCACCTTTCCTAACATGTATTAAGCTGCCTTAATACCTTTTAACAGTGCAAATGTCCCAGTCACCCCAATTTTCACGGATGTCTGTGACCAGCATCTTTTAGGATGAAAATCTGTCAAGTTCAAGTGAGTGACAAACAAGCTCAGTTTCACACTACTGTGGAAACAACAAAGCTGAGCCTTGAAGCATCTTAAAAAACGCTTTTAAAAAAATCTTTTAAAGTAGCCACCAGAGCCAGCTGCACATCTCCCCCACCCCTTAACACAGGTATTCCACTGCAGGTCTTGCTGCTTCTGAAAACAGACAAAACCTTTAACAATCCATGACAAAAATATTTGACACCCATCTTGTCTTGCAGATTAGCCGAGAATTTAGCAGAAATGTACAGCAGAACTCCTCAAATGAGAAATTCCTGTGAGGAACATTCACTGAAGATAAAGTTCTCCTTTTTAATATTTGCAGCTCAGGAAAATCAGCTGCCTTTCACAGTAAAAGCAAGGTCTACACTCAGTCCCACACTCACAGCACTTCCTGGACATGCTACACAATATTTGATATTAGGGGCAAAGAAGAGCTGAAACAGCTCATCAGTAATTGATTCAAATAACTTCTGTATTTATGAAACTAAATCTAGTATCTTCTTGAATTCATGAGTGCTCAATAAAGAGATTTTTATCTCCTTAAAAACAAGCTGAATAAAGATTCTTTTCCTTGACAAAGTTTTAATAACAACTTTGAAAATCTTAACTCCCCACCATCATTAACAAAAATGCATTCAGTAAACAACAGAAACACAAACTCTATTTTTTTAAGCATTTGTTAATTCATAGGCTTTGAGCTTAACCTTACTGAATTTAGACTTTGGCATGATTCACAAATACCTCTCACTCTTTCAAAGAACTTTATTTTAAAAATAATTTTAATTCATTAGACCATACTTTATAATAGTTACCAATAGGACGGACCTGAACTCAGGCATCAGACATTTGTTGCACTTTCAAGTTTTGTAACAACATGACTTTTCAAAATAAAAGTGTACATTTAGATTCACAGGTTAATTTGTTGAAATTTAATAACTTTTAAAAATCACTGGAATATGAATGAAAGGGATCTATGTCAAGTACACAAATACTGAAAAAGGTCATAGCCCCAAAACCCACTTGGAAATGGAATGCAGCCAATTAGCCAGACTGTGGTTTGGTGATTTCACATTTACCCGGGTTAGCACCTTAGTGAACTCAACCACTGGATGTGAGGAATGAGTGCATGAAGTGTGACCACTCAACACGTACTGTACCATTCCATGAGGAGACTGGGTCCTCTTGAGCATTTTGTGCCATTTTTTTTGAAACGTGGTAATATTTGAGACTTTTCTAAACTGTGTAAATAAACATTGGCTACAGTTAAAGTCTAAACAAAGAAATACTTCCTACTTTCTGTCAGTTGAGATTTTTTTTTAAAGCAATCATTCATAAGGATTGCATCAACATCAGTTAGCAGAGGAAGATCAAACTTTATTGAAACTGCTTGCATACAAAATATATTGCACTATAACCAAACAAATGTCAACATAAAATCCAATCTGTTGTAGCTAATATGTACAGAGAATATTGCCCAAGAGCAGTTACATTACAAGGTCAGTCTACCTTGGTTAATTATCTACAGTATTTTAAACCAAACAGCTTACAGATGATGTGTGCAAGGTACCAATTTCTGTTTTCAAATACTATACATTCCCAAAATAAATAACTAGAAATCAACATTAATGTTTGGCAATACTTTTTAAGACATTTTTATATTTGTTAAATCATGTGCAGTTCGTTGCCAGTTTTAGTATGCTCACCTGTATGCAAGGAAAAAAAAAAAAAGAATGAAGAAAGCAAAGAAACAAAACTCACAAAATACATCAGAGGCAAGGTCAAGTTTGTACAATTCTGTACATAAACAGTGGCTCTCCTTCTGGAGTAATCTGAACAAAAATGGACTAAAATGAAGGTCCTTATGCAGTTGTGCCCAGTAAATTTAACGTGCGATCAGAAATGAAAGAAAGCACAGCTCCTCCCACCACTTCCCACCCTTCCCTGGTGTCCAGCTGTACTTTGGATCAAATTCTGACACCTTCATATTGGCTGGGAATTAGGACCTTGCAGCTCAAAACACGAAGAACTTCTGTTTTACCTTCAATATTTTTAACTACTGTATCTCTACTTGCCAGGGCATGACATGTGGTGACTGTCTTCTTACCCCTCCTGAAATAGCCCCCAAATTAAAATAAGCAATTCAAAAAATTTGGGAGGATGAAAACCATCAATGCTTTAGGCTGGTCATCTGGCCAAACAGCAGGCACACATTACTAGCTTGTGAACATGTTACACTTGTTCCCTCAGTAACAATGAGTTTTTTAGTTTTTCCACAATGGAAAGATTTTTTTTTTTAAAGTTTTCTTTTTTTAAAAAAAAAGCTTCCGTACTGCCTACAAAGAAAAAAATTACACCCCTTTTTCAATAACACTATTTGCCAAATCTTCAGTGCAAAATAAATTTCCTATTCTTATAACTGCCTAACTGAATGTTTATGTAAGGAAAAAATCATGGAAAGCATGCACTTGTCTATAAAGTACTAACGTCTGACAAGGATTGCTACATATATTTTACATTTAGTGTTACCAACTCATCTTCCCTGATTTCTGCATCCAAATATAATATTCCTACCTGCCAAGATATAAAAAAGGCACAGATCATACAACTTTTTTGCTAATGAAAATGACAATTGTTACATCACACAGATTTCAGGGTCCACCAAAATATTGAAAAAGGTGGACCAGAATGTGAACTGACACAGGACATAAAACGACATAGCATTTCATGAAGAACTGGTAAGTTAGATTGAAAACAGAAGCCAATTTGATTACTGCAAACACTATTTATTCTGAAAATTGAAATTGAGCAGTGAATTTGACCCGATGTGTTAAAATGGTACAACTGAACAGAAAGTTTACCAATGCACAGCTCAGTATTTTTTAAAACAAACAAACAAAAAAGAATCTTTCATCGTTTGAACTGCAATATGTACTTGGAAGCGATTTTTCAGAAGTTCAGGTATTTTTTTTTTTATGCAAATATTTGAATAACTTCTTATTCTGAAAACAACTGCATACTGTTGATGTTAAAAAAGGCTAACAGAGAACATATGTTCATTTCATGCCCTGCGCCGTCTTGCCTACTATTTGTCTTTGGCCTAAACAAGTTTTCTCTAACATGGAATAGGAATTACTGGAACAGTATAGGAAATGTGACTTCAGAGTTATGCAGTTTAGGGGACTCCGTTGACCAGCGGCTGTTGGGTGTCCGCGCTCTCCGTCTTCTCCTTCTTGGGGTTCCGCTCCTTGCCCGCGCGCAGCCGGCTGCCTTCGCTCGAGGTATTCTGAAAGGTTTTAGTGTGGACACTCCTCTCATTACTGCAGTCAACTCTCACTGGAACAAGTCACAGTTAGATAAACCATTCTCCTCTTTTCCTCCACCCCAGGGTATTCTGTACCTTGGCTCCTTGGGAGGAGCAAACAGTGCCAGCCCCTCACGGCTTTGTTAAATGGATCCAGGTGTAAGTTCTTTTCTGTTCAAAAATGCCACATACCTGTGACCCAAAAAATCCTCTCCCATCTACTACCTAGCCTTGGAAGCTAAGAGAAAAATTTCCAGTCTCTGCACAAAAGAGTAGAATTAATATCAGACGGATCTCTGAAACATTATTTCAACTTCTAGTAATCTGACTTCCTACTTTTTGTATGCAAAAAGACCCTAAAAAACAGTGTCTTTTCATGGCAGCTTTTCTGAATCTCAAACAAATCTACTCAGACCTTTTTTGAATCTGAAGAAAAAAAGATCCACTTAATAAACCCAATAAACAAAAAAATCCTCTCCCATTTACCTAGCCTTGGAAGCTAAGGGAAAAAAAAATTCAGTCTGAAACATTCTTTCAACTTCTAGTAATTTGACTCCCTACTCTTTGTATGCAAAAAGGCCCTAAAAGACATAGTGTCATTTCATGGCAGCTTTCCTGAATCTCAAAATAATCCACTCTTTTGAATCTGAAAAAAAGATTTTTTGAATCTGAAAAAAAGATCCACTTAATACACACAAAAAACTTCTGCAGCCTTTTTAAGAGGTCATAAAAAATTTCAAGAGAGTCTATTGAAAGCAGATTTTTATGCTTGTAAAGCGGGTAAAATGCTTATTCCTTGATATATAACAACATTTTTATAACTTGATCAGCCAGATTTCAGCAACATGCAAGTACTTATTTTCTTGTAACATGTCACCGCATCCAAATCTTGGAGCAACAGATAAAACCCCCCATGATTTAAGTGCCTTATGGGCTTTTTTCAGCACCACAATTCCCCACTGCCTACTTCAAACTGTGTAAGGTAATTAATTATAAAACTCACATGGCCATTATTTGACTTTTTGTTTTACCAAGTTAATTATTTGCATTTCAGATGCATATTCAATTACTACACCTTTAAGTTCAGCACTCCCATTTCAAAAACTAAGCATCTGGTCACTTGTTCTGATTTGTCCCTTTCTTAACCAGGCTTTCTAAAAACCAAGCCAAGAGTCATGTCTGTGTCCCACTGGAGCTGTGACTCCTGCTAACACCACACAGAGGCAGCAGCTTGTAGCTGCTCTTTGTTTTCTTCCTCCCAACTTAACTCATCCAATGCAGTAAGAGATGGTAGAAGGTTTGCAACCTACTATTTGAAAAAATCAGTTTCCACGTAGGGAAAGTTAAAAAATATACATAAGGTATCAGCTTGAAAACTTAATGAGATAAAACATTAAAAAAAATAGAAATATCTTTATAAAAAGCTTAAAAATATTTATGGTTACAAGGTATTTCAAATCTGTTACTTGGAAAAATAGATGTTCATTTTTAACTTACTTTCTAGACTGAACAGCCTTCAATTGCAAATGTTTCATTTTTAAGTGATGGTAGTTTCTGAAGTTTAATCTGTCTTTCTCCGAGGATTCTGGCTCTTTTTATATAGTGTTAAGGATTTTCTTCCCTCAGGTGCATAGAAGATAACAACAATACAGAGCAAGCAATAAAAACTAAACCAAAGCACTAATAAGAACAGACTGAAACCAAGCTGGTTAGTACATCCTTAGGACTCACCAGACAGAGCTAAATGGCATTACAAAAATCACATCTTTACACAGCTGGATAAATTTGGAGTCCTGAGCATCTGTGCCATTTTGTAACACTACTGCTGTAGATGTAATTAGGGAGTCAAAGAACACAGAATCACAAGGCTACTGTGTCACTCAAGCCTTACTGCATGACAGGATGCAATTTGAACAGTCCAGACTTCCCAAATGCAAGAGTTACCTCAAGAGACCCGTCTGCTGTCCTCCCTTTTGCCTCTCTCGAGTTGCGCTGACGGTTGTCTGTTCGCGACTGTTCATCGTTGCCTGCGAGAAGAATTAATCAACTGAGCTGTTTAACAATGACATGATCTTCTGCCACTTCAATTTTACACAAGCACAGTAGGGAATTCAGAATTTTCCATCTCATGAATAAATATTATTACTAACATTTAACAGCAGTTCTTAAACTATGGCCAGGAATCACTAAAGAAAATGTTCTCCAGTGATAAGGAAGATAAAACCTCAGCGTTTAAAAGTACTACAGTTTAAAAAAGACTGGCTACTGACTGAAAAAAACCCACTTCTCAAAATGATTAACCACAGAAGAGAAGCACACCATCAGCAGTGTTTAACACCCTCGCATTTTTCAGTGGCTTATAAGCTTCCTAAATGATACATTACCCTCTTACAAAAAAAGTCTTAAGCAGCATCCGTATTTTGAAAATAAAACATTTTAAGAAATAAGCAGAACTGCAGAAGAAAGTATTTTAACAAATAACTATAACAAAACATCATATGTAAACAAATAAATATAATGAAACAACATATGTTGGAGTACATATATTTAACTTCTTAAAGTTCTCCCATCTTATTTTTGCCTGATCCTTTCCACTGAACATATAATTTACAGTATTAGCCTGTTCCACAACAATCAAATACTAGAAGATGCTCATATGGACTGCAAAATGAGCAATACTGATTTGAAAAGATTTTTCTGTATCTACTGAAAAACCAGAATTTGATTCCTTGATGTCCATGTGTGATGGCATAAGCCACCAACTGGCCAAATGCCACAACAGGCCCCCAAATGCCAAGAGGCATTTTAGGAAAACAAATGACAGGAAAAAGTCCTCCACCATAAGGCAGGTGAAAAAGAATTATTCTCCTCTGCTCAATGCTCAACACATCTGAAACAAAACACTCCACTTAAGGGACTGACAGAGAGGTTAGGAGTCCCACCCTGATCTTTTTCAGCCTTCTGATGTTTGCATTTTTGTAGTGGAGTTTCTCTCAGATTTTCATGTAAACAAAGTGATGTTATTATTGTAAATGTCCTTGTTTTTCATTCCTCTCTTGAAGAGAGACAATTGATGGGCTTCTAGTTTGACCATTGTGATTGGAGAGGTGGCTACCTCATCCTCCAACCCGTGGTCATTGCCCAAAAATCTATATAAACTGAAGTAGAAAAATGAACTACTCTCTTTTTGCCCTGACGACTTGACTGTGTATCATTTGCTTTGTGCCCTAAGCGGCACAGGAGAGGCAGGCAGGTGGGGAGCCGGAGCAGACGAGGAGAGCAGCAGTGGGGTCTGGTTTACCTTTGAATCCCCCGCGGCCCCGGCCGCCCTGGCCCCGGGTGCTGCCGCCGCGCCGCCGCCCGTCCCCCCGGCGCAGGTAATTGTCCCGCTCCTCCTCCGCCGGCGCCGCCGACCAATCGCTCAGCTCGTCTCTGTGGTCAGACTCTGTTTCAGAAGCATTTGATGCTTCAGAATTAGTTCCTATCAAGAGGATGAAAAAAATCCAAACACGCCAGTGTAGCTTAGCATGAAATTACTAGAGTAGAATGCAAAATGTAGATGTTTATAGATTTTTTTTCTACTTTTTTTTTTTTTTGTTAATAGACAGTTTTGGGATGTTTTTGCCTCCCAAACACAGTCTATAACATACATAACACAGAAACGTGGATAATATATTTTACTTCTTCAAAATGTAAGACAGACTAATAAAAGTTATTGTTGTGTTTTAGGCTAAATAATTAAGTTGCCATATGCTTAAAATTGGTGTTATCAGTATATCAATAGATTGCTGAACATACTACAAAATGTAACAAAAGTCTAGTAAAACATGTTTAATAGACTAGACTCCTTCATATTTCTACAGCTGAAAGTTCTGAATATAACCTGTCCTGTCTCCTCTCACCACTGCAACTCATCTATGAAAAGAAAAAAATTCCATCACGAAACAGCCTGTAACAGACTACAAAAGCAGAGAACAAAGTCAAATAGCTAGAAATGTATCAAATCAAATAAATGGCCAGTGCAATTTTTCCCATTAACAGATGACCTTTATTGACAAAAGCTTGTTCTTTCCCCATTTTTCCTCCCATAGCCCATATTATTAGCAAGGTGAGTTCACATCCTCTAAAAATAGTAAACACCACAAAACCATTAATTTTGTATTATGCAGAATGTAAGCTAAGATCTTCTTAGAAAGCTCACACTTCACGCCTTTCAGTCAGGACAAACAGCAGCTGACCTACATTATGGATAATGAAGTAATAGATTGCTCTGAAGAAGCACAATCTGGAAAACCATTCACTAATGAATTATCCAAGGTTTCAAAGAGTAACACACTGTTTTGGTGACTATGGTCTTCTACTAAAAACATAAAAGTTCAATTTGATATGAAGAAAATAGCTTTTCTGTAAATTGAGCTACACAGTATTTTCAGCTATAAATATTTATATTAGGATAGACTCTCACAGATTTAAATGAAAACTGAGACTTCATTGTCAGGAACTGTTCAAAATACAGATATAATAACAATCCTCACCCTAAGGAGCTAGGGAATGACTAGATATGCTCCATAATGTAGAAGACAGAACCATGCTGTAAGAAGCAGGAACTGCACAGAAATCAGTGTAGATTACAGGAAAGCTCTACACTCCGAAGGATTTTCTTACAGGATATAATCTTTAAATATTAACACTCAATATCGACTGCATTTTAACAGCCCTAGTGCAGTTTTTCCAGGCACTCATAGGGCCAGGAGGGCAGCGTGAGGAGCGCAGTGTCCCTGTGGTGCCTACCTGAAGCGTAGCCCGGCCCACGGCGGCTGTGGCCGCGGTTCCGGTAGGGGCGGCTGCCGCGGCCCAGGCCCGGCCCGTCGTCTGTCATGTACCCTTTGTCCTTGTCCGTGCGGTTCGGCGGGGGCCTGGAAGTCGCTCCGATCTGTCGCAGTTGCTCGTCAATTTGCAATCTTTCCAAACGCAGCTGGTCCACTTCCTGCGCAAACACAAGCCCGGGGAGTCAGGCAGGAGCACGGTTTAGCCACCCGCACGTGTGACGGAGGAGGAACCACTGACACCGAAGGGTCCAAGCTTCAGTACCTTGTTAGCCAAAAGGCTCCTGTGCCTTTTCTATGGAGCCTCCCATGGGCAGCTCCACACAGCTCTGGCTCTCTCTCCTCCTGCAGTTCTGGCTGCTCCTTCCTGTCCCTGGCACAGCCACCTGACCCCATCTGTCCCTTGGATGGTGTCTGACCCTTTCTGTCTCTCACATGACCTCCTGTCCTTCCTCCTCACAGCACGGCCAGCAGACTATAGCTGATCTCTATCATCTAACTCTTTATCACACCATAGATGAGGCTGCTCTCACTCTTTGGTAATTAACACAGCTGCAGTATACCAGGGGCAGGATTGCCTTCAGCACTGTCTGTCTTCCCACACGTGCACACATGCAGGTCTCAGAAAGAAAAAACACTGAAATATTGCAACTGATCATCTATTTAATACTCAAACAGCAACTCGGCTTTGAGAATAACCTGTTTAACAGAAAGACTTTCAAATGTTCAAATCCATGTGCAACCAACACAATTCTTCCTGGGGCACTGTTGACAAGTTCAGGATTGTTTAAGTATCAAGAAGAAGCACTCAGATCTGAGCACAAGCTCTTTACACTGCTGCATGTAACAAACACCAAAGTTATTCAACACTTCTGATGTAACTGTATTGTTTCATAAAAAGGCACTCTTACTGTTGAACTCTACATAAAGACAATGAACAGCATGAGGAATGGGAGGAAACATAAAAGCATGCACTGTTAGCATCTACTGATAGAAAAAAAATCAGTGCTAAACCAGCATCATTATACTCACCTTTAAATAATTAAGATGATAATCCAGAAGAACAGTTGCATTAGTGATGCTATCCTTGGTTCCTACAAACACAAATGGTACCATGCCCTAAAACAGTAACAATAGGCTTTGGTTATTGATTAGGAACTGAACTGTGAAGAGAACCAAACTTTTAACTGTGAAACTTGAAAACAATTCTTACACCATGCACAAGCAGAAATTAAAAAGTGAGAGAATGGTGTATTTTAATTCTGGTATTGACTACACCATTTAATCTAATTCCCGTTATGCAAAGAACTTTCTTAAATAAGCAGATTTAGATCATTTGCATCACGATGTCAATATTTATTTTTCTGAACAAGTGGAAAAGAGTCAATTTAGAACACTTTGTTTCCTCCCTTCAAAATAATACCACCTTTGCTGATGGCATCCATTCTCTCACACCCGCTGCTTTTGGTCTACCTTTGATCTTTTAAAAATCAAATTAACACTGTGTCACAAAACAAAACCTGACCCTTCTTGAAGATCCACAGTTGTAAAAAAATTCAGGAAAGAGTCATTACTTCATGGTGATGATTTCTAATTTAGAGTTCTTCTACCCTTCAAGCATGTTAAGCGATCCAATAAACACATGGAAAATACAAATCTGGAAATACTAAAGTCTCAGATTATGACATCAGGAGACAAAACACCTGAAGATTCACCTAGGCAGCCAAAGTAGGTGAAAAAACCCAATCTATCTAAAAGGCCATCACTGAGTGTGGATAACAAAGTAAACCTCAGCAACACAAGGACAACTTCTACACCAAACCTTCTGACACTAAGACAGGTCCATGCAGCATTTGAGGGGTGTCAGTGCAGCCCACACAGGCCCCAGGAGGAGGGAACTTGACTGTTCAGCAGCTGCAGCATCACCTGGGCAGGAGAAGCTTCACTGGGGACTGCAGACATGCACCTGAGCATCTCCAGCACCCAGCTGCTGAAGCCCAAGCCACTGCAGAGCAGAGCCTGGCACACTTACTGATTAGCTCCAATATTGTTTTGCTATCTCATCATTACCTTTAAAGAAGCCTTTAACTGTCACTGTACACCACCCTTTACAGAACTGCATTCCAAAGGAAGGTTTGCTGCAGAAGTGAAATGATTTGAGACAAATGTTTTAAAAATTAAAAGCACGCTATACTGAGGTTGCCCAGGAGTGCCAAGTCTGTTATTTGTCTCCACTTTTAAGGTTGTGTTTGTTTTTCTTCCCCCCCTCCCTTTCTCTTAAAGACAAAAAAAAATCTTACATTAGACCTTAAACATCTACATTAAGCAACCAGGGAAAATAATCTACACACAGTCCTCTAGTCCTAAGGAACCTCAACATTAACACTGACTTTCATGAGCATTAGAAATTCTTTAGCCACAGGCATTGTTGACTGAAATGTTTTATTATCTGGGGTATTTTAAGTTTCATAAATATTTTATACAACCTGATAAAGAGCAGTGAAATTTCTACTAAACTGGCATTAACTAGCTCACAGTATCAATTATTAAACGACGACAAGACAAATGATTTAAAAGGGCATTTAAGGAAATGCTTGCTGTTGCTTTTGGCAGTGGATTCAAGGCATAACAATGGCAGCTATTAAGAATATGAGCTGGTAACCACGTCAAGCAATTTCAGCTGTACAAAAGCAGCAAAGTGCTTATTTATTGAACTTTATTTTTGTCTTCAAAGCAAAAGTACCTGTGTTCAACTTGGCTGCAGTGGGGAATATTGAACAGATCATATGTGCATAATAAATTTAGAGATAGAAGTATATATATTGCTGTGACAAACAGTACCTATCTCATTTGAATATATCAAACTCCTGAAGATAGCCTGTTGTAAAATTATGGGATGTATAAAGCTGTACTTGAAACTAATGGGCAGTGTTCTAGCATCTCAGTCACGTAAAAAGAACCAAATGCTGTATTAAAATTAAACTGAACTACTGTTCTACTGCAAGAAGAAGGGCTGCAAAATCCAAATTCACACATGGGAAGAGTATTTGGATTTTGTAGTTTAAATAAAGCTGCATTCAATTTACCAATATTAACTCTTACCTGTTTAAGTCTGATCTCAGGTTTCTGTATTGCACCTGACCTGACACAACTAACACAAGAAGCAGTGCAAGCAATGCCAGTGTTAGAAATGTCATCAACAGGTAAAACAGGAACTATGAATGCAGAGCTTGACAGGTAAAAAAGACCTTTCAAGACAATACTTAAAAGCTGCATTTTGGACAGAAAAATGTAAGCAAATCAGCTTTCTCAAGTCAGAATTAAAAAACAGCCAGACTTACTCCCTGCAGCCATGAGCTCTCTTTTACCCTTCCGTGATTCTCTAGCCTGCAGCAATAGCAGCACCCTCTTGCTTATTAAATTAATTCCATTTTATGCTGCAGGAATTTATCTTCGGAAATGGAATACAACAGATCAGTGAAACCTTTAGGTCTAAATACTGACCATTTACCTTTTCAGACAGATGTAAATCTAGTAAAAGAGTAAAAAGCCCTTAGTTAATTGCTTACCCACTTTGTACACAAAGATGGAAATTGGATTGTGGATTTTCAGGAAGTCTTATAAAAAGGAAATAACCACTCAAGGAAGAACATAAAGGTTCCAGAAACTGTATTTCATAGCTTATTTAAAGTAGGAAAGGTTCTTAGCTGGTACATATTTGGATTTTGAGGTAAATGAAAGGGAGTTCAGTTTTCTTCAAGCACATTTCACATCTGAAATCGCAGGGAGTCTTTTTGCATCAAGATGTTAAAATCTTCATGCTGTAAGGTTTCTTTGCATTCTGCAACCTCGCCCCTCAATGCAGCCCCACAAAGAAGTGCCTGAAATTATAGTGTTTGAGACTTCATTCAAGCCCTTTACAAGGCTGTGAAAACCTGGAGTTTCACCATGTCCATGTTTGTTTTCTCTTTAGGTTACAATTGACAGGCTCCTGTGAACCTAGGTAATATTTTTTAAAAACAGAGGTTTAACATAAAGCAAAACTTGTTCACTTCAACAGAAGAAATTGCTAATGAAAAATTAAACGACGTAAAAGCCTAAGAAATTAAACTCAAAGCAGATCAATGAATGAAACCAGCAAGTTTCATATATATGGATTTATGGCCTAGAACATTCTGGGAAAAGTCATTGCTTCCAACAGGAAGAACATGAAATCTCTAAGACAGTGCACCACCAATAAATTTCACAAACTATTTTTCTAACATAGAGAAATCAAATTTATATAAAAATGCCCCTCAGCATAATTACAAAAAGACAGAATGTGTCAGAAAACACACATTATTCAACACTTTATCTTACCACTACAAAGATACAAGGAAGAATTTATTTTATCATTGGGTAGAATTTAACCAACTTACAAAGAGAAAAATTACATTAACTGAAAACATACCTCTTCTTGTGGAATATTTTTATCATTTTCGGCCTCAATTCTCACTCTTACAACACCAGATTTGTCCACTATTTCTTGAATCAGTTTTCCATTTTTTCCTATTACTTTTCCTACAGAAAGAACATACAAAACATTCCACCTTTACGGTTTTCCATAAAGAGTATTGCTGTACTCTAATTAGACAAGACTATTAAAGTACCAGTGCAAGAACTTGTCCAGAATGCCAAAAAGTTTTTCCTTTGTTTGAGTTTTTTTGCTCAGTTTGAACTTTTTAAAAGACAACAAAATAGAAAAAGGTGGTAGTTTGCATTTTCTTTAGATTAAAAAAAAAATCAAGTATATATATCTAGATCTAAAAATGCCTTCTGCATTTTTAAAGCAAATTACTAGGAATTTCAAAAGCCAAATTACTAAACACAAGCTTATTTCAGACATAACATAGGGTTCAGCCAAAGTTATATTCTAAAGGATCCAGGTCAAGAGCAGAAATGAAAACCTGCCAAAAATATAATTGCTAAGTTCTAAAGAGAAACAGACTTTAGGATTTCAAATTAAAATAATAATGGCAGCCTATCATTTTCACTTATCACTAGTAAAACCAGAAGGGAATAGGGAAGGGAAAACTGCTTTTAATCAATTCCAGAGCTGAGCTGCCACATTTCTTAGTACTTGTCCCACTGCAGAATTTCACACTGCTTCAACACCAGCTCTCATACACTCCCTGAAAACCTAATAAAGCATTTGCTTTTAGAGCAATGTAATACCATGAAGTATTATCTCTGCTCTTTTCTTATCTGCTGAATGAAATCACGTATTTTTGTTTTGTTTTGCAGCATCAAAAGCTCATTAAAAGATTTCTCCACATATACAATGGCTGCATGTGTTCTTAAGGACTTTTCTTTAGTGTTTGGCAATTGGGAGTATTTTAGATTTTTTTTCATCACTGATACCTAACTCCTAGTTCATCCCACAGTACTGTTTCTAAACATGCTGTAAAAGAACAGGGAAAAAAGGCAAATGCAAATCAAAGAAATTATTAAAAATACACTATAAAATATGAGATTGCAGATTTGTTTCTTGTACAGCTGAACTAATCTCTGGACATGTCTGGGGGAAGTAATTGCCAGTAAGTTCCTCCTCAATGACAAAGGCTGTTCTGAGTGTCAAAAACTACTTTCCTGACTACTTTATTTCATTATATATGACTGGAAAATAGAACAGCACCTGACTAAAAAATGTAAAAAAGTTTTATTTTTTACTCTGTCTCAATCCAGAAATTTTTCTGCCTTGTACTTCAACACGAGCACACTGTTTCTAGTTCAGTGCAGTTCTCAGAAGGCATTTTCCTCACTGTCACAGAGGCAGCCTCCAGAACTGACATACCTACTAAATTCCTTGGGACTTGGATGACATCTTCAGCAAATTCAAGGTAACTTCTTGCCTTTTTCACAGCATCTTGATCCTACAATAGAAAGGGGTGTAAGAAACAAGATTCATTTCCCCAAGGTTTGCTTGTTTCCTTCAGTTATTTTCTGAAATGATGAAGAAGGGAACTCACCTCCCCATAAATATGGAATGTACAAGTATCTTCATCAAGATCAATGGCAGTCACTCCAGGGACTTTCCTGGCTTGCTGAATATTGGCCCCATGAGTGCCAATGGCCAAACCCATTAGATCTTCACGTACTACAAACTGTTCATGGAACCGGGATGCAAGTTGCCTAGAACTCTGAAAAAAAAAAAAAAAAAATCTCATGTCAGCTCACTTTGATTGTCTCTCCAGTACACTGCACAGAAAAATCAACATAAATTTCACGCCTATTTTTCAATCAGGTGCTTAGCCTACCTTTTTATTTAATCAATCCCTTTACTGCACTTATTTTAGCTTCAAAAATACCAAGGGGTCTCCTTCAGAAGTCATTTAAATATTAACATAAGGCTGGCCTCTAGCTGTGCTGATACCTCTACTTTGAATTACCCTTTAATAGCTACAGCTATCAGGTGTTACTAGGTAAGACAGAACTCATAAGGCAGTAAAATAGTAACTGTGGTGATTATTAAAGCAAACCTTATGATGTGAGAAAAAAAAAAAAAAAACCTGCACCAATTTCAACAGGTGGATGAAACTGTAATAACTCAGCCACTGACACAAAATTATATATGAAACAGAGCAACTGTGGATATCCACCGCACTTAAAAAAAAAAAAAAATTAAGAATCCGTGCCTGTGCACGACAACACAAAACCTGTTTGAATTCAGAGAACAAATATGCTCAGAACTTCATGCAGGAATCACACATGAACCAAGACAGAAGGGTCAGACTGAGCACTCACAAGTGTGAGCGTAACAGAACCCAGGAAAGGAACAACAGTTTAATGGATTGTGGGAACATAAAGGATTTCCAAATGTGATCATCTTTTAAGGAAAGAGTGTTTTGCAAAGAAGAAACAAGATAAAAGCCAAGATATATAATCCTGTTCTATTCTCCAGCAGCTGTAACTGCTGTCAAGACATACATTAACACACTTCAAATTAGCAGTTTAATGTCAGCAAAATGAGACCCTACAGATGTTGAGAAAACATTAAGGAATTGCCCACAACAAGCCCTATACTGTTCTAGCTAAACTGGTACTGCTCTCTGATCTGCTCCTGCTTAAAGCTGTTGGTAAATATTCCCTGCTAAATCACTGTTTCAAAGAACTGGTTACAGTAGATAGTGGTGTAAGTATCCAAGTGTTATGAAATACTTCAGATACTCTGAGAGCACTGTCAAGTATATGTACAGCTACATTACAGACAACTTGGAAAGCGAAAGTTATTTTTAATTGCTCACATTTCTACATTTCAACAGACAATCCAAATGCTGATTTATTAGTTGACATCTTTTATAGACAGCAAACAAGAGGAGAGAACAGCATGACCAAGACAATGATCAGTTGTGAACTATCTACGACATGCAGAAAAGATGAAGCTCCATCACCACTGAGGACCTTGGCTCTGACAGTCAAACCAGAGTTTCACTGCCTGCACTCAAACATCATCAGCTTTTCTACAAATTATTACAAAGTGTGTTCTATTTAAACATCAGAAATTCTGTATTCTACTTCCCTCCCATATGTTAATAAGAAACACCTATGCAAGTAATGGATAAATACCAACACAGCAGCCATAACTGAATTCTACTTACAGTAAAATACAAACAAGAATGAAATACACTTGCAAATTCAGGCTTTTTAGCATGTAAAGTACATCCAAAACAGGTAAGTCACACTCAGTGGGAAAGAATATAAGCAAAAAATAATAATTTATTTTACTTGGTGCTGTAAAATGATGTTTGAGGAGTAGAGCCATGCAAGTCAAGAAGATAATATGTAAAAAGCAAGGTACAAGAAATAGGAAAGAAAAAACTCTACTGAGTTTTGAGGAGTGGAAAAAACTCCCTAAGAAGCTGGTCTAATGATAATGATTCAAAAGCCAAAAAACTGCTAGAAGAAAAGAAGTGGCAGATTTTAGAAGTTCAGTGATTATGAAACACACACAAAGGTTTATGTGATGAAAATAGTGAGCTGCTATTAATAATGCAGTAAAGTCCAAAGTGTTCACTCAATATTTTTTCTGCAGATGGACATGTGCAGTCTTTTGGTATGTCAGTGTCTCAACAGTAATCATGATTTTTATTATCTGAAGCTCTTCCTTTCGACTTCGGATGAAACTGATTTTATATTTATTCTAAGTACAAAAGAAACACAAATGCCAGAACGAAAAATACCAGCCAAATTTTGTCACACAAATTTTAACTGTATGTATTTATCTCATGATCTTTATTTAAGTACTGCTTAGGTAGAAACTGAAGTTCAACAATGGTTTTCTAGTGAGAACTGAATCAAGTTTGAGACTTCCACAAGCAGCAAAAAGACTCAGTGTTGAAATGAGATGAAGAATCCAAGATTAGTTTGGGAATCAATGACAAAGTTGTTGGTGCATGCATTTGTGGGGGCATGTAAAGGGAATTAGCTCTAAAGAGGCTGTTGTTCTTCCCACCTCCAAAATAATACTTTGCACTTCAAGAGGTAAACTGCCCACACAACTGTCAGTTCTGGAGGATAAAGAATGATGATTACTGAAGAGCTACAGTGGGGTGCTCAGTAAGGAACACCAATGAGGAAAAATTGGTCCACCCTTCATCTTGAGAAAAACCAAAACCCAAACAAAGCTGGATTTCAGCTCCGAAACACAGAAATCAAGATACTGCAGAGAGAACAAAAGAAGCGAGGACTTCTTGTAACAGTGAGTATATTCACTGGATACACAAGGTCTGAATGTGACATCCCACTTCAAACAGATGTAACCCCTGGGAAGGGGGGACGAAACCTCGCCCTGCACAAACACAGGTACAAACCTGTGTCAAGCTGAGGTATAGCACTTTAAGTGGTACCTCTGGCTCTTGACAGTGAATCTAAAAAGTTTTCAGAAATACTGCTATTTTTCTAATTTGTAGATAGGAGAAAAACCACAAAGAAATGTTAATTCTGATGTATAAAGAACCCCTTATTTCCTAGCCTACTCTTTTTCTTTTCTTTTTTTTTCTTTTACCCATGGACAAGTATGACTCAAGCTCCTTGCCAGTCAACACCCACTCAGCAGTCACAGGAGTATCAGAAGCTGTATCTGCTGTAAGATTATTTCCTAACATTTTATCTATAGACAAACCTATCCCTTCATACCAACATCAGTTTTCACCCCTTCCATCTCATTTCCGCTCTGTTATTTTGCTAGACCCAGCTCTGGTCCTATCAGTATCATGGTGTATTCATTCCCATCTATTTTTAAAGCTACCAAATACATGGCATTATTTGTGCAATGATGGCTAACTGTTTTATGCTTCAAAGTATGAAAGGAATACCTGTGGTATGTGTGTCTACATAGTTGTATTAAATCTCCCACAAAAACCTGCTGATAAAAACGAGTCTTTGAAAGAACAGGCCCTATAACTGCAAAACATCTTTGTTGGATGTCACTTCCATCTGCCTTTTTTACCAACTAGATTATTATCAGTACATCATTACTTTCACCTCAGTGCAAGTCCTACCAGCTAAGAAACGCACAAGGGAGTTTTTATTTTTTTTTTTTTTTAATCATCTGTTTCACTTCAATTACTTCAGGGAAAACAAGAACGTACCTCCAGCTGTTTGCTGGCTTCTTCATTTCTCAGTATCAGGGATAACTTGGTGCGAAGACTCCGAAAGTGCATATCAATCAGCATGTTGGCCCTCTTCGTGGTCACATCATTGATTGACTTCATTAATAAACACAATAAATTGAATTATTCATAAACACAACAGTGTTTTTTACACAGGGACTCTTGAAACAAACCGCTGCCAATGGTACAGTAAAACCTTT
Organism: Sylvia atricapilla; assembly: GCF_009819655.1. Classification (NCBI taxonomy): domain Eukaryota; kingdom Metazoa; phylum Chordata; class Aves; order Passeriformes; family Sylviidae; genus Sylvia; species Sylvia atricapilla. The sequence goes on from NC_089160.1 coordinate 5,981,515, forward strand.
GTACTTACCAAAATAATAAGCTGGTGGTTTTCAGAATCATATGTTACAGAAAAAGCTCCAACTGCCTTTTTGAAGTCCTTATGTGCAGATTCTTTGGCACACCTAGGAATAAAAATGGAACTAAGTTAAACATAGTAACCGCTGCATTTATGGTTAACAGCCAAAAAAGTATAATTCCTTAATACAAAGAATGTAAATAAAGATTTCCAAGCTCTCCCTTTCAAAGCAGGTGTTATTTCATTCTGTTATCATTTATATTACTCATTTTTCTTTCATTTGTTTACATGAGTAAGATTAGAAATATTTCAGAAATTTTATGCATATGTATCTGTGACATTACAAGTTAAACAAAACTACATTAAAAAGCTCTAATCACTATAATCAGCAGGTTGAGGATTTCAAACACGTCATGAACCACTAAAATGTGTGATTTCATTGTAACCCCTGCAGCATTCTAATGACCTGATGCTCATCCCATGCTGTGCTTGGCTTCTCCAGGTTTCCTGTGGCCACTCAGCACCAAGTGAACCGGTGCATGCTGTAACACTAACTGCAGAAGTTTAAATCTAACCTGAATTTATAACTCATTCCACACTGAGGCAATAAACTTGCATCTCAAGGAAAGCAGAAAGTGACCTGAAGGTAAACAAGGGGAGTCAGTATTAATCTGACTTTTAGAGCTTTATCCATATGAGAACAACACGTCCATGGTCTAGGAGAAAGCCAGCTGGCTTTGTATCATATTCTGTGAGGTTTCATTATTCTTTAACTATTAACAGAGCCATCATAAAACAGTAAAAGTTGACCAAGAATGGATTCAGATTAACCTGTGCACATCACTGAACAGAATAAAAATCTAAATCTGTACCACACACAAACCTTAAAATTTCAAAGAAAGTGGTTTTTCCTCCAGGACTAAACTGTAATTCAAAAATCATCTTTTCTATTTTTGAAGCATGACCATATAAATATTTGCACTTTTTACATTCTTGTATTTCAAAAAGTTAATTTAGAGTGGTAAAAAAGCATTTTTATTTCTCTTGTCTCAGGCTTAAGCAGTTACCCACATTCTGAAACAAGTTATAAAGAAACACTTGTACTTACATTTGCCTTAAATCTTCAGGAACTGCCAGTTTGATTTTATGAAAAGTATCTTTTGTTGCGGGTTTATTGGGGTTCACGGATCTCAAACGCTCAATTGTGACAATTTCGTTGTATGTAGCATCACAGGCTGCATATTCTATTACGTAGAACTGATATAAAAATAATAAAATCATCCAAGCCACATATTTTATGACATGAGTGAGCATTACACTATTAAGGAAAAGGTACTGCTGTTAACTGTGCTAGTCAAATTTGACTTCTCAGGTTGAAGTTAATGGTAAATTGCAACTATCCTACTCAAGAAACTCTTAAAAAATGAAGAGAGATTAGTTTAAACCACAGTGCACACCAATATATAAACAGAAAAGAAAGAAAAACAAGTAAATATAATATATATATATGTATATATGCATACTCCTACCTCACCCTTTATCATTCTCACTTTAGCCAACCACCAACAGCAGGGTTCTTTCTCGTTTGCCCTGGAATAAACCTGAACAAAATACATACATTAAATTCTTAAAAGACATCACAGAAGCTGACACTAATATGATCAGGAACTCCATGGGAATTAAATCCAGCAAAACATCTTGGTACTTAAAGCCTCTGAGCACTACACAGAAAGCATGTAACAGCAAGACTGTACAAGACTGTACAGATAAATAATAATAAATAATAACACAGTGCCCAATCTACTGGCATGTGCTACTTCAGTCTTGCATGCAGTCAAAAGACAGATAATTCAGACTTTTACATCTATTAATATGTAATCAACAGTATTTCTAAACGAGTCTAGGTCTGATGAGGTCCTACCAGTGGGCAAGAGGGAGGTCACGCACTTGCAATTCTTTAGCACATATATGCTGTCAGCCACATCCATATTACAGAAGTTTGGCCATTTTCTCCTCTTTCAAATTAAAAACTTACAGAGCATGCAAGCAAAATGCAAATCTTGAAAATTCTTTAGATTAATTACAAAAGTAAATGCATACAATTTTATAAAATAAGGAGGTTTTTAGGAATATGGTGCTTTGAAGTCAATCTCTTTGCATATACATTCAAATATTTACATAGACACATATATTTCTATGCCTTTATGTATACACACAAAAAATGGAAATTATCTGATTCAGCTTGAAGCTTTGGTAACAGAGACATTATTACCTTACAGCTTTAGAACTACAGCTCATCACCTATTTCTGAATTAATCCAGCCCTACAGAGGACTGGATGAAATCAATGCAACACTGATCACGTTTGTCAATCAGCCCATTTGTAACTCAGCACGGAGCTCACTGTACATGGAATTGGACACGGCCTCGTGTGGTACATGGAATTTGCACAGTTTACTAGTGACAAACTCTGGGTTTGGTGAAGTGCCTGACACTGTGTTTTCTGCAGTACTTGGAATCAGACAAGGTGGCATCATCTAACATGGAAGCAAAGCCTCCAGGGGCTTGGCTGACATTTTCCACACTTCCCAAGACAAGAGCTGTTATTAATGGGGCATACACACCTCTACTTCATCGCTTTCATTGATGTCTTTATTATAGCCTGCAGGTGGTGGGAACCTCACATCATGGAATGGGATTTGTCTCTCTGGTTGCCAGCTGCAAATAAAAACAGTGAATGGTCTAAGTATTTTCATCTTCTTCGTAAACAGAAATCAAACATTTTGAATCCATTAATGTTACAGTTTCAAATTCTGTGGAGGTTTTGTGCATATATGAATTAAAGGAAATGTGACCCAATGCATACATAATAAGAAAAAACACATCATAATGACCATTAGGCATTTTCAATGAAACCCTGATGTCACCTGCAGTCTTTTGAATCTTCTAGTACAAGTTCTTCCTCTAGAATTTATAGGTATGGTTTTCAACCCCAACATTAGAAACACAAATTATAAAACATTTCATAACACATTTTGAAGGAAGTGAAGGACACTTCCTTTAAAACAAGCCTGTATCTTCTTTTTCTCTGGTTCTACTACAGGCTATGAGAATTTGATCAGGATCCAGTCTGAATACAGTTTTAATTTTCATTTTCTTTAATGGAGACTGGATAAATTCGGTTTCTAGATCAGAAATTTGTACTCATATCTTATCTATAGAAGAAATTTTGTAATAATGTCACCTAAAACTAAGGCAAGACATTCACATGAGAAAGAATCAGTAATGGTACAACTGTTGACTTACTCAGACAAGGGTTGTCATCATGCAAATTCACTAACAACATGATTATCTCCCCAGCAAAACCCTACTATTGTTTTCCACTTGAAATTATTGAAACCATTGAAAACATTTATACAGAAATGTCCCAAAATAGTTGATATGAAATGTAACTTTAAAACATGCCAGCAGCACGTTTAGTGTATCTAATATACACTACTCTACATATTTAGGTCAATCAAATGCAAGGTTGATACTCTGTCATTTACAGGTACAACACCAGCAATACACTTACTTGTTTTCAAATGAAACTGTTATTGAATCTTCATGCACATCCTTTACAAATGCCTGTCAAGAAACAAAGTATAATTACGGTATGCTTAATGGACAGTTCCAAAAATAGTTTTAAGCCGGCTTCCTTTCCACAAATATTAATGAATATCACAATAAAAGTATGTTTTAAAGTCAGTCTTTTAAATTTTGCAGTAGACTTCTATATAACACATACTGAAAGCTGATAACCTCCTTGGGTTCATGACTACCAGTGCTCTGATACACAGACAGAATGCCCCAGCTATGAAGACATTATTTCTACTTTTTAGAAGCAACAGGAAAGGTTAGTAGGAAATGACAAGATAGTTCAAGAGTTTAAAACGTTTGATTTTATAATCACATTTAATGTATAGACAGGCACAGAAATAAACAGTATTCCTCAAAAAAATCAACGAAACCAAAGCCCAAGAAATCTTCAAGTCCTGCCTCTTCTCTCTTTACCTCAAAGTACATTTGAACATTGCACTAACAAAACTCATCTCTAACAATCCCAGCAGAATCTTCCCCATATTTAATTCACCACACTAAGTGTGTAGAGCACAAACTTTACGTAAATGCCCTGGGGTCTTCCCTTTTTTCCTGAGGCATGGACAGCAGTTGTGCTCTCCATGCCACCACAGGGCAGAACCAGAACTCAGCACCAAGGGCTCCTCCTGCCTTATGCACTCAACTGACTGGTTTTGATTTGATCAATGTTTAGCTCAACGCCCCAAATTTCCCCCCCCCCATTCCCTACCTACAAAACAGCAAGACCAGCACTCAAACAATTTTGGGATTTACCAATGAATATGTTTTTCTTAGCCTGAAACAATGGAGGTCACAGGTTAACCGGGATGATAAGATTGTTGAAGTGTTGTCTTTATTTTTTATAAAATATGTCTATGAACTTCTGAAACAAGCAGCTGTAGTGCTGAGTATTCCACTAATAGTCCACACATAGTATCATTGCAAGGCAGGTAGATAAAAGCCCACGAGCAAGAAAGAATAGAGAGGTTTGTTCCACTAACGGAGATCCACCTTAGTAGATAAAAATATTCTCAGTAAATTGAAAATAATTTAGGAGCAACCATCACTTTTGTAGAAGAATTAGTTAATGAAATAGAGAACATTTTATTATCCTACATTTTATTATTCTGGCCTTGCAGGTTTCCAAGACAAGAAGAGATCTTATCTCTCACAAGAAGGTAAGTCTCCCTTATAAGGAACCTAAATGGTTTTAAAAAAATTCTTTTGCTATTTTTGCTTTATAAAGTATTCCAAAATATTTCCTGAGTTGCAGCAGTACTTTAGTATCAAAGAGGAGCAACACCTGAGGACTAATACAGAGTTCCAAGAACTGGCTACACTACAGTTAAGTGGCACATGCACATGAATGTCATCACTCAGACACACTCAGGACAAGTAAGAAACCATCCCAGCTGATAACTGAAACATAACCACTGTCACTGTGAAGAGAAGTTGAAGGAAAGCCACAGTGACAACAACAAAAAATTATTTTGCACCTTGTGCCCCTTTCAATATTCTTAAGAACAAGACTTTATTATTGCCAGCAAGCCAAGGAGACTTAAAAAAGTCTCCAAATGTATTCATGTAATTATGAATTTCAAAATTCCATATTTCTTCAAAGGGGATTACAAGCACAGCTGATGTTTTTCAATGACATGGTATAAAGAAGACTTAAGACCACATCTCAAGATCATGTTCCCAGCAGCACAGAAATGGTATTTACATAAAGAGCCAACAGAGCTCTCAGTTGAAAATTATGGATATTGAACATTTAGCTTATGCTTCATATTATGGTGCATTCTGCAAGAAGATTCCAGAACTGGATATGCATTTAAACAATACACTGGTAGTCCAGACTCATTTCACAACACTACACACATCACCTTCAAAGTTCCACCCACATTTCTTCCAATGGTTGTAATGTGCAACTTAGAAGCACCTGCTCTTACAGATGCAGCTGAAATGGAGGCCTTTAATATCTGAAAAACACTAAGATCACTATCAGATATTAGGTATGGCTCCTCCGTGCCACAGACTGGACAAGGCTTAATAGTAATACTTGACTATGTAAAAGCAGAGATTATTTTACAAATTCAACAGAAATGATATCAGCAACACTTAATAGCCTTCAGGAGAACAGGTAAGACAGCCCATGCCCTGAGAAAGAATTTGTTGATACCTAATTTTCTCATATTTATAAAATGTCAAAAAAAAAAAATCACCTTTCCTTGTACAAAAGATACTTTGGGCAAAGTCATCATGTCTGTGGTGATGAAAAGGTGTCCTAAACAGCACTCTGAAAATATGACAGAAAACAGCAGAAAAACTCACAAGCACAAGCAGCAAAGAGCAAGACTCCACCTCATATGCACAGAGAGAGATGGGAGAGGGCTCCTAACATCCAAACCCCTTGAGCAGAACCCAGCAACGTACCTCACTAAAGGTAATAATGCTAAATCTACCCTTAATCAGTAAACCAGGATGTGCAACAAATAAATCTAGAGTTAAGCTGAAGACTAGCATGGACCTTTAGGCAGTTTAGCAATTATGTTACCTGGAAAGAGGAAAACTTGAGAGACACAGCTGGCTAAAGAGGAATAACTACACTGTCCTGTTCCAGCTCTCCTCAAACAGTTCCTCCACACTGCTTTGGTCACAACCCAGAAACTGGAGGGAACCTGAACCAGGAACACGAGTTAAACTGCTGACCTAACACAGGGAGCATCAACACAGACACCGCCAGGGAAAATGACAAACCTCAATTTCTTCAGCTTATACCAAGTTCAGAAGAGTCAACCACAGAAACAGATGAATACTTGGTTTGCACTTCAGTCTGGCCAAAACCACTGATGTCCTAACACTGGTGGTTTGTCTTTTCATTTATGGTCTTGCAAAATTACAAAAGTTCACTGGAATACATTTTAAATTAAGTACAAAGTGAACAACGCCCTGTCAAATACTTAATTTCAAGTATGGACTTGTGTTTCACGTATGTATTTCAAGTGTATTTCATGTCTTCCAAGTGTTTCATGTATGAAACACTTCTGCACACCTCTCTGTGATACTCATTATGTTTAAAAACAACCACGCAAAATATATTAATGACTGTTAGTACAGTCCTTAATATTTGGTTGTCTAATCCTATCTATCCAGAGAAATGGGGTTTGCCTTGTTTTTCAGTTACCTGTAACACAGAAAAATGTCAGATACTTATCTCATCAGTTTACCTTTACCTGGACCCCAGCATGATGTGAATTTTCCTCTAATATAAATATTTAAACAGATCTGTAGTACAAAAATGTATTTGGACTCTCCAGCACCATATATTTCAATTTGTAAACTTTAAGGTGCAAACAGAAAAGATATGAAACATTTCTAAGTTTTCCTTTAAAAAAACCTAGTATTTAAGCACCAATGCCTTTGGGAAAACCAAAATTAAAACTTATCTGAAGTGTTTGGTAGTTACTCTTGTTTTTGTAATACTTGTGAAATTACAGACAATGCTAAAGAGGAATGAAGACACTAAGACCATAATCCAAATTCACAGACACAGGACAGGCCAGCCCCAGATGTCAGTAAAGACAGAGAAGAGGCTCTGATCTCACAAAGTATCACAGGAAATAAAATAATCATTCATCAGCCTTTTTTAGATAAAGAGACTAAGTAGGCATGGAAATCCAAACATAAAGGTGCAGATATGTGAGATTAAAATGCACCCCCATGAAGGGACAGAACAGTGGCTCTGGTCAATTTGGACACAAAGATGAAATGCCTTAAAAACAAAGTGAAAGTGGACAGAAGCAAAATGAGGTAACAGGACAGTTAAAGACTCAAGCAGCTGAGACACCACTATTGCTAGCAGGAGAAATACCAAGAGAGAGCACACAAAAAATTGTCTTTGAACAGAAGCACATTTGATAATGGCAAAGGTTGATTCTTCTTCTCTAATGCGGAAAAAAAATAATCAAATGTGGTAAAAGTTTTCTACACCAAATTTGACTCTGAGTCACATAAACCATTTCATTTCTCCCCATGCTTCACATATAATTAAGTAAAAAAGTTTACAGCATGGCATTTCTCAAACACATAAGCATTCACATTCCAAGAATGGTTATATGCTAAATATATGGTCTAAATTTTAAAAAATATTTGTTAAAAAAAAAAAAAAGAATTATTGGAAACACCAGAGCATTTTTTTTATTTTTATGCTAAATGGAATGATGGACACTTCAAAGTAATAAAAAAAGGCTTCAGCTGCCATGAAATTTTGCTTTTTTTAAAGTCTGCTCACATCATCAGATGTGAGCATTGCCAACCATTTTAATAAAGGAGGATAATAAACTGTAAGAAGGGAAAGTAAAGAAAATCAGCTTTTTAACATAAAAAAGCTATGCTGATAACAAACGTGCATCTACTGTTAGTGTAACAGTGCTGTAACATTTCATACCTGTTGGAAGGAGAATGTCAAAAGGGAACTCGGTGGATAATCAAGTCTGAGAAAGGCTGGACATACAAAGGAACAGAATAGGGAAAGAAAAATAGTCACAGAGATGGTCACCAGATGAGGAAAAGGGGTACAGGCAGTCATCCTCAGGACTGAGCAGACAGGCTCAGGAACGGACAAAGAGACTGCAGGTATTGGCTGAAGGTACAGTGAAATTGTCTGCATGGAACAGTGACAGAAAAAAAAAATGGACACAGAGGGCCACAGGAACAGTCGCTAATAGTGAGACCTGGAGCAGTAAAGTAGTAAGGAAAATTAATTATTATATCAGTTGTAGCTTCATCTATAAAACCAAGCAAACAACAGCAAGGCACTGAAACTACTTGGATAAAGTGGAAGATTTTCACAAGGTTATAGAGCAAGAAGTGGCAAAAATTGGGTTACAGACAACATACAGATGTTAACAACAAACACCATTCCAAAACTGACTGCCTCATAAACAGGATGCTTCCCATCTTTAGTAGAGGACACAAGAGAGAATCACTCCCAAACTGCAAAAGAAAAATCAATCCCATGTTGGAAAGGCATCCAGCATGGCCCCTTTCAGAGGGAAATACCTAAAGCTAATCCCAAAAAGATGAGGCAAAGGCTGTCTATTAGTCCTCTGGGAATGAGATAAGAGCTTCAAGACTCAATTTACTACTCCTATACAAGAAAAGATACGAGAAGATATGTCCTAATCCTGCACATCTTCAAGATTTAGTTACTTGGCTGTGAGCTGCAGAAAGGCAGTTCCCTCCCCTTGGATTCACAGTCCTGCTGGTTTGTTGGACCAGCCTCCATAAAACAAGTAAGAAAATCTAACATTTTCTTTCCAAGGATTCTGGGCCCAACCACACAGCAAGTCATGACTAAGCATCTCTAGGTACCAGATTGTCAATTATCCCTGAATCATGCCCATTTACTGCACTGTGCTTTCCATGGAATAATTTATCTCAGGCAAGGAGGGAAAAAAAACCCCACCAAACCATCAAAGTACCAAGTATTCACTAAGCAGTATTTTAATTCCATTCAGAAAGATTTAGCCTGCACTACAGCAGTGACATCAACACACTCCAGTACCACAGTGCACCTCACCAGGATGAAATTTTAATTCAAATCTTACAGCTGCCTATGAAGGCATCCTCAAACCAGCTCTGTGTTTTGTCCTCTGGATGTTTCTCAGAAAACACTGGTTAATTACTCTTGGCAGGGCTTAGGTGGGCAGTTTTGTACTGTCAAGATCCAGCTGCTGCTGGGTACACTCAAAAATGCTCAGGGAGACCTACAAGGAGGCTCTGAAAAGCTGAAGCCACAATTAGGTGCCACTTGAGCCACTTTGTCCCATCCTGACTAATGCAGCCTCATACTCCTCCCCCTTCCATGTTTTAGTATCAAGAGAGGTGTATTTTCCTAAAAAAAATTTACAGTTTCATTAACTCAGAATTATTCAAAGCCAAAGAAATCTTCACCAGTAATCAGTAAATCATGAGATTGGATAAAATAATTGTTTTACTTTTTATTTGTTTGAAGCATTACTACTTTAAATCACTTCTCAGGAGGCTGCTTAAAAGAAACTTTTAAAATGAAAAAACAAAACTGTCCTGCAACTAAATTCACACTTGACATCATTGCACACATCTTGCTATGCTGGGTCAACATTCATTTTTACGACCTAACTGCCAATCTATAAGATGGGCATAAAACTCACAAGAATAAAAATGAAATATATTACTTTATAACAGAGTCATACTCAGACATCACGATGAAAGAAAAATCTGTAACTAGAATTCAAGTAATTCAAACTAGGGGAAAACCAGAGGAAAATTGTTGGTTTATACTGAATGTTATCGTATGAGGGCACAAAACAATTTCCACTTTTTTATTTTTCTAAAAAAAGTACGTTGCATTTATCTTAAGTGTGATCCTCCATGTAAAGAGGTAATTCAGGTGAAGACAGATAAATCTATATGCCCATTTTTCCCCTTTAGACAATTTAACTAAATCTTCTTGGTTAGTGATGAAGAAGAAGCAAAAGAAAAAAAAAAATCTGTCAAAATTCTAAAAGTTGAACATAACCATAGTGCTTGGGGCAATGTCTGTGTTAGAACTTGGGTACACTAAATCATGAAAAAACTCCATGAACAAATGCTCAAATGAAGCTTTCACCTACACACAAGGGGGACAGGGCCCCATGGGGTCAAACCTGAACATAAACAATAAAAGTTTCAGAAGCTTTCAGTTCTCCCAGGTTTGTTCAATAATGTTTGTCACTAAAGAATGCACCATGTCCTTACTGCCATCATCTCTTTCACACCATTGTGCAACTACTCTAATTTGATAAAAGCCTCATTAAAAGTTCTCCTGTGAAATGCATTTACTCCTTCTGCTTCTTTCTGACCAAACACTGTACCTTTAAAAATGTAAAACTGACTTTTTAAAGGGCTAGATTATTTAATTCCAGGAGGCAATATACAGATATGGAACTTTGACCACAGGATGAACTCACTCACAGGATGCTTACTTACCACTGACTTGTATCACATATTTTTTGAAAAAAAGAAAAAAAAATTATTTCCAGAAAAGGACGCTAGCACACCTATTCTAAAAATAAGCTTTCAAGAGGCCTTTTTTTCTTAAGAAAAACTCGGAGGTGTTGGAACTGTATCATCTGGATATCTCCCTGGCTCAGCACAGGAACATGTGAGTGTGAAACTCTACCCGGTCCTTCATTGCTGACATAAATATTGGATGTCGCACAATAACTAGGCCCAATTTTTAAAGTCCTACGAGCATTTAAACCACGGGAGACTTGCAGGAACTAACCCATGGCTGCTCCTGGTATGTTGACAACAGGTCAATGAGAGTAGGCCCAAACCTACCACATCCGAATATTATTTTCTGTAAAACTACGAATTACACCCTATTAATAAGCTGATTAATACAATCCAACTCATGCAAAGCCACACAATACTACACGGGATTAATTAAACATATTCAGTGCTCGCATGTTTCAGGCTCAGTGATGGCTTTACAAAGCACAAGGGCTTGGAAACAAACATGCAATGCCACTAAGTCATTTCAGTAGGAAATACACTCGATATCTACACGTATTTAGATACTCAGCACAGATATACTCGGCCAAGCAACGCTGCCTTTAATATCACCAGGCAGCTTCCCCTGCCATGGCATTAGGAGCAAGAATCCAGCACAGCCTTTCATCAGGAATGTGTATTAAGGAGGGCCCCTCCTCCCCGCCTTGCAGGCCGTGCTCATGCAGTGCAGCTCTCCGGGAAACCTGGACGGCGAGAGGGACTTTCCTTAAGTAGCGACAAAAGCTGAGGATTTAGCCATTAATGCCCCATCCCGGAGCTGATCCTCGCTCAGGCCGGGACAAGGCGGCCCCGGGCGCCCCTTCCCACAAAGGGCCGAGGCCCGAGGCCTCCCCGCGCTCCTCCTCAGCGGGCCTCGAGGCCCCTCGGCGCCGGCGGCTCCGGGCCCGCTGTCCGCGGCCACCGCCGGGGCCCCGCCGCGGCCTCCCCCCCTGCCTGCTTCTCCCTCCTCCTTCCTGCCCCAGGGCCTCCGCTCTCCCTCAGCGCGGGGAGGAGGAGCCGCCGCCGCCTCCTCCTCCTCCCGTTGCCGTTCCCGCTCCCTCCCCTGGGGCCCGGCCCGGCCGCGAGCACCCGGTACCTTGTAGAAGGCCCCGTTGGAGCCCCGCACCTCCACCACCAGCTCCTCCATGTTGTGCGCGGTGCGGGAGACCCGGGCCCAGCACCGCCTCCCTTCCCTTTCTCTGTGCCGGCGCAGGCGGGGGAGGAGCGGTGTGTGTGTGCGGGGCGGGGGCGCTCGGTTCACGCCGAGCCCGGGGGGTGTGGCCGCCCTGGGCGGGAGGGGGGAGGCAGCGCCGGGGGGAGGCCGCGCTGGGCGCCGCCGCTCCGGGCCCCGGGGCCGCCGGAAATGAAACCGAAACGGCGGCGGGCGGCGCGCGGGGGAGGGGCGCGCGCGGGGGGCGCCCGGTTCGCACGCGAGCGCTCGGGGCCCGCGTCACGTGACCGCGGAGAGGGGCGGGGCGGGAGCGGGCCCGGGGCCGGCGCGCGCCGCTCGCTCGCCCACCCGCCGCCGCCGCCTCTGTAACGGCCCCGCGCGCGCGCAGCCGCAGTGGCGCGGGGCGCGCGCGAACCCGGCAGTTGCGGGGTCGACGTCCCGCCTCCTTCGCCCCGCCCCGCCCGTCGCGCGCCGGAGTGACCGCCCCGGTGGCCAATCGGGTCGCGCGGGGCCGCGGCGCGCGCCTGAGTGACCGGCACTGCCGGCCAATCAGATGGCGCGGCCTGACCGGCGCGGGTCGGGGCGCGCGGCGTCTTCAGACAGGCCCATATGGCGGGGGGCTGTGTGTCCGTGCGTGTCCGCGTCCCGCTGTCCCTGTGCCCGGCCCGGCCCGGGGCCGCGCTCCGGCACGGCCGGTGCGGCCTTTGCTGAGGCCCCAAACGGCGCCGAGTAACGGCCCCGGGCAGCGGTGGCGGTGCGGGGCCCGGGCTCGGCGAAGGGAATGACGGGCCGCGCGGCGCGGGGGCTGCTGGGATGGAGGGGGACGCGGCGGCGGGGCCGGTGCGGCCCGGGCTCGGTTCCTCAGGGGCTGCTCTGGGTGAAGAGGCTCAGCCGTGCAGTGGGGTCTGCGTGCCTGGCCATGGCCAGGGGGTTTACAGTAAATGTGAACTGAGCACACACCTTGAGCCCTTTGTGCAGTTGTGGCCACCACAGTATAAGAAAGATCTACAGCTCCTGCCCAGAGGAGGCCACGAGGCCGGTGAAAGGCCTGGAGGGGAAGCCGTGTGAGGAGCAGCTGAGGGCGCTTGGTCTGTTGAGGCTGGAGGAGGCTGCGGGGAGAGCCCATCGCAGTCTGCAGCTTCCTCGCAAGAGGCAGACACTGCTCTCCGTGGTGACCCGTGACAGGATGTGAGGGAATGGCCTGAGGCTGCTCGGGGGAGGTTTAGGTTGGATATCAGTGTTATAGATGATAAGAAGCCAATTCAAAATAACAGAATTTATTTAGTAAATTTTAAAAATGCCAATTAAAACGCCGCAATAAAATCGGACAACATGGATCGAATGCTGGGTGGGCAGAGTGACAGTAACAACGGCACCATCCAACCTCAGCCACACACACTGGGTCTCGGCGTATAGTTTTTGTACAGTTTATTTGCCCTGAGGCTAAGTTCATTGAAAGTCCAAATATTCATGTATCTCTTTATTTCCAAGCGAGGTTTTGAAAGGGGTTCCCGTAAGTATGAAAAGACAATTCAGGATTCGTTCCTGGATCTCGTCTTTGGGGTGCTGATTTGATCCCCATCAAGATTGATATCAGATGTCGAGGAGCTGTGAAGTGGAGGCCCATCCTTGATGAATGGGCCATCTCCAGTCCCGCTATGTCATTTCTGTTGCAAATGTTGTGGTTTCACAGCTTGCATCACAGGTCTTGGAATCTCGGAGATGCCCTGGAGTAGCTTTTTAATAGACCAAATCTTTGATACACGAATTTATCCATTACATTTGCCACATCAGGAAAAGGCTCTTCACCCAGAGGATGGTCGAGCACTGAACAGGCTCCCCAGGGCAGTGCTCACAGCCTAAAGGCTGCCAGAGCTCAACAAGTGTTTGTACAATGCTCGGGCACGAGGTGGGATCCTTGGGGCTGTCCTGGGTCTGATGATGATCCTTGTGAGTCCCTTCCAGCTCAGGGCTTTGTGTGGTTCTGTGAATTGTGACTCTGGGTTAGGGATGGTCCAGCTCCTGCAGTAGAGGTTCTGCTGAAGGCCTGATGGGCTGAGCTGAAGGGACAATTCCTCCTCGCCCTATGGCAGATCCTTTATTCAACACACAAGCTCTCCACATAACACATATTATTATTTTAGGACCGTAGATGCCATAATGTTGGAAAACATCTCCAATATCACTGCAGCCTTCAGCTGCATTTAAACCCTCACAGACATTTCAACATCACGTGGCACATACAACTCACTGTAGAACCTGATGGTGAGTGAAGAACATCAATGATGGAACACCTGCAGCTTAGAGTGCACTGGCAGAAAAGCTGCTTGTTTAGCTTTACATTAGACCTGCACAAATATTGACATCTTCACGTTTTCTAACATAACTACAAAGAATCAGAGAAGGAAAAAAAATTCCTAACTGTTACCTGCTTATGCTCAAAATTCACCATGTATTACTATGGCTGTGATTTCTCTGAATATGTGTGTGATACTCTCCTCACGTGAGTCGCAGTGAAATTCTGCACTCATTGCGCTCATTAGAGAAGAAGTCACAGGCTGTTCAGTAAACCTCACTGAAATGGTGATGTTTTAATAACCAGATCAGCACTTGGAAGAAGCAGTTACAGTTAATAGAGATAGAAAGATGAAGAACTTTTTAGGCATTGCTTTATGAATAATCAATAATAGCTGAAGGTTAAATATAACCAAAATATTGCAGTTTTATTAGCTTGTCCTGGACTGAAGTGCTACACAGAAATGACAGATACCCCAACCAGGGTGTGGAGCCATGGGTATTCCCACAACTCGTGAAGACAAACTGAACTAATCTAGGGATGATTTGAAGTGTTACTATGTGTGGACAAGAAATCAGATCATGCTATGCCTGTTTGTTCAGTTCTTTAAAAAGTTAATGTGAACTTTCTCTGGGAATGGTAATAAATTATTCTGTGAGGTGGTGTTCACATGGAGAGGCAAGAAAAGCAGAACAATCACTAAAAGACAAACCTGAATACTGCAAAATGATTAAAACAAACAAAAAAAAATGTTTCATTACATGTATTAGGACAGTGGGTAATCTTTAACCTTGTAAAAATGTATTAGTGAGAAGAGACAACTTGACTATTGATTTTCTGTCTAAATTATTTAAGCTGACCTTCAATGAAACTTGACTGTTTCTCTGTTTCTTTTGTAAGTCATTAGTTCACCTCTTCCTCTGTGTAGTAGCCAGGGAGCAGGGAGCCATCCAAGGCTCATTTTTGCCACAGATTCTACTTTAGTGTAGATATATGTTTCCACTATTGGTTTTCACTTTCTGCAGTATACTGTGTCTCCCTGACCTGAATATGGAAAGAAGGCTGAGGGATTTAAGGCTACTTTGTGCCTGCAGTACAGAAGCCTCCCAGTTTCACAGAGAAGAAGCAAAGAAGTAAACACTGGAATTTGAACTTCTGGAGGTCATTAGAAATTTTAGCTAACAGATATAATTTTCTAAAAATATGTGTTTTTGAAATATGACCTATTAAACTGTGAAGCTCTAGCTTAATTTGCTTATTCAAAAAACAACATTGTCATTCAACTCACCTGTGAAATAATAGTCTTGGTGGATAATTTCTTTCTTATTTGCTTCATGTTATCTTATTTGTTGGAATATCAGGTCTCATTTAAAATTAATAGTAATTTCTGCACTCTTCCAGAACAATGGCTGTATATCATGTTGTTGATCCACAACTTTCAGTAGCAATTTCCTTTCTTTGCATGTGAGTGAATTTGAAAATGAACCATGTGGCATTTTGCTGTTTAAATATTCAGTTTCACCTCCCACTCATGAGTTTGCATCCATTTCTCTGGTAACCCCACAAATACATTTATCATTATATTAAACCTCCATGCTGGTTTCTCTGCAGAAGCATGTTGGTATTGTAAACAATTCTTTTTAACAGGCAACACTCACATTCATATGGAAAACTGCATGTCTGTCTACTCAGCTAATTTTTGTTTTAAATCACTGACCAAGTAACATGAGACGAAAGTGAAAAGATTCCCTGAATTTTGTGTGTCTTGAAAATGAATTAATTTAAACAGAAAAAAAAAAACTCAGAAAAGCTGGGATACAACTGTTTAGAATACAACACAAGGGAAATGTTCTGTTGTTTGCAGGTGGTTGGACACGTCCATAACCACCTCTGTGTGTGCAGAGCCTGTGCTGGCTCACACAGCAGCCCTCAGCCCAGGTCAGGGAGTTCTGGTATGAACACACAGCCCTTGAATAAGAGCTTTTATCTCTGAGAACTATCAACTTAATATTCTATCATCATCATCAGTATAGGCATTGGTGCTCTGATTAGAAAGGGATGATTTGGGTGCTTTAAGAGTTGATCTGCCTGGAGTGGCTTTCCTTCATAGAATTAAGAATTGAATCCAAAAGCTACTGGCATCAAAATCGCCCTGATTGTCTTTTCTGCCTGGGGAGGGAGGTGAGGGCAGCCCTACACTGCAGTGGCTGTAAGCAGAACCTTGGATAGCAGAGCAGATGGAGACAGCTGTGCTGTGGCAAGCCACACTCAGAAGGGTTCCACAGGGGTTTTCACTGAGCTTTCAGCCAGTCTCTGTGTTAGATGGAGGCTTTAACACTCAGATGGGTTCCACAGGGGTTTTCACTGAGCTTTCAGCCAGTCCCCATGTTAGATGGAGGCTTTAACACTCAGATGGGTTCCACAGGGGTTTTCACTGAGCTTTCAGCCAGTCCCCATGTTAGATGGAGGCTTTAACACTCAGATGGGTTCCACAGGGGTTTTCACTGAGCTTTCAGCCAGTCTCTGTGTTAGATGGAGGCTTTAACACTCAGATGGGTTCCACAGGGGTCCTCACTGAGCTTTCAGCCAGTCCCTGTGTTAGATGGGGGCTTTAACACTCAGATGGGTTCCACAAAGGTCCTCACTGAGGTTTTAGCCAGCTGTGTGCTGGGTTTGTGTGGGCAGGTTTTGGTGGGGTGTGTGTAAAGGGGATCACAGATGTGGCAGGTGAGAAGCTGCCAGAAGCTTCCCCGATGTCTGACCGAGCCAACGGCAGCCAGCTCCAGGATGGACCTGCCACTGGTGCCAAGGCCGAGCCCTTCAGCAATGACAGTAATGTTTCTGTGATAACATATTTAAGAAGGGAAAAGAAAAAATACTGAGTGGGAGTAATTGTGGCCAGAGAAGAGAGGAGTGTGTGAGAGGAGCAGCCCTGCAGACAGCAGGGCAGGGCAGGGGCAGGAGGGGCTCCAGGGCCCGGAGCTGAGGTTCCCCTGCAGCCCCTGGTGCTGCCCATGGAGAGGCAGCAGCGGTGTCCCCGCAGCACAGGGGGGTCCCTGGGGAGCAGCATCCAGCTGCAGCCCAGGAGGAGCCCACACCAGAGCAGGGGATGCTCAAAGGAGCCTCTGACCCCGTGGGAAGACTGTGCTGGAGCAGGTTCCTGGCAGGGATCTGGCCTCATCACATTTGCCAGCAGGACTTTGACCTCACAGGGGATCTTTTCTGGGGCAGCCTGTGTCTGGAGGACTGCACTCTGTGAGAGGAACTCACCTTGGAGAAGTTCTTGGGGTGCTGTCTCCCGTGGGAGGGAACCTGTGGTGGAGCAGGGGAAGGAGTTCTGATGGGAGACCAGAAGCAGAAAGATTTGGTGATGAGCTGACCATAACCCCTGTTCTCTGTTCCTTGGCATCTTTGTGAGCAGGAGGTAGAGAACTGGGATTAACGTTAAAGCCCATGAAGGAAAGAGGGCTGGAGGCGTTAAAGTGTTTTCAGGATATTTTTATTTCTCATTTTCCTGGTTTGATGTTGATTGGTAATACATTCATCTCATTTCCCTAAACTGAGTCTGCACAATCAGCAACAATGTCAAAGATGGAATTGATGGGCTTAGAGAGTCTACATTTCTAGGCAATCTAAACTAGAAAATTTTCAGTAAAATAGATTGACATTTCTAGAGTCCTCATCTGAGTGTATGACTGGGAACATGGGCATGTTTTTCCCACACTGCTCATAAATCCACTGGGTGACCATCAGGCCATTGTTTTGCTGTGTGCAGGAACAGGAGGCTTCAGCCTTAAGCTGATACAGAGATTTATGAAGGTTGATGACTGCTTCTCTTCAATATACTGTACTTTTAGCTGAAATTAATCTGAAAGCATCACATGGCTCTTTCCAATCCATAGCAGAATTCCCAGTGATGTTGAGGAGCAGTAAGTCTGTATTTCAAGGCTATATATGCCAGTGCATTTATATGGCCTTAATGTTATTTGTATTGACCCTGATGGGAACTGCTATGGAACTACTATATAAAATGTCATTCTCCCGACAGACTGTGATATTTAACTTCCTATTAGAAGCATATATAACTTAAATGATTTGTATTTTCCCACTAAATTGTTATAGAAAACAATGGTGTAATCTGACGCTGTGGCAACAGATGAATTGTGTGTAAAAAAAAAAAAAAACAAACCAAAACACAAGCAAAAGAAAAAATTACCCTTCAATAGTAGTCTTACAGTTATGCTTTTTGTTGTTGTTGGTTTTGCTTGTTGGCTTGGGTGTTTTTTTTTTTTTTTCTTTTTTTTTTTTTTCTTTTTTTTTTTTTTTTTTTTTTTTTTTTTCTTTTTTTTTTTTTTTTTCTTTTTTTTTGGGCCGGGGGATTGGTGTTTTTTTGATAGGTTTGGTTTTTGGTTTTTGGATTTATTTTTTTTTTCTGGCTGACATAGCTGACATTTTTGTCCCAGTAGCTAATGTTTTATTAGTTCAAAACACAGTTTTTGCCGTGCCACTCACAGATTTATATCCTGCCTATAGCTCCGTAATATCTACAGATTTATCGCCATGCTTTCACCTTTTATTTCCCCCGCGTTTTCCTACAATCCCTTCACCCGTGTTGTGTCCGCTCCGACCCGCGGGAAACGCGCGGCGTTGGTCAGCGGCCGCTGCAGTACCGGGCTGCGGCCACACGAGGGCGCCCCAGGACCGGCGCTTTTTACTGCTTTTTATTGCTTTTTACTACTTTTCTCTGATTTTTACTGCTTTTTACTACTTTTCACTGATTTGCTCGGCTTTTCACTGCGCTTCGGGAACAAGACACCATGTCAGCTCCTTAAGTACCGCCTCCGGACCGCCTTGGGACTCCCAGTGTTTCTTAGAATTTCTTAGAATTCAACACTAAGAGACTTTTTTTTTTTTTTTTTTTTTTTTTTTTTTTTTTTTTTTTTTGTTAATAGTAAATTTAGACTCCTACAAAGGATTTTTTAAATTATTATGCTGAATGAATTTTAATTTTGAGAGCCGTGTTACATATCCTGACCTGGAGTATTCTTCCATGACTTTCAGGCACTCAGGAGACCGTCAAGCAGTTGTGCTGTACATGTGTCAAATCTTGAAGTTCCCTTATGAACCCTTTAACTGGACTAAACCTGTTTTACTTTAATGGTCCTGTTCCTTTCAGCTTAGAATTCTTTTTCGTTTTCACAGCCTTTCGAAGAAAATTATATATACTGAAAGTGGAGAGCGAGGTTGTGCTTTCTCTGGTTGTAAGGAAAACTCAAATAAATTTTCTGATCCAACAGGAACAACTTTGGTGCTGTACTCTTTACTCCTTGAAAGGCTCCGCTTCAATAATGTATCAGTTAACCAAATCAAATGAGATTTTTAGCAAACCCATCAAGATATTAAAGGGAAGGTTGCCAAAGCAGAGTTTTGTCAGAACTCATTTGTCTCCCCGCTTTATACATCTTCTGCTTTTGTTAATATTATGGTCAAAACATTTAGTCCTGTACTAGATGTTAGATTAACAGTTCACACCTTTACCAAAGCTTTGGCAGAACTCCAATGTTTAGATGTCAGTTGTGATTATTGATTTGCATTTTGAAGGGGTGTGATTCACTCGATGCATCAGCTTTCCTTTTGTACACGTAACATATTTCAGAAGAGATGGAAAACAAGACTAGTATATTTATTTTGTGAGTTCTCTCTGGATCTCTTGGAATAAGAAAAGTTGCTGAGCCTGGAAGCTAGTGAAAGGAATGTTTTAACTGTGGAAGGAAAATTTCAGATCTCAGTGAGTGAAAGGCAGGGGTGTTGCACAGCACCAGCTGCAGGGGCTGTTTTCCTGTTGGCTTCCTGAGAGCCTGGGCAGTTTGGCATCCCCTGGTCTGAAAAACAACAGCTTGGGCTGGTGACATGCAAAAAGTCCCCGCTAGGAAGCACAGGTTATTTTCTCACTCTAGAGTCAGCAGCTGCACCTCAGCCCCAGCACTGAAATCCTGTGACAAGGTGGTTTTGGTGCAGAATTACCCCAGAGCTTTCCAACTGTCCAGTGAGGTCAAGGCTCCTCCTGTCATCTCCTGCTGCAGTCTGCAGCATCTGAGCTGCCCAGCGAAGAGCAGAGTGGCACTGCATGACCTTCAGACATGCCTTCCCATCTAAATTATTCTGTGATTCTCTAATGGTGCAGTAATTCTGCATTTCAGGCATGTTCAGATATTCAGGCTATTTGATGGAACAAGAAGTGATGTCCATGTCCGGTGTTCATTAAATATTAAAGTGCCACATCTGTGGTTAAAAATAAAGCTTAAGAGGCACTATTTTTCTTCTTTATTGACTCTTTCAGTGCCTTGTTAAAACTCATCTGCTGAGTACATTGCAGCAGATGTCTGAGTCGGAAAATATACCAAAGAAAGATTGGAGTGTGGACACAGGTTCTGCCGCACAGGATTTATTGGGATGTCAGGTGTTGCTGAAAAGTAGCTGAGGAACCTGGAAGGATAAAATAACAGAAGACACAGTTAACCAACTGCTGAGAAAAGCATCTCTGAACAAAAGCAAAACGTCTCTGAAATGGCTGTCTAACATTTCCCAGGAAGAGACAAGCGTTATCAGTTAGAATCACAAAAGACCAATTGTTCTCACATGACATGATGATGATAGGCATCCTACTCCCTGAAGGAATTTGTCTTAATGAAATAGTGTGGCTGTTTCATGTAAAACAGCTTCCAAGTGGTATAAACACAAATTGTTGTACCAAAATTTGTAAGAACAGAAAACTTCCTATAGTAAACAGTAAAGTCTATCAAAGCCTTTGGTTATGTCACTCATAAAAGGGAAGAAAATGAAGGTAGTCAAAGCTTTTGGCCCACTGGAAACTCATTCTGTGCTTTACAACACCCTGAGGAAGAACAGCAGGACTCTGGTTACTTGAGGAGGGGAAATGAAACAATATTGCTCATCAGGTAGTTTCTCAACTATTTTTTATTGATTGGGCAAAGAATAAATAAATCTCTGCCTCTGGGCTTAAGCATTAGGGAATATGACTCTATTACCAAAAGGGTTGTAAGAGTTCTACAGACAAGACAGAAAGAGCTCTGGATGATGCAATTGAGAGGAGAGAAGATGTCACTGAAAGAGAGGAAAATCTGATTCTGTAAGGGCAAAGAATGACGTCCTGGTGGTCAAGCAGCTGTGTAAGCCAATAATTTGTTGGTGGCAAATCTGTAAGGAGTGAAAAAGTCAAGATACTCACTGAAAAGAGCAATGGCAGGGAATCTGTTTGCTCATTCTCCCTTCCCCGTGTCCTGCAGGAGTGCTGGGGAGGAAAAGCCAAAAGTGTGGTCCTGCTGGAGGAGAGCAGGGGTGGGCAGCCTGAGGGCACAGCATCTTTCTGACTCCTCTCTGATAAGTCTGGCTCAGTTAAGCACTCCAGCAAGACAAACATCAGCAAAGGATGGTTCCCAGTAAGGTCAAGAGGAGTTTTGTTACCTGAGGAGGAGCAGAGTAGAGCCAACAACCTTCTGTGTGTAAAATAGGTGTGTCACACACCAGCACTGCTTGGCTGTGTATAATTAGCTATTGCTGAGGGAATGACTTGTGTTTGATTTTACCTTTGGCGGGTTCCCAACATGAAAAGGAGTTACTAATTCAGAGATTGAGTCAGTCAGAGATTCTGGTTCGTGAAAAAAGGTGGTTGAGAGGCTGTTTGTGCCCCTGTGGTTGACAAAACGGTGCATCAGAACCGATCAAGAAGTATCCAAAGAGAAAAGTGAGGGTCTGTATTTAGATAAAAATTATATAGGGCATTAAGAAGACAGAGAATGAAACACAAGTGAAATCTCTCTTTTAAGCCTGTTTTCAGTCTAAATTAATTGAACAGTGATCAGAATAACATCTTTGGTCCTTCTACTGGTGAGACATCTCCAGCCTGAAGCACAAGCTGTGCAAACCATCCAACCCTCTGAAAAACTACACATCTTCTTTGGTTTCTACAGACAGGGAGACAAATCCCAGTGATTTTGATGAAAACTAGAAAGACATCGAGGAAAAACAAAAAAGTGGAAAAATAACTCAAACTTTACCACATAAAAGAACAGAGTGTTAGGGTTTGGGGAGGATTTTTTGTTTTCAGGATATGAAAACTTCCATCTGTATAGATGGAAGAGAATCAGTAGGATGTTTTTAGGGAAATACATGTGTTAATACGAATCTGGACCTCCCTGAAAACTTTACTCTGCTCGGCCTATGTCAAATTAATCACCATTAAGAACTTATCCAAACTGATTAAATTCACAAAAGTGTGTCTGTCAAAACATGAAGCCTTGTATTGTTGGTCCCTTGGAAAATGGGTTCTTATCAGACAGGTAACATTCTTAATAAAAGAATAATAGGTACTCATTTTTAACCCTCCAGCTACTACGCAGAAGACTGAAAATACAATTTTCCCAGGAAAGTATTTGCATTACAGTTGTTTGCTATCACCTAGAACTGCTTGCTTGACCAGCCATTCTTGTGCAAAGAGAAAAAGAAAAGATTTTTCAGCTAGAAAACAGGATTAAATTTTCTTTTTGGTCAGTGCTATGAAACGGACCAGCTTACATTAGTTCCCATTTTCCCTTATCACACCATAGTTTGAGATGTGCTATAGTGTAAAAACATCGGGTTTCCTATCTCAGTGTGAAAGCCTGTCATTAACAAATGATTATTCAATTTATTTCTTCTTTTTGTTCCCCCTAAAATACAGCATGAGCCTTTTAATCTTTCAGTCACATAAACCAGAATAATTATAAGTTCTTTAGAAGCATTGCTGAAGGTGTTTTGTCCCATTTGATAGGCTAGGGGTGATTGACACTTGGAGGTTTGAGGATTTTTTTTTTTAGAAGTTGGATTAATTTATGGATTTTTGGTCACTTTCCACTCTGGGCTTTGATAATACAGGCTAAACACAGGAAGGTTTTATCCCTGCTAGGACTAAAAAATGTAAAACAGAATTTTTTCTTTTTATTAGAGTTTCTCTCTCTAAGCCAGAGGCTACAGTAATAGCAATAACTGAGATAATTTTGTAAGCATTATCTGTAGGAAATGTAATAAAATAGCTACAAGAGGAAATGTGTTTGGAATTATCTTGTTGAAAATACTATTCAATATGTTAGAGATTAGAAACAATAACATCTTGTTTCCTGTGGTAAAAATGTGCTAATAAGAACGATGATATTAATAGCATTGTTGCAGGCAGCCTGTATTGTTGGAGTTTGACATACACTAAAAACACCCTGAGTTTTTTAGACTACTTATACTGAGTTTTTACCATTGGAAGAAATAATCAAGATTTCTTCCTTTTCATCCTAGGTTTTCATTGCAGTAGGTTTTGAGAGCCATGAAGGTTGAGATTTCACTTTGCAGACTCTATCTGTGGTTTTCGTTTCATTTCTTTTGTTTTAAGGACCGTGTTGTTTGACCTGTTTGATCCCACCCAAAGGCTTCAGGAGCTTTCACTCCTATGGAGCACACAGGAGACTGGGTGGGTGGGTGTTAAAACCCTGGAAAGTTGGATTTTAGCATTTTAGTGTATGGTAATACGTATAAAGCAATATGGAGGATTTAGGGTGTAGACTAAATTCTTCTGTCACCTTCCTCTTCATGGCTTTGGGTGGTGTTGTCTAATTGGGTGAAAAGATCTGCATTGCACACCACAGGTGGTCAGTTATGGGGTTAAAAGTATAAATAATACAGGTGTCATCTCATTATTGGGTAATTAGCACTTAAAAGACCATGGAAAGAGTTAGAGAGGAGCCATTTTCTGCCTTGTTAACTGGAGCTCACAACTTGTGAGACTGTACTTTTAGATAAGAATTTATCAACATCTGAGTCTGAGCATGAAACCTGCATCTCCTGTGCTTTAATCCCAGCTCTAACGGGAAAAAAAAAGAAGATAAAAACCTTGCAGGTGTGTGTGTGGTGGCCCTTTGCTGTGCCTGTAACTCCAAAATAATTGGAGAACAATAGAGAATTTCTCATGGGTAACCTAAAGTCCATACTGAAGGTGAGGGCTGGAACTCACCTCCTGTAACTTTTGCCACGTAGCTCAAAGCCCCACATCTCCCCTGTACTAAAACTGCAGCACTCCCTGTTTGTGTGGAGTCAAACCAAACCTGAGAACTCCTCAGCTCATGTGTGGTAGGTAGGAGCACAGATGCAGTGTGAGCATTCTAATCCCCTAGATCAAACCCCCCTGAGTTGGCTAAAACTATAATTGAAGCTGCTTCTGGTTCAAACACATCAAGCAGTGCAGGTTGCAGGTACAGCACAGCAGGTAGCAAGATTGGCAGCCAAACTGGTCTTGTTGCTAAATGGTGCTGTAGATTTGAAGCCAATGAGTGGCATAGCAAATTAAGAAGTCTCTTAGATATTCTGTTTGTGAAGGCCCAGATTGAAAAATAACTAGTCTGAGCATCAGCTTGTTTCTTGGGCTGAGTGACATGTTTTGAAATTTCCTCTGTACACAGAAAATGGAAAAAGCTGACTAAAGAGTTCCTATTGACCTGTAATGCAGAGATGTTTCAGGCACTAAGCGACTTGCTTATCTGCAAATCCAAAATATCTTCTACTTCATGAATTGTTGAGCTTGTCCTAGAAGGCAAAAAGTAGCAAGGTGTTTGGAAGTATAAAATTAAACAGGTCCTAGAGATTGACTGCCACACCACGTGTAACAAATGTGCCTGTCTTTTTTCCAAGGCAGGAGGGGCATTGTGGATTTCAGGGTGATCCAAGCCAAAGATGTTTATCCAGCCTTTATGTGCATGGTTTTATGCATACAAATCTCATATCATCCTGAATTTCCTGCTGGGTTTTGGTTTCCTCCAAGGAAAGAGAGCTAAAGCTGTTAATTTTAAACAGTGTGCATTGCTCCTTCTGATTTTTCACTGAAGGGCTAGGTGATTATTGAAAAGAACCTATTTCTAATTCTCTTCCCAATACGAGCAGGCTTTGGTATTCAGACACCTGTAGAATTCAGAAAGACTCTGTTCAGTAGGATTAATCCTTATATTCATTACAGCAGTTATTTACATGAATTGCAGTCTTCTAAAGTGACTGCACACAGAGATGCGTGAAAAGAGCACCAAAAGTCACTGCACTGTTCCAGCTTTTATTGCACACTTCTCTCCCCCTTGCTTCCAAAGCCAGCATTATTCACAGCCAGTGGATTTTTATATGAGCACGTGCCAGAAGCAAGCAGCAGTTCCCTGCCAGGCTCTTTATGCTTCCTCGCCCAATTTTGACATCTCTCAGTTCAAAATTGTGCCTTGTGGGGGTGCTGTGCCACCTGAAATAAATGGCATTGCATTACGCTCTGAAAGGCTTCCATAGATCAGAATAATATAGTGACACGTATCTGAGAACATTTCCTTTCCATCCCCCCAAGCACCCTTCAGCATATTCTGTTCTTTTATTTCCCACAGGATTCTAAGAGCAGATCTACAACTGAGTTTCTCTTCTGCCAAAGAAATCATCAAATAAAAAATAGATTTTTTTTTTTTTCAGAATAAAGTAGCACCTTTCAACATGTAGGTGAGAAACTTCTTCCCCAGGTGAAAAAAGGAGAAATGTGTACTTCATGAAACAGACTTTTCTAAATCATACCAAGATAAATAGTCTTAACAGATTTCAGAGAATTTACTCAAGATTTACATCTGCTTGTGTGATTAGCATCCAGCTCTACAAGATAGAAACCCAAAAGTAGCTTTGATGGTACTTTTTTAGGACATTATTTGAAGTATTTTGCCACCTTTTTCCAAGTAATCTACAGTCTTCTTCTGTTCTAGTGATAATTCATAAGGAGTAAGTCACACTAACAGTTCCCAGGACACTTTTACTTCTTAAAGGCACCAAATAGAATCTGTGTGACTTATAGATTTTCCTCCATCATCAGGAAAAGATGCAAGTCTGCTACAGACCTTAAAAACACAAGCAGATACTTCAGTGACAATATTTATCTGTTTTTGATACATGTGCTGGTCAAGAGTGTGCTCATGCTCGGAGCTGGAGTGCTCTATTGATTTGGGAACTATATTTTTTGCCTTCAAGAAAACTGCAAGAAAGTCTTTTTTCTGTTTTTTCGCTTGAATCCTTCTTGTTTTCTTCCAATCTTACCATTTGAGCTGAACTTTCAAAGCCAGGGTGAATGAATTTGAAGTCTCAGAAGAGTAATTTAGATGCTCTGGAAGAACAAAACAGAAAGCAGGATTTTTATTTAGAGGACAATGAGGTTGTATAATGCTTTGTACAGTAATTTTCTCCCATTAAAGTACATTACAAAGACTTACAAAAAGCACTCAAAATCCAGTAAATTTAAAGTCTGAGAAGGAGAAATGAGTTTTAGTGGGTACAGGTAATGCCTCCCTAAATGAAATCTGCTTTCTACCCTACATGCTGAAACTTTGTACAACTGTTGCTTATTTTTTGTTGTTTGCTGCTAACTTCAGACAGGCAGAAAAAAATAAAAAAATCAGGGTTGATATGTAGTTAAGAACTGCTTTTTGAACTCAGGAAGAGAGATCTGTATTTCATTCAAAGCACTTCCTAAGATTTTAAACAGAAAATAGTGTCTTGCTGCTTCTGTCATGTCACAAGGGCTTCCTTTGCATTCTCTCTCAGCAGCCAGGGAGAGGAAAGCTGCTGGTTTCAGATTGCTACTGTGAAATGCAAAGACCTTACTCAAAGCAACGTTCTGAAGAAATGACTCAAATTCACTGAGAAAAAACATGCAAATAGAAGGAATATGTTTTGCCATAAGAACTGTCATTTAGAAAATATAGGAGTGAAGCAATTTAAGTTTTTTATAATATATTATTTTGATAATCTAGTCTTAACATAAACTGAGAAATGCTTTTGTCTGTTGTCCAGGCAGAATTATTTACTGGATTTAATAGGAATTCATAAATAATTTTGATCCCTCAAAGCCCAGTAGCATAGGACCACAAGGTGTTTCAGGCAGGAAGGGATCTCAGGAACTCATCTAATCCAGCCTCTTGCTGGAAGTGGGGTCAGTTGTTAGGTCAGACCACACTGCTCAGAGCAAATCAAAACCAGGCAAACCTGACATCAGATTCCTCAATATCAACAGATTTCCTGTGTGTAACTAAATGAATCTGAGTCTACCTGATAGCACTGAGCTTTGGATCTCAATTCCCAGCACAGCTCAGCTGAAGAGCCTCTGGAGCTGGGGAGCTGTGTCAAGGAGCAATTCTGGGGCAACACACAGAATTTAACCCAACCTATTTATTTATTTAATTTATTTAATTCATTTAATTTATTTCATTTATTTCATTTAACCCAACCTGTGCCCAACCCTTGGGGTGCTTTGGGGTGCTGGGTTTGTTTCTGGGCTCCTCACTGCACACCAGGCTGGGCCAGAGACTGTATTAGCTCTGGGCTTCCTTTGTTCCTGGAGTTTGATGTGCAGCTACCAGCACATCCTGAAAAGCTGTTACTTTCACAAGCACCCAGATTTACGGAGAAATCTGACACATGTGAGTGCACGTTCTCTTCATTTTTTAATGGGAACAGACATTCAGACTAAGAATAAGGAGTTATCTGTCTCAGCAGAGTGCGAGTCCAGTGAGTGTGTGTCCATGAGGAAGAGTACAGTGAGAACTATCCCCACTGCAGGGTGGAAATCCAGCAGGGGTGGAGGAGCAGGAGGAAGAGTCTGTGGTGCTTTACCTGGGAGCTGATGGGTGGCACCAAAGCAGATAAAGCAGATCCAGCCCCACTCAGACCCAGCCCCACTGAGAGCCTTCCCATTACTGCTGCTGTGTGCAGGTCTGCTCTGGAACAGAGCACAATGCAAATTAGCTTTGCTCTTCCCCCAGCAGCTCAGGGGCAAATTGAGCAGTCAAACAAAGTTTCAATGTGTAGGCTGGAAAGCAGATTTTGTTTAGGGAGGTAATACCTGTACAGTCTAAAACTCATTGCTCCTTCTCAGACTTTAAATTTACTGGATTTCGAGGGCTTGTTGTAAGTCTTTGTAATGTACTTTATTGGGAGAAAATAATTTCCTTACTTTCTTAGATTCTCCAGGAATTAAATGTCCTGCAAGAACTGGCCTTTTGGTTTTTTGGTTTGGTTTTTTTTTTTTTCCCAGACAATGCCTGCTGCTTTCACTATCTCACAGCACATTTGTTAGACATTATTAAGAGAAACACCGCTGGAATGGTAAAGAGCTTGGAAAAAGGAACAAAAGTATTTGCTCCTGGAAGACAAATTTCAGGCCTTTAGGAATCAATTTTTCTACCTCAAAATTCAGTTTTCAGTGCTACAGCACTTTGCTCTGCCAGAACTTGACATTACCTGGTGGCCCAGGTACCTGTGTTTGTTTGGCTGCGGGTGGAAACACCTCCACAAGTGCCCCATGAGCATTTTATTTGAGAAGAGCTAATGAGCATCCTTCCTTTTCCTTTTTTGTTATGTGAAAGAGCTAGTGATGGGCACATTCAAGAAAATCATTGCCCCTCATTAATGGGGCAGGCTCCATTAATGTAGAATATGAATGAATATAGATTCAGGCTCCTTGGAAGGATGAAATGTGTTGTTTGTTTGCTATTTCCTACCCCAGACCCTAATGGAGCAAGTTCAGCTTGTATAAATTAGAGCAGTTCACGATCCAATGGAGCAGCAGCAGCTCAGTTCAGGGATCAGCCCTCAGGTACTTTGAAAGAAATTCTATAGGAAGTTGGATTGGTGCAGAACAGCACAGAGAAACAGTTAAAAATCTAAGGATACAAGATAATTAGAACAGGAATGAAGTCTCTGATTTTTCATTTAGGGCCTCAGTGATTCTCCCACCAAAGTGAAAATCATTGTTTCATAGGATTCCAGTAGGTGGAAGTAGGAAAGATACCCTAAAAGCAGAGTGAATGCAAATGAGTATTATTGGGTTGAAATCTCTCGGAAAAGCAGAAGAGTGAACATAAACAGTCACACACCAAACCACAGAAGCACTGAAGAATTCCCATGTGGATTTTAACCTGAGAAAAATCCACAACCTTTTTGAGAAACGCTGCTATAAATTAAAGATGCTTTTTATCCCTAGAAATGAAAAATTTCCCTTTGCTCCACTGCAAGTTCATCACTTCGGTAATGGAGCTGGTAGAGTCTGAGGAAAATGTATCAGTGTTTGTGTCTCAAACAGAAACAATCAAAAGCCTCTCAAATCCAGTTATTCATAAAACAGTGCCTTGTGCTTCTTCCAAACATTGGTATAACCATAAAAGACTCTGCATTTAGTGTTTTTAAAGCAGCCAATGGAAAACACATATCACTGAAAGCCCTCAGATGCTTGTCTTGCTCTGCTAAAGCTCAACATGGGAATTTTGTTATTTACTTCGTCACTTCTTTCATTCCTTATCTTCTTTCTCTTAATCCACTATCTCTTTCATTGAAAAAGCCTTTTTTTTTTCTTTTTTTTTGAGTACCTGCAGAGAATGAGAAATATTTTGCACTTTAGTGTTTAGTGATCCAAGCACTGCTTCTCTTCAGAGGCAAGTTTTTGTTAGCAGAAAACCCACAACTCCTTCCAGATGCCCTAAGCAGCCTCTCCTTTGCCTGTGGAAGTTTGGTTTTGGGGGGGCTGGGGCTGATAGGATGAGCTGCTCAGTGTTTTATTCCTTTCTATGTGCTTGTTAAGGGCAGAGTGTTAATTGTACTGAGATAAACCCTGCATTCAGTGCATCTCCTGCCACGCCTGCAGCAGCGATAGATGCAGACTCTACCTTAGATGTCATGGGAGAGGCAGACCAGGGATGTTCCTGGGTTCTGCCTCCCTGTGTGACCACCCTGTTCCTGGAGCACCCAGAAGAGACTGCAGGGTGAATTTTGTTGGTGTGATTCTGCAGGTTTCCAAAGGATTGTACAGGACAAAGTCGGCTGAGCTTCCTCTGAGGGCACAGCTCCATGGGGAGAGATCAGCTGGCACAGTGCAAAGTCTGCAGAGCCACAGAGGTGCAGTGCTGGGGGTGGCCTCTGTTGGTTATCACTGCTGCTGCTTCTTACCCCACCAACTGAAGCCAAGTAATTGCCTGAATTAGTTCTTAAACTGTGAGTTTTGCTTTTAAGCTGTTTAAAACCAACACCTTTGTGTAGCCTTTTATGGCAATAAACCTCTGAAAGTTTCCAAACACAGGTCATGAACTGTTCAGTCAGAAACATGCTTTCAGACAACAACCATTCCTCAGGGCTTCCTAGAAAATGGACTAATATATTTATTAACTTCCCCCATGATCATAGGCTGATATTCTTGGGATGTGTTGGTGTGTAAAAGTTGGAACACTCTCAGATCAAGAGATTTGATTTGATTTTAGCTCTATTGAAGGTCGCCACTTCAGCGAAAGGACAAAGTAGAAAAGCAGGAGAGGTTCTGTAGGCAGCAGCTTTTCATATGGCAAGTGTCTCAGACTGAGGAGTTATTTTTGGCCAAAGAAACAGAGTTTAATACAGCACTTAGATTATAAGTGCCCCTCATTCTATCAAGCATTCATGATCTCTGAGTGGTTTCATAGGTAAAAGATCAAGCTCCATCTCTTTCTCTCCTGCCAGTGCAGCTTGTGCATTGTTGAGCTGCAAACACATCCTAGACTTTACAGCCCCGAGCAATCTCAACAGAATGGTTTTTGAAACTATTCTCTTTTGCTCATCAGATGCACTTGGTCAGGTTCTGCAACTTGGTCAGGTGGCCTTCCTACAAATGCTGTGTGTCTGTGTCAGCCAGGCTTCTCTCTGCACTAAACCTCATTTTCCCTGTCCTGCTCTTGTGCTCTGACTCAGTCCTCAGTGTTTCCATGAGTGAGGGGCTCTGAGCTCATGATACTCCACCTCTCATTCCAGCAGCAAGTTGTCTCCCTATAAATAAGTAAGATACCAGAGCACATAAATTGTCTGTAAGAAGGAATGAAAGGAAAAATTAAAATTCAGATCAAATTGGAAGAGTTTTGGATGAAAATATTGTCAGATGGACAAAGTTATGGGGTTTGTATTTTGCTTAAAAAAAGTTGATTCATACATGAAAGTTTAAGGAAGAGTTAAAACATTCCAAATGAAGGTCTGTCAAGTCAAACAGTTCATTTAATTAATGAGAACCTTCTTCTTCATGCCCCAGGTCAGTTATTTGCATAGATCTGATTTCTTTATTTACATAGATTTGTATTCTTACAGCTCCTTCAGATTCAGTGTTATCTCAATGATATACATTATATAAATAAAACCCCCTGGAGTTTATCTGTGTCTTGTCTGGCTTTATTTAACCAGCAATTTAGGGATGGTTCAATATTAAGATATAATCAAGCTAACAGCTCCTGCTCATGCAAATAGTTCCTAATCTCTGGAGAAAAACTTGCTGACATGAAATCTGCATTTCTGTGTTTATATATTTAGTCTTCATAGAGGAAAAATCCTTTTCTGTGAAGCAGATGGTAGGAGATACTGTGAAATTTACCATTGAACAAAGTGCATGAACATTTAACATCAAAATTTGGAGAGAAAAGAGCTTTTAATAGGGTGGAAAGTTTTATGAAAAAAAAACAAACCCAATCTCTGGAGTAGAGGCTGACAAACAAGACAGAGCAATTTTTCCCTTGTCTTTGGCAATAGATTTTTTGTGGTTTTTTTGACTGCTGAAGGCACAAGAAAATTTGTTTTCTAGTAACTAGATAAAAACCTCCAAAGGTACTGGGAAGAGTTCAAACAACTAAAAAAAAAAAAAAACAAAAAGGCAAAACTAATTTGTTTTCAGAGCAAAAAAATCCATCCAGACTTTTTCCTAATGACTGCAGCTCTATCTATTAGGCTGTCCTTCCTTGGGAGAGCAGCTCTCAGTGCTTGGGGAGGCTGGTGAGACTCAGTGATGCTGTTTTACACCACAACAACACAGACTCCAACTTCAGAAGGCTGAAAATGACTCCTTTATTTTTGGGGTGTGTTTTCTTTTTATACTACTCCACACAGACCAATTTGATTGGTGAAACAAAGACAAACCTCTTCAATCACATTGGTCAGAGCAGAGGGACATCAAGAAGTCCCTTCAAGGGAAAAGAATGAGAACAAAATACAGTTTACAAGAGCATTTCTCCTGTTTACAGAAAATTCTCTGGGAAAAGAATTTCAGAAGACCAAAACACCTCAGGCACAAACCCAGAGCTACAGCTGGAGCCAGCTCTGGGGGTGCTGTTCATGCTCCAAGGAGATTATGAGTATTTGCCCCACCTCTAACCTGTTACAGCAGCTTCAAAGCCCTGTTGTAGAGCTGGCTGTGCCTAATGAGAGCAAACTGCAGGATGGACACACCAGGCTCCCCTTGGCTTGTCCTGCCTCATCACTCTCTGCCATCTCTCATCCCATCAAAGCTGCTGTGACTGAGCTCCTCCCCCTGGCACAAAGAGAGAACAATCCAGGACAGAGCTGTCATGGGCCTGCATGGCTGCAGCCAGCCCTTGTGGGCTTGATATTCTCTGAGCTTGAGAAGAGCTAACTCTTCCCAAAGGAAACTTTTCAACAGTTTCCTTTTTCCCAAAACAACCTTGTGTGAACAATATTCCTTTCCCATGACAACAGGAGTTGTTGCTATTTCTGTCCCTGAGCCAATGGGAGAGGTGTCAGCCCCATGGACCAATAACGTGGTTTTTTAGTGCAGTGTGTTATAAAAGGGCTGAACGAATTGTAAATAAACCTTCTGGTTTCTACTGCCTCCTGCCTGGAGTCAAACACTTTTATTTCGTGTCCCTATCCCCACAAGCTCTCTGCAGGACAGTAGAGGGCAGATTTACCAGCCGCTCATTCCTGCGCCTTCTTTTCTTGCAATTAATTCACCGCCCTAAAGAGGGAGATAAGAAACTGGAAAAAATCACAACTTACACTCCTTTAGTGTCAGTGATAAAAGCTCCTTACCCCACCGAAAGTCAGACGTGCCAAAAAGTTGCGACAGGACAAAATTCATGGGCAGCAAAACTTTTCAACGTTAATGCAAAAGGTTCTGACGTGGCAGAACAATTGGAGCAGCTCAGCTCCTGGAGGTGGACTGGCAGAGCAGACTCCTCTCGGATGCTGTTCCTGCTGTTCAACAAAAGCACTGGTTTATGAAGAGATGACATGAGATATTAGCTTTAGCCTCCTATTTGTCATTGTGCTTTAAAATCATTAGAGGACCAACAAGGAACCTTTGTAAAAAGTAGTTATATCGTGCAAGCTTAATAATTCACAGTGAATCCATTGAATTTACAAAGGTATTTTAAAAAGCATCAAGGAACCACTCCTAAAACACAAGAGAGTAAGAATTGCATGTAAAGAAAGTAGTATTATGACATCATAGTAAATGATGAGGATTTAAGGTTTTTTGAGTTGCATTTTAATATCCTTGGCTGTGTTCTCACTAGTGTAAAACTTGCATGAAAATATAATATTTTTAAACACAGCATGGGGGAGTGAAGAAACAGCAAGTTGATGCTGGTCTGAATATCCCATTTAACTTTGTGACTTTCAGTAGCTCTTTTAGAAATAAGAAGATTTTATTGTTGGTCAAAATACTCTGTTTATGGGTATATGTATGTGAGTAGTCACAAATCCCCAGTGTACGATGCAGAATTTCTTCATCTGAAATTGCTAAAACAGAATGCTTCAATGGACGTGTGAGAACTCCACTCTAAACCAGAAAGAACACAACATTTTACACTGTCATTTTATCCATGTTCCCCAGCTTCCAGTTTGAAATGAGCCTTCTCATTCCCCTCGATCTGCATAAAGAGCTTTATTCACACTGCTTGCCCCAGCCAAGGAAGGAATCCCAAACAGCACACATGAGACTGCTGGGTTCACTGGGCAGGTACAAACTGCTGGCAGTGGGTTTTAGAGAGGGGAAAAGGGGCTGAGGACGGAAAGAGCAGAGTGGCACAGGCTGTCAGCTTTTCCTTTACCAGAGCCTTGCCCTCACATTCTGATTAAGCTGAGCAGAAGTTTTGCTGCTCTGAGATTTGCCCTCAGCAGATAATTTTTCCCAGTTGCACCATGGCTCAGGGTGTTTGCTGTGCCTGCTGAGGCTGCCCCGGTGAGTACAGAAACAGGGTAAAAATCCAGCCTGTCATTTCCTTCTAAGTGCAGCTGACAAGTGACCTCTAAGTTCCCATGTGAAGCTGTTTTGAGAATGAGAAGTTCCTTTAACACAACAATCTGTTCTGAGGGTGAAAAACAAATGCACCTGTAATAACAAGGGATTTGCTCCATGAGAATCAGTAAAGAAAATATGTAAACAATCTCAGACTAAATAGATTTTATGGACAAATAAACTGTCATTTACTAACCAATAGAATAATTAACAAGAAAGCCATTAACCAATTAGAAGTTGCCCTCGAGGTTTGTAAAAACTGTATAAAAGCCAGCATGAGGCCATGATAAAGAGCCTGCTGAACTTTTGTGGTGTCACTGTGTGTGTCATGACCATGCCAACCACAGGTGAGCCCTGCAGAGGTGCCTGGGGCAGAGATGCTGGGGGCTGCCTGAGAGATGCTCTGCCAGGGCTGCACTCACAGCTCTCCATATTCAGGGCACGTGCCTGTGTTATGCCTCCCTCCTGCCAGGGCACTTTGGTTTCCGTGAGTAAAGCAGTACATTCAGCTATCAAAGGGAGAGGGTGAAGGCAAAGAAAAGGCCAGGAAGTTCCCATGTTTAATGAACCTTTCATTCAGTATATACAGCTTCTCACGTAATCCCGGAGTGTGGAGGGATCCCATGGAACTCAGACCAGGCAGTGTGTGGGCTAAATCGTAAGTAAAGAGTGTAAGAGGCTTATTTAGTTATCAAATTCAGTCCTTGTTGCTTTGGGCAATCCTATCCTGTAATCCAATTCAGAAAATGATGGTACAGATTCACAAGGATTTTGTAGTGGAAAGGAGAATGGGGCCAATTAACCTGCTCTGATTTTCTGTGTGACCTTGGCATGAAGGATGAAAAAGAGCATGATGAGCACCATTCTTCTTTCCTCCACTGTAAAGTTGCATGATGTAAATGCTCATCAGTGTAGTCTTCTGAAAGCATGACGAATAATGATGGTCACTATGAAATAGTGTGTTACTTACCCTGTTCTTCATTTCTCTCATATGCTGGCTAGAAGGATGTAAGGGATAGCTGTCTTCTGAGTCTCTGGGCTTTGAACTGTGTAAGAATCTTGGGTTCCATAAAACTGAAACGCCAATGTTCTGTATTTTTCCTTAAATCCGGTTGAACAAGCAGAAGTTTTGTCCCTTTGCAGTATGGAGTCAGTGAGAACTCAGAGTCACTATATTATTTATACACTCTGTGTTCTCTGAGGACACAGCTGTGAGATGGTGCCTAGATGACAGAGACTGTGTAGTATTATTCATTCTGTGTTGGATCGCGTAACAAAATCTGCAGCCATGAGCAGGTGATCTGATTCAAAGTGAGGGGATGTGGGCCAGTGCTGTGCTCCTTGCTTTCTCATCATGGCACTGAGAAGGAGCTGCTTCCCCTGCCTGTGGCTGGGTGGAGTTGTAGAATATCCCATACCCAGGGCAAGGACCCAGCACACTGCCAGGAGAGACCCAAGCAAAGGCACAATTCCAGCTCTGTGTGTGTGCCAGTGCAGCCAGCCTGGTGAGAGCCAAGCAGCCAAAGTCCAGCACCACAGCCTCCATCCTCTGCCAGAATGAGAGACCTCTGCTGTGGGCCTGATAGTTCTGGGGCGGAGAGATTTTAGCCTGCTGGCAGCTGCCAACTTTTTTCCAAGGAAGAATTTCTCAAGGAAGTTTCTTCTCAAAACAGTCTTGGCAAACAACTCTCCTTTCTCCAACCAATCTTTCTCCAGTGGTGTTTGCTGTTTTTCTGGCTTAACCCATGGGATGAGAGAGGTGTTGTTCCTATTCACCAACCATGTTAAGTCTACATCAGAACACCTTATAGTGTTCTAAGGTAGTAAGAATTCTGAGGTAGTAAGGTAGTAAGAATTAGTGTACCCCTGGTTCCGTGCCTGAGGTGTTTTGGTTTTCTGAAATTCTTTTCCCAGAGAATTTTCTGTAAACAGGAGAAATGTTTTTGTAACTGTACCATGTTATTCATTCCTTTCCCTAGGAGGGACTTTTTCTTGATGTCCTTCTGCTCTGACCAATGGGAGTGAAGAGGTTTGTCTTTGTGTCACCAATCAAACTGGTCTGCGTAAAGTAATACATAAAGGAGACACATCCCAAAAACAAAGGAGTAATTTTCAGCCTTCTGAAGTCTGAGTCTTTGTTGTTGTAATGTAGAACAGCATCAAATTAGAAAATAAAGCCTTTTTTCTGTGCTCTTTGCCTTCTAAAATATTTGGAGTCTTTCTTTCATGTCCTACAGCGACAATCTGCCTCATGAAGCTGGCACAGGAGCCACAGTTTCCATGACTTCACTGCCACGG
Organism: Sylvia atricapilla; assembly: GCF_009819655.1. Classification (NCBI taxonomy): domain Eukaryota; kingdom Metazoa; phylum Chordata; class Aves; order Passeriformes; family Sylviidae; genus Sylvia; species Sylvia atricapilla. The sequence continues at coordinate 6,018,113 of NC_089160.1, forward strand.
GTGGGCACTGAGGGCAAGGACAGGATGCTCCAATGTGCCTGTCCAGGCTGCAGCAAACGCTCTGCCTTGCACTGACAAACCTGCAGCTCCTCTCACCCTTAGCAGAGTGGGTATCTCACTGTGACACCCACTCCTCCTAAATCTTCATTCCTGAAACTGGGTTTTACACAGGATTTGAGCAGCCCACACGAGGTTTGGCTGGTCCTCTTCTCGGGGAGCATTTTGCTGATACTGAATATATATATAGGAAAGTTATTGACCCTGTTATTACTAATGTAAAACACTTTCTAAACCCAAATCGGTCTTTATAAATATTCAACAGGAGATTTTGCTTATGATTGATAGTTTTACTTTCCCATCTGACATATGTAGGTGTTTTTTACTTTATGTTTTATAACAGCACAAACAGAGCACTGCATGTAGTGCATGTTCTGTATCAGTATGTAAGTAGTGCAGCAAGCTCTGTGCAAGAGCCAAATGCCATGCAGAGACGAGACGTGACGTACATTTATCACAACCAGGAGAGAGAAAAAGCAAATTTCAGCGTGTTGGGCAAGCTGTACTTGCCTAAAATGTGAGCTTTTCTATCCCCCACTGTCATACTTCCTTAATAACTCGCTGTAATAAGAGCTAATAATGAGGCACATTGTGATTATATTAACTCTGCTGAACAAATGAAAATGTGGAATTGCTGTGAATACCAAAGAGGGAATTCAGGTGTGTGTGTGTTGGCAGTGGACAGCCCACCCCTGAGACTGTGAGTGGGTGCCTGAGCATCAGATCAGGGAGCAGGCTGGCCTGGTGCCACTCCTCAGAACTGCGGTGGCTGGGCAGGAGTGTGGTTAAAACAAGACCATCACAGAACCTCAGAAAATTGGTTTGCCAGGGTGTTTCATTCTGTAGCCTGAAGGCTTAGATTAACAACCCGTGTCAAAGTGACAGACTTTAGATCTTCAAAGGCTGTGGAATCCTCCCCATAGGAGGCTCCAGAGCTCCACTGTTTTTATCAGTCTGATAAAATCACCTTGTTTAGACTGTGGGTGAGATTGAATTTATATCCAGAAATGAACCGATTCAATCTCTAACATTTAAAATGAGTAATGAAAATAACTTTTTGGTTAAAAAGAAAAGCAGTGGGTTTTGTTTCTCAGAATTGCATTCTATGCTGATCATTAGCTTCATCATTCTCTAAGGTGTGCCAGCTTTGTCACAAGAGATCCACAAGAATGCCTAATTACTTGCAGATGATTTGTGTTTCAAGCATATGTCAATTAAATACAAGTTCTGTTTTATAATACCAAGACACTAATCCTACTCTCTTAGCTAATTAAATGGAATTATACAAGTCAAAAAGTAAGCAATATCTGGCTGCTGTAAGAAAGTTTTTCTTTTTGCCCACACAAAAAGTCCCATATTCTTGTTCCACAGGACCCATATTCATTTCATTTCACCTACAGTGCTGGGCTGACTTCTGCTGTAGAATTGTGTTCTGTGCCTGTGGCTGGAGTCCTCCCCATGCTGGTGGAAGGGCTCACCTCTGGTTACTGACCCAGGATCTTGGATGTTCTGTGTGAAGGAAAACCGAAGTCAATTGATGCAAGGGTTTAGCATGCTGTCCTTTGTCCCTGCTGTTGTGAGTACCTGTTACAGGATTCTTGAAGGAGGCACAATTCATTGTAGCAACATCACAGAGGTCAGTAATGGCTTTGTTAAGGGAAGAGGTCCAACCCTCGACCTGAACCTTTGCCAAAAATACTGCCAGAGGAACAGGGTGCAAATCAGTGGGGACTGCTTGTGGTGATGGGATGTGGTGAGAGGTGGAGGTCTCCCTTTTTACAGGGTCAGTAAAACACCTCAGTCTGTTTGTTTGCAGGCACTCTTATGTGCATGCCCAGCATTCCTGAATCCCCCTGGGTGTGCTCAGGGCTGTGGACAAGCTGGGAACAGGTACAAGGCATAAAAAAGGGCAGCAAAGTGCTCCTAGTGTCCAGATGTTCCTTCCCCAGGCTGGAGCATTAGGGAATGGGTGAGCCATACATAAGTTACAATAAGATTTCTCAATTTTAGATTTGGCAGCTTGCACTGATTATTTCTCTCTTATATTCGCTTGTAGCATTTAAACTAAGCAGAGTTTTCAGGTAATTGAGACACTTGGGAAAACTGGTATTAACTAAATCTATTTTTCTCTGTAAAGTGTTTGGCAGGAAATGACAAGCTTTCAAGTGCTTTTTCCTTTTTAAAATGCTTTTGGCCGTTATTAGTGAGGGTTAAGAAAACCTCCAGAGTGAACAACTGGCTGTTCAACCAGGACAGAATGACTGTGGCTGTGTCAGCCTCTGCCCCTGGGGAGAGCTGCAAAGCCTTGGTAACAATATCACAGGGGTTCTGGCAAGTACAAATAAAAGGAGAAGGCAAAAATTGTAAAGAAGCCTTCTGCCCGAAGATAAGCTTGAAATTACTGTAGCTGCTGTCAGAGGAGCTACTCCTGACTGCTTCCCCAGCCTGCTGACAGGAGGGATATGGAATCACTGAGGACTTTATGCTGGTGTCAGCTGGGAGTCTGGGGACAAATCCACCAAAGTTTCATTTCCATCTTCTTTTTTTCCCAGCTAAGTGCAACCTGACAATTTTCAATTCTGTGTAGGAAGTATTTGTGATTGGACAGAGCAAAGAGAACCCAAATGATGAATTACTTTGAAATAAACCAATCCTGTCAGTGAAGGAAAGGAGAACTGAACAGGATCTGGAAGGAAAGTTTAGTAGAGATAACCAGATTCCAGCCTGGCTTGTGCCACATTTCCCTGCAGAGCCTGTGTTATTTCTCCGTGTTCTGCATCCCCAGACAAAAAGGCATTGGTGCCTTTTAGCACTCCCCTGCTCTCACTGAGTGCCCTGCTCCACTGGGGAGGTCTCAGGGCTGATTTAGCTGAGTCTCATCCCCAGCCTGGGGGTGGAGGTTGTTCTCCACAGGGTTTCATAGCAGATGGAGTAGATCTCAGGGAATAGGAGCTGTCAGAGAGAGATGGAAAAGTCTGTATTTAGCTTCTGTGTCTATTTAGAGCTGCAGCAGAGCTCAAAGGTTGAGCTCTATGTGTAGACAATATTTTTGTTCCCCATTTGTTTGGATATGTGTTCATTTGGTGGGAGGCTTCTATCCCAGGTGTTCCTGGGGTTAGGGGTGCCTGCAGTGGTAGTGTCTGTAGCCAGGAGAGTGTCCTTCCTGCAGGATGGTATTTTGGGTGAAAGCCTCCATTCTTACTGAAATGGGGACAAGGAAGAGGGAATTAAAGCTCAAACCCGCCCCCTCCCCCCCCCCCCCCCCCCCCCAAACCCAACCAACAACAAACAAGAAGAAGAAGAAAAACAACCAAAAACCAACCCCACAAAAAAACCAAAACCAAACCCAAAAACAACCCAAACAAACAAAACTCAAACCACCAAAAATACAGAGAGGGAGCCGGGTTCCCTGCTGTTCCTGAGATGTCCCTGGGACTGGCTCTTGGACATGCAGGTGGCCCAATAATGAGCCAGCAAAGCCCAAACCTTCCTGCTCAAGTTCCTGAGACCATTCCTCTTCCCAAATCCATGAACTGTCTTCAGATCTGCTGTTCATCCTGCAAGTGGCCTCAGATTGCAGAGAGCAGCTGTGGGACTCAGCCACTCTATTTCCATGACTTAAAAGTCATCATGTCCAGTGGAGACTTACTAAAGGGAGCCCCAACCAAAAAAAAAAAAAAAAAAAAAAAAAAAAAAAAAAAAAAAAAAAAAAAAAAAGAACAACTCATGTCTCTGCTTTTGTTTGATATCTATAAGATTCACTAGGATTTGGGAACCCAGCATGACATCAACCCCTGTCTGTTTAAAGGGATTTTCGAGTCTGACTGATCTTTTCCAGCAGAGTGTGTGTTTGTATTGCTCTCTTAATGTATCATCCTGCCCTTCCCTTGAGGAGCAGCACTTATTGATGGGCCTTCACATACTGCAAAGGAACCTTTTCACCCACCTGACTTGGACATTTCTTGGTGTATTTTAACAACTGGATGCATTTTTTAGCATTGGGAGATATTTAATTAACATAACCAAAATAGAAGCATCAGCTGCCATTTACTGAGGGAACTATGAGGCAAAGTTTATGAACCTGTCGTGGATCTGACATAAAATGTAGCAGGAATTAGGTGAAGTATTCCAGCTTCTTTCAAGGACTACTTCATGGCACACCTTCATTACACATTCATTTGTTTGCTCAGCATTAGCAAACGTTTCTAAGACAGCTGAAAACATGAGTCAGTATTGACTCAGTGAAGCAAGATAAATGGAATAAAAACTGTTATCTTGTGGATTAACCCACCCAGGAGACAGCTCAGCCCCACACAGCCGCTCACTCATTCCCCTCTACCAGGATGGTGCAGAGAACTGGAAGGGAAAAGTGAGAAAACTTGTGGGTGAAGAGAACAGAAAAGGCCTTCATGCTGCTCAGTAATAGCCAAAACATTGGTGTGTTATCAACACTGTTTTGGTCCCAATTACAAACCATGGCACTCCACAAGCTGCTATGAGGAAAATTAACTCCATCCCAGCCTGAACTGTTTTGTACTGAAAAGTTTTTTGTTACTAATTTAATTGCTAATTCAGAAAGAAAAAATAATTTCTCAGCTTGGAGAGTTATTTCTGTGCATGGGTAATTTATATATGCTGATATTAGGATGTTTTAATAACTCTATGACAGCTGTTCAAAGCCAATTGTTACAGGAGAGGGAAATCATCATACATTACCTCAAGACTATTTGGTAGCTTAATATGTTTTAAAAATGATGACAGCTGTAAATAGGTGCTGTATTTCACTGCAGGAGGCAGTGACCCAGGCAGACTGGCACAGGCTGATGTTCCCTTTGTGCTGTTTCCAGTTGGCAAATGGCTCCTGCTCTGTGCTTCTTACTATATTTTCCCTTCATTATTCTAGACTTTCTCTTTTTAAAAGCTGCAGTTGGATTTCAAGGGACACATGTTCTTAGCATATTTCACCGACTATTCTCCTATTTGGGGAAGTGCTCTGGAACATTGACTGCACTTGTAGGATTTTAGGGGAGCTCATTATCATGCTTCAAGCACTTAGACCCATTCCCATGGCGTATTGGTTGACATCAGTCTGTTATATCACCAGTTCTAAAGCTCGTCTTCAGGAGGAAAGAAGACTTAAGCAATTAGGCCATCTGCATATGTTTGTGTTCCTCTCCTTCACAGTAATATTCTTAACCCATGAGTAAATTTCAGCTAAATTTGTCAGAGTGATACGTGTCCATACAACCATAATGCCACTGGTTTTGTCAGAGCAGAGGGCCAAAGGCAGAAGATGGGTCATGAAGGTGACCACACAAAGATGAAGTCTGCAGGATGATTGTTGTTAGACAGCAGAGAATCAACACAAACAGCTGCTAATGCCTCCATTGCATAGAAATGTTTCAAAACATATATTGGTGTTGGTGTGTAGGAAGCTGTGATCAAGCATACGATAAAGTGTATGTTCATAGGACACCATATCTCTTTCTTTAAAATATGTGTTTTGAAAATAAGTAACAGACAGAAAGTGAAAGAGAGTTGTCTGACTTAGTGACCTGTCTTCATGGTCACAATGGCTTTATTTCTGTAGGACATGGAGCCAATAACCTGATTATCCCAAATCCCATTTCTGTAACTGACACCAAGCAGGTTAGAACTGGAGAGCTGTCCATGGATGGGTTTTATCTCTGACTCCTTGGGTATTTGGCTTTTGTGGGATTAGACATGGATAAAATCACAATGCTGTGTTTCCAGATCTCCTTGAACCAGAAAACCTTCGAGGAAATTTTTTTTTTTTTTCAACACTGACACCAGGTGTTTTGAATAGGATTCACAGTTCCTATACCTTGAACTTTCTGGCTGAAAATTGTGTCCTTTCCAGCTTACCTGCTGGTTTGGTTAGTGGCAACATAATGTTGGAAATTGGGAATGGTCAGTAGCAGAGATCCCAGCAGCCCCACCAGGGCTGGCCGACACAGCTGGGTGTTCTGTCCTGGGGCACATTTCACCTCTGGGATGGAGTTTGTGTCAGGAGCAGGGTCAGAGCAGCTGTGGGGAACATCTGCTCATGGAGAGGTGCAACCTCTGGGCTGGGGGTAATCTACAGAGCACTGAAACCCAGGAGTTGGTACAGGCACTGAGTGTGTTGGCAGAGCCATAAAATCTCTTCAGAATCGACTCTTGGGTTTATTGCAGTCACTACACTTAATTTTCTAATACCTGAACCAAAGCCCTGAATGCTGGACCAGGCCTTGCAAACTCAAGTATCAATCAGAAATAAAAGCTTGATTAATGCTGGAGTGTAACTAATTCCACAGAAAACCTCACCCAATTTTGTTACCCCCTGGCTTTCTGCCTACTTGCATACTGCCAATGTTGCTGCTAATAAAATTCCTGTTAGCGTTGTAAATCTGTTTTGCTCTCTACTGCATATGCTTTGGGAATATCTAGTAATTCAAAGCATCAAGGAAAAATGTTAATTATTGAGTACAAACTATTTGAGGTGCTACTCCGCCATGAGACCTCCTATCCCAGATTTCTCTGTTGATTATAGGCCTTTCGTATCCATAAGTGAGCAACAAGGAGGTGGGTGGGTATTTTACAACTGACTCTTGGCCAAGATGTTCATCCTTACATACTGAAATAATTCTGTTGTCTCCTAATCTCTAATTGGAGGAGCTGGGTGGAAGTTCACCTTTTTCAGAGCTTTTTTTTTAAAAAAAATTCACATACAATCTAGCAAAGTCCACAAAGATTTGTAAACTACAGAACATTACCAAACCCACCAGTGGCGTCATAATTTGTTTGAATTTCAGCACATGATCAAGTACTTTGCTGGATGAGTGTCTGCAATTCTGACCCAGGGCTGTTCTGGGCAGAGATCCTGGGGCAATACCACTTTCGTTACTGATTTTATTGGTCTGAATGAAATAAAGAAATCTATCACACAAGCAAGGCCACTCGGTTTAAATCCTTTATGTGAGTGAGGTTATAACATTGTGTAAAATTTGTTAATAGTTAAATTTGAAAATAGTTAAATTGTTCTGGTTTGAAAGTGTTCATGGGTGAATCTCTTCCAATGATGTCAGCAAGGAGCTGTGCACATTTCAGGGGTTAGGACTGAAAGGATGGGCCCATCTGTACATACATATATATATATATATATATGCCTGTACCTATAGTTACACAAGGATTTTATTTTCATTCACATCATTACAGCTTTGCCCATGGCCAGTCTTCACTTGGAGGAATTACATTGTGAAAGACCTTATGAAATACTTCCATCTGTCTCTGAGCTCTGTGATTTTGTCATCACTGTAAGATACCAATTTCCTGTCAGATTTGGAGTCTTAATTTTGGGAAAGAAATCTCAATATTTAATCAAGTAGTTGAGCAAAAAGCACCTGAAAAAGCACCAGGGTCGACTCCCCAGTCCTGTGTTGTCACAGCCATAGACCTGCCCAGTTCACAGGCTCACTTCTCACACAGTTTCTCATTATCTCTTATGTTACCATTCATGTAGAATGATGCTTCAGTCCAGTCAGTTAGAAACAGCACTGTTGGAAACAAACCAATGATTTGTAAGAAGGAATAAATAATTGGCAATTACATCCCTAGAATATGATTGTTAATGCTCGTGGACAGCAGTTATAGGAAGCATTATTTGAATATAGAGTAATAAACCAAAAAATTGCAAATCTTGATGAGGGGCTCCTTCAATACATTTAAGTGCAGAAGTTCTGTTTTCCTGCTGCGTAGTCACCCTGCCTTTTATTATACTTGGTGTGTTTATGTGTATATAAGCAGACTTTTAGCACCCCAGAAATGACATGTAAGTCCTGTCACATAGCATTTGATGCTTGAGATGAAAAGCTGGGCCAGAAGTGACATGTTACTCATTGAAACGAAGGACATGTCACACACAATTTCCTCCTGGTGTCAGGTCGAGTCACTTTGCCCCCCCTGTGTGGCATGTGAGACGTGTCAATGGCAGTGGCTCCTGTCCCATGCTCAACATCTGTCTGCAGCCTGCTGGTTAGATGAGCAAGTCCCCACATCATCCCTGCCAGCTGCCTTCTGTGCTGTTCCTGATGTTGTTTTACTACACAATGACACAGACTTTGAGATTCAGAAAGCTGAAAATGAGTTTTTTATTTTTGGGATATGATTCCTTTTTATACTATTTTACACAGACCAGTTTGATGGGTGACACAAAGGCAAACCTCTTCACTCACATTGGTCAGAGCAGAGGGATATCAAGAAGTCCCTCCTAGGAAAAGGAATGGATAACAAAGTTACAGTTACAAAAACATTTCTCCTATTTACAGAAAATTCCCTGGGAAAAGAATTTCAGAAAACCAAAACACTTCAGGCACGGAACCAGGACCACAGTTTCCAACTGCTAGGAAGTGTCATTGTAGGACATGAAAGAAAGATGAGAGACTCCAAATATTTCAGAAGGCAAAGAGCACAGAAAAAAGGCTTTGTCTAATTCTTACTACCTTTGATAAGGTGTTCCCATACAGACTGACCATGGTTGGGGAATAGGAGCGACACCTCTCTGATGCCGTTGGTTAAACTAGAGACACAGCAAAACACCTGGAGAAAGATTGTTTTGGGAAAGGAGAGTTGTTTGCCAAGGTTGTTTTGAGAAGAAGCTTTCTTGAGGATTTTTTCAGCCCCAGAGATATCAGACCCACAGTGAGACATGAGGTTATGGGACTGAGGAGGTGTTGGCTCTAGCCAGGTCTGGGCAGAAGACACTGGACATGATGGTATCTCACTCACACTCAATTGCTTATTATATCTTTTCTAAGGTACAGCCTCACATGATGTGAGCCCTGTCTAATAGGACAACAAAAATGTCTACTTCTACTCTGTTTTGAGGGCTTTTAAGCAATAAGGAAAACCAATTAAACCCTGACATCTAAGTTATTTTTATTTATAACCCAATTAAAGATCACTCAATGTATTCAAGACAGTTTTCACTAACCAGTTAGGAAAGATCACCCAAACCCAAGAAGAAGGAAGAAGAAGAAAGTGAGGAAGAAGGACCCAGGCAATGCCCAAATCTCTCCATATTGTCTCATATATGTATATATATTATTATTATTATTATATATCTTAAAACCCTTAACCTTAAATATTTCATCCTGTGACATCACACACTACACATACACACACTCTCAGTGCTATCACTAAATTTTGGAAGCTGTTCCCTTGGCCTCAAGTCAAGGGCAGTGCCCTCCTGAGGGTCACCACCTGTCAAAGCAGAAATCCTGATATTTTTGGTATCCAGGGTTACAATATGGGACATGTCGTGGGCTCTGCTCATTTGGCTTTGCTGGGCTGAACCTTTGGCACTGCCTGGAATTCCTCTCCATTCTTGCTGTGGCTTGGGCTGGGTCTCAAGCAGGTTACTTTCAGATAAAGGGAGGGATGTGCTGCCAGCCTTGCTTCTAACGTGAACAGATGTGAAATTTCTCATGATGCTGAGATGGGGCTTATGAAAAACAAACAGAAATTTGCATCAAACTTTGTCTGGGCAATAATTTTAGGAGTGTAATTTTAATCTGGTCTAATTAGACTAATTTCTGTGACTACTGAATTTTCAGCACATGTGTCTAGAGAACCATATTTAGGAAAGCAGTTGCAAAACTTGCAGTTGTGAGAGCAGATGCAGAGCCAGTCCATCTAAATAAGGGATAATGGTAGATTCTCAATTTGATATCACTTTTGGAGAAAAAAGATTATGGGATAAACAGCAAATATACTGACATAAACCCTTGCATTATGCTTGTCCTTTATGAGGTGAAGCCGAGGATTATTCTTAGATGCAAGCAGGATATAAGCTGGGTGTCTGTCTGAGACTCAGCACTTTTTCAGTATTATTGTGGATGGGGATCAATTACCTGTGTTGTTTCTTAGCCCATGAGGCCCAAGATGATGTAATGTTCCAGCCACAGTAGACATTTCCCCATCCTGCTGTTCTTCACTGCTAGAAAGGTCCTTTGGGAAATGTAATCCAAGAGTGTGAAGCTTTTTGAGTCCTGGGTAAGAGATCCATGAGAGCTCTTATGTATAAAATGTTATTTCCCTGCTCCCAGGTAGGTTCTGAATGTTGTGATTGCACAGGGCCACTACATGGTGTTCCTGGGGACAGAGTGGGAAGGATTTGGTGGTAACATACATCAGCTCAAGCTCCTTGTGATATGAGTTTTTGTACAACCACCCAGAGAGGATGATGGGCATACTTAATAAACCCTGAAATACATAAATAAATAAAAATGATCATCAAAACTGCCTGAAATATTAAAGAACATTGATAAATAAATTAAAGCATTTTCAACTTGGGCCCCTTTATGAAACATGTTTTTAAAATAGCTGCAAATAGCTGCAGCTATATTCTGACCCAAGGAGTGGCTGATGGATTTAATCTACAATTTAATTTGCCTCAGAAGAACGTAACAGCAATGAGAAAGAATTGGTTGATCAACTGGTGACATAATATTGTATCAATGCTGTTGATCAATCCAGTTCTTCGCAGGCTCATACATCACTGTAAAGCTGGTGAGTTCCTTAATTTCATTTGTATTACCCCTGGTTTGCACAGTCACAAATGACAGAATATTAGACCTTCTAATTCCACCTCCTGCCCTTGCTCAAAACACCTGCACCTCTCATTCAAGGTTTTGTTGTGCAAGGATTGAAAAGAATCCCCCAGGCTTTGGGCAAGGGAATGAATAACTCTGTCATCTGTGAATATAAGTGAGAAGACAAGATAAAACGTCACCTGGGAATTATTATGCAAAATAGAAGGAATGCAGAAAGCAAAACAAAGTTAAAATTTAATTTGTATGTTTTCATATTATTGTCTTTTTATGTTTTAAAGGCACAATATAAAAATAAATATGACAAAAGGATAAATGAATGTAGCATAATTAGCATGAAAATTGTGCCTAATTTGTTTTCTGGATATTGCTTTGTCTGTATTACAAATGGCATGTGGCTACAGTAGAAAGTGAAATAACTCAGAATATTAAATGCTTTTAAGATTGTGCCATGGGGACCTTAATGTCTTGCTCCACTCCTGTCTGTAATTTACTGGTTTTGTATTGTCAGCAATAACCCTTGCACAAAAAAGTCTCTGTGCCCCAGCTCTGGGCTCTGCTGGTTTCCAGAGCAGGGTCTGAGTGGAGATGGGCTGGTTTGATGTGTGCAAATCAGGTTTCCTCATTGTTCCCAGGTGGAGCTGGGACAAAACCCATTCCTTTACCTTCTGAGGGTCCAGCAGACATTCACACACTGGGAGCTGCAGCAGCCCCATGCTTGACATGACCTTTGATATAAACCTGAAAAGAAAATTTGGTCAACTGTGTGATATTTGGGTGTTATGCAGTGACCCCACATTGGTAGCTGGGCATTACTCAGGACAGTGTTTCCTTGTCCAAGGTGGTGTGTAAGGGGACATTTTCATAAACATCAATTTAACACCAAAAATGATGATTCACCAGCAGCTCTCTGCTGCGGGTCAGAATCTAAGGGTCTGGTTTTGTTTTAGGACCACTCTGCCCAAACCTGCCTGTTCCAGTGACTGTGCATGGCAGATTGGGATAGATTTGGCAGTGAGATACATCAGTTCAGCTGAAGGTCCTTGTGGTGTCGGTTTTGTAGGATCACCCAGAGAGGATGATGGACGTAAAGCTCTCCTAGAGGCCTTGAGAAATCACTGAGTCCATCTCTTCTCCCTTAGGCAGCATGAACTATACCTAAAGAATTGTCAAGAGTAATTTATCATTCTGAGCTGTTCTTAAAAACCTAAAATGATTGGTAAGGCTGTAACTTTACAGTCTAATCCTATTCTTGATATTCTAAGCATTACAACATTTTTCTTATGCTCAACTTCAATTTTCTGCATAGCATTTTAAGTGCATTGTTCTTGTCCTGTGCACAGTGGGCAAGAATAGAATGGGGCTCTTTCTCGTCTTTTGTCTGAGGGTGCTCAGGCTGTCTGCAAGCTTTTGTGAACTCTAAAATAAATTTATTCAACATATGCTGATCTCATAGTGCTAGATTTTTAAAATGGTGTCTAGACACTCTGGATAATTAGCATTTTTACTTATTGATAGGAATCAAGGAGCCACACAGACATGAGAATATATTTTATTTTTTTAGGCCTGGAGTTGAATAATAGCTTGTCTGTGCAAATGATTTGGGTTAGCTAACACGGATTTCCATGTTTCCTATAATATGGCACTAACCTTGCTGCAGAGACATCTTGTGAACTCCTGGGGACTTCCAACAAGGAATCATTTGAGGTGGTTTTTCTCTGCTTCTTCTCCATCCATCACAGGAGCAAGCCAGGGAAAACGTTTTTAGGTTTTTACAGTTAATGTCACCAGCTGGCATTGACTCCATGGAGTAGGACCTAAGTAATGTGATGGAAATGGGTTTGAAATATCAGGAAGAGTGTGTGGATGGAGCTTAGGCTTAGCAGAGTATTCCTCCTTCACTTTCATTAATGATTTCCCTTTTGTTAAATGCGACTAACATATCTGCTCAGTTCATGAATACTCAAAGTGAGGCCTCAGAGAACTCATTTGTTGCAAAAATTCAAACTCATTATTTTTAAGAAATTAAGCTGGATAATGAAATGATAATGTCGATGTTATTACCCTCCAACATCATAATTTTAGAATTGAACATAAAGTCTACTCCAATTAAAATTGTTGCATGGAACATAAAACCAGAATGCTGTGATACTGGAAACATTTAGACATGCACATAAGCATTTAAAAAAAGTTCCCAGGCACAAGAACAAAGCTTTTATTCATTTCAAGGATAAGTCAGCTGAAGTGATCCTTGTACATTAAAATCACTGGTTGCACATTGTGCTAAAGAGGACACACTCATCACAGGAGGCTGAGCACAATAAACCAGAGAATGATTAGGCTCAAAAGAAAATGCAGCAGCATTTTAATAAGAAGCACAATTTCTCTAGGAGGCCAAAATGCTAAATAAGTTAGCAGTGGGCTTTCATGCAAATGTTAAATCAGGAACAAAGACTGAGATGAGAAGCATCTATATATCAATATTACATACAAATTTCACTCTGTTCTCTGAAGTGTTGCTCGTTGTGGCATAGTAAAGACCAACATCATCCCTAAATTACAAACATGAAAGACTGCATCTCCCACAGGAACTTGCTCTCACTAAGTTTTGCAGCAGAATCCTAGTTCCAATCTTACATTTTAGAGGGGAAAAAACCGAGTAATCCTTGTCCAAACAATACAGCCTTTAATTTCCATGGGAAGAGCACTTTACAGAGCAGAATATGTGTGGTTTTGTCTCTCTTTAAAATGAATCCTTCATTTTCATCTCATCCACAGGAACACCTCAGGATGGCATCAGGGTACTCACGCACTTAATTGAAGTGGGAGAGAGAACATCAGTCACCTGCAGGTGAGAGAGAAAGGTGGGAGTGAAAAACCAAGGCAATGAACAACCCTTTGGTGTGTTCAAGGACAGGATCTGTCTGTCCCCACTCCTCACTCCCCTTCTGTCTGGCACTTTGCAGGATCAAACCCTCTCAGTGCCTTTGCCAAGCAGGAATGTTCTGGGAGCAGCTGAATGTGGCTGCCAGCACAGAGTCCCCTGCAGCAGGCTGCTCTCCCAGCTCCTTGATGTGTTAAAAGCTGGCAGACCAACTCAGAGTTGGCTACTGAACTTTATAGTAGAAGGACAGGGAGTTTATCTCGTGTAGTCACTTTTGGATATCAGATCCCTTCTCGGTTTCCTGAGTTGATGGTAACATTGAGGTGCCTCCCAGGGGCAGCTCCAGGAGCCTGGGTCAGGTCCAGGGAGAGGCCAGAACCAGCCACAGCAGAGCCCCAGGGGAAAATTCTCCCTCAGAGTGCTGGAGAACCCACCAGAGAGCATTTTAAAGAGCTTTTTTTTTGCAGCACACCTCAGCTCTTGTCCTCAGGAGCTGCCTCTGCCCTCCCAGCAGTCACTCAGTGTGTGCCACACAAGGGCAGGAGACTCAGACTCTCAAATTTGACAGGTCTTCTTGCACAATCCCCATGGCACTGGTTACAGCATTTGTCGGCGAATTTTCGAGGTACTTCTGTTTTCTAAGGATTTCCTCCTGCTTTTTTTGAGCGTTGTTTGCAAACCTGAATGCTTCCTGCCAGCTCAGATCACTGCCATGGTCCATCTCAAAGAGAAGCGTGTCAGGGAGCACAGATTTGGGCTGGATTTTTGGAGCTGTGTTCAAGTCGCACACGGGGCAGGGGAGCTGGTTGCAGTGTGTAAACCAAAGCTGGAGCAGGATGTTTTGACTTCACTGGCTGTGACAGCAGCCAGATACAAAATCTGCCTTCAGATGTTGTAGCCCAGGGTAAATAATGAGACGCACCACGAGCCTGGCATCTATTTTTTTAAGAACCCTTTTCAAAGAGAAATCACTCGGACATGTGAGGCTCTATTTCACCGCACGTTTGGAATAAATTGGCAGCAAAAGCCCACGGCTTTGACAATTGTTTGTCACAGAGGTGGGAACTACATCAGCATTTGTAGTAATTAAGCTTTAGTTGTTCAGATTTCGAAAAATTGGAACAACTGCAAAAGAAATCCATTGAAAAAGAAGCACAGCTATACTCCTGACTGGATCTTCAGTGAAAATATCCCTTCCTCCCAGTCCCCCATACCTGGTTACTTTTGCTTGCCAGAAAATCCTTGGGGTTCTGCACAATCCCAGAACTCCTTCATGGGAGGCTGACATCACTGATGCTGACTTGTTTGGCACATAAAGCCATTGGGAGGCATGGTTGAAAAATATGATGGACCCCTAAAAGCAAAAGACTCAGAGAAGGAATGATCTGCTTTTCTGCCTTGAGAAAATCATGTTTGGCAGCATGCACAGCAGGTAGTGGAAGAGACTGCTGCCTGTGTGCTCTCTAACTTCTTCTTTAAAGGAATTTTAGCTGAGTGCTCTCTCTCATTGTTTTTTTTTTTTTCATAATGAAGCTTCTGTACAGTGCACGAAATCTGTGCAAGAGCTTAAAGCTCCCCATGACCACGAGAGCAGGACCAAGCTGATTAATTCTGCTTATCCAAAATACTCTGTCAGGCTGAAAAGAGAAATTTTATTCGGGGAAAAATGTGTGAGTGGCTGGGTGAGACACAGAAAGGTGCACACACTGCCCAGAAAGGTAATTATTCAAAGAACAGATATTCAGGTACCACTCACACTATCTTTGCTCCTGAAGCCAGAGATACAGGAGAGGATAAAGAATATGGAGTAAGAAAATTTTTTCAGCTGTTGTCAATAGTACAGCAAACTGAAAAGCCTTTGGCAGAGCAGGGGCTGCTGAGTTCCAGCTCTGTGTCTCAAGTGCTGTCCAGAGCACAAGAAGAGATGCCTGCCCTTGCCCCAGGAGTGCTCCCTGGGCTGCTGATGGACAGCAGGGCACAGAGGAGCAGCAGGGATAAACAGGGGTTTCAGCTTTGCAGCCCAGCTGAGAATTCTCTCTGATCTGGTATTAATTGAAAATTCACAGGCAGAGCGGAGTGGCAGAAGCTCTTTTGGCTGCAGCTCTGCCTGAGTGAGAGAGGAGTTTGGGATTTCTGCAGGTGCAGTGCTGAGGACTCCTCTCTAGTTCAGGGCAGAGAGAAATTCTTGTCTTCCCCCTGCAAACCTTGGGGGTTTGTGTTCATGGCAAGTTCAATGTGAGTTAACAGTGTGCCCTGGCAGCCAGAAGAATTCTCAGTTCTGTGGTTCTGTGGCATTTCCCTGCAGGAGCACAGGATGGTTAACTTCCCTAGACTCCTCTGAGACACCCCATAGCCTTGTGACCCTTTGTGCCTGCATCTTTTATGACTCTCTGCTCGTGCACCTCTCTTCCTTTCGTTAGCCTCATCATTCCTTTCACTAGCCAAAAATCGTTAACCTCTCGTGCAAGAGAAACTCTGTCCTGCCAAATCACCAGGAAAGGAACCCGTGCATCAGACAGACAAGCCCACAAACAAATCACCTACATAATCTTAAAGATAAGCTACCTCTTCCTCCAAAAGCAATATAGGGAAGAAAAATGAAAACCTGCAAAATTTAGGGAGGGATAGAGGGATAAAAGCAGCTTGTATTCACTTGAAATAATTTCATATTAATATGAAGGGGATCATATATTTTTGGATTTCTTCAGATTGCATTATTTTTTTTTAGCTTTGGGATATGCCCTCCTTCCTCCACCAGAAACATAAAATTGGTTGGAAAAGAGAAAAAGAGAGGTGAATATTTTAAGGTAGATGGAAGCAATTACAGTTCATGGCAGTTAAAATGGTCAGAACATACAGGATGATACACCTGAGTCTGCCTGTGCTTAACTCAGCTCAAACAAAAATTTGGGAACAGGCCATCATCTCTCCTGTACCTTCTGTAAGACCTCCAAACCGGGGAAATCCACAGGAAAACATTATGCAAATCCAGTGTCATCTAGCTCCCGACCCCTCTGGGAAATTTTTGCTACATTCCCTAAGTGAAATCATCACATATTTAGCACAACTCACTGCATTTCCTCAAGAGGTAGAGAGGGCTGAAAAAACACAGAGCCTGAAGTACGTGCTGGCCCTCTGCAGCAGTTCACAGAAAAATCTTCATAACGTCTGCTCAGAGTAAATGACTCCCCTGGCCTTGTACTCCTCATCTAAACTGAGCATTAAATTCAGACTGATTTCATCAGCAAATGAAGGAACAAAACAAGAAAAAAAAATGTCAGAAATGCTATGACATGCTTAATTTAATTGGATTTTCTGTTCTGAATCAGGAGAATGAAAGAAACATTAGGCAGAACATGCCCAAATGTTAAGGCAGCATGAACAGCACCATCTGTCACAATATTTCTCTAGTTATTTTTAATCTCTTACATAGTTAAAATTATGTTTTCTTAGTGAGGAGCATTATTGTAGAACATTAAACTATTATAAACAGAAGCTAAAGTGTTCATTATCCCCAGGATCCATTAGAAAGAATAAGTGACTAGAAGAGAGGTAATTGTACACTTTTCATGCTCTGCACCACTCAAGATTTGATAGAAACGTTGGAATTGTCATTTTAGGTCATACTTGAAGGTCTAGTGAGTTTGTAATCCCTCCTTCAGGGCTTGCCACCCCCATGGATGTCAGGGAACCTCCTGATAAAATATCTTAGAGAATAAACTGGCTTGGAGAAAAAGATTCTCCTTAAGCCCTAAGTGGTTACCAGCGTCTGAGCTCAAAGAGAACAAGTTATTTTACCCCTCTTTTGTTTCTGTGAGTGCATAAACCTCTTTAAATCCCACAGAATTTTTGGCTCAAAGATCCTAAGTGGCCTGACCATCATCACACTCGTGGGAGGGCTCAGGAGGGGCTCAGGTGGATGCACAGAAACCTCAGTGGGGCTGACTCCAGCACTGGGAGGTTGTCCCTATGGGGATTCTAGCTGGGGTGGGTCAGCACAGCTCCACTGGTGTCAGGGATTTGTACCAGCTGAGCATCTGATCTGCCCTGTGCACCTGCACATCTTCAAACCTCTCATTTCTCTGTTGTGAAAATTGTCCAAAAAAGCGAATAAAAAGGCTTCTTGAGAGAAGAATTTTCCAACACACATAAAGAAAAGTTTCTGGTAGTACAGCTCGCTTTATTTTACTCCCTAGCTCCTAACTTTTCTCTGAATTTTATGTCAAGCTCCTCCTTTCTGTAGAACGTGGCTTTGATTTTAGATCATCAAATGAAGATGCCTTTTGCCAAACACACGAGCCAGGAAGGCAGATGTTTAAACCAGTGTTATTTAAGTTGCACTTTAGTGAGTGTACACCTCCAAACAGCCACATAACTAGTACTAACAAACAGCAAACATAACTAATGTGGTTAATGCTTATCCAACATGGATGCTTATCCAATTACTGCCTGCAAAACAGTTATGTCACAAATACTCTGGAGAGCACACCTGAAACCCTGATCATGCTGGAGTCAAGGTAATTTTTCTGTGTGCTAGGTGAGGTCAGGATTTTCTTGGAAGCACTTTACAGTAGCAAAAATGACTGCAGTCAGGACAAGGGATGGGTTTCTGTTTTCAGGTGAGGGAAAACCCCCAAATCCTCTTGGCAAACAAGTGGCCTTAAAAGACAACCCTCCTTTGTAGAGGCACCCTTTTAAAGCACACAACCAGCACTAAAAGGCACCAGTTTCACTTCTACATTAATAACCTGGTCAGGGATTTGTGGAGGAAAACACAGCACTGGGGAAAGTGTCAGTCAACAGAGCAGATGTTGAAAGCTGTAAGAGGCTTATATGGAGATTATATTCACAGTGTATTTCAGGAATACATGTATATTCTGTCTTCAAATTCTATTAGCTGATGAGTGTCCATCTGCTTATGGGCACTAAGACTCATCTTCGAGGCTCAGGCCACAGACTGCAGAGAAGCAGAGCCAGAAAATGAGGAGGCAACACCATGGGATGCCTTTGGACAAAAAAACTTCATTGAAAACACTTGAGGGAGGAGAGAAACAGGTCACCTCCCTGCCTGCCAATGGCACAGCACAGGAATCTCTAAGAAGTGCTGGCTGATGACATGGAATACTTGGAGTGGTGAATAAACCAGTTGAATACAGGCTCCTCTCTGCCCTGAGAGGTCCCTGTGGGAGATGGGAATTTTGAGCAGTGTGTGGTTTAACAAAAGGGCAGCAGGAGCATGGCCCAGCAGCCACTGCTGGAATCCCACTGCAAGACAGAAAAGCAGATCAACTACTCTGAATATTAATACCCTTGAAAAAGCAGGAATACAAGAAATAGGAAAAAGGGAAGAAGCCAGTTCATGGTTTAGATGAAGTTTAAAAGGAGAAAAACAAGGGATGAAGAATAAACCAGTGTCCACTGTCTCACAGTAAAAGTGCTGTGTTTTCCCTCTGCTATGGCTTGTTTACATGTTGAAGCCATCAGTTTGAAAAGCAGACCAAACCAGGAGTTGTGTTGCTTTGATCTGCTTTTCCTGCAGAAAGAAAACAATTTATCAAATCATACACTCTACTTTATGATGGTTTGTCTCTCATTTCCCAGCTTAGTCTGATGCTGGAGGTTCATCAGGGTGTGGCCCCTGACAAAAATAAAACAAACCACCCCCAACAAACCCAAAGCCCAAACTTAACCAAAAATTTTCCTTCCTTATGAAGACTGGGCATTTAGATGTATTAATCTACGTATTGATATAATATATTATCATTATATAAATGTTATCTTTCAATTTCACTGCTCCTCTGTAGCCAGATTCGTTGGTCAACGTCTACAGAGGAACTTAATAATGTCTTATAAGGGCTATTAATTGTAATAGAATAATATTCAGTACCTTGTGACAGGTACTATTTAATAAAAAAAAATCTTGGCTGCTTAGATTTTGTGATTGGGTTGTTATTCATGGTGGTAAATTGCAGACAGCTGCCGAAATAATAAATAGATCTGATTCATGTGATTTTCCTTTTTGAATCTTTTTTTTTTTTTTTGCTTGTATCTTCCACTCAGCTTCTTATTCAGCTTTGGCTGATTTCTGTCTTGTTATCTCGAACTACTAAAATTAGACTTTATTCTTGGATCCCATCAACACAATAGACAGATGCAGACCCCTGTTCTGCAGAAATATCTTGGGACAAAAGCTAATGAAAATTTTTGTTGAGGTACTGAATACACACATGAAGGATACTTAGACCCTGGTGGTGCTAAACCACAGGGTTAGGTCTGGATATTTGGGCCCCACGGAATTAATTCAGGCCCATTACACACTGAGTGCTTTAAAAAACACCCCAGCTTGTAGCAAGTTCTGAAAAAACAGGAGCAAGCCAAGATATTACAATCGGAAAGATTCAGCTTGCTGGACACAATGAACAGAGCAAGGAAATTCAAAGTTGTTATAAATATTTACCTGCGTAGTTTTAGGAGAAGTTCTGTAGTGCCTTTAGAGGATAAATCAAAATACTTCAGTGCTTGCTGAGAGCATTTCCTATGAGGAGCAGTAGTTGGACAGACAGGGCTCAAAGCAACAATCAGAGTGGTAAAAGGAAGGTAGGAATCTGTGAGGGGATTGACAGAAGCTGCTGAGGAACATGAAAAGAGGAGGACAGAACTAGTGAGCTGGAATAGTGAGGGAGCTGATGTGGGGTGGATCACACAGAGGATCCACATTTTAAGGACACATTCAGGGTGTGCTCTGTGTGATTTGTGTCCAGGTGCTGCTCAGAAAAGCACTGGAAGGAACTCATGAGTTACTTTGCAACAGGCATTTCTGCATTTTACCAAGTGATATTTAGGGAGTCCTTATCACACCTACCTGACCACCTTCTGAGTGAGAGATTTCTTCTCTTTCTTTATGACATTTAGCAACCCCCTTGCTCAGGAAATGCCTGCAGAAGAACAGCTGCTGTTTTTCCTTTGTGGCAAACAAAGTTGTTGCTGGTTGCACACACAGTTCTATTAACCCACAGTACACTGCCCAGGCAGCCAGCTTCCACAGGACTCCATTTCTGCTGGAGCAGAATGCTGACATCTTTTAGCCTTTATGTTTAATGCACATCCTGGATTTCACGTTGATGCCATGCTTCAGCTGAGGCTTTTTCAGGCTGTAGTAAATTCATGAGGCAGAACGACAGTGCTTAAGGTTGCTCTGAAGTCCATGGAAAAAACATCCATTAATTTCAATTGCTCTCGGTCTAAACCTTTAATGACAATGGAAATCCCCATCAAGAACAGAGAAAGCTCTTTGGTTTGTTCAGTGCTGTGTCTCTGATTTCTCTGTAAAGCACAGGAATCTGCTGCTGCATTTTGCACTTTGCTGCCCTCCTTGCATTTTGCATGGGGTGCCTTTCTCTTTGTGAGACCCCTCAGCACTCAGGGAGACGTTGATAATTTGAATTATCTGGAATGAAGACCCTCCATGGGCTCAGGAACCATAACCCTTCCTCCATTCTGTGTCCTGTCCCTGTGCAGGCTCTGGGGCACCCAGCAGGGGCAGGGTTTGCCCCAGCACACACAGCACCTCTGCCTGGCCCCAGCTTCCCTCTCCCACTGCAGCAAACCTCCAGCTGCCCCCAGCAGCTGTGCAGCAGTGCAATAGTTCTGTGCAGCAAGTGGAGGGCATTGCTCCATGTGAGACTGCAAAGGGAGCAGAGTTACTGTGGGCAGAGTGTAATTAGAGTGGGATCTGGCCTGAGCTTTATGGGCTAAAGCTTCCCTTTAGAGACAAGAACTGTTGAGATTAAAGAGCATCACCAGCCTGTGCTTTTGTTTTAGATTTCAGGTGGAGGCTGGTCAGCTCATGAGCTCTGAGCACCATGATGGGGCATTGGCTCATCCCTCTGTCACCTGCATGAGTGCTATTTATTTCATGTTGCACCTTCTTGGACGTGTGCAGAGATACTCTGTATTGTCTAATTTTTTAGTACCTAATTTTTTATTTCTAAGTTGCTTTTTTTTTTTTAGTATTTTTTTAGTATTTATTTTCAGGTTTGTGGGGTGTTTTTTTTGGTTTTTTTTTTTTTTTTTTTTTTGAGATATTTGGAAAGCTGGAAGATATGAGATTGTCTCTGAGAGATTGATGGTGGCTGGTGTGGGCTAAGGGCTGCCAATTGCAGTGGGGAAACTGAGGCACAGAGAGGGAAGGAGGGCACAGTGGGATTAACTACAAACCTGCTCTGGTGCCTCTGTAACCCCCCCTGCAGTGCTCTCTTCTCTTTTCCTCTCTTCTTGCTTAAAACAATTAATTTTCATCAGCTGAAGTAGCACAGGACAGGGATTTTTCCAGTTAGATAATATTCCTTATAATGGAGCAGTCCTTACAAGAAATGGACTAATTTTCAGTGCACTTGTCCATTAAACAACAGTTTCCTTGTCAGTACTGATTGCAGTTTCTTTGTTTTGTGGGAAGATCAGTGACTTAAGGCCTGGAATTCTGTGCTGGGCAGGGGCAAAGACGGAAAAGAGAAGGTGTTAAATCATAATTGATATGATTTATGGCAATGTTTTTCCACATCCTCATTTAACTGCTGTGACATTCTGTCTGTGAAAAAAAACAACAATTGTGTGGGTTTTAACACCTGAAGTCATGAACAGAAATGTTGGCTTGGTTTGGTTCTTTTTTAAATTTTATTTTAGAGCAAGGGAAAGATTGGCAGCACCTGGGAAGAACAATGCTTTTGTTAACCACACAAAATACATAACAGAGGAAGCAGTTGTAAAAACATAGTGGGAAAAGGCCAAGAACATGATGGAGGAGACTTTATCAGGGGGAAAGGAAGAAATTCACTCCTCTGCAGTCCACGTTCCTGATCTCTCTGTTGGGGTTGCTAACAAGGGTGTTGAATGACTAAGGCCTGCACAATTCTGCCCATCTGTCTGCTAAAGTACATTAACTCATATTGCATGAGCCACCACACACTCAGCAGATGGTTACAGCTCCCAATCACTCCTAATTTAATTCAGCTTTGGACTGATAACCCAGAGCTGCCATGGAACTTAGAGGGAATCTTTTGTTCATTGAGCCAATAAAAGTACAAAGCCCTTTATTTTTACCAGTCTTCTGAGTTGTTAACTGCCACAGACTGCTCCTACCAAACTTTCATTCTTATTTTTTGGGGGGAAAAGGAACGCACTGAACCACATCCCACTGCACTGATGGATGTTAATAAGGGTCAGTGAAATTCTCTGGTGGATTCATTTTCGTACCTGCAGCAGTGTCCCCCATATCTGTGGACATCAGGAACCTGCTCTGGGATATTTTCATCAGTAATGCTCCCTGTCCCCCTGCACAGCTGGATGCAGGAGTGTCAGGAGGTCCTTACTGGGTTTTACTGGGTGTAAAATGTGTACCAGTCTCCTCAACATGCTGAGAGCAGAGCAGCTCAGGAAGTGAAATCCAAAATTCAGCCCAAATTCTGTGTCTTGCCATGTCTAATTTTGGCATGCACACTGGCACTGGCAAATACCTGGCTTATGGAGTGTCCCTAGTCCTTGGGAAAGGTTTGTTCAGGCCATATTTCACACAAGAGACACGCCTCAAGAAGCTTGTGGCAGCCCAAGAGGACACATTTGGTGTCCATAATAATAAACCACTTTGGTGTCCATATACCAGCTCTGCTTCCAGGAATGGGTGAAAAATGTTTTTCATTTGGACCCAGTCTCACATGCTGCAAGATATTGGAGACCTACAAAGGTGATAATTGGAAATGAATTTGGTACCATTGATAGAAATCCAAGTGAAGTTGCTTTTTTTTTTTTTTTTTTTTTTTTTTTTTTTTTTGTGATAAACAAGATCAGAATTAAGTCTCCAAGATTAATATCCATTATGTCTATGATGTGTTGAAACCTTAAAGAGGAGAAAGCAACCATTCCTCTTAATTGCTTAAATTTCAGACTACTTAATCTCCTTCTTAAGGAGGAAGTACTGTATTGCAGTGAGCAACATCATCTTCACATTATTTCAAGGATCCTTTGGTGAAGTTCTGGGGTGTATTTAAGGGAGGAGCACAGAGACCTCCTGGAACCTGTGAGAAGTCACTGCAGCATCATCTGTTATCCCTGTTTGTCAGTTTGGGCCATGGTTTTAGTTGTGGATTAAAGTTTGTCTGAGTTTATCCTCTGCTTCTACCTCCATGACAATGTTTAGTATCAAATAGGAGAAAGGATTTGTCTAGACCTATTAGCTGGATATACATTTTATGAAAATAGCACTCCACTTCAAAACACTTTTAGGCCTCTAAGAACTTTTGCATTCAAATGCAAAAGTATACAAAATGCCAAGTATAAAGATCATTCAAATGCTTCAAGCAGCCCTTGGTATTAAAAAGCTGTATTAGCAGGCTATTTTTTTTAAAAATATGTTTCCAGAACTTATGGGCAATCTTAGCATTTCTGGTTTTTTTTAACAGTGAGTTTCAGGGCACCTACTTGAACTTTTGGGGAAGTTGCCCTGAGTTCAGACATCGTATTATTCAGTTTAATGGTAATTTTTGTTCTCTGTGAAGGAGTTCACTGCACTTCTTTTCCCTTGATTTTAACAATGCAACACCCAAAAGCACTGCATTGTTCACATAACTCGATGGAAGCTGATATTTTCCACTGCTCAAAAGGGGTGGGAGATTGATTGAACAGCCTTTTTCATTATATTTAAAGCAAACCACTGTTTGATGTGCACATGACTTTGCTTACTCTTGCTGTGAGGAGTGTAGGGATGTTAATATTCACAATCTGCTGTAACATGTACATGGCAAAATTAACTTGTTCATAGTATTTTGCCAACAAAAAGAGAAAGAATCAGCATTTGTTTCCTATTTATAAATATATATATCTCAAAAGTATTAATAAATAAGTACAATTAAAATGCCAATTTTTTTAAGTTTTATCCTATACATAAAGATGTTTAAGTGTGATACTGATGCTCCTGGTTGTCTCACTTTCATTTCCAGATATCCACCATGGGGATAACAGAAGAAATCTTCTAAATATCTCAATCCACCATCTTTTGCATGCCTTCAAGTGGTGTAAAAGCACAGAAACCTACTGTGAGCGACAAGTTGTAGGATCAGGCCTTAATATGATTTGGACAGTTTAGTTGAAATAATTACTTTAATCTCCTTTTGTTCTGTTTTTTCTTCACTTGACTTTTTTCATAATCACCTTGTCTCTGCAGGAATCTTTGCCTCATCAAGCTTTATTCATCTATTTATTTTCCAGTTCGAATGGGCTGAGACAAGTCAGTCTAAAAGGGAAAGATAATTAAAGAGTGAAATGCATATTTTTAGAAGTGATCTCTCTTTTCTATTTGGTACAGTACAATATTGTAACAAAGGTATAGAGCTCTCAGATGCTTTTATTACAATGTTTTGGAATATAATATCGTAGCTTTCTTGGCGCTGTGGTTTGAAAGTAAAATGAGTGAGAAGCTCCAAGTCAGAAATACAGTTTAATGAGAAGAAAAGGGAAAAAAGGTAAAATAAAATAAATGCAATAGTACAAAAAAGACCACTGACAGAGTCAGAATACAACCTGAGCACGGTGATGGAAGCAGTCCAGGTGAGGTGGTCTTCCTGAAGCAGTGATCCCATAGAAAGGTCTGGTAGCTCTGGTCCTCTGGGAATCCAGTGAGTGAGGACTGCTTCTACTGTCCCAAATCCCAGCTTATATCCAGGTGAGAATGCTTGGCTCCTCCCCCTGGGCAGAGCATCTCCCAATGGGATGGTGAGTCATGCAGTGTGTCCTTGATGGCCCATTAAAGAGAGATAACACCCGGAGGGAGTTATCTGTGAGTCATGCACAAGGCATTGATGGGCCATGAACTGAAGGCACCCCAGAGGGAGGGGGCCTGGGAAAACACTGCTCCAACAATTGGATTCAGCAGTTCATGAGGATGGGGATAGAATACTTCCTATACTACAACCCAGGACACTTGGCCAGTGTTCTATCCCACCCTGGGATACGTTGAGGTCAATAATCCACTGGAAAATTACTGTTATTTAATGCATGAAGTTTTGGGTGGCTTTGGGCCATTGATGTGGGAATGAGCAGCAGGTAATTTTTGTTTTGAAAGTCGTGCTATGTGATCACAGTGGTTTCTGATTGTCACATCTGTAAAGAAGATAAAAATGCAAGTCCCCTGATCTGGATCTCAGCTGGAGCTGTATTTGAAATGTCTCTGATTGGAAGAGATCATTATTATCTTTCATGGCTGATTGTGAGAGATGGTTCAGTGGAATAATTAAAAAGGACTCTGTTCTGTTCTCTTAAAATTTCAGCACTGCTGAGAGTCCCAGCCTCAGGCCTATGGGTTGTTTTGTGAGTGGGCATGCAGGACAAGAAACCTGTTTCCTATCAGAGAAGAATTGCTGGTTAAAAGTTTAAATGCTGAATAAGTTTAAATGTAATTTCAACCAATTTTGAACAATCAGGGGCAAGTGGCAAGGCTTTAGGTTATGAGACAAATGCTTTTCTAGGATGAATTGCGTAGTAAATAAAATAATTTCACATGAATGTGAGAGAGGGAGACGGCCAGACCCTGACTAAATGAAATGTGAACTTTGTATAAATTATTGACCAAAACAAATTCTTATTTTCTTCCCTCTACACAGCCACTATTTGATATTTTCATTACCTAGCTGGATATAGGTCAGGGCAGAGGGGGAGAGCCCCTATCTCTGAGTGATTTTGCAATCTCTGCCCAATTACTTGTGTCTCTTTCTAGACCAGACTTTACCACAGTTCTCTGGGGAATTCCTGCAGATGTGAGAGGTGTCTGTGCCCTGAAAATCATTCTGAAACATCCAGGAAGACAGCACTGGCATCCTGGGTCCTGCTTTAATGATTTGGCTGCTGCACCCACCATGTGAGTCCTCTGAATGCAGCCAACAGTGACAAATGACTGCCAATTGCTCAGCTTTTGGACAAAACTTCCCTGTACCTGAAAATCAGAGAAAAAAAAAAAATCTATAAAAATGGTAATTTCAATTGGGCTGGAAGGACAATTTGCGCTGTAGAACTAATTGTGCAGTTCCTGTTCCTCCTCTGAAATAAATCTTCATCTCTCAAGTGACTTGGACGCAAATACATAAATTTATCTTGTTTAATTTTAAACCTACTGCTTTTGGCTATCTCTTTAGGAAGTATGACTGCACAGATTTTGGTGCCAGTGGTAGCTTGAGATGCAAGCACACCACAATAAAAAAGAAAAGGTTCATATTCAGGTTAATACAATGCATGCCTTATTTTTAATTTCACTGCTTAAAGAAAAAAAAAAAAACCAACCATGTTTCTTGATGGACTGTTTCTAAATAAAACAGGAAGAAGCAGAATTTTTTTTTTTTTAAATACTTGTTATTGATGGTCCTGCCAAGTGGTGAATCATTTGCAGCGTGGAAGGTTAAATACACATAATGTAAGAGAGCATCTCTCAAATGTTGGGAATAGCAAGATTGAAATACTGAGCAATGTTTCTGGTTGTAGCTGAGGCTCAGAAGCCTTAAACAACTGCTGAAACTGTTTGACCTCACTAAGCCTGTAAACAGTATGCACTTTATGTTTAAAAATGTCACAACTTCAACCGCTGGCATTAGGAAAGTTTGGCGAGGTGCCTGTAAAAGTGAATGTGTTGAGTTTGGCCTTTGCCTCCTCGGGGTCTCTGCTACAATTACTTTCAACTAGGAATGAAGCAGAGCAGCTGATAATTTTTGAAATAATTCTTTGTTAGTGTCACTTGCCCTTTCTGAGCCTCCTGGTTTGATGATCATTTTTTACATGAGTACATCCTTATTGCATTGACTGTCTTCCTACACTACATTAATAAATTCTAAATTAAATGACTACTAACTGTAGTTCAAAGTTGCAACCCCAGTGTCACTTGGACTAATCCTTCAAACTTCCAATGCTTCTGTGTGAATCTTGTCATTCTTGTTGGTTAGTGTTGAAACACTCAAAGAGTTGTTATTCCAAGCCCCCTTTCCTCGTGTAGCTTAGTGTGATGATTGTGTGCAGACTGTCCTTGTGCTTAACAAAGCAGAGCAAAAAGAGTAATTTTCTAGAGTTTTCTCTGCCTCAAGGCTACTTGAGCCTGGGCTGGAATGATTTTCACCTATTGTGGATGATCATAAAGGGATATTTCCTGCCACTTGCCAGTACATTTCATGTGCATATTGCATCAGCACGTGTGAAATGGAAGGATGCAGAAAAAACCCACTAAAAATAACGTTTCAAAGATATCATTAAGTATTCTTCTCTGGGATAGCACAAAAAGTTCATTTTCTGACTTAAACCCTTTTTAAAACGTTCTACTTTCCTTGAACCTTATAGAGAGGTGCCCAGGTTCCTGATTTCATAATTTATCTTACACACAAATATTGGTGTATTGGGAGCAGCCAGAGCTCTGGGGTACCTGGGCATGTGTTGGAACCTTGGAGGCTGAAAATTTCCGCCTTTCTGTGCTCACAGGCACTGACCCCCAAGCAAACACTGCAGTGACTTGAGGCTGTGGAAAAGGCTCCCAAAATTGAGTGACAGCACTGGGATTGTGGGTGTGGACTTTGAATAGGAGTGTGTGATATCACAGGGGGGAAAATCTAGAGTTATGGTTTAGAATATAGTAATATATATATAAAACAAGATGGAGGATTTAGGACAGAACCAGTCCTTCTTTTTCACCTCCTTCTTCATGTGTCTGGGTGGTGTTTTGTAATTGGGTAAAAAAATCCACATTGTGGACCATGGGTGGTTGGTTATTGGGTTAAAAATAAAAATAATTTAGGAGTCGTCTTGTAATTGGAAAATTTGTGCTTAAAAGATCTTGGAAAAAGTTAGAGAGAACCATTTTTCACCTTGTTAGCTAAAACTCACAACTTGTGAGTCTGTACAATAGGTAAGAATTAACAAACATCTGAGTCTGAACATGAAAACTGCATCTCCGAAGCATTTAATCCCGGCTCTAACAGAAGAAAAGAAGATAACAAACCCACAGGTCCAGGAGCCCCCAGCAGCTGTGCCATGCACTGGCTCTCTCCCAGGCAAGGAGCCCACCAGCCATGCTCTGACATTCAACCTTCTCAGGAAAAAAAAAACATGGTTCTTATTGCCACAATGTGGAGACAAATCCCTGCTGTTTTATCTAATGGTGAAAAACTCGGGTGTGAGTGAGTTTTGTGACAGTAGAACAAACTTCAAGGAGATGGGAGACAGTGAATCAAATGAGAAGTTAACCCAGTGCAGGAGGAATGACCTTTCTTGATAGGAAAACTAAACCAAAAAAACCCCAAAACCCCATCCAGGAAACTGGAGACGCTTCACGGAACAGCACATAAAAGGTCAGAGCATCATCTGGGAAGGATTTTCCCCTCAGACTTGGGGAAAAGGTTTCAGCTATAACCTACCAGAAGAGGCACATTAGGCACTGCAGGAGCAGTTCCTGTTTGCTGTGTTCAGTGGGTAGATAAAGAGGTGGGGCCTGAAGTCAGCTTGTATAAAATCCTGGGGCTGCCTTGACATCAGGAGATGTGTCTGTGCCAGCAGCTGAAGTTGGTTGCTCATTTCCAAGGTTGTCAAACCTCAAAACCTATTTAAGAAAAGGAAATATTCGCATCCCTTTCTCAGCTGTTTTTATAAATACTTAACAAACTTGCCTTCTCTGTAAAATATCAGTAGGGAAATTACAGACTTTCCATGGAAAACTGTAACGTGTGGGGTCTGCCTGTGTAAGGTGATCAAAGAATACTGAAACTGAAAAAGACATTGGAGACTTGCAAGCGTTACAAAACATTGCTTTTCTTTCAAGAGCACCAGCTGATTTCAAAACCAGCAAGAGCTTTGCAGGTGGATCCCCACTGTAGAGGAGGATTGCCAAAAGGATTTCAGTCTAGATTGGGAAATTGGGCATTGGTAACACAGGCGAGGAGGGGTGACCCTGGTGATGTTCCAGATTGGACTGGAGTCACTTGGGCCTTGCCCCAGTGCCAGTGATCACAGATTGCTCCACAGAAGCCACCAGCTCTGTGCCTTGTGCACAGCCTGAGTTTGTAAATGCATCCTGTCCCTGTGCTCTGCCTGCCTGCTTGTTCTGTTTCAGGCAGAGCATCAAAGAGCAGAATTCTGCACATAATTGCCTCTGGATGTGCTTCCCTGGGACTCAGCTTTTGTGGCAGGTCTGCCTTAGAGACTATAGATTTTGGTGCAGACTTGTGGCACTGCTGGAATTCGAGTCCAGGCTCAGAGGAGAGGATGTGACAAAGATGATGTCTATCTGCAGAAGGAGAAAAAAAAAAATAAAAGAAGAGGAGCTGGTAAAGTGAAAGGCTTTGGGAAACTACAAATTTTGGATTCCAGACAAAGGTAAACCTCCTACTGGTTCCCAGCCCTCAGTGTTTTGGAACATTTGTGCCATCATCTGTTCAAAAGATTCTGGTTGTGCCAGCTTGAATACAGAATTTGTGATATGTTCCCTCCATAAAGGTTCTGCATGCTGGAATTCACTCCTTTTCCCAAAGCTCAGTTATTCAGGAACACAACACACACACACAGAGGAAAAAAAAAAAAAAAAAAAAGCTATGTGACACTAATGACCTTACTTTTAATATGCAAAATGTCCAAATAAATGAAGGCAATGGAGGTGGTGACAGGGAGGATGACTACTGGGAGATTTGACACAGAGGTGACCTGTTTGCTCCTCTGACTACTGTAGAGCTAATTAAACAGAGCATCCCTAGAAATAAAGTGCTGGAGAGGGGCTGAGTAGTCAGTTGCTCTCACTGCATATGTCACTTGGGATTATGATTATACCCATTGCTAAAAGGCAGTTGAATAAGCAAATGTTGTTTTGCAGGAAGTAGGAAAAAAATTCCATCTCTCGTACTCCTCAGTGAGACATGAAATGTATAATTCCAGTAATGAGCACTGGAAGTATGAGCTATGTTTTAGGCCATTTGGGTTATATTTTAATCCTTCCTTCCCCTGTTCTGTTTAAAGAGAAGGAAAAATGATTTTATATAACAAATGCCTTTTGTTGTTGTTGTAGCAGTGTGGATCTGGGGCTCTGTGCTGAAAACTCTCTTGGTGCTTCAAGGCTTTGGGGCTTTGTTAATTTTGTCCCCAAACTCCTCCATCACTGGCCAAACTACCTCAGCCTCACACCCAGAGCAGTGCAGATCACTGAGGATCCCTGCAGGGAATCTGTTTGACTCTCAGAAAGATTTTTAATATATTTTTGCTTTTATTTTTCCACTACTCACTTATTTTTTTTTTCCCCTGGATCTGATGGTACTGCTACAAATTCCCAAATTTCAAACTCCCGTGCCCACAGCCATGGCTGTGAGGGGTGTGCTGTTGGTGTCACCACTGGCCTGTGAGGTCACACTATGCACCTTCACCCCTGGGATGTCCCAAGGGCTTCAGGGCACTGGGAATGTCCCAGCTGAAGGTGGAAGGTGGAGAGGTGAGGGGGCTTTGGCTTTCCCTGCTGAGGGAGGAAGGAGGGAGGAGAAGTTGCTCCTGGTGATGCCTCATGTCAGGGCTCAGCCTTTGGGGCATTCAGAGGGGTCAGAGGGGGTCTCTGTGAGGAAGATGTGGAGAAAAGTGAGGGAAAGTGTGGAGGAAAGTGGAGCCAGTGCCATGCCAATGTTTCATTTTGCTTTATTCCCCTGCTGCCTTTGCCTTGCTCCCAGTGCCAGCTCTGAGGCTGAAGAAGTGGGACAGCAGATCAAAATCCCGTGACAGCCACAGATCTGCAGATTACCTGTAGCTCATACATGGGCCACCACAACCTGGGCTTTTGTTTTAGCCCTTTTCTCCTTTTGTTGAAAAGAAGCAGAGAAGAAAAGGCCACTTCTTGCCACATCTTTGGGGCTGTGGGTGACATTCTCACTGTCCAGTTCACACCAGGGTCAGAGCTGTAACTTATATTGTCCAGAAGACTCTGTGCTGCTGCCACTGCACCCTCTGCAGTGCACAGACAAACTCCATATGCTGAAATGTTTTCCCAAAGGCTATTTCAGCCCTGTGTGTGTGTTCTTTAGCTGCTGTGGTGCATTTAAGTCAGTCTGTGGCTGAAGTCTGAGGTCAGCAGTGCCACCTCTCCTTCTTTCAGTCATTGGAGGGAGATGATGCATGCACAATTATTAAAAAAAGGAATATGTTCTTCTGCATTTCTTAAAAAGGAGTAGAATCATAACTTATGCCAATAATTACCTTAATTTTTACAGGAATCTTTCTGGACTGCTTTTTCATAGACTGTTCTGTTAAATCTTCCTCATTTTCACAAATTCACATGAACAGTGGTATGAGTTAATTTGTACTACTGTGCTATATGAAGACACTCAAAAGGTGCTTAATTTCCATTGAAAATATTCATATGCAAATGTTGCATATTTTTGAAGTGGCTGCAGTTCTGCTGAGGAGGTAGATCTGCCTCTATTATACCACACAACAGATTTCTTTTATATTTAGATTTTTACTCTGAGAAGAGAGCAATGCACTCACTGAAAACTGGAATACCAAAACCAAGCGCTGGCTTGGGGTTGTCAAAATTAGATCTTTTAAAAGCAGGAATTAATAGCTCCCAGTTTGTGTCTGGCTGGTGTTGGCAGGAGGCAGGGATGCTGTCAGCCCTGAGGCTGCAGTCTCTGCCAGTTGCAGTTGTCTCTGCCTTGCTGCCTGCCTGGCCCTGCTCTTTCTGTGTGTCTTGGTGGGGTGCTGCATTTCTGTCATGTGCTCCAAAGAGGGGAGGCTTCTCTGCATCCTGGGGCTCAGGTCCTGTGCCAATGGAGAGATCTCTGCAGCACAATAATCCTCCGGCTTTATGAAAAAGAAAAAAAAATAAAATTGGTACTTTTAAATATCTCTGGAGAACAAGTTTGGTTTGGGATTATTTTTGTTTGTTTTTCCTTAACTACTCTAAATAATAGAAAGAGGTTTTTGTAGTCTTGAAGTTCTCTTTCATGTTTGCAGGATAAATATAACTCAGCAGGAGGCATTGACTTTAAAAAGTATAAATTGTGGTCTGTTGCAAGAGTGGAAGTATAATTTTAGTTTTATTTCTTACACTGAACCATTCCTCCTTGGAAGAGGGCTGGCATTGCTGAATCAGAGTAGTGCTTTGAGCTCCTCCCAAACTGGTGGCAGAACCTGCAGGATTTAACACAGTTTGTAATCTTTAAGGGTCTTTTGCTTTCCATCTACATATTTTGAGATATTTATGATTTTGAGACATGAGTATTTTGCACGCATAAATTTACTTTGCTTTAAACTGAGTAATTTTCAGGGAGAAAAATATTTCCAAGGTGGTGAAGAGTTAATACTTGTGTAAGAAGAGGAAACCCTTAAAGTATCTTTATCCTGTAAGTGAATGGGCAGACACTCATTAATTTGGACTGAAATCTTCCATCTGATGCAAAAACCCCTTGTCATGGGTCAGGTTTGCAAGCTGCTGAAAGGCTGAAAATCAGAATGATTGGGAGCAAAGCTATCAAAGTAAGGAGATGTGTCAGCTCTTGCAGGGGATGTGGTTGCAGATGTTCATAGGAAGAACACTAAATCCTTGTCCTGACATGAATTTTTATAAACCTTTCTGCAAGCAAGATAAAACAAATAAGGTTATGCACTTGTTTCAGCATTCATCACATTTGGCTCAGCTAAAAGCAGTGATTAGGTGTTATAATACATCACAGCATTAGATTTTGTGGGTGGGGAAAATAACTTCCCTGTCCTATGGAATATGAGCTCTGAGAAGTTTTCCTGTTCAACAGCAGAATGACACTGGAGCCATTCACAGTCAGAATATTTTCTTTGTGTTTTGTTTGTTTTAAATTCCAATATTGAGGGAGAGCAAAGAAAACAGCAGCAAAAACACCCAGAATTTGGGGCTTACAGAGTTTGGCTACTCAATATTCAGATTTTAAGTTCCTATTCTGAATCATGAACAACGTGGGGATTCTGGAGTGTGCCAGGACTTTGGAATGGCAGCCTGACTGCTAGGTTGGAAAGGTTTGCTTCAAAGTGTGACTTAAAATTTTTATTTTTTTAAGATTTTGAAGCCCTCACAGTCTGTCTGGATAGGACACAGCTCTCTGAGAGACAAACAGCTCGTATTTGTGGGTTATGTTCTTCCTGCAGCAATGTGTGTGCCCATCCATAATGACTGCCTGCAGTAGGACACAAACCATCAAATAATCAGGAAATAGAATATTTTACTGGAAATAATGTAATGATTCCATGTGCAAATAACCCTTTAAGCTCTGCATCAGACACTCTGGTCAGAACAGACACTCTGGTCAGAACAATGCCTTGTGCCCTCCCAGTGTAGCTGTGAATCCCAGTCTGAAGAGAAGTACTGGAAATCAAGTTACACTAAGAGCTGCTGCCCTTGCTCTGATTTAGGCAGGTCTAATAGATCAGATTGGATCTTTTGGACAGCCATAAAACTCTGTTTTGCTGCCATTAAATGTTAGACCCAGTTGTTGCTGCCATGAGTTTTTTTTTTAAAGGCTGGGAGCAAAGATTGGAAACTGCTCCAGGAGAAGTCTGAGAATGGGATGCAGGAGTAGGAAAGAGCAATGAGGAAAAAACAAAATGCAGCCTGCAGGAGCAGTTCTCCTGTTTGTAGTGGAAGGATTTTAGGAAGCAAGGCACAGGTGCTGCATGGCTGAAGATCAGTGTGAATTCCATCCCCTTACAGGAACATTGATCTCACTCGTAATCTCCCTGCTGTAACTGGTGAAAAAAGGGTAAAATAACCTGAGGTTGGCAGGGCTGAGCTGGGAGATTAAGGAAGAAAAATGTTGAGAAGTGTAAACTTTTGATCCTTGGGATGTGAAAAGCACAAGGTCGTCTGCTGTTGTGATGAGGTTGACTATAAAATCTAAGTGACTCATTGATTTCCCACACCTGCCCTGTAAAATAGTTTGGTTTATGTGATATAATCTTCCCTTCAATGAACCTCAACCGAGTCACTTTATAAGCAGCTTGAGTTTAGTATATCAGTCAAAGATTGATTGTGCCCAGAAACTGTGTCTAGGTTTGGGAGGACACTCTTTATGGGTTTTGCAGAGTTTTTAGAGTAAGAAAAAAATTGGAGGCATATCTGTGAATTGGTAAGTGGCTTTTTTGCAGTTGTTTGATTGTTTGGGATTTTGTTTGAAAGCAACATTCAGTAAAGAGCAAAGGTCTGACATTCCTTTTAGTCTTTTCACTTCAAAGAAGTCACTAATACCAGCAGGAAGAATTGGCCTTGTTTATATCAATGCCATTCCATGAATAAAACTAAATGACATCTCTGATCTTTGAGTTGGTCGTGACTAATTGTGCAGTTTGCATGGATGAATGTAGGCAGGCAAGTCCTTGTGATGCAAGCACAAGTTCTTAATCTTTCCTAAAAAGTAAGGATGTTTATTATAGAATTTGAAACCCTTTCTTTTCCAGGGCAAACCTTGCTTCAAAAATAACTTTGCAAGACAAACCCCAGAGATGTTCACTGACTGTGTGAAGAATGTACAGGTAAAAACTAGAGCTGTGCTGTTGAGGGGAGGTTCTAGTGCAGGACTTGAGCAGCGTGATTAATTTGTGTGCTCAGAGTTACTTTATTGTCACCATTTCACAGAAAAGAGTCAGATGACGGGGTTATGTCAGTGTGAGATTTAAAAAGGACGTGTCAGAGATGTCTGCAGTGACTGGCACAGGGATGGCATTCAGAAAATCACCTTGAAGAAGAAGTTTAGTGGCATTTCACATTGACCAGGGGTCTTGTTTGAGATTCCTGTTAAGCAGCAGGAGCATAACTTTGGTTCCTTCCCCTTCCCTCTGTATTTCCTTGGGGATATCTACGTATTATATATTATTATATATTTCCCTGAGCCCATGCTGGTTTCTGGAAAGATTGTATTTCTGTGCCTCCTGGGCAGGTGAAGCAGGCAAAAAGGAGCTGATCTGCTCCTCTTGGCTGTCTGATGTCTTTGCACACCTGCTGAGCTACTCCCGTGTTTGTGTTCTAAATTGCCAAGCAAAAGGCCTTCATGATTGATTATATCTCTCTGTCCACTGGCTGCCACCCTAAGCATGCACTCGGGCAGCTTTTCAGGACTTCTGCCTGGCCCATGGCTGTAGCTGCCCTTAGCCTTGTGTCTCAGACAAACTGCTGCTCTTTCACAGGCTTTGAAAGCTCCAAGTGAGTGATTCACTGGAAAAGGCTGTTTAATGATTCTGCCAAGTGCAAAAGGGAAGTTGAGAAAACAGAGAAAAATGAGAGATGTCAGCAAGTATAACTCTCCCCTCACTTCTGCAGAGTTTTTTTTTTTTTCCTGGTTCTGTGGAGATGAAGATGTCTTTTGTTCATGTCTCAGCAGTTATTCCCCAGCCAGTGTCTAAGGAGATTACTGAAGTAACTCTTGAGTGCCAGTTTATCCATGGTGCTTGTGTACCTTGACTCTCTCGATCCAGAGTTCACTGTGGTCAGTATTAATTTGTATTTATTTGTATTTATTTACATTCATTATAGTATTGTAAATTTACATCTATTACAGTCAGTAAGTATTTGTATTCATCTACCTTTGTAAAACAGCATTTAAAGATCATTTGTTAGGTGCCTCAGTTAAGCTTGTGACTTCTGTTGCTGTTTTGCAGACCTCATTGCTCACATTGCAGCATCACACTTTGTTGGTAACTGACGTTCAGCACTGAGATTGTGTTGACTTTTGGGGAGAAGGACAATTAGTTTTAGCACAAAGGGATTGAATGATTCTGTGAGTCTGAGAGCTCTGGGTGTCCTGTTAGCTCTTTATTTGAATTTAAACAAGGCCAGCTCTTTCAAGGCAGAGACCACTCTTGACATCCCTGAGTCAGACAACAGCGAGCTGCAGACTCTCCCTCACTCAGACTGTGAGCAGATAAAAGCCATTTTCTGGAGTCCCTACTTGG
Organism: Sylvia atricapilla; assembly: GCF_009819655.1. Classification (NCBI taxonomy): domain Eukaryota; kingdom Metazoa; phylum Chordata; class Aves; order Passeriformes; family Sylviidae; genus Sylvia; species Sylvia atricapilla. Next base: position 6,054,623 of record NC_089160.1, read on the forward strand.
AGGTACCAGTTTGAGCTGTTATTTATTTAGTTGTTGCACAGAGAATGATTTATTCTAAGGATGTGGATGGCTGAGATTCTGCAGAGGGAAGCCAGAGGCTGAGCTCACAGGGAACCCTGTTGTGGCTTTGGGTGTGGGGTGGCCTCAGTCCCAGCTCGGGTGGTGCAGATCTGGGTGCCAGTGGCTCCTGGGTGCCCAGACAGGGAAATTCCCTCAGGAATGGGGATGAAGGAGGCAATTCACAGAATTCACAGAACTCACAAAATCACAGAACCACCAGGTTAGAAGAGACCTCCAAGATCATCGAGTCCAACCCAGCCCCAACACCTCAACTAAACCCTGGCCCCCAGTGCCACATCCAGTCTGTCCATAAACACATCCAGGGATGGTGACTCCACCACCTCCCCGGGGAGACCATTCCAGTGCTTTATTATTCTTTCTGTAAAAAACTTTTCCCTAATATCCAACCTGTATTTCCTTTGATGCAGCCTGAGGCTGTGTCCTCTCGTTCTGTCACTGCTGCTGGAGAAAGAGCCCAACCCCAGCTGAGCACAGCCACCTGTCAGGGAGCTGTAGAGAGTGATCAGGTCACCCCTGAGTCTCCTTTTCTCCAGGATAAACAGCCCCAGCTCCCTCAGCTGCTCATCACAGGGTTTGTGCCCCAAACCCCTCAAGAATGGGTGACAGTGACCCCCAAGAGGCAATGCTGCAGGAAATACAGTGAGGCAGAGGAGATGGGGCTGAAGGAGCAGCATGGGGATGAGGAAGGCACAGAGGAGAGAGGCAGGAATTTCACCTGGGAAAGGGAACAAACAAATCCTACCTTTGGAGCCAACCTGATCCCTGTGCCTCTCTGAAGCGATCAGTGCAAGGACAGGAATCTTGCTGGTTGTTAGCAGCAGACAAATTCCTCCTTCCTGCAATATGTGCTTCCCACTGGGAAGTTAACTTATTAGAATGCAGCAAAATAAGGTCAATTGCTCAAAAACTGAGCAGGGGAGATTTGCCTGTTGGTTTGCTTTTGTATTTGTCAGTAAAATTAAAACATCTTTCAGAAGTAGGCAGAATCGAAGTATATTAACTTAATTGGCATGTTATGTAGATTAATAAAGTTTAATGCTTGAAGGTTGTGAGTATACTTAGAGTTTATTATGACTGTTAATCAGAATTAAAAAGCTCTGAGGAAATTTCAAAGCCATGAGGACTTTTCTACTCATATAAGCCCTTTAGTATTAACTGACTGCCAATATATCAGCTTGTCATAAAAATGTAAATGAGGAATGTATTGGTACTGCAATATCCTTTTAGCATTAATTTCTTATATGTTTTTCTGGTAGAGTCTGACCTGAACACTATGGCAGCAGTGAAATATTTTCATGGTTATCTGGGATTGCTTTCTGAGGTCCCAAAGTTGTCCCTGAGTGTCTCAGAGCACAGAGAAAAGGTCCTCGGAACTCTTGCTTTTATTTTCTTTCTTAATTCTCACCATATTTTTTAGAAGATTCAGATAGACTGTGACTGTTTTTAATTTGGCATAGGTACAAGTTGTGGCCTGATGGTTAAAACTGGAGCTCAGTTATGGGATGAGGAAATGTTGAACTTTTCAGGGCTATTGAGAAGGTGTTTGTCTGTTTTTATGAATCTGCTACATGAAGTATCAGATTTTGTGGTACTGAGAAGTTCTCTTCATGTCTAAATGCAGGATAAAGGAAATATTTTGCTTTGCTCTTTGAGTGCCCTGTTAGAAACCCATATTGAGGGCACAGGAGTCAAAAGCAGTTTTAGAAGGTTTTATCATAAACTTTTCAAAATATCTGACCTTTTTCAATTCCTTCTTTGATCTCCTAGCTCATAAATTGCAGAATCGACTTTATTTGTGACTAATTCCACAAACCTTGGTGGAATTTTGCCCAAGGATAAATGATCCCAGGATGTAGAATTGCATAATTTCTAAACAGAGGTGCTTTCTTAGGAAACCTTTGAACTCTGTTAAAAGCAGTGCAGAAGTAAGGGATCCCTGTTGTTTTGTGCTAAAAGTGCAAAAGTAATCTCTGGAGTTCCTCATCCCTTGCCAGTTTTGTTCCTACTATGTGTACAGTAAATTTCATAAAATATTAACCTATAGTAAATATTTAATACATAATTTATTTGCATTATATAAGTTCACTCACCAATATATGAAGTGCTGAATAGATAGTTATATAAATATTTTAAAGTGACAAATATATAAATATTTAAATGGCCAATATAAATATTTTAAATGTAGGAACAAGGGCCACATTCTCCCTTTTTTCCCTCAGAGTTGAGTAGGTATAATTGCTGACAGCACTTTACTCTGCAATTCTGAATTAAAAGCCTCAGACAAAGAAATATGTGTTTTCCTTTGTGTCAATAAACTTTGGATAGGTCAGTAAATACAGAAAAATTCAGTATTTCATATGGACAAAAACTACATTATGGTTTTATGCATTTAATAGGATTTGGGGAATATTACAAAGAGAGTAAGTATTAGCTGAAATTGAAAATGAAAAAATGGTTATAAATGAATTGATTTTAGAGGGTTTCATAGAATTGTAAGGACAATACAAATGAGAAGAGTTAGGTGAGGGAATCAGTTTTTGACTAATACGGAGTGAGAGAAAAGTTCTTTGAAAGTTCTTTTTTATGTTTTTTTTTTTTTTCTTTTAACAATGTTAAGGTTTTGTATTGATTGAAGAAAGCTGTGGCAAACCCCAGTTATTAACTGGCTTTGAAGTTGATTAACCAATTAAATATGGATATGCCTCTTGGCTACAGAGGTTAAAAATCAGAGGAATTCTGGGAATATTTCTCTTTTTCCTTTGGCCTTGGGAGGGTTTAGCTGGCCCAGGCTCCCTCCTTGCTGTGGTAAACCACTGCAAATACCTTCCAGCCCAAGAACAGGAGAAATGGATGTCCAGATCAATCCTCCAGCTTGTATTTTTCCATACAAATAACCCAGCAGGCTGTTGAGGAAGGTGAGCAGCATTAGAAATCACCAAATTTACAAGGAGACACTAAATGCTGTATTTGCCAAACTAATCTAAAAATTACTACGTGTAAAGGGACAGTGCACTTAAAAAGAAATTGGGTGAATTTCCTTTGCTCAGCCTGGTGTGGTTTGATACTTGATGTGCCCACATGAAACTTGTCCCCACGAGGAGAAGCCCAGCAGACACCCTGGGACACTCAAGAGTGTGAACACTTCAGCAGTGGCACCTAAAATAGTCATCTTATGTACAGAGGAGGAAGTGATTCATGCATTTTTAAATGAGACAGGACAGCTAATCCATCATTTCGTGGAGGAAACAGCAAATTCACTTCAGAGAACTTGAGAGACTTGCTCGACAATATAGTTGTTTATAACCATTGGTGATGATTGTATTATTTTTCTTTCCTTTTTTTGCCCCCCTTTTTAATGAAAGTTTCTTTTTCAAATAGTGGGATACAGAAAGAATCAATTTGTTTGGGGCTAATTAAAGCCACAATTATATAAGCTGTCAAACAGTTGAAAATTAGGAAGTTTCTGCTTGACTTCTTTAAAGATATCTCTTATTAACAAGTCTAAATTCCTGTGCACTGTTCAAGAACAAACCCAATCAGCTCTGAATAACTTATTATTTCTATATTAATTAAGCCTAATCATCCTGCTAAAAAAACCCCACACAGATGCTGAAGTTTATCACCAGATCAGCCAACATTTGTTTGCTCTTGTGGCACGAAGAACTTTTTAAATACACGATGCTGAGCTGTGCTTTCTTTTTGTTTGAGCAGAGGCAAAACCAGACACAAAGTCAAACTTTCCTGCTTTGATCTGCTCTGGGCAGCTCCTGTGAACATCCCAACGTTTGAAAATGTTGGGAGAGAAAGAAATGCAGAAAGAAAACTTTGTGTGAGGATTTATTGCAGAATAGGAACAGGCTGTTTAGTGAAGGAGAGGCTTCTGTCAGCCCTGTGCTGATGCTCTGGTTGAAAAAAGAAAAAGAAACCAGTTGTTTTTTTGCCACTTGTGCAAATGAGTGGTAAAGTGTCTTTTGAGGGCTCAAGGGGGGGATTGTGCAGCCACACAACCTCAGTGATGTGCCAGGAGGGCAGCCCGGGCTGCCAGCTGCAGGAACGCAAGTTTGCCATGTTTGATGTTAAAAAAATATCAGGTAAACTTCCTTCAGGTCAAACTGAACAAAATACATGAACTTGTGCGTTCAGACTTTGCCCAGGTGCTCTGCAGGGTGCTGGTGAATTGCACAGAGGAGGAACCCAAATGCCAAAATGTCTTCACAGCTCCTCAGAACTGACAACTGTCAGGTTTTGGGCAGTCAAATCCCAGATTAATTATAGCCTAATGAGCTCAGGAGCAAGATAGGTGCACCTAAAGGTAATAATGAGTTGGTTTGAAGCACTCATGATGGGTTACACAAAGGGAATATAGACCAGATACGAATGTTAGTGGTTTTGAACTTCATGTGGACATTTTATGATGGACTGAAGAAGATAGAAGTTTTGTTTTATTTATATCCCAGAGTAGAATTAGAAAGGGAGAATAATTATTTTTACCTCCTGAAATGCAGCAGGATTGAATCAAGCTGAATCAAACTTACTGCACAAATCAACACTCTTCTGTCTTCAAATAACAAGTGATGTACTAAATGCTAGAATGTGGAAATGACCTGCTCACTTCACTAGTAAATACAATTGTTCATGATAGTTCATTGCAAGCCTTCAGAAATTAAAGAATGATTGCCTATTTTCAGTAAAAGACATTCCCAGATGCTTTAGTTTTGTCTCTATTATCTGTAAGATTTATATGATAATATCACAGTAGCAACTTCAGGAACTCCTCTTGGGAACATAAATCCATAATGGATGGGAATTTGAGTGAAGCTGACATATTAACAATGTATTGTGCAGTGTTTGAATTTGCTGGCTGTGTTACGTTTGAACTCCTTTCAGTCAAAGGCATGATGGAAACACCTTTATCTTCTGAGACCCTGTACATTTTCTGTGTACTTTTTAGTTGATATTGTTTGATTATGCAGGTGTTAATTCTATGGCAAAGCCAACTGGGCTGGCACAGGCTGTCACTCTGTTGTGCAGGAAAGTACAGAACATAATCTACTTGTTGAGGAGAAAGGCAAGTAAGATAAGGAAGATAATAGATGTTGATGTAATTCATCAGATCTGGAGAGATGCCTTTTAATTACAGCTTGCTTGATTGGAGTTTGTCGAAGCTGATTGCATTTTTCCTCATGAGTGTTAGTACTCTTTTGAAGTTAAATGGAGTGCACTCTCACATTTTGAACTTGCCCCACAAAGGAAATGTAAGAGGTCTCAGCACAGTGAGATGGTGCCAAGTGCAGGTTGTGCAGTAACATTCCTGGGGATTCTGCAGCTGCTTAAACTTTAAAACATGCCTTAATATCAAACTGAGCCCACATAGAACTGGGCTGCAAATTAGCCTGAGAGTGAATCAGTGGAAAAATCTGCTTTCCTTAGCCAGGGAAGTATTTCAGCTTCAAATAGATGCAGTTTCACAGGAGCTGACAAGGATTTTTTCTTTTGTGTGTTAGTATTAAACCCACCAAGGTCTGTCTTTTGATTGAGGATGCACTTTTAAAATCCAGATTCCACACATGGGTTAATGACTTAGGATAATTGTAAAGTGGGTGCTTACAGGCACATATTACAAGGACATACTCATAGTTGAGAATGTTTGTGAGACCTTGTTTGTCTTGGTAGAGACAGAGTTTAGTATTGTTTAGATTCCTACAAGATAAACAAAACCACTTTCTCTTTGTCCTCTAGTGAAAGACCAGACAGTCAAGCAGCACGAAATACAAATGAAATCTGTACCTTCAGTGCAGATTTAGAAATACTTTAAATGGAAAAAGAAATAAAATTGAAAAGAAGTAAAGTTAAAAATGAGGGATTCTCTTTGCTGCAGTGGAGCTCCCTGGTTTTTTAGCCAGTGCAAAATATTTGTCAAACAACGTACCCCAGTCAAATTGCTGTCATTGTTAGATTGCTGCTCTACAGAGGCTTATGTTCTTAGGTTTGAGTTGTTATCATTTGGAAAAAATGGTATTTCAGAAGTCCAATTTATTGCCAAGTGCTTCAGGGTCCTTTGGGAACAGGTCTTTGTTGTACCAAAGTCCTGTATGTGTGTGCTTTAGGGAGAGGTGCTGGGGTGTTGATAGTAAGGCAATAAAAACTGCTTTTACTGAGGGAATCAAGGCACAGAAAAATTAAACTCCCTTGGAAACAGCAGGTTGAGATAACTTCAGATTTCTCTTTAACCCTTTCCTGTATGACCTGGTTATTCTTTCATCTCAGGGACAACTAGCAATAAGGGTTTTTTTTGCAGAAAAATGAAAAGATGAAGAGGACGGAGTTTCAGCAAAGCAGAGCAGAGCATCAGATGAGTGTTCCTGTGCCAGTGCTGCAAAGATGTCTCTGGACTTCTCAGAGATCATGAAGCACTGCCAGCATTTCTGAAGTGAAAGCAATTTGCAAACACAGAGTAAAAGGGAGAGCAATGAGCCTTTGTTTATAAATCTGTGCAGCATTTTGTTGGATTTCTATGTACTAAGCTTAAAGGGAGGGAGTGAAGTTACATTTTTAAAATGTATGTCTGTTATTAACACATGAGACACCTGAAGGACGTTCAGTGGAATGGGTAAGAAGGGAAAGAAGAATCCAAGTGAGGCTGGACAGAACGGCTCCTTTGGCCATTATTTTCATGTTCTCCTTTCTAGTGCAATGCAGTTTGTTCAGATTTTGCTTCCAGATGAACTGAAGGCTGGTCCCATATGCTGTGGCTCGAGGCAAATGAGAAATGCAAACGCTTCCAGTGGTTTCCTGAGGCTGGCTGGACCTGATTGCAGTACAGAAAGAAAGGAGGGAGGAAATGCATCAGCTTTGCAGGGCAGACTTAGAGGGAGTGTGATGTCTATTTGAGCTAAAAGAACAGTTCTGTTCCTAAATCATCAAGGGATTTTTCCCACTCCTGTGCTGTGGAGAAATCAGGATGTAAAAGGGGGAGAAGAACTCTGCTGGCTCAGTCTAACATGCATCTTGTGCCAATATGAACACTGGGCTAATTATCAGTCCCTTTAGGGTCATATCAGTCCTGGAATTGCAGCTGCTTGTATTAATATTGAATTTAGTTAACTCCCTTTGCTTTGCAGAGATAGGCACAGAAAGGAAACATTTTAATGTCAGTAGTGAAAGATAAAACAGTTTTATTGATCATGGGACAGACCAAATCGTCTCTGCTGGAACAGGGAAAACTTGAAGTGGAAAGATGCTCTGAATAACAATCACACCTGGGAGTTCTTCCTCTTTTTAAGATAAGAGGTGTGGATTTAGGAGGAAATGATTGTATTTTACCACTGATTGCAGTTCTAGTAGAATGAAATTCAACAAAAAACCCCATAATTCTGGATAAAGTCTAGATAATGCAAGCTGCAATTTTTTGACAGTCTGGAGTGTCTCTGTGTAGATAAACTTGTGATTTATGAGGGTGAACTGGTGAAAGGTGCCCAAGCAGGTGTGTAGGACAGGAATTGCCAGTACAGACACACTGACACAATTCACACTCCTCAGAGTGTGTATGCGCAGGGTATTGGCAAAAAATTTTGTGGTTTTTTTTTTTTTTTTCTTCTTTGAAATTTAATCTCTTCATAAATTTAAAGTGAAATCAAAGCCTTGTGGTGAGGCTGTGTCTGTTCAGGGCTTTTACAATAGGGCTGCCAGCACCCCTGGGGTTGCCTGAATGCCTCACTTGCCCTTCCTCCTCTAAGCTCATTTCCCCAAAGGTATTTTGGCAGAGATTTCTAGTATATATATTTCTAGTCATTTATAACTGAGTTTTACCTTCCTACTGCTTTTATCTCTACCACAGGCAGAAATTGGTGAGGAGAAATACCACAGGAACAGCAGTAGACACCTGACTGTCTCATGCCCCTGATATGCAATAGCCCAAAGTTAAAACTTGCTTCCTATTAAGATGAAATTGTTTGGGTTATTGCTCTTTCTTGAGTTATTACTGTGATGTGACTTGTGTTATGCTCTTAATTAGTTGCTATACAGTGGACATTTAAAATCACAAAATACTTCCCTACAGTGTGTTGGTTAAGCCAGTTCACATTTCCCTTCAGATTCCCAGGAGCTCAGAGAATTCCTCGAGCATCAGCCAAAATTTTACCTTTTTTTTTTTTTTTTTTTTAACTCCAGAACTTTTCTACCCAGGTTTGCAAGCTTGATTTGCACAAAAGTCTGAGCAGGATCTTTTATTTGACAGCAGCTGAGGAAGTTCAGAAGTATAAACCCAGAGACGATAACCTATTGTGCTTGTGTTTTATTTAGCAAGATTTGTTTTTACAGCGACTGACGTGAGGCCTGATGAGGACTGAGGTTCTTCCAGAGCCTGTGTTTCCCACCAGCTCAGATGCCAAATGCTTCACAAAAATACAACTTGTACCCAGTGACTATCACTGACTCACTGTCACTCTGATGGCACCACTCCGTTTTGATGTTTCACTCTGAGACTGTTTTAAAAGAGAAAGTGTCCTGTAAAATGTGAGAACTGGGCAGTGGGAAATTTTGGGCTCTTCGTGCTCTTAGGCTGTGCTGTAAAACATTATTTAACGATTTTTAATTCCCCTTGACAACCATGTTTTTATTTGCTAACTTGCTTTAACTATGTGCTAGAGGGGTGCCTCGAGTCGTTACAGAAATTTTCTGACAAGTTCCAGGTGTTTCTGAAGATGAATTTAGGAAAAGTTATTAACTTATTAAGCGTAATATAGCTTATTAAGCATAAAGAAATAAGCATTAGCTTATTTAACATCATATAGCACACTTTTATGTGAGAGAAAGAAAATAGTTGGTGAGGGTTTGGATGTTGAAAATTCTCTGAAATGGCCTTTAAAGGATGCTTCAAGGAGAAGTGTTGTTGTGTAATTACACAGTCTCTCACAGTGGCTGCTCCTCCACTTGTCATTATAATGTCAATATTCATAGGATGAAGGAGACAATCATGTATATAAGGAAGATGAAAAGAAGATCTGTAGTTTTTTATGCAGATTACACAGTTTGCAGTTGAAAAGCTGGTCTAAGAGCCTGAAGGTGTTTCTTTTGCTTAACAAAGATAAAAATGGAAAGGCTATCCATAAAATGGAATTACTGACTTCTCATATATTCCTCAATTTCTTTCTTTTTGTGTTAAGAACTAAAAAAGAAACTAAGAATGGAAGAGAAAGAAAATGTAAAAACTTAAAATGGAAACAGGAGAAAGGGGGAGAAAAAACCAGCCTGCTCTTTCTCAACATCTGATTCTGTAATCCTTTACAGTTTGTCTGAATATTGTCTGCAGCTTTCCATCACCTGGGTTTCTTGATTACTTTCACCAGGAATTTTTGAATTGGAGAACAACAAGTGTTTAAACAGGGTTGGGCTCTAAGGCTCTCTTCCATATAGTTTCCATTGATCTGTGAATAAAAAAAAAAGATTACTGAATTGTCCCAGGTGTCAACATGACAACAGCTGCTCACAATGGCTTGTTTTATGCAGTGTTATTGGGAAATACTCTTCAAATGAAAACCTTTCCTAAGCACTACCTAGTTACCACGATAAATTTCCATTTCCAGCACTGTTTGTAGCAGTGGAAGTGCAGCAGTGATTTACATCATCAGTGCTGTGGATCAGTGTCAAAAATGCTGATTGACAGGGAGTGGGTGCCTCATCCAAAAAAGCAATTGCTGACAGTTACTGTTTCTTTAATTATCCACGATGATTTAGGCAGGTTAGCCAGCATGCTCCAGGGATTTAGGTATTTAAGCAAAGATGTAAATTAAGCAGTGGAAGGTTCTTCTGAGGTACTTTGAGCTCATACTTCAAATCCTATATATTTCGGGTAGTCTGATAGAAAAACATAAATGCAGTAAATTTTTCTGACCACTTTTGTCTATTTTGGATCCCTCCTTTACGAGGCTGGGGTTTTTTTGGTGTCCTGATGTTTATTTATTGTGATGCTGGGAAGGATTTTTTTCAGTGCCTAAACCTATTCCTTTTGAAAAGAGACCCTGCACAGGCCAAGACTTTCTGCCTTGTCTTTGTAACTTGGTATCTTGGGCTGTTAAATGAGAAGAACTTATTAATAAATTACACAAATAACTCTTCCCACTGAGCATTTGTGAAGGTTCAAGTTCATTAGTAAAAGCTGATTTAAGTGGAAGGTGAGAAGATTCACTGTGATGTATTCTCAGAATGCATGTGGGGTTTTATGCCACAACATTTACTATTTCTATTTCAGGTAATGTTTTTTAATTGTGTTCAGCGTCAAAGGACATAGTGGAACTTAGATTCCTTTGTAGCTAAGAATGAGTTACTCTTCACTGGTGATTATGTCCTAGAAAGGATATTTTTTAATACCACCTGCAACTATTGGATGTGCTATATTCTGTAATACCTCATAAATTGTAAGAAACAGTAAAAAACCTTTTGCAAGTTCTTCATGGTTGCTTTAATTTATGTTCAACCAGCTTATTTGTTTTATTTCAGTTGGAGTATATGTGTGCAACAATGGTTTGTGTGGATTATGAGCTTTCTGTGGACTCTGAGGGTTGAACTAATACAGTTGTGCTGCAAACTTTTATTCTGCCCCCACCTCAAAAACAACATTTCCATGTTGATTGGGTGAGCTCCAACAAATAAAAGAACAGAATTTATGTAACATGCCTGCATAATCTGAAATAACAAAAACTGCCAGTGTCTGCTGCATTATCCATGAACAAAAATAGATGATACTGGGGCTAAATTGTTCTACACATACACTTAAAAGGCTTGACTTGACAAGAGGATGCCGTAGAAGGGAAGCAATAGTTTTTTCTTCTAATGACCCTGTCAGTATGGATGCTGGAATTGGTGTGTTGGCTTTCCATCAGGGAGATCTCGGAGAGTGTGAGGGAACATAAATTCAGAGTCAAAAGCCCAGCATGTCAGGGTAGAGAGGCCAGAGTTGGTGCTGCCACTCTAATGGAGGCTGAGGTTTGCATATGGATTTCTCTTTGGAACTGCCAGGGACGTGCTGTGCAGTACCTGCAAAAGCAAAGCCTGATGTTGGTTTGTTTATATGAACCTCCAGTGGCTGCTGCAAAAAGATTGAATCAATCCTTATCTTGTGTGGACTTTACCAAGTTGTTTTATTGAAGTTTGTTTTCTTAAACAAAGGAGCAGCTTGTTTTCTTAAATCTGTGATACCCTCAACACTCAGCGGTCTCAGAATCCACAGTAGCCCATGTGAACACCTCATGAATAAATTAAATTGCTTGGCCTGGTGGTGTAAACCATCTTCGAATTATGTGTGGTGGGATGTAGCTGAAGACAAAAATTGTATGTACTTTCTGTTTGAAGAAGGACAAAAGTCTTTAAAGTGAAACAAATTCTCTTAGACTCAGGGCTCAGACCTTGATTTCTCAGGTTATTTGCTATTTAGCAGTTTTATATTATGCATTCTGCTAGATTTTTTGTATAATGACTCTTTAGAAATGAAAAAAATATTTTAACAAGTGATGCAGACATGCAGAAATAGAGCTCTTGTATATGGCACTTGCAATGTACTGTGGTGACAAAAATAAAGCCATGACTTTGACACCACTGATTTTTCAAGCACTGAGATCTTTAAATCAAGCTTCTCTGTCATGTGAGAAATGAATCCACTGATGGACCAAATGATTTGTTAATAGATTCTAAATGTCCTTTTTTATGTAGGAAATATGCTTGACTCATGTTCTACCTTTCTGGGACAGCCTCTACATGCTGCCTTGGTTTTGTCCTAGTCCTTTTAAGATAAGAAGGCAACAGCTTTTTAACAAATCCTGTTATTTTTATGTCCTAATGTTGTGGACATACATGAAAAAGGTGAAATCATGGGGTCAGATTGCCTGACCATAGCAACGAGAGAGGTATTTATACCTAATCAATTTAACTTTCATTGGAAAAAGAGGATGTGGCAGCTGCGAGGCGCTGCTAATTTTATCTAGCCCCCAGTAGATGGAAATATTGCTACAATGTTCATGATTTTAATATGGTGAAGTTTCTCTGTTCCAGGGCCCTCATGATTCTTTCCTTCTGTCTTAGACTTTAACTTGTTGACAGCCATAAATCATCTTAGCTGGTGTCATGAATATTATTGCAGAATACAAACCTGATGCCTTTTTTGGCTCTCATTCATTTTTCATGTTCGTTGAAGTTATACACATATATATATTTTGGTTAATGGGAAATAGGCATTTCTAATTATGTTCAGAATAGAACTAATCTATGAAGATTAATAGAACTAATCTAAACTGTGTTGGTCATCTGGTAAGGATAAACTGATACACAAAGAAGGAGGAAAAGCTTCATTTGGCTTCTAGTTTTGATTTATGCCTCAGGTGTATGACAAATTGTTTGGTGGGAGGGGGAGACAGCAGTAGAAATTAGAGCTCATCAAATATTTCAGTTTGTATTATGTGCTGTTAAACTTTAAACTAAAAATGTTGCTGTCAAATGAAGAAGAAATGGAGGTTTCTTACAATTCCTTGACTGTGGCGACTTTTACTAAAGAAAGCTAAGTAAAGGACACATGTGTGTGTCTGAATATATGTATATAAGCATATATAAATAGGAGTACAATAAAAAAATAGAAAAAAGATGGATAGATACAAAAAGATAAAGCAGAAAAATAGATTCAAAGAAATGCACATGCTCTGCCTGCTATATGCTAGTATACTTATATAAAAATGGGTAAATAAAAAAGAGAACTGGAATAATGTAGGGGAGTTGTAAAAACTGGGACTGAATGTTATCTTGGTGGTTTGCCCACAGACAATTCAACTTGCACTGATTCCTGACAAAGCTTTGTCTAGACTATTTCTGAAAATACGCAGTGATAGTCCATGTGTTCCCTCACAGACTGCTCCAGAGCTGTCTTGACCCTTGGGTAATTATGATAATTATTTGGGTTATATTCCATAACCTGGGTCTTTCCTGTTTGACTTCAGCCTGCCTTGCCCCATCCTAAGTCCAGTTAACAGAGAGAAGGAAACGTTCCCATCTCCCCTGTAACTGCTCTGACATAGTGAGGGCCACTTTAAAGTCAGTACAATGTGTTTTAGTGGCAAAAAACCCCCAAAACATCATCAACCCCTGGTGTTCTTTGCATGCTTGCCTATTGCCACGCGTAGGTTGAAAAGGTATGGGGAGAATAAAATTTTAATTCTTCTGATGCAAAATGAATCCTACAGGAGCCCAGTGATTTTAGATGTATTTTGGATACCAGCTCAGGAGGGGGAAAGACTTTTCAATAAAAACTCTCTCTCAAATGCCCAGTTTAAGATTATGAATTCTCGTGGTTTGCTTCACCCTTAAAATTCTGTTCCTGCAGCTTGGGGACGAAAATGCTTTTGTGCTACATATTATCAGCCTTCCTAAGTGTAGCAATAAATACATTTGCAGTAAGCTGTTTGTGGACCATGGGAGAGGAGAGGCCAGGGGAGCTGTGGAAGAGATTTACTTGCTGATGAAATATTCCATGAGCAAAATAAAGAATAAATCTGCATAATTTATTTGCAGCAGTGGCTCGGTTTCCAGCTGCACTGGCAATGAGAGGGTATGTTTCAATACCATTTATGAATTAATTTAGGAAGACCTACAGTATTTAAAAAGCTGATGAGAAGGTCACCAGTGTAAAACTGCTTTGAAAAACCCAGCGTGAGTTTTTTCACTGAGATCATCAGATTCCAACATGCTTTTCATATGCTGGGCTTTTGAGAACACTATTCTCATGTTAAATTGTTAATAATTTTGCTAAAACTTTATGTGGTTAGAACAGAAAAGCACGCTAATAGCAATGAATATTTTAAAGCATGAAAATGCTTTCTCTTCCAGTTTTTAAGCTAAAAGAAAAGAGTAGTGAAATATTGCAAAAATGTCTGTACATGAAAATGTTATTTTTGAAATTTTGAAATCATTTGAACAGATGCATTAAATCCAGAGCCCTCTATGCATTTGTACATTAATCTCTGCTTTGAGCACTGCTCAAAGTTTCTTTCCTCTCCCATGGAGATCAGTATTAGTGGATTCCCAACAAAGTTAATTTTAGTGTCTGCTTCTCAAGCCATTGTTGTGGGCTACTCAATTTTGTGATGGTTTAACAGTAAAACAGAGATGTAATTCCTTAAAAAAAAAAAAAAAGTTTTTCTCTAAGGTGTATTTGCCCTCAGACTCAGAGCCCAAGGTCTGTTACTGGTTTTTGGTGTTCAGTTCTATGGATGCACTTGGGCTTCTACAGCTCTGTGGACCCTTGGCCACCAAATGAGTGTCTTGGTCCCTCAAGAAAATGAAAAAGGTTCATCTGCCTCGAGCCAGAGGTACTCAGGCTCACTTTAACTGCTGCCTTTTGCTCTTGTTTCTTGTTCCCTTGTGCATTTTTGCTCTATGTAATCAGACTATGTGTCTGATTTTTGGGGTGGTATCAGGCAGATGAGTCTGCAATTCCTTACAGTGGCATCCAGTTCTTGAATTGTTGAAGGAGACAGGAGTAATGGGACTTCTGTTATTTATCTTGTTTTCAGTTATATGTAGAATAATTTTACACTTTCCAGCAGAGTTTACTTAGAGTTACTGTTAACCTCTAGGAAGAAAGTAAAATTTTTGCATGCAATACTGTATGCAAAGGGAGTTTTGTCAAGGACTTGATTTTATTTTCCTGTCCAAACCAAAGCTTCCCCAAGAAGAAGGGAAAAAACCTGGTTGGCTGTGTCCCTATGCCACAGTTATTTTAGGGAAGGAGAATTGAAGTGATTGGACAAAACTGTGCTGCAAACTCAGGAGAAAAACATATGCATATCTTAAGAAAAACCAGAAAATTATGCATGCTTCCTCTGTTGGCTTTATGTGTTATCAAGAGGCACGTCAAATGAGGTGAAATTTGTCCTTTCTTGTGGGCTATGACCAAGGAGAACTAATTATCAGGAAAAGTTTTCTCCTGTGGACTCACAGTCAGCCTTTAGGTCAGAATAAACGATAATGGAAAAGTTGGTTATTAAGTCTAATGCCTGGTTCCTGGAGAATAAATCTGAGGGGTCATTCAGTGGGGTATTATCATAGAGAAGCTTTCAAGCCTGCAGATTGTGATTTGGTTAATAAAACATGCTGAATATTTAACAAATTTGCATCATGTATGCTTCCCTTATTGCTGTTGAATCATTAAATGAGAAAATGTAACTCCCAAGAAACTTTAAGGCAGGGATGGAAGTGAAACTCTTCCCTTCCACAAAGCCAATCTATTCCTGTTGAAAAATGAAAAGATGGCAAATAAGAACACACATACACACACAAAAAAATCCTCAAAGCCTAATTAAAGGATTTTTGCAGGCAGGGACTGCTGCTAAAGCATTTTTTCCTGCAGGATTTGGGAAGAGAAAGCACAGAGGGGGCAGAGGCTGGAGAACAGCCCGAGGGTGCTGCAGGTGGTTCCTGCCTTTTGTTTTTAGTGTCTCCTGCTGAACCTGCACACCTGAGGTCAGGAAGGGCTGGCAGAGGATGCTCAAGAAGTTCATCTTCTGCCAGATCAAGTGGAAAATGTAACAGAAGAGACGGATTTTGGGGGATTGGTGTTGGGATAATGAAGAGTGATGTGAGCAAGGAAAAGTCTTACCCAGCCTCTGCATTTCAAGACTGGCCAGAGCATGCTTTTGTTGTTGGATTTGTTTGCTTGTTTGTTTTTTTTTAAAAAAAGTTGGTAAACCTTTGCCTCAAACATTTGGACTTTTTATTTATTGATTGATTATTTTAATTTTGCTTTTTGGTTGTTTTTCAATAAACCTGGGATGAGCTTCCATAAGCCTCAAAAACCAGCCATGGAATTCCTTTCTAATGTTGCTCTAAGGTGCTTCACTTTAAACCTCCTTGCTGCCTAAATAAATGCATTGAATCTGACCATGAAAACAGTTCATCACCCCACTTTCAGGATTTTGGAACAGGGTATTCTTCATTCTTCATGTCTTTTCTTGCATGCCACCAGGTTTTCCTTATCTAATGATTTTTCCTCTTCCCCTCTGGGCAGTTTCCTGCCCATTTTTGGAAGGGTCCTGCCCTTTGAAGGGAATATCTTGAATTGAAATTAGGTTTCAAAGAGATTGAAGGCTTTTATTAAGTTTCAGACATGTGCTCTTGAATGCCTTTGAAAATTTGAGTCTAGTGGCACAGAGAATCCAAACCATCTCCTCTACCATGCTGCCTGCTCTAAGTTGTATTACTGGGATTCAGTATGAGGTAGAGTGGAAAAAAATTTGTCTACTGTGTGTCACCAATACAATTTTTCCCTAATTTTTTAAATTTACGAATTAATGTTTCATATCTATATAAAAAACTCCATTTTTTGTCTTGTTTCCTTCCCTCCTTTGACAAAAAGTGAACGTGTCACAGCTCCCTCTGGTTTTACAGAGGTGTTGGAAGGAGAAATAAACAGTTTCTTTGCTGGAGGGTGAGAGTTTTAGAACATTTAAAAAAATTATTTCAAATAAAAAAGTTTGTTAAAGGAAAAGAGATTATATTTAACCCACAGTTTTTCTTTTAGCAAAGGATTAATTAAGAAAAAATGTAAGGAGGCAGCATTAATTTAAAATTAAGGTGCTTCACTTAAATTTAGAAAAATTATAGGTTTTATTCTTGAGCTTTTCTAAGAGTGTGGTGTGAATTGAGGGGTGAGTTTTTATCCCTCTTTTTCTCACAGCGAAAATGCCCATATTCCTGTAAACTGATTTTATGAAATAATTTTCAGCTTCTTTTGAAATGAACTTTTGATTTGAGATATATTCTTAGAGCAGCTCTTTTTATGACAACTTGTTCACCAAGAACAAAGATGGACTGAAGAACATAATATGGGCTGGGGTCTCCTGGACTGTGACATGCAACTCAAGTTATTTTGTTATTCATCCAATAATTCTGGTGCACTGAAGTACGTAAAAGGGTTGGTGTATTCCTGGGGAATTCTAGCTGTCTGGAAATAGAATTGTTTAGCACTTTTTGTTTTAATGATTGTTTTAATGATTTAATTTTTGTTTTAATGACTGTGAGAAAGCAGATCCAGGAGAGTGTTGCCTTTGAGGTGTGAAGGGAGATCTCAAACTTGGCCCGAAGTTTTGGAGCTGCAGAATCTCTGTAGGAGCAGGGAGAGCAGCCAGAGCTGAGCTGCCCTCCCAGCTGAGACATTTCCACAGCCTTGTCTGCTGCAGCCTGCGCTGGAACAATGAAAATGATGCTAAAGTATAGAGACCATAGAGAAAATAATGTATAGAGAGCAGACTTCTTGCTGTAGGCCACATCAGATGAGAGTTCATTCATGGTTCAGCTCTTGATCTAGCTCTTTTTGATGTCAATGTTTAATTTTGTCAAGGGAACATGAGAATATGCCACTGCCAGACCCAGGGATGCTGTTGATATTCCACTTGATCTCCAGCATCTTGTTGTAAGGGCAAATCCTTGGCAGACACGACTGGCATTGAATGAGTACAATACATCCTCTCCGTGTGTTTGGATGCTGTGGTGACAAGAAAATGGCAAAGCCTGATTTGGACATAAGGTTTGTACTGCTTTTAAGATAAAATTCCTGAAGAAAGGGCTTTGTAAATTAAAATTTTTAAATGAATTGTGGAGTTTTTGCAAGATATTTTTTTCTGTTGAGGACAAATATTCTACAAAGCAGCAAAGGTACTCTTGTGCACCAAAGCAATGAGGTTCTTGCCTTTCAGTGTTTGAAAGTTGTTAGAAGTGTTATTTATTAGTTGTCTGAGATACAAATAGAAGCCATTAGAGCAAATGAGCTCCTAATTAAAAGAAGGCAAATTGTTGTTGTTGGGTATTGAAAGAGGAGAAACATAACATGCAACTGGGATCTTTTTTGTCTATAGAGTTTTATTGGATGTGCTAGAAAGAAAGTGGTTATTTACCTTAGAAACCCTGAGAATGAGGCCACAAGTTTAATTAACAAATCCAGCCCAGTTGTTAAATTCTTGCCGTTATAAATACTAAAGGTTGACTTCTGAAGTTCTAGAAAATTAACTGGAATTTTTTTATTGTTTGGTTTAAAGAGACTATTCTGAGTATCTAATCAACCTTTCCACACCAAGTTTGAGATTAGAGCAGGTTTATTCCAAGAAGTGGAGAGTGTACAGCTAGAAGGATCTATGTCATTAAATAAATACTTTATATTTACAGGTAGTTGTGTAGGAGATAACTACCACAGAATTCAGATAGTTTTTGTGTCTGTGCCTCATAATCAGGAGAGTTTTCATTGTGCCTCATTAAAAACTTCAGTGGAATGAATGAGGGAAATCTGCTAAACCACCTCTGCAAGCCCCAGAATGTGAATGTCCCAAGTTCCTGTGATAGCAAGAGATTTAAATGAAGCCAGTCAAAAATTCGTTTTTGTTTTTTCTTCTACTCTGAGATAGCTTGAGCTGAGCTTGATTTGCTTTAAAATGATTAAAAGGGATTAATATAAACATTTCAATTCACTATTTACTTCATTGACATCTGCCAGTCCTCATGACAGTAAGCTTTGGTTTAGTGCCAAATGAGAAAAAAAAATCAGTTTGACTTGTGGTGACCAGGGTTTTGCCACCTTCAGGCCTATTCTGTGGTCAGCTTTTGCACAGCTGGAAGCTGATGTGCAACACGAATTGGTTGTAACTTCTTTCCACTGACTCTCCTTGTTTGTGCTGTTGGTGCTCACTTTTAGAAGGTAGTTTTTTATTTCAGAGGAGTTATATCACTGAAATGTTAATTTAAACCATAGCTTATTGTTATGGTGACTCTTTCATATGGGCAAATGAAGGGAAGGATTGTAAATTGAGGCTTGTTTTTATTTAGATAACAAAATCTGAATATGTGAAAGTACTCTGCAGCATTTTTGCACCTTGTGCTTGCCCACAAACAATCACCTTTAAAAATCCGTGTTCACAGTTGAACTTGAGCAGTTTAATAGTAATTCCTGGTGTTTCTTCAAAGTCCCTGTGCTGGCTGTAATGAGCTCCAGTCTGGCACATTCAGCTTGTTCCAAGCCTGGATCAAACCCTCGTTAAGGGAAATGTGTTATCCACACAGGGCTGTGCAGGTTTGGGAGGCAGCTTTGCAGGAATCTGCCTTGCATGCTGCAAACCATGGAGATCTGCTGCAGAAAAACAGGTTTTCATCACACTGACATCATTTATTCAAGGGATAAATAATGGACCCTCATTTGTTAGGTGGCATAATGAGAGAGAAAGCAGATTTCTATTTAAAAATTTATTGAAAATGATGTAAGTGTTTTTATCTCTACTATTGCACCATACTTATTTTTTCCAAAACTTTTTCCTTTTGTTAATTTTTTTTCTCTCGCTTCTTGTTTTCTCACTTTCTGTTTTCTACTTCTGCTTATATTTCCTCAAACTTAAAGCTACAGTCAGAACATTTCCCTTCAGTAGTCAAAGGAATCTGCTGGGGGCTGACTGGATCCCTCTGTCAGAGAAAGGGAAAAATCTTTGCTCACAGGTTTGACAAGCTGGTGTGAGGGTTTTAAACTAAAGGTGCCTGTCCAAGGGAGTCTCAGTCCACCCCAGTCTCAATCCAGTGCCAGCAAGGGATGCCCAGGGGAAGAGGGAAATACTGAGAGTTTTTTCTCAGCTTCCAAGATTCCAACACAATACAACTCCCATTTTGGAAAAGGGAGGGAAAGGAAGACTCAAGGAACAGGGTCAGTCACTCTCACCTCTGTGCCTGCCAAAATGATGGAGCAGACCCTCCTGGGAGCTGAGAGGACACACAGAAAATGAGGAGTTGATTAGTGACAGCCAGTGTGGCTTCACTAAGGCCAAACTCTGCCTGGCAGACTTGGTGTCCTTTCGTGCTGAGGCTGCAGCTTTGGTGCATAATGGAAGAGTCAGTGGCAGCATCTGCCACAATCCTGCTCAGCATCCTGCCCCCAGACTGGAGAGACTGGCTGGATGGAGGGGTCTGGGGGGACCTCAGAGCCTCTGCCAGTGCCTAAAGGGCTCCAAGAGAGCTGGAGAGGGACTTTGGGAAGGGCAGGGAGGGATAGCACAAGGGGAATGGCTTTAAACTGGATAAAAGCAGCTTTAGGTTAGATATTAGGAAAAACTTCTTTTTGAGAGGGGTGAGGCAGTGGAACAGTTTGGCAGAAAGGTTCTGGCCTGCCCTGGAAGTGTTCCAGGCCAGGTTGGATGGGGCTTTGAGCCACCTGGGCTACTGGAAGGTGTCTCCCCCTCTTTGGCAGGAGGATGGAACCAGGTGATCTTTAAGGTCCCTTTCATCCCAAACCATTCTGTAGTTCTGTGATTTGCTATTTCCAGATTGAAATCTCTTTGGATTTACTGATATTAAAACAACCAGTAGATAAAAAGGACTTTTGCTTTCTTGAAGATATCACACAAATTTCAATTATTACACTTTTTTCTATTTTGTAGAAGAAGGAGCATTTTGCTAAGGGAGGCAAAAGTGTCCTGGAGGGTGAAATAATTTTTTTTTTGAGATAAAGTATATCTGTTTTAGGCACAGAAGGTGTGGATATTTATGCTAATGGTGGCTGAGTCTTGGGGTATGTGTACTGTGGTTGTCATTGGCAACTTAACACTGGGTTCTGTGGGTAATTGCAGCTGGTACCATGTCTGACTGGTAAAAGCAGTATCATAGTTCTGTAGTTAGAAAAAGTGACTAATAGTAGGGTTTTTAATGCCTCCCACTGCAAAACAGTGTGTCATTACAGCACTTTCTAAATATAGCTCATCATGCATTTATCTTTTCCTGTGCTGATTGACTGCTTTCCTCCTGAGGCATATTTAAATGTCATTTTCTCTTTCAGAGGCAGAAATTTTGGTAGTTTATCCTAGAAAGAAAATGACATCGAACAATATTTTGAAAAGAAAAGGTAGAAGAATTTCAAGTCAGTTTTGCTTCTGTTGGCAAGTGCTTGTTCTAGTATTATCTTTAATTTTTTAGTAAAAGGAAATGACATTGATTTGAGAGGATATTTGGGGAATATTGGTGGATTTTCCTGTAAATTTGGTTTCAATTGTCAAAGTAATGCATTGTTGCACTCCAAATGGTTAATTTGCCATTTTTTTTCCTTTACTGTGGCTGCAGAAAATATTTAATATGCTTGGAGAGAAAAAAGCTGAGTGCACCATTATGCCTTAACACCAGATACATTCAATAACAGATGGCTATGCATGTTGAGTGTTGTTTTAAGCTATAATTGGATGCTTATGTAAGTATGCTTAGTCAAATATGTGTAATTAAGCTATCTTGTTAGGCAGGCTAATGTACAGGGCAGGCCAGGTCCCAAAGATGTCAAAAGTAATGGTTATACTGGACTTGCTCTGTTGAAACACTTACCTAAACAAAACCCAAATAGAAGCATCTGCTGTTTTTAGTTATTGCTGTTTACTGCAAGGCCTTCAAAAATCAGATGGAGATGAAAATTAAATGACATAAACTGCCATGGGAGGTTTTGTCTGCTCTATTTTTAAACCTCAAACCATGGCATGTGTCTGAGAGAGGGAAAGGGAGTGACAAGTGACTTTTGTTCTTAACGCAGCTGGTAGCTTCCTTACAGCAATGAGGTGTAATAGAAGGGCAGGAATTTCTAGCTGAAGACAGGAAGTTGGTGGACACTAAGCAGGGCCTTGAAAATTGATATAGTTGTCTGAAATCCATTCTGAGTGAGTAACATCCTGAACTCACTGTGAGCTTCAGGAGAACTACAATCATCACAAGGTGTTCCTGCTCCTTGATGACCAGTAACCCCAAGGTGCAGAATCACCAATGTGTGCTGTGCTCATCTGCTCTTGCTGGGACATGGAAGGAATGTTTTCCCCATGAGATGAAATGTTTTTGATGTCCAGAGTTGACGAGAGTACTGGGACACTTTTTGTTTGGTCACCTATGAGGTGGCTTGACTTATAACAATTTAGCATCAGGATTTTTTTTTCTCTCAGTTATTCTGTTCAATTTAGCACTGCTCCTGTGCTTGTAGAGAAAGCCTTCATTCTCCTTTCATATTGTGAAAGCAGACAAAAAGCAGCAATTTTGGAAGAGCTCCTCATGTTCAAACCAAGTTTAATTAGTTGCTATATTAACATGAAGCTTGGCTTAGATCTTCAGATTAATCCAAAGTGCTGAACTTGTCAAAACCATGAAAAATGTGCTCTGGATTTATATTTCTATTATGATCACTTCAAAATGTGATTGTTAGTGATTAGCATATTCTTTCTGGACTTGCCCTGGAAACATTTACACACATAGGCCAAGGTGTTTTCTGTCATACAGTTAAGATTAAACACCTCTTTTACCATCAAGGTGACATTAGAAGAAGATCCATATTTCAGGTTTAAACCAGGAGGATTAATGCTTGCATGTCTTCTATGCACAAATCATACAAACTTTTAACAGAAGCCCTCTTCTGGCAGAATGTTTTTAGTAATACCAATACTTGGTATTCTCTAGACACACTTTCCTTCATCCAGAGGGGTTTGCAGGAGGTACAGTGATCATCCATTCTTTTTCTCCTGACTGTGATCCCTAAAAGAACGTTTTCTGGTGCTCTCCCCCTGGGTGGATTCTCTGCTCTGGGTACCCAACAGCATCTTGGCTTTTGGCTTTTGTTTTTGGTTTATCTCCTCCCCAGAGAAACGAAGGATTACATCTAGCTCCTATGTTTTTGTCTCCTTGGAAGGTTTTTCTGTCTGTTTAGAACTGTGTGGCCTGAAATTTCTGTGTTGTTTTCCCCAGGAATTGCATAAGGAAGATGCTGTGCTTCTGAATTATTTCTGAGAGGAAGATGCTTCCTAATTAAGTGCTTTAAGCTCAGGCTTTCCAAGTATCTTGCTGCATCTAGTCTGGAGTCTTGAGCAGTCACAAGGTGATTTTAAGTTGCTGGGCAACCAGGAAATGCAGTAAATATGGAAAATATCAGTATTTTCCCCCATAACTGTTCCCACGTCTTTATAAATCCTGACATATGGATTACTCTTGTTTTCTGTGCATCATCAGTAAGTTTAAAATGTCAGGGGTTTTTTTTAAATTGATTTGATTTCCCTTCAAATGGAAAGACAACGTATGTACCATTTTAATTGTTCTCATATTTAGATTGCAGAGCAGAATTGGCTAGAAAATAATTTGTTTTAACCCTTGGTCTTAGGAGTCTCAGATATCTTAGCTATCAATTTTCATGGAATATTGTTTGATACAAATGCCAAGCTGTAACTAGAATTTTGTGTCTCTCTTTATAAGGTGAATGTTTTGTGTTACCTTTACTCTGTGGCTTAGGTATAAGAAAAAACAAAGCCCTGCAGTGTTGCTTACAATTGAGTGTTGGTGATAGCAATGAATTCATTCCAGCCAGATCACTCCTTCATTTAGAAGTTTATCTGTGTATTTTAAACAAGAAGACCAAGTACCAATAATTCCCTGTTATTTCCATGATATCCTGAGTTTTAAGGGACCCATGAGGATCATGGAAGCTGGATTCCTGGCCCTGTAGGAACCTCACCATGTGGCTGAGGGCATTGTCCAAGCCCTCCTTGCACCATCAGGGCTCTGCTCAATGTCCAAGCACCCTCTATGTGAAGAACTTTGTCCTACTATCCAACCTAAACTGTGCTAATGCACCCCACACCCCCAGCAGGTGTTTCCACATAGGGAAAGAGTTCCAGTTTACCTCTGGACGTTTTGGGAAGTTGACCTAGGTTTTTCCACACCCTCCTGGCAGAGATTGGCTCAGGGCCAGCATAAAAACATGGATTGGCCTCCAAGAGCGTAACTCAAAGCCTGTGGTTACCTTCATGGGCAGTAGGCCAGGTTGCCCCTCCTAAAACATTCAGTATTTAGGAAGGAACACAAAAGCAGGAAGAGGCTTTTTGGGGTGTTTCTAGCAGGGTGTCAGAGCTCCTCAGACACCTGTGTGCGGCTTTTCATTTGTCTTCTTTAATGTTTGTAATTTTGATATTTTTCTTTATCAATCCTTTTGCTTTACAAAACACCTCTGACGAGCAGTCTGGATAATGAATTTTAGCCACTTCTCTGCAAAGGCTGGACCCTCAGAGACTGATACTTTTACAGGTGGTTCATAAGACTGACCACGCGCTGACCTGTATCACTAAACCTCTCCTGCCTCAGCTTCACCCCAGTCCCCTGAGTCCTGGCCATGGGAGTGAGGAGCTCTGTGCCTGCCCTCAGCTGCTGCTCTGGAGCTTTCTGCAGACCCCGCACCACCTTTGCAGCCTCCTTTGGATGTTCTATAACAGCTTTTTAACCTTTTTGTTTTTAACCTTTGTGCACAAAAAGGGCTCAGCAGCTCCAGGCACACTTTGAAAACCCTTTGTGCCCTGCTGCAGCCTTGGGAGAGCCAAGAGCAGCTCCCAGCCTGGTGCCAGCAGCTGTAGCCCTGGTTTTGTGCCTGAGGTGTTTTGGTTTTCTGAAATTCATTTCCCAGGGAATTTTCTGTAAACAGGAGAAATGCTTTTGTAACTGTACCTGTTATTCATTCCTTTTCCTAGGAGGGACTTCTTGATGTTCCTCTGCTCTGACCAATGGGAGTGAAGAGGTTTGTCTTTGTTTCACCAATCAAACTGATCTGTGTAGAATAGTATAAAAGGGAGACACAGCCCAAAAATAAAGGAGTCATTTTCAGCCTTCTGAATCTTGGAGTCTGTGTCCTCGTGGTGTAAAACAGGGTCAATCAGCAGCTTTGCCCATGGTGCACCCAAATCCTGCAGCCAGGCTGTTGGAAAATGGGTGAAAGCAAAGTCTGGGGTCAGTTTGGTCTGACTGGGAAGCACAATTGTCTTCTGTGAGTGCACAGGTTGTTGCTGAGAACTTTGCTATTAAATTTGCACTTGGTGCCAGATGAGATCTGCAGCAAACCCTGAGCTTCATTCAAGCGTAACACACTGGAAAAGATTTTCAGTCTTTGCTTTCTCCACTGGATTGAGCAATAATATCTTTTGTTGAAGGATATTCAGATGTTTTATATTTTTTTTTTGGCATTAGTTTTATCAATTACATGTGTTCTTGGATATGGACTTCTCATCCTTGGGAATAGAGTATTGAAAGGAAAAAAAAAATCTTCTTTTCTGCTCCTACCTTCCTAGACAGAAGAAGGATAAAGCATTTTTGGAAATGCTTTCCTTGCATCTTCAGACAATCTTTTGTTCTGCTGTTGTCTGTAGTTTTCAAACAGTGAGAAATGTCTGCATCAGTTTTGACATGTGGTCAAAGTTCCTTTAGTTTTTTTCCTTACTTTCAGTAAATAAAAAAGAAAACCTTACATTTTTGAAGTTGCTGCCTGGTTGCTATTAATGGAAGGGAGAAAAACGTCCTGTTTGTATTTCCTAGCACAGTTCATCTCGATTTAAAAAGAGAAACAGTATCACACTTCCTTAAAAAAACCCTGAAAGCACTATGCCCCAGAACAAATGAACATCCTAAATAAAGGAAATTCTTCTTTGGGTGTTATTCTAAATTAGCTTGGGCAGTGAGGAGGCATTAAAGATTGAGTTCATTTTTTCCAGGATTTGGGATTGTTTTGATGATTATTTAAAAACAAAAATTTACATAATTAACAAACCAAATAAAAACTCACCTCAAAGATGATTAAAAAATTATTTTAGTATTTACACATTTACTGTTCTAAGTAAATGGTAGCCACAACTTTGTTTAGATTAATAAATACCTTTGTTGTCACAGTCCTTATTTTCAGTCTTTTAATGTTTGTGCTATGCAGCAGCTTGTGGAGTTTTAAATTACAGCAGAAGTATTATCTGTATAGCCCAGAGAGGAATTTGTATTTTAAAAAACCTATAGAATTTTGAAAAATTTGGATTTGGTCTTCACAAATTTCCCACTTTTTTTTTTTTAATTTTATTTTTCTGTATGGTTATGGAAGCTCTTGCAACTTGGCTTGACACAGTTCTTGTCATTGCTTTATCTTTAATATATGCCTTTAAAAGAGGAATTCCTCCATTTCCTCTCAAAGTCACTGTGGGCATGTAGTCATTTTTCACATCAAAGCCTACCTTTAGAAGTGTTTGGAGGTGTAGGCACCATCTTTTAATCTTTTTCTCTGTGTGAATATTTTCTGCTGGTTTTTGGAAGCCTTAATTCTACTATGACAGCTTTGCACTCTTCTCTCTCTTAAATTGTTTTTTTGCTCTGTCTTCATATCCATGCTGCTGTTCTTAAGCAAAACTGCAAAAGGGAAAGTATCTCTAAATATTATTGCCACTGCCAGTCCGGCAATATGAAATACTTCTTTTTCTCTCTAAACCTAAATTTGTGCTTCAAAAAGTTCCTAAAAATTTTAGCCTGTTTAGTCCCAACACTGTATTAAGATTTCTACTCATCTGGCCTGGGAAGTAGGTGTGAATTAAGAAATAGGAATATATGAATATATATCTCTCTTTTTAGAAATAAACCAACATAAATATGTTTTCAAGTTAGATGAGGATATAAAAATGATATAATTTTTACTGTTAGATCAAAGTTATGACCATTTTCTCCCCTCTTCAAAAAGAGATGTAAAAACTAAATTCACTTTCTATTAATCACTTTTTTATCAAACTAAAGTCTGTGTTCTAGCATCTGTGTGTTTTGGTGTGAGGATTTGTTTTGCTTTTATGGGGATACATCTCTATAAATATCTAGCAATGAGTGCTTTGGATGTGGGTAATTGGTGGTTGCCTGGTGAATTCAACCATTATATTTATCATAATTATGCGTGCAGTCAAAATTATTTATTGAAATATGAATTCATTTGAAGGTAACTTCTGTCAGGCAAAACATTTCACAAAATAATTTCCATCTTTCATTCTTTCAAGCTGGCATGTATATCCATATCTAGCTACAGATGTATGGCTATAAAAATATATATAAAATAAAAACATTTATGAGCATTTTCTTATAAACTTATCTAAAGCTTCCAGCTACAGAAAACAATATAGAGAACTCAAGTTTATTGTATTTTAAATGAGTTTGGAATGTAATTGGAATAAACTCTATTTAAGAGCTCCAGCAGTAACTGCCAGGTATTCTTACTTAAAATATTGCAGGCTATTTAAGTGGAGAATCTGCCAGCTGCTCAGCAGAGTTTCTTCAGTCAATGCTCTGTGTGGGAATGTGGCAGCATTAATTTAAAGTTTAGATGTTTTTTTCTTGCCCTTGATGTTATGTGAATGTATGTGTTGGAAAAGATTCAGGGAATTTAGGAGCTGCTAAACCTAAGTTTTGAAAATTCTTTCTGCAAAGCTTGTTGTTTCTGGTGGAGAAATTTTCATTTTGCTGATTATTTTACCCAAATTCTCTATAAACAAGGACAATGAGGAACTTGCAATATGTCTAAGTCTTTTTGGATGTATGTTCAGCACAAGACAATTTCATGCAGACTCATGCAATTACAGCCTCCAAAAGTCACTGGTGTGTGTAAAGCTCTTATTCCATATTTCATGTCTAATTGGGAAGCTGCAGCTACCATATTTTGAAAATTTAATGAAACATTGAGCCTATTTAAAGAAAACCTGATTTTATCTTGATGTGTGAGATGCAGTAAAACTTGCTCTTATCTTCCCGTGTCTCCAATATTTTTATCAAAAATTAAACCAGAATTTATCAGCAAATGCAAATACCTTGTGGTCTCTTGAGCTTTTTCTTTCATCCTGAATTTTTTTCCTCGGTTTTGTTGATCAGCTTCTTCAAAAATTGAGGAAGATTGTTTGAAAGGCTTATCCAGGCTCAAAAAGCTTTTCTATTAACCAAGGGTGCTTAATAAGGATGTAAAGTTTTGGGAGAAACACATGTTTTAGTGTAGTCTGCAGAGGAAAGCAGTTGGAGGGTGATGATTTAGAAGCTGTTTAACCCTCAAGAGAAGCTAAAAAACATTGTCAGAGAGAAAGGGAGTGATTTTATATTAATCATGTAAAAGTTATTTTTGGAAGAGAAGAAAGGATTTTCTTCAATCCAGTTCCTTAAAACAAAATGGGAATTCTGGGAGCAGAGATGAGATATTTGGGTGCTTTGTGTGATAGGATTGTGGTAAAGGTTTTCAGCATTCCATTTTCTTTAGGAGGTGTGTGTGCCATGTAAAAGAGAATTTGAAATTTGTATCAGATGAAACTCAGGCAAAATTATTTCCATGTAAAGCAAAAATGTTTGTAAAAAAAGTATAATATCCTACTTATAAATGCAATGCTGGAAGAATGGCTTAATCTTTCTGAATTAAAATGAAAGAGTAACAAAATCACTATAAATAGGTAGTGATCCTTAGTTATTTTGTGGAAGTTGTATAGTTTGGACTAATGAGATGTTTCTGAAACACACTATATAAGAATATTTTATTTATATTCTTAAGATATCAGCACTGGAAAAAAAAAACCAACAAACCCTCAAATGTCTTTTGCCAATTGTTTTATGTCCTGGAAGGACTGGAACTATTGCAGAGATGGAATATCTGACTTGTAAAGTGAAAATACTCATTTGAAGGACTGAGCTCATTCCTTTTAAAGCTGACAAAAATCAAACCCTTGTACATTTACAAGTCTTATTAGACATACTACTAAATGGCTCAGAACTGTTTAGATTTTTCATTTTTTGTGCAATCAAGCTTGTCTTCATCACTGAGTGTCAAGGTGATTTACAGAGGAATTAAACGTTACAGCAATTTGTCATGTCGGGATGCTGACATGTAGGAAATCAAATGGTTTGCCCAAGATTACTCAGCAGACTGATGGAAAAGCAAGAATAGGCTTTAATCTCTTCATTCTGAGTCACTCCAGCCCCATAATCGTTGGGCCATGGAATGAAATGTGAAGGATTATGGAGGTTTTATTGCGTGATGCTGCTCCTCTCTCCCTGTGCTCTTCATGTGGGTCTGTGTTGTCTGACAGCTGACTGACACATATACACATTTTTATTTGCTTATGTAACATTAAATCTTGAGTATCCTTTACTAGTTACTCTTTTCTTGTTTCCTAAACCACACAGGAATGCAGCTGTCATATTCTCTCTCTTTATATATTCTTTACAGAGCTTAATCAAGGTTATTATCTAAAGGCCTGTGCTTAATTCCCAAAATTTCATGTTCTTGAAACCCATGGAAATGAGAACTAAGCTCCAAATTCATCCCAAGATCCGAGCTTTGCCTTTGAAATCTGGATGTTTATCCTTCTTAAAGTTCAGAAGTGTTACAAATGTGGATTCACACTCATGATCTGCATAAAGAGAACAATTACTTATGGCTTCCAAACTCTTTGGAAGAGACAAATATTATTTTTTGTCTAGAATTTTGTCATAGGTGTGTGTTTTTTAAAAATTAAACTGGATTATATGAACACTGAAGTGAAGTGTAGATGTGCAAATGTATTAATTTCTTCTCTTCAATGACTGCTTCATCACAAAAAACCCCTTCTGATTTTCTTAAGTGTTTAAGAGTCTATGCAAATGCCTTTCAATGTGGAGTTTTGATTTCTGTTTCTGTCTAATTCCTTCTTGAAAAAAGCTCCTTTAGCTACACAAACTTGTCCAAGTGTACAAATCTCTTCATGTGAGGGCACTGGGGATAGTGCACCTTGTGCCACCAGCAGGCAGGATAAAAACACTGTGAGATGGAAACACAGCTTGGATCAAGGGCCAGTTTCTGATCATTTATTCTGATTTATCCTCATTTATTAGTGCATTTCATGTCCTTTGGTGGGGGGGAGGGAGAAAGCCTCTTTCAGTACAATATTAATTCTGTTTGAAAAGTTTGGGTGAAATAAAAGCTTTTCTAACTGCTCTTAGGCAAACAGATGTGTGGCAGGAGCTTCAATTCAGATGAAGAGAACTGATACACCCTGATGACCTCAGCAGCTGCTCCTCTGGGTGGTTTTAGTTTCCTCTCCTGTATCCAAAATGCTGAATGTTCATTCATTGGAAATGAATTAGAAGCTCACTGGTGGCATTGGCTGTGTACTGAACTTATCTATCGAAATAACTGGAGGAAAATTGGAAAGGTAGAAATAACATTTATGACAATGCTGTGCAATATTAGCTGACAACTATTGCTATAGAAAACCTGAAATTAGTATTTTCTCCCTTTTAATCCTTATAGAAGGATATATGTTGTAGATGTGCAACTCTCATCCATGTGGATTTCCAATGTGAAAAAAATCTCAGCTGTTAACCTTTAATTTTCCCTGGAGAGGGAGAAGGCAAAATTTTGGAGTATAAGAATCATGTTAAATTTGATGATAATATTAGACATGGATAGTCTGTCTAAAAGACACTTTAAATAGTTAAGCTTGCTTTTAGTGTGATTGTTATTGAAGCAGAATTGTGGAAATTCAGGGGCTGTAAAATAATAACTTTAGCAATGTAAATCAAAGAGGCATGAGAACAGGGGAAAAAGAAGTGTGTATCTTTAAAATATATATTTCAAATTTGACAGCACCCTAAAGATTTCTCCTCAGCCTAGAAAAATGTGAATTGTATATTTTGTAGAAAAGTAAACAAGGCTTTTTTTAATAAAGTTTTTGCAGTGAGTTAGTAACTTATCATATAATATTTGAGAAAAAACCCCAACTTTAATGATTTTTTTTTTTAGTAACAATGTATTCATCACAATGGAAATCTCCTGTGCTAAATGAACCTCACTGAAACCACTTGCTTCTGCTTGCTTGTCATAGCCAGTAGAAGGAATCAATATGAAAAAACCTGGCATAACTGGCATGTATTATAAATAAAGCTGTCTTGGGGAACTACATAATGATTCATCAAAATAGACTTATAAGTGTTCACTAGCATCAATCATTTCACTTAATCTTGGTTTAGCAAAAATATATTAGCATGTTAGCCCACAGTATTTCGGGTGAAAAAGGAACTTTAAAACGTCTTTGACTTAAACTTTGAGAAATGTAGAGGATCTCAGACTACAGAAAAATGATCTGTGTAACTCAGAGCAATGCAGATTAATAATTCTGGAGCTTTATTTATACCTCTTGCGCATTTCTGGTTTGCTGTTTAATTTGACCAAGTGAACTGTGAGTTTAGTTTTCTTTTTTTGTTGTTGTTTTTGTTTTATTTGGTCTTTCAATATCTTGGTGACATTTTAATTGGACTCTGCACTTTTCATAGGATTGTTCAAGCCAGAAAAGACCTTTAGGCTCGAGTCCAACTGTTAACCAGCTCTGCCACCAAACCCCAAGCACCACATCTACACATCTTTGGAGTATCTCCAGGGATACTCTTGAGTATCTCCAAGTGACCCAACCATTTCCTTGGGCATCCTGTTCTCATGCTTGAACAATTTCAGTGAAAGAATGTTTTCTAACATCCAGCCTGAACTTCAAGCCACAACTTGAGGACTTTTCTGCAGGTCCTATAGTTTGGCAGAAGAGCTTGACCCCCACCCAGTTACAGCCTCCTTTCAAGGAGTTCTAGAGTGCTGATATCCCCTTGTGTTGCTTTTTAATCTTGTTTTCTGTCAGAGTCAGGATTAAATTCTTGAGGGATGACTTTTGTGTTTGGACTCAGATGTTTATTAATTCTTATTTATGTTACAGTCTCACAAGCTGAGAGTTCTAGCTAACAAGGTGAAAAACAGCCCCTACCTCTCTCTTTTCAAGGCTTTTTAAGGATAAACTATCTAATTAGGAAATGACACTTAAACAATTTTTACTTTTAACCCAAGAAGCAACCACCCATGGCCCACAAGGTGGATTTTTCTACCCAATTACGAATTACCACCCAGACCCGTGAAGAAGGTGAAAAAGAAGGAGTGGCTCAGTCCTAAATCCTCCATCTTGCTTTATGTATATTACTATATTCTAAACCCTTAAACTCTAAGTTTTCCACCCTGTGATATCACACACTCCTATCCAAACTCCACACCCACAATCCCAGTGCTGTCACTCAATTTTGGGAGCCTTTTCCACGGCCTCAGGTCACTGCAGTGTTTGTTTGGGGGTCAGTGTCTGTAAGCACAGAAAGGCTGAAATCCTCAGTGCCCAGGGCTCCAACAGCCCTGAGCCTCTTTTTCCCCAGGATGAAGCCTCAGCTCCCTCAGCTGCTCCTGAGCAGCTCTGCCCCAGTGTGGGACCTTGGCTGCTCTGCTCCTGCCCCCTCCAGCTCCATCCCTGCTGCCCGTGGGGTCCCCCCTGTTTGGGAAAACCCTGAGGACTGTGCTGAGTGCTCTGCTGTGAACTAGAGGGGAGAATTATCCCCAGACTAGTGAAAAATATAAGGGTTGAAAACAGTGTGACTTTAGAATAGCTGTAAGGGTTCTTATGAACAGATGGTCTGATTCTGTAAGGGTAATTATATCATGATCCTAATTAATCTCAACAGGACTGACCTTTTACTGACTCATAAAATAATTTCATTTAGAGAATCTTCCATGAAACTTTGATTTTTATTTTATTATTTTTGCTTACTTTTTTTTCCTTAGGTCAGATACCCATATGCTCTGTATGCAGTAGAGCAGCTTTAAGAGATAAAAATATAATCATGTGTTGGCAAAGCTGGCACCAGTTATTGCATCAGGTGAGATCACAGGGCTGAGAGGTGAACTTTTGAACTGCTGAGTCCAGCCCTTCTTCTTCTCAACATTTATTCCATGCCTGTGTTGTATTCTCCTCCTGATGTCAATGAGTTTTATTTCCCAACAATGCATTCATTAATGCAGCAAGTCAGGTTTTTAGTAAATTATTTATCTTCTGGTGTGTCATGAGGAAATTTGATCATTTTTTTCCTGGGGTCTGGGTTAAGTTATGCACTTCCAGACATAAGAGCCAAATAATTTCTTTGACTATTTCTGTTAAGGGTTTGTCTGGGATTTTTCTGTTTAATACTTCTCAAGACTGTTTATACCCTTGTGGTTAGGACTTTATTTCAAATATCAATGCACAAATGATATCTGGTTATTCACTTTAGTGCATTTTTTGCTCTAATTATGCCTATTGGGAACTTCAACTGTTATATCTTAAATGTCAAAATACCATGTAAATTGCTGCTTCCTATGGGACAATGATTGTTTACTACTCTGAAAAGTCTTGAGATGTGATGATCAGACTATAAACAGAGAAAACACAACTAAAGCAAATATTTAATGTGCATTTTCATTCAAATTAAAACCACTCTGTAGCTCTGAGGCATTTTTGGTTTTGCTTTTTTTTTCCTGTTGTTTTTTTCCCCTTTGTTCTTTTTTTTTTCTTTGATCAAGTGTTGTTAAGGAAATGACATGAAATGTATGAAGCTATTGCTCTATGTTTTTTTTGTTGTTGCCTTTTGTGTCTGTTTTAATCTGAAACTCTCCCAAAGTTTTAAACAGTGTAACATAATGTATTGGTTGGGCAAAGTGCTTTAATTCTTGATCCAGTAACTACCAGGAATGAGAAATGAAAAGCTGTAAATAATCCAAGCCCCTTGGGGAGACAAGATGTTTTTGAAGAAAAAAGGAGCACTGGGCCATTATTTGCTCCATAATCCTTCTGTCATTTCTCAATGTGCCAATGTGAGAGAGAAGGGGAAGGAAATGTGCTAAAGTGCATTTTGTGCATCCCAGGTGTTTTACTGAGTGACAGTGGGAAGCATCCAGCTCCGTGTGTTGGTGCATTTTTACATGGATAACACTGAAATATTCTGAGGGAACCCAGCAGCTCCCAAACAATGGGAACAGGAAAAGGATTTTCTGTATGAACCCATTATGCACACACATAGCATAAATATTTTGTTCCTTTGATCTTTAATTCTGGCTGTACTGCATATTCTCCTCTTTTAGAGCTGCAGAATTCTGCCTGCTGCTGTTGGTATTTCTCTTGTCTCACAAGGGGTCTTTAGGAAGCAAACTTCCCAAATTTGAATTAGGGAAAAGAGGCCCCAATAGCTGTTCCTGTTTGGTAGCTTTTGTCTTTTAGGGGGTGTT
Organism: Sylvia atricapilla; assembly: GCF_009819655.1. NCBI lineage: Eukaryota > Metazoa > Chordata > Aves > Passeriformes > Sylviidae > Sylvia > Sylvia atricapilla. The sequence continues at coordinate 6,088,629 of NC_089160.1, forward strand.
GCTTGTGTTTCTTCCACAGATTTCCCAAAACCTCTCCTTGGTTTGAGACCCTCACTTTTCTAGTACAGCAGAAATCTGATTTTTTTTTTTTAATATGTAGGTGACATGACAATGGAATAAATTTATTTGCTTTTGATTTCTGTTCCCTTTTTTTCACTTTTAAAAAAGCATTGCTTTGTTTTTAATTCAGTGATTTCTATTCTCTTTGGGGTTTTTTGGACTCAGAGCAGAATGCTCACACTTGTATAAATAGATGAAAAAAAATGTTAACTTTAGAACATTTCAAAAAGGGGGATTAATTTCCCATTTAGGTAAAAAGAGCCTTGATAAATTAGATGTCAGTTTAAATAGCAGACTACTTTCAAAATTGAGAAACTTCTTTTTTGAGGAAAGGTAAGTAACTATAGCTGGGAAATGTAAAACTTGGGTCTTTGTGTTGGTATTTATGCAAATACTCTCCCTCAACTGAAGAACTTGGTAAAAATCTCTGAAATAAAACCTGGAAATGCCCACGTATAATTTGTTAAAATCAAACAATGTTTCTATAATATGCATAGAGAGCAAAGTCCTTTTTATCTTTCTTAGTGTTTTAAAATACCCTCCATTTTACTAAAGAGCTTGGTTAAAACTATGAATTGATTTGAATAGCTTTCATCTCTCTTTAACCTCTCTTGCCTGTTTCCCTGAAACTGAAGTCAGGTTTTCTTCTGAGGGGCTGGAGGTATTTGGGGGTGAGTGCACACAGTGTGGGGGCACGAGGATGGAAATGGGGTTTGATTGTGCCTTTGCAGAATCACATTGTCTGGCCACCTGCAAATTCTTATTTGCTGCTTATTTTTGCAGTGGGAGATTTGTTGCATCACTGACAATGTTGTATTGTGTTCTCTGTGCTCTTTTCATACTCTCTGTCAAGGCAATGACTTTAATTTGTGTCTATTTGAATAATACTCATTGTCACATGGGAAGAGATCTTGAGACAAGCAGGGGATTTGTTTAGCAAAAAACACTTTTGAGAGATGGCAATTTTGAGAGGCTTCATTTTACAGGGAGGTATCAGAGTGGCTAAACAATTCAAATCCATGATTTTTTATCTCAGTATGACCATTTTCTGACGCACTGGGCACAGGATAAATGAAATTCAGCTTCCAAGGTGCAATCTAAATGCTCCATAAATACAAACTTTGTCTCAATTTCTGATTGCTGATTTCTGATTGCAGCTTCTTTATTTGTTCAGTGATCCTGAGTTCTTCAATGCATCTTTGTGCTCACTGCAGGAGTGCTCCGTGTGCCTGGTGCTTTGTCTTTGTGCTTGATGCCCCTGGCACACAGAAATGAGCTTTTAAGTTACACCAAATCCATCAACCCCAAACTAAAGGGATTCCAGCTGTAAAGGTTTTGCTGCAGGAATGGGATTCAGATCAGTGAGGAAGGTCTGAAGAGGAGGGAATGTCATTTGACTGCTGTGATGAGGCTGCTGCTGGAGCTTCCCATGCTGGAATTAAGTGGTCTAGGAGTCAAAGATATTCTTCTTAATTAGGCAAAAGATTGGAGTATGGTGCAGAAAAAATTGCATAATTTGAAGAACTATTAGGAAAAAACCAAAAATCCCTCTCTCCAAAATCAACCCCAGAAATCCATCACCAATTAAAAGCCTCTATGACCTTGCACTTAAATGTTCCGGAATTAAGGTGATCAGACAGGAAAAAAAAAGGAGATACCTTTAAATTATTCAAGATCAGCTACTTATGTGCCCATGAAAATGCAAATGCAACCCTGGGAAGTATCAGCCCTGTCGGGTTTTCTTTACATGAGTGTTGTGACATAAGCACTGAGCTGCCATTTCATGGGCATCCTTTAGATAAAGTGGAATTGAGAGAAAGGTGGGCAAGGACCACGACCAGTTTCATTTACAGGGAGACCAATGGCTTTCCTTTCTAAAGTAGGAAAAACAAAGCATGGAAGTGGATTTGGTTTGGTTTTATATGTATCCATGTTTAAATATGACATAAAAAACCCCAAATCCTAAATAATAATAGTAATCCCCAAATTATTTCACTAGGAACCAACGCTGACACCGGTTTGTCATTTGTTACACTATAAAATGAACTCAGAACTAACAAAAATTCTGCTGAAGCAGAGCTTACAGCTGGGAGATCCATGCTGCAGCTTGCTGGCAGTGTTCAAACTGGGTTTATTTCAGAGTGACATTGAGGCCAAAGAGCCAAATATCAACACAATATCAGGAAATATTACAGGGATGTCAACCTGGTACCTAATGACCAAGGGGTGTCAAGCAGGAGGAAAGTGCCTAGCCTTAAGCTCCATCCTTTTATATATAAAAGCATTTGTAATTGGGCAGGTTTTTGCTTTGGGTACAGGATAAGGGCTATTCTGTGTTTTCTAAACATATGAAAATATTTCTTATGCTCTAGAACAGGAAGCCCCCGAGGAGAATTAGTCACTGTTGAATAAAGCAGCCTGCAAAGTTTGATGAAAATGTTTTCATCAAGGCTTTGACACCTCAACTTCCCCTTTCCAATAGACAGTGATGTGTTAGGAGTCGTCCCAGAGTTTTGCCATCTTATTTCTGCCAAGGTTTTGTCAATATCTGCTCCAAACTGTGCATGAAAACCTGTCTATTCATCACTGTCTTCAGTTCTGATGTCAAACAGTTTCTGCTTCCTGCAAAGGACTAAGGAATATTCAGTTTTGTATGTGCTGAGGTGACCTTTTAAAGGCTAAAGTATTTCACATTTTCCTTGGTTGCTGTAGCTATCCTTCTTCCAGAAGTTTGAGCTCTTCAGTTTGAGGAGCTTTGATTTTTATAGAACCTACTCAAGAAGGATTTAAAAGCATTCTGAGCTATCACTGGATATATTATTTTGTGTCTTTCTTTTTTTTCTTTTTGTTCTTTTAGGCCTGCTGAAGACTTATGAGTGTCTTATAAAGGGCTGAGGATAAGCTGACTTTCCTGTAAAATAACTTCTATTATTGCTTACCTCTTTCTGTAGTAAGCTTAGTAATTTGTCAGAGTGAGTTGTGCTTTTTAGCTGATGCTCTTTCTGTTCTGGCACCTTTATTGAGAATTTTCAGGTGACAATCAGAAGGATAAAAATCTTTATACATAGACTCAATTTCAGGGTGCTTGAAGGAAACAGATTATGTATGTTAATTAACTAGTGATCTCAGAAAATTTTGATAAGGATTTAGTGGATTCAGGCCTCCTGGATGGATCTAAATTTAAACAGAAATTTCATCAAACCAGAAGTAATTATAAAGCAGCAATAATTCAGCTAATGTTGATAGCAACTCGTTTGGTGTTAAATCATTATGGAGATCTCAGATTCTTTATAACTGTAAAGTAACTGTATAGATTTCTCTGATAAATAGCAGTTGTCCAAAACAATTGCTGTTTTATTTGTTTTTATATCTAGAGAAAGGCAAACTTAGCAGGATATAAACTTGTAGGAATTGCCCACGTGCAGAGGAGCTGGACTGACACCTTTCATGTTTGATACAGTGGAAAATGGGCCCAGTGGCCAAATCCTCTCCTGTTTTATCTGCTGTGAAAGAAATACTTCTCTGAGGTTTGGACAGTGAATATTGACTTAGGATTGCAATTACATTTGTGGATCAATTACAGGCTTTCTGTGCTGCTGCAGCAAGTAATTTAAGTGACACTTTCCCTCAGCTTCTCCTGTATATAAAGCTTTGCTGAGGCATTGCAAAGATGAAATCCACTACTAATTTGTGAGCTGCATTGATTCTGCAGTGTGAGGGCCATATTATCCCATAAATGAGTTGTTGGAAATCTAATTATATGAAATTATATAAATATAATTATGTATTATCTAATTATATTTTCCTGAAGAACTTCACAAAGGCAAACTCTTAGTTTCAGAAATTGAACGTGTGTGCTGGGTGAAGGAGAGATGAGACTGAGAGCCAGTAAAATGTTGAGTTGGGGTAAAATTATTTTGTGTATTCCTTAGAGAAATGCAAGTTTCTTTTAATTCAAAAGAAATGTGAAGCATAGCCTGAAAATCCAGCGTGCTTTATTCAGAAGCTCTTCTTTGAATATATGTTCTTATTTAAAAATGGGGTGACTAATAGATGCTTTAATGAAAGATGCCTTAGGATGTTTTCTTGGCTTTTATTTTCTCAGGCATGAGAATTGATTGGTTGTGTCTTAGTCAGATATCTAGAAATGCTGGAGACATCGTTCCTGTAGATAAGGACATGTTTTTAGGCCTTCCTAACATGTTGCCAATATTAGTTTGTGATTTCTGAGGTAGAAATCTGCAGCTCTATGAATTTCATGAGCCAATGGTTGTAGTAAAACACAGAAAAATCTATAACATTTTCCCTGCTACCATTTGGGTGTGAAAAATACTCTTTGCTCTCTACTTTTCCCATAATGTTGTGTAGTCCTATTTTTTGAAGACTGAGCTTTTTTTTCTTTTTTTGAAGCTTGGTTGTTAAATGATTAATCAATCTCTAAATCAAATTGTGCTTTGTTTCTCAGTAGGAGCTACTGACAGTTTTAAGTTGCAAAGAAAAGGCGTTGTAGGCTCATAAGGAATTCTTGTGATCAAATAATATCCTAATTATTAAGATGTTAGAGAACATTTTGTACATGTTACGGAACATTTTGCTGATTACCTGGTCACAGTCATAAAAAAAGTTTGGGTTGGACCGAGGAAGGGCCCTGAATTACTTGCAACTCCTGTGTAATATTATTTTATCTGTTACTTGCAGTCATGAGTTCAGCCATGAGATGCATAGCTGTGTGCTGTAAATGTTTAAAATAATCTTCATTCATCGTTTGAATGGTTAAAAAGAATGGTTTGCTCTTACAATGCTTGGGAGGGGACTGAAACTTGGGTATTAGGCATTAGTTGGAGGTTTTTCCATGGCAAATAGCACCATTGCACTGACATCTTTAAACATAAGATTAATCTTTTGATGTAGGGACTCAGAGAAATAAATCCTATGTATGGAATACCTACTGCATGGAATAAATTCTATTAAAAATATATATTTTTTTTAATATGGTTAATGTTACAGAATGGCAGAGAACAGGTTTTGAGGCCTGCTGTTCTCTTCTTCTGCCATAAGGCAGGATAAATTGTCTTATTAATTTCTTCCTCAGTAATTTCTGATATATTTGGCAAAAGTATCCTTTCCTTGTGCTCCTGTTAGCAGTGCAGAATTCACACAAATTCTCTCCAGTAAGTCACAGGTATTGTCTCTTTATAAGTATTGGATAGAGGTTGAACCCAAACCCTTCATTTAGGCATTTGCAGCCCAAAACACCCAGAAGAGCTTTAGAAAAGAGGCACAAGAAGATAATTTAAGAAGGATTGGGGACAAGTAAAGGTGCAGAGCTCTGCGCACATCTCTGATTTCTGGTGACCTTTTCATGGCCATTTTGCAGGGTTTCATGTCAGAGTATGTGGATGTGATAAGCCTGAATACAGGTATTAGGCACAAAGTTTTATTTCTTATTTATGACTGTGAACTTGGCTTTAGGGCCAACAGCAGCTTCAGTGGCCAAGGAGGATGAAGAAAATTGGGAGGTGCTGTAATGAGCACATTTCCCCATCCGTGTGGGAAGAACTGACTTATAACTTGTAAAACTGTGCCCTTGCAGTGCAGAGCTGGACAGAATCCTCAGTGGGGGAATATGCAATTGCCAGGCACAATCAGATGCAGGTTTTTTTTTTTTTTTTTCAAATCCACCAGACTCTGTGCTAGCCTGAAAACACTTTTATGGAAAGCATGGATGCAGCTCAGTGTTTGGTACCCTAAGAGTGCTGGCTCCAGTGGGACAGACACCATGTAGTCTTTTAGGGACAGAGCTGTCAAAATATTTCATCTGTGCTTTGCACATCTCTGCTTTCATCCTGAGCCAAGACTGACATCTGTCAGATTGTGTGGTGTGGGAGAAATGTGATTTAAAGGTTACAGGAGTGAAAGGGATTCTAGATTTCGGATGCAAGTGAATGGGAAGCTCCTCAAAAAAAGTAAATCAATTAGGTTTTCTCTTCAGCCTATTGAGAAATGTTTATGAAGATTAACAGTTCTAAATAAAGAAGAAATAAATGGAGAAATATAGATTCATAAAATTCACCAGCAAAAGGCTGATTAAATTGATGAATGCCACAGTCAGATTTGCTCTGTTCTACTGATTCCATGTGTCTGCTTAGTGCTTGGGAAACTTTATTATAATTTGATATCAATAATATTAAGCATGATTTCATAAAGGAGTAGTTGTACCAGTATCTAATCTGGTAGAGAAAAATCGATATTCTTATTGCAATCATTCAATTTCAATGTTGTAATTGAAGATTCAAAAAAAAAATTGTACTAGCTGGTATTATTTGTAAAAGAAATGGTTTCTACATGAGATTTAAAGTATATAGCACAGAAACTCAATATCTTCTTTCTTCATAAAACATAGGACACTGACAGTACATGTTTTTGGTTACTAGCCAAAATTTAATTTGGTATTATAGACGTGAAAACCTTTGTTATAATACTAAATTTATTGCTGATAAGTGTTCATAATAATACATATTGAAAGACTGAAAATTCAGTTACATTAGCAATGATGTATCTTAAAAATTAATATCTCTGAACATTCATGAGCAAACCGGTATTAGTCAAATTCAGTGTAGGACCAGGGTAAGGTTATTATAGATCTGGGGAATGATCTCTCTTTTGCACTTATTGAAAAAATAAATATGTATGCATACTATGTAGTTGATATGTCTGTAGTCCTTATGTGCTTTCTGCAGGTGTAGGATTGCTCCCAGCCTTAAAATCCAAACCTGAAGAAACAAAATTATAAATTACTTGTACACTGATATTGTATGGAAAACTTAGAAAAATTTAATCACTGGGCAAGGCTTGAGACTAACTGAGCATTATTTTACATGGCCTGTGTTCAGCACTCCATGAGCTGTCTGCCTGACTGACCTGCCACTCGCTGTCAGCTCTCTGTCCTCACAGAGGAGGAGAATTTGAGTGGTGTGTGACAAGCAGAAATCAACTTCTCCTGGTTTAAATAATTATTTTCTCCTAATGAGGTTAATGTTCTCAACTACTTGCACATGAAAACACACACACTGAGCCCAATACTGTAGGAAAATACAGAATAGGGAGACAGATTCTGAGGAGTTACCAGTAGAGAAACAGGAAGTATTTTTTTGTGTTTGCAGTGTTAATTGAATTCCTGGAATGAAGGAAAAAGTTGAGATGAAGAGCTGTGACTGATATTGGTTCAGAAGGTTGCAGAGGGGCCGGTGAGGGAAGTGTGGCAGCTTCTGAACTGTCTGGAATATTGAAGCAAAATGCTGTTACAGCAACAACACTAGGTGGGTTAGCTGTACCATGAACTCAGGCGGGAGTGCACTGCCAGAAATTTGGTTAAAAACAGCTCTGCTGACACTTTGCAATGAAGGGAATCATCAGAGCAATCTAAGCTGGCTCCTGTTCCCCAGTTCTTTGCAACTGCCACTGAACTGCTGTAATTATTGAGCAGGAGATTTGTGACTTCAAGGCTTTTCCTGGAGATCCTGTGGGCTGGACATCATCATTGCTTTCTGCTGTTGTGTTGTGTTGTGTCCCATGCTTGTAACCACATTCAGATCTTGGCTATGGTCTGCTATGTTCTTCTAGTTTTGGTTTTAATTTGTTTTTTCTGCCTCTCTGCCTTTTTCTGAGTTACTTCATAATGTAAAGATGGACCAAACCCTCAATAGGGAACAGCAGAGCTGCCTAACCTGAAAGCCAAAGGCCAAGTGTGGAACTACAGAGATTTCTCTAAGCTAATTTCCAAAGCAGCACAAAAGAGAATCTCTTTGATGACAGGGATTCTTTCTACACTTGGAATAGGGTGTTTAATCTGGTAATATGTAAAGAATGCCCTATGAGGGATAAATCTATATTCCATGGTATGGATTTAATGACTTCATGCAGAATTCAGCAGGATTTGCCTTCCCAACAGAAACTGCAGCACAAGCTTTTAGTTTTTCCCTTTTTGCAGAGTTAGTTTTGATGGAACCTCATTTCTAACAAAACCTTACGTTGTTTACACCTACAGCTTTTGATCTTGTGTCCATACAGCAGCTGCCAGGAAAACACCAAGCTCACAAATGACTGATTAGACAGGAGGCACAAAGAACACAAGCTGCTACTGTTTGGAAAGCTCAGCACTCTTCCCAAAGACTTTGCCCCGTTTGAACCCTACCAGTTTTACTTTCACTAATGATATATTGTATAGCCTGTTTGGCAGCGTGGGAGTTCGTCATAAGTTTCTCTTTTGTTCAGCCCTGAAATCAGGCTAAAATATGTAATTACAGTTACTTGTCATCAGAGGTCGTGTTGTTCAATGGGGAAAGTGCTGCAATGCCTCTTAAATAGTTTCTTGATGATAATTTCTATCAGCTGCCCATAAGAAGCAACAGTGTGCTGATGCTGCCTCAAAAGAGCTTTTTATCAAAGGTTAGAAATAATCTTTATCATTCAAAAGACAGTGAATTTTCAATGAAGACAGTCAGATCTGTGCGGCCTGTTTGCCAGTTTGCTCAGGTTTTGGATTGGTTTTGGTGGCAGTGTTTTGTTGTTGTTTTTTTTTTTTTTCCATTACCAGCATCAGCTTTCAGGCAGCAGCATCTGCTTTCTGGAAGGGGAAGCAGAGCCCTGTGTCAGGAAATCCTTTGTTAATATTGTAATAGAGGATGCATTTTTCATACCATTTTTCATACCAAACCATCAGTTTGGTCTCTGCCAGCCAAAGAAGGAGCCTACAGAAGTTTGGCCTCCCCAACCTCTCATTTGACACCTGTGTGTGTAAGAGATCCCCAAATTTACAAGTTATTTTGCTCAAAACGTGGTCCTGTTCCACCTTTTCTTGGAGCAGAAGAAAGTTTGGGAGGTTTTGTTCAGGCTAACAATTGCAAGGTTAGGTCATGGTCAGACTTGTATGAGTGACTGTGATGTTTTATCATAGAGATAAGTGAAAACCTGGGGAGGCAGAGGAGGATAATGAAGCTGTGCAACCTTGAATGGTTTCCTCACCTCTCCAAGTAAATAAAGCAGTGTTTAAACAGGAGAACACAGAGGGTTTGGGTATGTGATAACCAGGAGTCTCCATGACTTGAGTAATTTACTTTGTTATGAAATACACTTAGTTTGAGACCTGAGCATTTCTAATAATTAATGCAACTATTTAATTATGTGGGCAAAGACACAGACCTTTCTAAGATAAGCATTTTTCTCTTTATGTAATTTTTTTTTTCCTATGGAACAAGAAATACCTTCCTACCTTGTTTCTGAAAATAAAAATGTGTTATTTGTATCTGATTTTTTTCCCACAGACATTAAACTTACTTGGACCCTATACATAAAATGTGTGGTTTTCTCCAATTTGCAGCACTCTTAAAATTTGAAAATCTATCCCTGCTCTTGATGGTTATTTATACCAATTGATAAAACACTTAGTGCTGGCATTTAGATTAAAAGTACCTTGAGTTACGTTTGTCTTGGCATTCTTTTTTCCAAATTGCACAGCAAATGCAGGTTTTCAAGAGGAAACGGTGTGGCTGTGTAGGATCAGGAATTGAAAGGGAAAAATAAATGTTCAGGAATGATTTCTGCTGGTTTTATTTTACCTGTCTGCAGTGGCAATGCATGCACACGTAGTACTAGAGCAGCACTGTGAGATACCAGTGTTGTGACTAATTACTCTTGATGTGTATGAAGTAAATGAGGGGTTTACAATAAATTCTGCCTGCATGGACCAGAAATTGAGTTGTGATTTCATTATATCTTTGCCAACACTATTTTTTAATCAAGATGTTTTATAATAAAGGAAAACACAAAAATTGTTGTTCTTCCCCCCCATTCCCTTCTGTTCTATTAGTGCTTTAACACCAGGAGAAAGTGGATGGTAATTGACTTTCCAAATAGGGAAATTCAGCGTGCTGAGAAGCACTTGCTTGAGAGCTGAAAGAGGGGAAAAAAATCAATAAGGAAATGAGAAAGTTGCCATTTCTAGTACTCCATTAGCTGCTGTTTAATAAGATCTCATCAAATAAATCTTATCAGCAGAACAAGTGCATTTAAGAGCAGAAAATTTCAGGAATGGTGAGAGTTAAGCCTGTGGTTTTCTGGTGTCTCGTGTACAAACAGTTTCACCACTGCTGAATGGAAGGGTCAATATGTGAAGTGCCAGTGCACGTGACTGGACACATTGCTGTTGATTTTGGTGGGTTTGGGTCAGGCTCCAGCAGCCAGAAAGATCAGAATTAGTCTGAAAATGAATGATCATTTAGGCCATATTTTCTCATTCATTTTCCTATTAAATAGAGAGAGAGAAGAGAGAGAAAGGATTAAAAAGTATGCAGTGAGGCTTGGAATTTCTGGTATGCTGCTGTATTTTCATGTGACATCCAAATGAGAGTGATTTTTTGTAGGATAAACAGAAGGATTGATTATTTCACTCAATTATCCATTTTTATTAGAAAACTATTTAGTAAAGGCATCAATAAAGGTGTTAAGTGAGGAGAATCACAGATCTATATATTTGATATTAATTTCATAGTGTTTAACTTTATTGTAGGAGTGGGTTTTAGATGAGTTACCACCTGAATTCCTGCTGCTTTTCCTTACACAGACACTTCTTTATTGGTCAGCTGTAACTGGTCATTAAATAGTGCTTAATTGATGGTCAACATGTTGTTAATCTTGCCTAGATTGTCATTTTTATCTCTTTTTTTTATTATTCTTTCCTAGTGGTAGAGAAGAATCGTGATGTTCTTGGCTGAGACTTTTTTTTAAACACTTGTTTTGAAATCTTCATAGCTAATGTAAGGTTACTCCCATCTTCATCCTGCCTTGGTGACATTTTTTGCAGTGAAGATGGTATAATCAGCTAAGATTACTCTTGCTTCCACTGATCTCAGTGGGGCTATTCTATAAATATGTGTGGAATTGCTTATGAATTAAGAAACAATCTTCTTACACTGACAAATAATTTATTAGGTCAGTCTAAATCAAGCTACTGAGGAGACTGACATTTGCCACGTTACACCATCAATAAAATAATGGATGTTAAACAGAGTGGTTTTCTGTCAGGATGTTCACACTGGTTTTTGTGTTATTTGTTTTCTTCTGTTCATGAAGTGCTTAATAATTGAGTTTCTACTAATCTTATATTCATAGAATTTTAATTATATGGGCTTCCCTCCTGGCATGCATTAATGTGGTAGCACCTACAAATCTAATAAAATATCCATTCTGATAATAAATTTCAGTCACTGTTGGAATGAAAGTATTCCAGATCATTTAGAATATCACTCAAACTTCATGTTTTCTAGGCCATGGCAGTCTCAGGCTTTAGCCTTAATGTAAAATTTGATGCAATTTGAACTGGGGAACAGCTCTGGAACAGAAATGTTGACTTGAGGCTTGTTCCTCCCAAGTTTTTACACTCAGCATCCAGGCTGACAGAGCCTGCTGCTCTGTGTGTGTCCTGCTCTGCCACTGAAAGGGAGGAGGAGGAGAAATCAGGAGTGAAGCTGAGCCAGGAAGAAGAGGGGAGGAGGGAGGGAAGGTCTTTTAGAGATTTGACTGGTAAGAAATTAAATTATTTTCCCCAGGTTGAGCCCATTTTACCTGTGATGGTCTCCCTGACTAGTTTTTGATGCTCAAGCCTTTATTTGTTTGTGATGGAGCAGCTTTGGGTGGGCAAATGGAGCCCAGCCAGGGTCAGCACAACAATGTCGAAAGCTGGATGAATATTAATCCATTTATTTTGCATTCCAGAATTAATGTGGTTTGACTTTGAATTAGTTGAATAAAAACTGTTGTGTACACAGTAAGCTTAAGTGTAATTTTTAAAGCCACTTCAGCCTCTGGAGTTGTGAGGTGTACTTCCAAATCTAGATTCATTAAAAGCATTCCTCTCCATCAGGAATCTCAAAGAAAACACCAGAGCTGAATGGCCTTGAGAAGCACATATTATACAGTTATTCTTGTTTCTCTAAATGGAAATATTTTCATGTGGGTGATCTATTTCTTTTAGACCTTTCACTTACTGGTACAATTTGTGTTTCCATGACTGTTTGATTGAAATTATCAGAAAATTAATATCAATAGCAAATCAAGCTGGTAAATGATGAAAAGGTGGAAACATTTTTTCTGTCTTTGTCCAACTAAAGTTACGGGAAATGTATTCTATCTTTACTGCTCTTCTGAGAATTTATTTTATTTGGGGAATACAGTTTACTGAGAAAAAGGAGAATAAAGTTTTAATTTGTCTCTTCTTATAAGCAAAACTGCAGTTTGCTATGCTAATTAGAGCAGCTGGATTACACAGCCTGCCTTAAATCCCAGAGGAAATCAGGAAAAGAGGCTGGATTTAAGCATTTCTTACTTTCTCCAAGGTTTTAAATGAAAATCTCTTTTGGTTAATGAGGAAAGCTTAGAGATTCAGTTTTTATTTGGGGAAGGAGTGACAGGGAATTCTTCTCTATTCATATTTCATGCAAGGTATGGCCTTTTGATTTAGAAAAACCACCACAGTCAAATAGTGGCAACCAGTACTTTTAAATTTATTGGAGCAGGCTGAGGTCTCTGAGAGATGCTTGAGCACAGAAAGGAATAGAATGTAGAGAAGCTCTTGGAACAATAAAAGTTGTTGGTGCTCTCAGGTCTTTTAACAGACATAGGACTTTCACCCAAGGTAATTAATATATTAAAAGTCTGCACTTTGGGAGATGTGTTTGAGTGTCCTATCAGATGCTGGTTGTACTAAGCCTGATCTTTATTTGCATTATTTTTTCACTCCAAATCCAAATCATAACTGCTTTGATTTTTTTTTTCTCCCTATCTTTTTCAGTCTGATTGTGTGAGTCTGGTTTAGCAATTAAAAAAATACTGTCCCAGCTTCTGAGGTTTGATTTGAAACTTTTTATTGTGAATAGCTTGACTGCAATGTTAATGTCTGGATACTAATGCTTGTCAACCTCAAACACTAGAAAACTTTAATGTGCTGACAAAAACATGGGCTAAAAACAGCCTTTGAAATACTGTGAAAAGAATTTACTTAACTAGTGAAGAAAAAATGTCAGTTTGTCTTGAGTCATGAAAATGAAAATTAATGAGAGTTGCTACATATGTAAATGTATTGCTTCAGAGAATTGTGGCAGAGCTCTTCTCTCTCCATCTGCAGTGAGGAGAAAAAATCCATAGAATTTATTTTAGTGAATCATTAGTGAAGCATATCCAACAGCAATTAATGGATAGAATAGGAAGGGCAGTTTTATGTTGGGGCAAAATTTTACCTCCATCAGGCAGGTTTTTGCTGGCTTGTAACCTTCTACTCCAAAACACTTGGCTTAGCATGAGTAAAATACGTGAATACTTTATTATTACTTACACGAGTAAAATAAATGTACCTAGCAGCAATGTTATAAATAATCAGATTAGATAGGTGCATTAAGAATAAATGACTTTACAATGTAAACCCCTATATCCCACTGTTTGGATGTCAATACCTGTTCCTGGTAAAGAGTATGGTAATACAGTGTGTTAATCCTGTGTGAATCATATTTTTTGTTGTTGTTGTAGCTCACCTGATTTCTGATTGCTTCCAATCACAGGGCTGTCATTATTGAGGCTTAGATCATATTTCAGTTACAACAAAATGCCAAGTTAATGATAGAAAGATCACATGCAGCTTAAAAGTAGCTACAGAGTTGTGAAAAATCAAAATGTGCTAATTGCTTTAATCACCTACTGATTTTCTTGGAATTAATGAAGGCTTAAGTCAGATGTACTGTAAGGAAATCAAAGTGATTTTATGATGAACCCATGATGGTGTCACTTTGAGCTGCAGGATTAAAACTGCTTGTAGTTGTGTGTTTATCAGGTTGCAGACCTGATTAGGAGGACCTTGCCCTCCTGCTATCCTTGCCATGGGCTCTGTGCTAAATGGTATTTCTTTATAATTTTATAATTAGATTTATAAATTATTCCATTGAGAGCAAGGGAAGGCAAGGTTTTGACACTTCTGACATGCCAGGAAAGCTGAAAGAACAAAAAATTCCTTATGTAATTTCTGGGCTCTTATTATGCAGTCTACCTGGGAATATATATAATTTCGCTTTGCAATATTTAGGTATTTGCAATGTTAATAAAGGATGCTGCAGGAAATTCTACACTGATTCTTTGCTATAACTACTGTAACTACTTGCTCTATTTGCCTTCTTTAAATTAATGTGCGGTTTCATTTTCTGAAAATGATTTTGTTTGGCAAAATGGGTATTTTTTTGCATGTTAATTCCTATACACAAACACCATAAAAACAATACAGTGTGACCAACATCCATTTGGAGAGAAGTTTTCCTCAAAATTTTTTACTCAGAATTATCTGAAGTACATTTTATACTGTATTTTTACTCTCAGTATTCAGGCGGAAAGCAGGGTCACCCCGAGCAAGTTGCACAGGCAGGTTTTGAATATCTCCAGAAAAGGAGACTCCACATCTGGAATTTAAATTTGAAGTGGGAATTCATTGCCTTAAAAAAAAAAAAAAAAAAAAAAAAGAAAAAATGAGTCTTAATGACCAATAGTTATAAACTGATGAATTGACAGAGCCAAATATGCACAGAAAAGCATGTGAAACTAAATCCCACCACCTGGATCACTTCACCAGCAACCCAGAATTAAATGAAGCATGAATTCAAAATTTTAGTACAAAATTAAGTTTTGCAATTCATTGACGCCCAGTATTCTTAGCATTAAAAAGTCTTTACAATTAAGGGTGTAGATCTATATCAAAACCAATGTTGACATTTATACTCACGTGTCTAGAATTCAGTGAGATATTGAGTATTGTGCTTCATCTTATAATCTACAAGCCAGATGAGGTCCTGAGAAATTTTTTTCTGTATTATAGAAGCCTGGTGATTTTTATAGCCTCATTATATTAGAAATATTCAGTATTATTCTGGGTCAATGATAGAATTGTAACCAGAGAAGACGTTGGGATAATGTGCAATTAAGGTTCTTAATGTGTTAAAGATCCACACATGCACGGAAGAGATTAATGAACCCCAACCTTAATTTGCCACAAATACGAAATTAAGGATCTTCATTGCCCCAAAAATGCAGAATTGGGGAGTTCAACAACCACTGAAAAGTGAAAGTGAGTGTGTAATGTACAGGCCAGTGATGAATCAAACAGAAGATGCATTTATGGCTATTTCTGTCCCTGAGGTTAATGCCCATCATTCTACATCACTGGTTGAAGCCTTGCAAGGAATCAAAGACAAAGCTTTATACAAATTAGCACGAAGTTGGCCCCATTTAGAAACTAGTCTCATAGGTTTGTTTTTTTGTTTCAAAAGGAAACAAAATTTTACCAGTGCTTGTAAAGAAACCTTTTCTTGGCTGGTGATCAAATACAGCAGCAGCTTTGCCTTTCTGTCAAACGAAGCCAGGAGATTTTTAAATCATTAGAAAGTGATTACAGAAAAGCAATGAAAGAAGCAGGTGAAAATAACCATTATACCAGCAGCTGAGGTGTCTGGAATTTGATAGTTCTTATTCCCAGAACATCTTGCACACAGGGAAGTCACTGCTGGTGGAACATGAGCTTCTAAAGTGGGAGATACCCTGGAAGGGCTTTGATTTATAATTAATGCAGTGCAAGTGCAGTAGCATGCCAATTCTTCCAGACTGCTTTTACAGAGCTTGGGAACTACAGAAGATACTGAATTGAATCTTGGAAAAAAAGTGAACAATCTTCATTGCACTTGCAGACTACTTGTAGATCACATTTTTTTCTTTTCTTTCCTTTTTTTTTTTTTTTAATTTACCCTGTACTACAGAACTGTGCTTACCTCAGCTGATGAGAGGAATCTCACATTAACAAGCAGTTTTACTAAAGGCTAGATACAGAAAGTGCAGCTGTTTTATAGCTGTAGAAGGAAACACGCAGGCAATGTCACTTCCAGGAGGGTTTCTGAGTTATTTGGAACTTTCTCCTGGTGTGGCATTCCCCTGCTCATGTCTATGACAAAATGGAAATCTTGCAACTTTAAAGGTCGCCACTTTCATCTTAAAACCAGAAGTTACTGAGAAAATTTAGGAGTAAATTTTGAAAGGTTTAAGACTTGAATTGCAGAATTTGTCAGCCTGCAGCAATGTCACCAAAGTTGCTGCAAAATAGAGTATTTCAAGCTTGTGTTTTGGGCTGGGTGAATCAGACTCCAGGTGCTTAGTGAGCAATTGCATTTTTCACTAAGGAACAGTGGGCAACAATTTGTCTCTAGTGGAGTAATGTCCCCTAAAATAGTGTAGTGTGGGCATGTCCTTCTCTGGGTAATAATTTGTATTATGAGGGACTAGTTCTAACATAAAAATATTTGCTTCTTCTGAGGTAAAAAAGTATTTTCCAGAGAAATTCTAGTTTTCCTTGTGTTCATTCAGCATCACATGCACACACACAAACACCCCCGTGAGGAAATGTATTCAAAATCATTACCCCTCACAAAACTGCAACTGATGCTGGATGTGTTACTTGAAAGTCTGCTTGTGCTTTCAATTTTCGGTGCTTTGAAAATCAGGTGCTTTTCAAAATATTATCTGTCAAATATAAATTCAGTGTGTAATTAGCACTTGCTGGTGACTGATTAGGCCTTCAAGTTTTGTATTCTAAACAGAAACCCTTAATATATATGTTAATTATACATGTGCGTAAAATTCTGTATAGATCTGTATTTGATTATGCTCTTGAGTTTTTAAAAGATGTAATTTAAAGACAGTAAATATTTAAAAATATAATGGCGTCCTTAATCTTCTACTACTTCATGTAATTTTATACAATATCCTTAAATGTGTAGTGCCGTCCTCACACCCAAAAATCTCAACATTTTCTCAGCCTCCCCACTGAGCTATTTTAAACCATTGAAACTTTTAAATGTTTAAAAGTGAGCAGTTGTCCATTCCTCAGACCTTACAGCAGTACAAGGTCAGGTAGTCCAGAGGACTGAATCAGATACACTCTTAGATGATTTTCTTCTTTTATTTTTGTTTGCTGGATTGATTTTGAAATTTTGAATTTTTAATGGGAAGTGGTGCCTCTGCAACACTGGATTGCAATGATTCTTTACACTTTCACGCTTCTTTTAAACTTGAAATGAAAAGCAGCCATGGGAAACTGAAGGCCTTTTTCAGAGGTATTTAACTGCACGTGTATTTCTAATAAAGGCTTTTGTAACATTGAACATAAAAAGGAGAATCGTTAATCTGAAACGTCATTACTATAATATGCAACCTCTGATTTATAACTGTTGTCAAGTTTTACCTCCAACATTATTATTCTAAGGTAGCATATTTATCAAGAAATACATTTCAGTGCATTTTTTGCAGGGGAATTAAATCACTATGAGGTTGTTAAAGATGTTTCTGTTGCATAGTGAATATATTAAATTGTCTATGCAGCCTTTTGTACAAGCCTACAAAATGGCCATCCTTTTTCAATAACAAGTAAAAGTTTTTCTCTGTCTGTATTCACAGACTCTTTGGTTGGAGGAGCTGAATATTGTATGAGCAAAGGTTGAGAAGACTCATGCAGAAATGAAATAAATAACATCCAGGTAACTGAGCCCACTTTATTATTCATTGGTTCAAAAGCAGTTTACAAGTTTTAAAAAGCAAAATTATGTCAAGCTCAATGTGGTGTAAGTAGTAAAAATAAAAAGAAATGCAGGTAACACCTTATGTACCGAGAGCTGAACATCAAAAGTATAATTAAAGATAGAAACAGAGTTGGAATAACGTCTGATAGTGATAGAGAATGGAAGGGATGAATGATTGTGTCTGAAATGGACAAAGAACATGAGGTTCCTGACTGCAGAATAATAATGAGGTGGTCAGAAAGAGACTGGAGAGAAAAGTGAATTTCATTTGCATCCTTACACTGCTGCATTAGTAATTCCTTAGGAGCCAGTGAGAGTGGCAGCTTATGAAGGGAATTAAGAGAGAAAAAAATAATGAGGAATCTGACCTGGGAAATGTTCCTTGAACTTCTCAACTATGCCTGATTTTTTTTAACGCAGTGATTTATTCTGAACTTCAGGGGAAAAAAAGCTGAATGCAGGAATGTAACACCAAAGGTTCCAGTGAGAGAGGGAACACTTCTGTGGGTGAGACACTGGAGAAGGGCGTGTTGTGCATTTAAGCCTTGTTCTTGCTGTGCTATTTTTCTGTCTGCTTCATCTGGCTTGCATCCCGTGTCACAGGCAATGCTCCTAATACACAAAACTAATCATAAAATAAAGTCAAAAGCAAGTGTTGGACATTTTGTTTTATTTATTGTTCAGGTGGTTTAACTTTCTGATTTGTTAATCAGTTTTTATGCATGAGTAGAAGGTTAATGTAGGACCTTTCATGGAAACCCATGATAGCTGCTCTCAAAGACTTTATTTGTACTTTTGGGAAGCAAGGTAATTTCTAAACTTCTTAAAGGATCACATTATCTTCTTTTAATAGTGGAGGTTTTTTTCAGTAATAGCTTAATGAAAAGTGGGAGTTTGTAGAGCCTTTCCATTCAGATTTACCAGAACCAGCAATGTAAAAATGCATTTCTTTGATATGTTTGTCAGCTCTGAATGGATTCAGGTAACTCTGTGCAATGTGCTGACCCTGCAGAGGCATGTTAAAGGCTTTCTAAGTTTGGATAAACTGGTTACCCTTCACACTTATGCTCCCTTCATCATGGTTGTTTTGAATTGCCCACTGTGCGTTGATATATATTTCTAACTTCATGTTCCTTTTGCTTTCATATATGCACTTTAGAATCTCATTCTTTAGCACAACATTTTTCATTTTACAGTATTCTGTTTTTAAATACCCACTCACTAACTCTCTGGACCAGATAATCCTGATGCTGATGTAAATTGGTGGCGACCTCTTGGAAATCCTTTGGCTGCACCAGAGCAAAATTACTGAGAGTGGGAGGAGAACCAAGGGTATGAGACTCTAACATGTTTAAATTAGCTATTCTCCAGGACAGAGGGCTTGCATTCATTTCCCCACTAAGCAGAGCAATACATTAATTTGGGCTATTTCACTTATAAGGATTCCTGCTTCATTGAGAGTAATAAACCATCAGCTGTAATTTACAAAGCAGAGTGATTTAACTGCTTCATCTTTATGCAATTCTGAGTCTTATCATCTGTGGGCAAAGCAGCCCCTGATTGAAGTCTTTTGTAACATCACGGGACAGGAGAATTAGCGCTGAGATCTTGCTCTGAGTTTTATTGATTGGGAAATAGGAGAGTTTCAGTAGTGAAAATAGTGGAGATCAGCTAAAAGCACGCATGGAACAGCTCTGCTCCCCTGGAAAATGAAAGAATTCAGCATTCAGGGGGTTAGACTGCTACAAAAGAGACAGTACATGCACACATTCAGAGTGGTTTAGAACTGCTGTGGTTGTCATTAAGCCAGCATGTTCTGTGCTTTAGACTTGGCTTTGAAATGCCACTGATAACAGCAATGATTATCTTTCCCACGTTGGCCAGCAGTTTTGTCAGTCTCCAGATCTTGGATTGGAGTAATAGAACATTGAAACCTTCCCACTCAACCAAATTGGTGGTGATTTTCAAAGAACACAGATGGGAAGGTAAAAGTAATTAGCAACCTTCCTGATTTGGCCTTGTGATCAAACTTTTTGAGGTAATAAGAGAAAAAAGTAACCACAGCAGGAAAATGCTGCCATAATCCCTCCAATTACCATAGTTTTAATTATGACACAATTATCTGTAAACCCTCACACATCTGGTGTGCAGCTTGGTTCTATTCCTGTCTGAAAATCAACACTGGGATAATCTGACTGAGTAATGGATGCCACTTAGAGACAACTAAGAAAGTAAACTGTGCCAGAGGAGATGTTAAAGATTTTAGAACCACATCTGACAGATAATTCAGGTGTCCTTTCATGCTGCTGTACTTGGTTTCTCTCCCTGCAGATCTACATCTCCATCCTGTTTGCATTCTATCAACGTTTTGTGTCAGCAGAAGACCTTACCTTGAGAAGCAAAATGATGCTGCTTTTACTTCTAGTGACAGAGTGGAGGGAAACTTGCAAAACAAACCATCTTTTTTATGTCCTTGAGATCTTAGTCCTGTACTAACTCGGAAATGAATATTTATGATTTCTGAGAAATCCTCTATGACTCAAGCTCTAGGGTAGAAATAAAACAGAAAAACCAGATGCACTCGGATTATTGCAAGATTGATTGAATATCAATAAAAATCTAATAGAATGATGTGCAACTTTTAAAGAGCAAATGGAGAAAAATACGAATCACTGTAACAGTCCAAGGTGACATCTAATTTTTAATATTTGAAATTATTTTGTTCAAAAAGAATAATATTTAATTTTCATTTCTTTCATTTTGAGGCTTGGGCTTTTCTGACTGCAAGGCATCAATGAAAACAGATCTAACTGTGTGACATTTCCTTAAGGTGCTGTCAATAAAGCTGGCTATTGTGGAATTATTAAATGTCTTCAGTAGTTGTCATCACACAAGAAGTTTTATTGGAGGGGTCTGAACTAGAATATCAAATTATACCGTGGGGCCCATCATTTAAAAGGATAAAAAACTAATGATCCCCATTGACTCGATTTTATTTCAGATAAGGCACTTTTAGTACTTGGATGAGAAACTTAAGAAAACAGAAACTTAAGAAATTTTTTTGTCTTGTAAAGAATTTAGAGTTACATACTCTTGCAGACTGCGAGTGGCACTATTTTCTGTGAATCAGATTTGGCTGATTGCTGGTCTTAGGGTGGTGAGGCTCTCAAAAATCAATATTAGTAATATCTTCTGATAACAATCCTGAGAAAGGCTAACACGAGTTCTTCAGTAATCCTTGTTATTTTCATGTCAAATAGAATCTATTTCCTTTCTCACTCCACAGAAAAGGGGCCTCTCTTTAAGGGTTAGGGATGGGTGAAAAGCCAGGGCATCTTTGAAGAGTTTTCTCTTCCACATCTATTTTATGTGACTTCAGGACAAAATGATCTCCTATAATCTTTTTAAATTCAGTATCAAAACGAATGGCAGATTACACTAATCTTTCCCCAACCATGCAGAGTAGAAAAGTCAATATTAGTCATACCACATCTCTCCTTTAAAAGGCAGTGGTTGTGTTTAACTGCTTGGCCTTAGGAGGCCCTGCAATGAATAACCTTGTATTCATTTTAACTGTGTCCTTAAGCAGAACCCACTGAAGCCAAGCAGAACACTTTTTATGATTTTAGAGTGCTTTGGATCTATCCTTTATCTAAATATGGCCTTTTTATTGTTCTAAATCAATAAATCTGTTGCTCTGGCATATTTTCAAGTTGCTTATTCACCCAAGGGCCTCTTTATAGCAAACCACAATGTTGCCAAATTGCTTTGGGTTTACTTTGCATTGATAAGTCCCGATTTTTTTGAATATAATAGGTCTTTAAAATTCAACATGTCTTGCTGGCTGGCCCCACTCAGGGTGGCAGTCAGTGCCTGGATGTCTGGGAGCAGTGACAGGAGGTGACCTGGGCAGTCAGTGCTGGGCTGGCAATGTTTGGCAACGACAAGGACAGTGGCACTGGGGTGTGGAGTGACTGGTAATGCTGGAGGGAAGGGATTCCATCCCCAAACCACCTTGATGGGCTCGAGATGAGGGCTCAGGGTGATGCCTTGGGAAGGCTGAGCTGGAACAGACTGGACAGAGACAGAGAATAAAATAGAGATTTATTAAAAGCCTTTAAGGGTACACCTTGGGCAGGACAGAGCCTGGCCAGGGCTACACCCAAGGTGGACACAGAATGGTCACAAAATGGACACAAAATGAACAACTGGTCATGAGGTCTTACATTTTTATAAGTTTTGGTCCATTTGCACATTGGGGTTGAATTGTCCCATTCCAGCTCCAGGCTGTGAGGTCCCATCCTTCTTGTCCCTCCCTCCAGCCCACCCTTGTTTGTGCTTTGGGGCTGAAAGTTGTCCTTGGTGTGCAGCAGGAGAAGGATTTGTTTTGTGTCCCTGCTGTGTGCAGAGCTGAGTGACACTGACTGTGAGCTCAGAGCTGCACCCCTGGGCACCACAGAATCTGACAAAAACATGACAGATAAAACTGAAGGAATCAATGGGAGCCTCATAAAGTTCAACCAGGCCAAGTGCAAAGTCCTGCCCTGGGTCAGGCTGAGCACAGGCTCAGGCTGGGCAGAGAATGGATTGAGAGCAGCCCTGAGGAGAAGGATTTGGGGCTGCTGAGGGATGAAAATCTCACCTGGACCTGGCAATGTGCCCTTGCAGCCCTGAAAGCCAAAGGTGCCCTGGGCTGCCCCAAAATGCAGCTTTGGCATCAGGTCCAAGGAGGTGAACCTGCCCCTCCTGGCATCAGGAAAACTCAGAGCTGTGAAAGTGATGAGGATAATTACCTGTCTCTTCCTGCTTCAGCTCTCTAAAGTAATTGCTGAAGAACAGTGGTACTTTTGAGTGGTTTTTGAGCTTTGCAAATTATCCTGTTTGGATTTTTAATGCCCTGTGTACAGTTACAATGGCTTGAAGTCTTCCAAAAAGAAAATATCTGTTTTTCCACCTGACGGAATGTGACTTGTTCAGATTACTGACATTCTCTCTGGATTTTAAACCATACAAAAGGACATTATTACGGTTTATGAGGAGTACTTGTTCTTGGTAGAAACAGTATCTTACTATATTTGAATTGAATGCTCACCAGCAGTTTCCTTTTGCCTTAGCTGTGAACTGGAACATCAGCTTAACTGAGAAAAATTGTACCTCCATGAGCAAATAATGGGAAATTCAATAGTGCCTGTGACTGACTAGCTGGGGATTCTACTTTCCAGGAACATGTCTCTGAGTGTTTCTTGATTTGTAGTGGCTTATGCTGAATGGAAAGTTTGGTTCCTGGAAAACATTCAACAGGTACAGTGATGGCAGCCCTAAATGTTCAGGAAAGATTTTTTTTTGTAAATTCTCAATTTTCAGCTTATTAAAGCAGATTTTCCTAGCCTTGCATTTAAAATGCTGTGTAGTGCATTCATATTTATGATAGCTTAAAGCTCTCATAAGCTTTTTATTCTTTATTTTTTTTTCCATTATTTTTATTATTTTTATTGTATTTTATTCCATGAGTAGATTTTGGATTTGAGGAAAAGCCGCCTGTTCAGACAGTGAGTGCCTGAGCTGTGGGAAGGTGAACACCATCTAAGTGAAACTGTGTACCGTAGACCAAAAGTGAGCACTTAAACAGCAACAAAAACATCTCCTTTGGGATGTAACTTCTGTAGTATCAATTCTTGCCACAGCCCAGATGTAAATAGAGCCCAGCATTGCTCAGGCACTCTGCTTCTAAAGCAATCACTTGGTAAATAGATCTTAAACGTGATTTCGTTAGTGATTATTTTGAAGTGTGCCAGTTTAGTTCAGAATGTTTAGGAGCGTTTCACTTCATTATGAGTTTGATGTTCCCTTTTCCTTGTAGTTTTCTAGTTGCACAGATTATTCTAGAAGAACTGAGCTCTGAATGAGAAACTGGCTTGAAGTTTGGGTCAATGTGTGGAGCTCTACTCTTGCCAAGGTTTTCTGTGATTCCCCTCAAATGTGAAACATAATTTTAGAGGATAGAAAACTAGAGGTGACTGTCATGAGCCGTGGGATTTCCTACAGCTCAAACTCCTGCTACTTAGAACTGTTTCACTGTCTTAGGGACATGATCTCATATGAAAAGCCTTTATATTTCTTACATAGCTTTTATTCATCCAGCAGTTGTTCTGGCTTCTGTGCCAAATGGATTTGTGGTGTAAGAACCATAATATGCTTGTTCTTTTTTTTTTTTTTTAATCTATGAAGCTGAGCTAATTCTAGCATTTTTTTAAAATGTGAACCCCAAATGCAAGTTCACCTGCAAATGGTA
The DNA here is from genome assembly GCF_009819655.1 of Sylvia atricapilla. Lineage (NCBI taxonomy): Eukaryota > Metazoa > Chordata > Aves > Passeriformes > Sylviidae > Sylvia > Sylvia atricapilla. Next base: position 6,112,635 of record NC_089160.1, read on the forward strand.
ATGTTATATGGATTGCTTCTGTGTAATTCATGTATGTGGGATTTTACTAAATTATTGGGAAATTCCACCCAGTGCTGCAAGCAAAACGTTGCACTCTTGGAGTTTAAAGCAAATTAGAGTTTCTGGCTGTTGTAGTGTAAACTTTGATTTGTGTTTTGGTGACTTCATCTAAAGGGCCAATTTCTCCATTAAAAAAAAAAAAAAAAAAAAAAAAAAACAGCAAAAGTTGCAGAAAGGTTCAGCCCTTGGTCTGGAAGGAGAGGTGACTTCACTTGGGATATTTACCTGAGAGAACATGGGGTTGGTAGAATTTCCAAGCACCGATGGATGGGTTTATGAGCAGATTTTGCAGGATTATCTGGAAATGTATTGTGGCATTTTCTCTTGCTGCAACACATTTCCTTGTCTCTAGCAATTTCACTAAAGAAGAGAAGGAATATTTGTGGCTAGAAAATCCAATCTTTCCCTTATTTTCCCCTTTGTTGATACAGTAGTTTGTTAAAATTAATCCAACCTGACACCACCTCGTGTCTCATTTAATTACTCTCAAGCTTAGCATCAATGTTGAGCAAAGCCCCCAGGGTAAAATCCAGAACAATTCAGTTTTTCATGTTGCAAATAAATGTTGAGAGATTCTGCAGGAGACCAGAAAGTGTTTGTAGTTGAGCACAACATAAGATTGTGCACCTTCATGTATTTAGATCTTAGCTGTGCCTTAAATGTGACTGTGGAGTGGGCTGGAAGGAGAGGGAGCTGCATCCAAAGCCTGTGGAATATCAGACCTGGGAATCCAGCAGAAAAATTTGGCTCCAAGTTGCTGCTGCATCACTGACACACACCCAAGGAAACGTGAGCTCCAAAGCACTTTTCTCCCCATTTTTTAACTGAGATGGTCAGGAGGCAAAGGTTTTGTTTTAGAGTAGATGTGGGCAGTCTAGATCCACTGAATGAAATTCTAGACCCACCTGGTGAAATCCTGAAAAGAATTGATTTGGCTGTGATTTCTGTGGAAGCCTCAGTTGCTAATGATTCACTGGCCTTGGCTGTGGTGATTTTAGTAAAGATGAGGTTGGGCTCTCTCTTTGTGCCTGTTTCCCTGCCCAAAGCTGACCTGAGGAGTATGGCTGTGCAAGGTGGTAATTTTGGGGCAATCAAGAAGTTGCTTTTCATTACTTCAAAGTAGTTCAAATTCCGACTTTTCAATATTTTCAATTATGAGATGATAAGCACTTTATACAATGCCCAGCCCCTTTCAGAGTTTCAACAGAACATGTAAATAGAGGCCAAAACTGCTGTTGCTTATGTAAAAAATGTGCTTTGACATCCACTAGGTAAAATAAGGGAGAAGAAAGGCAGGCAGCTGTTACATGTGAAATGAGGATGAATCCAACAGAAATAGACAAATTAACTGTAGGATTAGAAATGTTAATGTTTTTGTTTTCTTGGTTTTTGCTTTTTTCTTTTTAATGTGAGATTTACTCCTTGATTGAAAAGAAAACAAAACCCCCCAAAGAAGAACTGCAAAAGCAAGTTTAATGGGGAAACATTAGTTTTGAACTTCCACAGGAATACCCAGAAATTTCCTACTAGATTCCTCCTGATTAGTAGTTCAGTTTTTTGGATTAAATTGCTTTGTTTTTACGTTTATTAGTCGTGGTTTCTACAGAAATTAATGGCAGTGATGACAGGATGTGAAGTTTACAGCATATAGGAAGATAAAACAATGCTCTCACAAAAGACAGCTTGATTAGAGTGGATCTTCTCCTCAAGACAGGGAACCTCTTCACTACAACCAAATTTTATTTAGCTTGAATTTTTTTTTACAGGTTGCTTGAGGCATCTTCATTCATGAATAAAATAAATGTAGGCTGTTGTTCAACAATATCAGGTTTTGAGACCTCCTCTACAGTTCAGTGTGATAATATAAATAATATAAATTGTCAATACACTAAAACATAGACTAAAAATGTTTTAATTTACATTCCATTCCATTTAGTTTTTTGGCTCAATATTTTTCCTCCTAGGTTTCCATATGAATACATTTAAGGGACAGAACACCTGCTGTAAGAAGTGCATGAGGGAAATCTTTGGTGGTGAATCATACAAGAGAATGAAGGAGGATAATGGGAGTCCCATCTGGACATGAAAAGGAAAGAACACAAGATTGGAACATACTGTGAGCTGTCCTCAAATATTTCTTTTTTAACAGTGAGCAATATGGTGTATTCAACCTGCTATTGAGCAACTATTCATGGATTCTGTAATATTTCCCAGAAATGCAGAGTATCCTTTGGAAGGATGTAAAGGGATAAGAACACAAAGAGACAATACTGTAGGACAGCCTAGGAGCTGTGGACTATGTCAGAACTAGCAGTAATGTGAATTTGGCACAACGTTCAGACACTCTGAATTCTTTTGTACACATGTGGCTAGATAAGGAAGAGGCTAGTCCTAGAAAACATTATTCTGCTCTGTTTAAGTGATTTTATTTTTATTTTTTGCTTGTATCACTGCTTAGTTTAAAACACAACAGTCTAACAAAATCAAGATAAATTACTTTAACAAATTTGGAAAATAATGAACTGAATATTTCTTCCTCTTAGTAGGAAATATTTATTGCTAAGAAAACTGGTTTATGAAATGCTTTGAAGCATACAGAAAAAAGAAATTCTGTAGTAGGCCAAACTAGCTTTGCTTTGATGTAACATTTCCTTTAAGGAAATCATAAGAAGGCTAATGTATACATATTCATTAAAAACTCTCTGAATGTGTAGCTCCTTGGTGGATTGTCCGTGCTTTAAGATAATCTAAAACTCACAGCTTTGCATCAGGAAAGCAGAGATTTCTCTCTGATTAACCCCCACAATCTGCAGGTGAAGGTATCCTGACAGGCGCTTTGCTGGATTGATGATTCTGTTTTAAACTGCATTTAAAAAAAAAACACAAAAAAACACATCCCAAGGCTGATTGCTGATGTTGAGCACCACTGGTAGGGATAAACCATTAGAAAAAAGTTGATGCTGCAGAGCAGGCAAACTAGTCCCATTTTATTTACTTTTACATCTTGGTATTGGTTCAGTGAAAGTTAATGATAAAAGCATGAAGAAAATTCAGCTCCTTTTTTTTAAAGTTTGTGTATGTTGGAATATTTAGAATTTTATGTAATGCTAGGTGGAAGTGACTTGAAGTATAGGTTTGGCAAACTTTGAATAGCTTGATGTATTTAACAAAGAGGTACTGTAGTCATAATATTTCAACTAGGCGTGGAAGTAGGACGGTTAAAATTAGTGGGGTTTCTTTGTTTTGGGCTTTTTTGGGGGTGTTTTGTTTTCTATATTTAAGTTAGATCTCTTCAAAGGCAGAAAAACTGGGAGCAGAAATAGTTCACTACAGTTCATGACTTTACTGCTCCTGGTTAAGATCACTTTTGTCACAGATTGTGTTTCTCAGTGGCTCAGTCTGTATAACACACGTGTTCAGACTTTTAACAGTAATCAGGCACTCAGTGCTTATAGGATCTGAGTACTTACTATGTTTTAAAAGTTCCACATTCATCCTGTGTTTCATTTTCACTTTGTAAAGCTGAGATAATATTATTCCTCTTCTTTACAAGGATATTGTGAGATAAATGCATTAAATGCTGCAATGTGCTTGGGACTTATGCTAAATTTAGGTGTCTAACACAGTCTGCTAAACTAAGTACCTAACGTGTCTAGATGTTCTCATCTTGCAGAAATTGCTTGGGTAAAACTTAGCGTAATATGAATTATCTTTGTAAATAAGATGAAGGTTTAGGTGATGAGGCAAATACCATCACCAATGTCTCCAAATGATTTTGATTTTGTTATGCTTAAATTCGTCATGAACAATTTTCAACACTCAGGTTCTGAAAAATTAATTTTCGTTCTGGTTGTGTCTTGTGTTATGAATAATCTCATGATTAATTTTTTTATAGGACTGTTACGTGCTCGAGAAGATTTGAGTATTGCATTTATATAGCTCTAATGACTGTGACCATTTCTGTTCAGGTCAGAGGAATTAGCTTTCTGAGGCAGTAAATATCACCACTATTGAAGGCAGTCATTCATCCATTTACAGGCTGTCAAGTGGCATAACAGATAACTTGCCTCTTCTGTGTTAGGAGAATCAGAAAATGTTTATTTCCTCCCAGTGCTGCTCTGTTAACCCCTTTCACCTGCTCCCTCTGTACCTCGTCCTGAATGGAGTGATGCACTTCACTTGAGAGAGAAGCAGCAGTAAACCTTGTTAACATAAAACAGCAAGTTAAAGTGAAATGGCAAATGTGAGAGTGCCTTAACAAGGTACACTTGACTATTGACTGCCTGAAGGACAAGGTCAGGAAATGCTGTGAGACTCTCCCATTGAGCCATTGAGGCTCAGGAAGGTCCCCCTTGCCTTCTAGACTCCTTCCCAGACTGCAGCTGGATCCAGTCCTAGTCTCAGACTTGGCCAGTGGCTTATGTCCAAAGGAGTTTATGTGCACAGCCAACCCTTTGCATCACTTGGCTGAGATTTCAAAGGTCTATTGATCACGTCCTGAGGGTCTGCTGGGGCAAGGAACCTTCCAGCCTTGGGGGTGACCTTGAGAGCTGTCCCTGCTCCAGGGGACTCCTGGAGTGCACCCACTGCCACATGGGAGAGCTCAGTGGGCTGCGCAGGGTTTGTAACAAAATGATTGACTGATGGTGATATTTGCATAGTGGCAAGACGTCTGGGTCACTGTTCCAGACAGCCCCTGGCTGCCCTGGAGCCATCTGTCCTCAGAGTCCCCAGGAAGCTGGATGGAGCAGGGCAGCACACACCTCACAACCAGAAAATTAAACCTCAGAATAAAGCCTCTTCGGGGGAAATGCAGTGATTCTGCAGGATATGGAGGTGCTGTCCTGGACACTGTGTCCTCAGTCAAATTGGTGTGGGTGTCTGCTGTGCAATTCATCCAAATCAGATCCTTTTGCACCACCAGCAAAGTTATCTCCTGGAGTTTTACTTTTTGTGGTTTGAAGCACAAGATTTCTAGATTGAACACATCTAGAAAACTTTTGTTTCCTAGATGAGTACAATGGCTGTGCAGAGACCATTGTGATCATATTTAGAGGTTTTATTGTGGTGACAGTATCTGTGTGAGCAAAACAATCAATTCTCATTGAACTGAAATTCCTTGGAGGAATTGGAAAGAAATCTTTCAAAATTTCATCCTGAAGTTGAGTCTTGGAATGTGCTTCAATAAATATTATGCATGGTATTTCAAGGGGTAGTACTGAGACTTTTTTGACAAGCTGTAACTTACTGAACCTTCTTTTGTAATGGAATGTCCGTGATGGTTCATATGGCCCTGAGTGCCATAGCAAGGAGCATAAATTGAGGCAGGTTCTCCTTTAAGAATCCAACCCCTCCAAATGAGTTCAAGGGATTTTTAGATAGAGACAAAAAATATCAATTCAATAGTTTCATTATCGGCATTCCAGTAAGTACTAGAAATAATTTTATTTTCAAACTAAATCTATGGAAATGAACAAAGTTCATTAAATGAAGACATATTATTCATATTTAAAGTAAATTTCTTTAACTATTCTAAGGGCAAGCAAGATAAAATGTCTGAGTGAGTTTAATCTTTGATTTATCGAGGCAAATAAAATTAGGATTCTTTACATTATAATGTTAATACAGCCAAAATTTAAATAGTTATCTTAAACATTTATTATGACTGCTGTATCTGTTAGATAAAAACCATTAATTTTAAGTGCCAGCAATATAAGATATGGAAGTGTGGCCACTTCTGGCTAAGGAAAAGATGATTCTAAAACTCACTTAATCACTTTTAATGCATAGAGGAAAGTGCCAATTAAATTTTGTATCTGAAACATTAGTGATTACAACAATCTCCAGTTTCATTCCCCAGTGCTAGGTATGTGGTACTGAAAAATCTGAGGAGACAGAAGCTGAGGGAAATGAGGAGCAACTTAATTAACTGTGGTTGTTTAGGCTGGAGAAGAGGATGTTTGGGGGGACCTCACAACTCTATACAAGTGCCTTGAAGGAGGATGCAGTCGAGGGGGTTGGTCTTCCTCAGGGACAGGAGGAAAGTTGTGCCAGTGAAGGTTTAAACTGGATATCAGGAAAAAGTTTTTCATTGAAAGGATGCTCCAACATTGGAACAGGCTGCCCAGGGAAATGGTGGAATCACCACCCCTGGAAGTTTTCAAAAAATGCATCCAAGAAGTGACTGAAAACATGGTTAGTGGTGGACTTGGCAGTGCTGATTTAATGGTTGGGCTTGAGATCTTAGAGCTCTTTCCCAGCCTTAGTAAATATATGATTATATGGTCTTTATTTAAAGTAAACCCAGTATCATTCTGGCACAGTTATAGCAGGACACATTTCATCCCGCTTACTACATTCAACTGAAATTATATTTTAGTATGCTTATTGCTGTGATATTCACCAATACAGTTCATAGGTCCTCTTTCTCAGGAAGTTTTTTAGGAGTTACGTATGTTTATTTTCAATGGCATATCCTGTCTTACTAAAAGGATTGGAAGAAACCTGAATTCCCAAGTAAACCAGAACTGCCAAATTCACCCTCCTTAGATGCATGTCTGGCATCTCTTTTATCCAATTTTCACAACAGAGTAGCTCACATCTGCAATAAATTCAGCTGGAAAGACCTCTGGGTAAGAGAGCTGTCCTGCCTTTTGATTTTGGCTGTGCATTTAGACATATTTTGACTGCAGACACTCAGCTGGAAATAAGAATGTGCCTGAACTGCCTGAACTTTAGTAAGTAATCTATGAATATGCGCTGCAGTGAGGGAGCTCATGATCCTGTCCCAGGAGCTTGCCAGTACAGCAGGAAGAGGTGCCACACCTTCTTTGTGGCACATCCTACGGGATCATTTCCAATCACCTTGTCTCCTCTTGTGTGTGCTGTCTGAGAGTGCAAACTTAGTGTAAAGTGACAAAGGTAAAATAAAATAAGAAAATATTTTCCATGGCTTCACCTTCTTTTTACTATCGTGTTTTGGTCCCAGCTTAAATCAATGAAAGCAAGATATTAATATTACGATGTATTTTTAAGCTGAATTGCTACCTAATATCTACTGAAATGCTATCGCAAAGGATTTATAAGCTCCATTTTGTTTGTCCAAGTGTCCTTTTTCAATGGCTGTGACTTCTAAACATGTGGCAGTGTAAATGTACCATGTTAATATTCTCCTGCCACGAGCAATGAGTGTTAATTAGAGCTGGATCTGACTTTGTCTCTCCTTGGATTATTTAGGATAGTAAGAGCTCTGCTGAATGGCTGTTTGTACAATCCATCCTTTAATCCACTCTCTGAGGCAGAAGACTGTTCAGAGTGAGGTTTGTAATTATTCCAGAGTGCATTTGATTTCTTAGCATCAAAAAGAATCTCTTACATTATTAAGCAAAAAGGTTTCTTTCCCCAGAACAGACTTAGTTTTCCATGCTTACTAAATGGAGATAATAGTTCTAAATTATGGTCAGAGTTTTTTATTTGATGGTTTTGTCGATAGCAATATTTTATGTTTGATGTTTTAGCATATTATTTTGATGGGAACAGCATATTTTCTGTAAAGAGTAATGGGTGAAATAATGGATAAACATAATTTTTGTCTTGTCAAATTGTGTGTTTGAGTATTTTTTGACACTTTGCTATTTTTCAGTAGCACTTCAACTTTACTTTCTCTGTTTTGTAAAGAGTCAAACATAGTAGCCTGACCCTTTCTAAACAATTCTAAGTTATAAATTTGTGTGGATGACGTTCTCAGGTGTTGGATAGATACCCTCATAGATCAATAATTGGCCAAATGTCTCTGGCCAAGCAGACCCATGAAATTATATTTGTTTTGCTTTACTTTTAGTGACAGGCAATTATTTGAGTACCAAAGAAATGAGTAATAAAACTCCCAAAGTCTCCACTGGGATCAGATTTTACCCACATGACATTTTTTGATGTTTTTCTGCAGGAAGTGGCTGGACTGTAAATGTGTGCCTGCATAACTTATCCAGTTGAATCAATCCTGTGGGACCCAGAGGTAAATGTATTAGACCAGTGGGAGAGAAACTTCTTATTTTGCAGGCTTTTAAAATGGCCCTGATTAGGACAACCTTGCAGAACTGTAATGCAAATAGAATAATTAACATTATTTTTTAAGCTTTAGGTTAAACAAGCATAGTGTTGAAGGTAGATGTTTTATTTTTTAATATCTAACATAATATTTTTTGTTACAGAAAAAAAAGATATCTGTTATTCATGCATGTATTTTGCTCAGCCAGTAAGTTTTAGTTAAAAGGCATTTGATGTTTGGATCTGTCTTTTTTTTAAATTTCCCTTGCTAATGAAAACTCTTCCCCCATTCCTTTTGACTTAAAACCTCTGTTATGGTACAACTGGTTTGTTAATTCTTGTTAATTTTTAAGCATAGGGAAATGGTTTCCATTGCACTTTTTGTTGAAACTCAAATTTCAAAATCAGCTAAATTTTGATTCATGGCAGATCCTAGAATCTGAGTACTGAACTAGTTATAAATAGTTATAAAGCACACCAGGTCTGATATTCAGATATATAAAAAAATTGCGTTGTCATATTTGAAATACATTCCTCCTTGAAGTATTACATACAAAGTGCTTCTCTGCAGTTTATTTACGTGTTGTAAAACTTCTCTCCCTCTTTATTTCCCCCCCGTCTTTCACAGTCCTGGCTCTGGCAGTGTCAAAGCTCTTCCTTCCAGTGCAGGAGCGGGGACACAACTGCCACGGGGAATTTCAGACAGGTTCTGTTTAATGTGAGTTTAAACTAATGCAGTCTGCAGGCGAGGCCAAGTTAAATGAAACTATCCTTAAGGGGGTCCGACCTCCTCCTCCACTCCTTACACTTACGCACAATGGGATTGGATGTCCTGTGTTTTCTTGGGCTCTTCTTGCCACAGGCTTTGGGGTCGCCCCCTCCTGCAGCTCTCAGGCTGTACACGAGCTTTGGGGGCTGCAGCCAGGGGTGTTTCAAAACCTCATCTATGCACAGCCTCTGGGTCACATCGGGGTGCAGCAGTTGGGCGATGAGGTTCTTGCACTCCGCAGAGAGATGTTTGGTTTTGAGGAAGGGAATCTTCCTTTGTTTCTGAACCTGGAGCATTTCCTTGACGTTGGAACTATCAAAAGGCTGCGAAGCAAAAACCATTGCGTACAGGATGATGCCCAGGCTCCACATGTCTGAAATCCTGGGGTCACAAGGGATGTGCTCGAGCAGCTCGGGGGCTGAGTAGGCCAGAGACCCGCAGAAGGTGCTGCTGAGGACAGTTTTTCCATTTTCATCCCGAGCCAGGGGTTTTGAAAAGCCGAAATCTGACAGCTTGAAGTTGAGGTCATTGTCCAGAAGGATGTTGTCACATTTCAGGTCCCTGTGGGCAAAGTCCAAGTCATGGCAGTGCTTGATGGCAGAAGCCAACTGCTGGAACTTGCTGCGGGCCACGCTCTCCTCCATGGCGCCCTGGGTGGTGAGGTAGTTCAGCAGGCTGCCCTTCTCCCCCAGCTCCATCACGATGTACACCTTCCCAGAGGACGTCTCAAAAATCTCGTAGGTCTCGATGATTGAGGGGTGGTGCAGCTGCATCAAAGCCTGCATTTCCCTGGGGAGAAACTTCTCCAAGACATTCTGAGAAATTTTCTTCTTGTCGATGATCTTGATGGCCACCCTGCGCTTGAGGCGGTGGCTGTAGGCGGCTTTCACCTTGCCGTAGGAGCCTTCCCCAAGAGTGTCCCCCAGGCTGTAGCCCCTCTTCTTAAGCACCACCGTGTCCATGCTGGGAGAGCTGCAGGGACTGGCCCCAGCTGGAGCTGCTCTGCATCCTGTGCTGGTGGGCTGTGCTCCACGCCTGGGGCTGGCTGCCAGGGGCACTGCTGGGCACGGTGTGTGGTGAGCTCAGGAGCAGCCGCCCTGGAAGAAGCTTTCTGTGGCTTCACGGGGCTGCTCTGTGACATCACAGGGGACAAAACCCAGCGTGGGGGCACTGGCTGCTCTGTGCTGTCACTGAGGGTCACCCTCATGCATGGCTGTTGTGGTAGGACATGGAATAAAGGTGTTTGACTCCAGGCAGGAGGCAGTAGAAACCAGAAGGTTTATTTACAATTCATTCAGCCCTTTTATATCACACTGCACTAAAAAACCACGTTATTGGTCCGTAGGGCTGACACCTCTCCCATTGACTCAGGGACAGAAATAGCAAACAACTCCTGTTGTCATGGGAAAGGAATATTGTCCACACAAGGTTGTTTTGGGAAAAAGGAAACTGTCGAAAAGTTTCCCTTGAGAAGAGCTATCTCTTCTCAAGCTCAGAAAATATCGTGTCCACACACAGTAATCAGAAAATGGAGATAATTTCTCCTCTTAAAACGGTATTTCTCCTCTTAAGATGGTCAGAGTAGGGGGGCTGTTTTTACATCTTTGTTTTTTAATGCTGTTCTTCAGTTGTGTGTGGGCCTGAGAGATTTTTAGCCTGCTAGCAACTGCTAAATTTTTTTAAAAGAAAAAAATTTTAAGAAAGTTTTTTCTCAAAACAGGTGTGGTAAACAACTATCTTTTTTCAAAACAATCTTTGTCTAACTGGTGTTTGCTGTTTTTCTATTTCAACTAATGGTATTAGAGAGGCGTTGTTTTTATTCATCAATTATGTCAAGTTTGTATTGGAACACCTTATAAAAGGTAGTAAGAATTTAGACAATAAAACTTTCTTTTTTATGTTTTTTTTTTGCCTTCTGAAATATTTGGAGTTTATCGTGTCCTACAGCGACAGTTGTGCTGTTGCTGTGCATCATTGCTGCAATACACTGTGAGTTTTTGTGGATTTTAGGGAAATAACAAAAAAACCCTGAGGACTCAGATTTTGTGGAGCAGTGCGTAGTGCATTCAAAAACCCTCTCCTCTCCTCTCCTCTCCTCTCCTCTCCTCTCCTCTCCTCTCCTCTCCTATCCTCTCCTCTCCTCTCCTCTCCTCTCCTCTCCTCTCCTCTCCTCTCCTCTCCTCTCCTCTCCTCTCCTCTCCTCTCCTCTCCTCTCCTCTCCTCTCCTCTCCTCTCCTCTCCTCTCCTCTCCTCTCCTCTCCTCTCCTCTCCTCTCCTCTCCCTCCTCTCCTCTCCTCTCCTCTCCTCTCCTCTCCTCTCCTCTCCTCCTCCTCTCCTCTCCTCTCCTCTCCTCTCCTCTCTCTCCTCTCCTCTCCTCTCCTCTCCTCTCCTCTCCTCTCCTCTCCTCTCCTCTCCTCTCCTCTTTTACCCTTCCTTCTGTTTTTTCTGTGCTGTGATAGATCCTGGTTTGTTAATAAGTGTTCTTTGCAGAGTTTGGTTGCAATAACAGCTCACCACCAGAGAGTCCTGCCAGTTCAGTGTTTCATGTCACTGCTGTTATCAGAATTCTAGGAGTCTGTTCCTTGTTTCAGAGGGAAATAATTCTCTGGAAATTCAAAATTGCCACTGATGATAATCTCCCTGTGTATGCACCTTTCTTCCCTTGCTTTTAGCACTTAGTGCTAGTAAGCTTCCCACGAAACTGTAGAGAAAATTTGATTTTTATTAGCAACAATAACATCGCAGGGTACAGCCACATAACTAGATAAAAGAATTGAAAATCACAGAAAATTGCAATCACCTTCAATAAAAATAATTTTGTAGTTCTGTTCTTTGATACCTGGTAAAATACTCTGAGTTGCTTTCAAAGTGATGGCATTCTTTTAAATATTTTATTCTAGAGTCTCTAAGGTTACTATAAATGTGAACAAATGAGAAAGTTAAACAGGAAGTCTGGAATGATAGTAGTTCTCAAGGGATTAAACCTGGATTCTTTTCCATGTTAAGTGGTGCATGTTCTTATTGCATCAAGTCTTTTGTTTTGAGTTTCAGGAGGATTTGCAGTGGATATTAGCACATGCTGCCTCTGCATATTTTTGTTTTAGTCTTTCAACAGCCACATGGAAGGGAAAATTTTTGGGAAAAGGGCATCTCCCTGATGTTATGCAGGAACAAATGTTCTTAAGGGCATGGACAATTTCAAATTATAGGTGTAACTACTCAGCATCATGCCTTTGTCTGTCCTGAAGGTGCAGCCAATATCTGAACTGTGAGAGGGAAAGCATAAACCTTTGTGATGATATTGGGTAGAACAAAGAAGAGGAAAAGTCTTTAAAATACATGCAAAAATACATAAAGATTTACAGTGGACTATTACAGGTGGTTGTTTCCAGGACATTAATTTAATTGGCTCTTTTCAGGTGTAAATAAAAATGTGGCCTTGTATTAAATGTTGGATAGCCTCATATCACCTACTCATGCTTAAAACCACTCCAGCTTTTAGTGTAGGTGGCTCATCTTCATGTCAGCCCATTAATTCTTTAGGAAATCTGTTTTGCATCTAGACATTTTTATATTTGGTGCAAGGTACCCAAAATGTGTCATGCATGCTCTGCCTGTTCTTTGTGTGTCTTCTTGTGGCCATTCTTTTGAAATTTATATAAAGGGATGCAGAAAATTATTAGTCATGGTGAAATTGTTTAGCAGTGGTTTCCACCAGAGCTGTGTGGCTGTATTAACAGAACACTACTGCAATCTTTTTCTTTTCACAGTAATTTAAGGAAATGATCATGTTTTTGTGGGAATGCTCGTATTTTTACCATTAATATAAATTAAAGACAAAACTGAATGTTAAAACTGAGTGTATCAATTAATGCATATTTTTTTTTGAGTATTTGAATGCTGGTGCTGTCACAGGCAATGGATCTGGAGAGAGGTAGGTGTTTGTTCCCTGTTCTGTAAGATCAGTCAAAATGTCACCATGGAACCAATGGATTAAGAAAGAGGATCCAAATTCAGCAAAGCAGTTAATTCCTTCCACGTTAAATGTGGTTAAACTTAATCAAAATCTAAGTGAAAAGTCAGATCCATTATCAGTGAAATGCATTTTGTCTCTGGTGGTGTCAATATAAGGTTTTCTTTATCTAAAGCAGCTCATTGGTGTTTAATTAGAATTTTGAATAATACTTAGAATCATCAATATTAACAAATTTACCAAATTTATACTTTTTTTTTTTCCTGGTGCCCATCTGTGTCAGTTGCAAATGTAATAGACTCAGGGCTTTAATGATGCAAATTGAATTTTCCACTGAGAGAAATGCCAATAGAGGCCAAGAATTAATTCTGAATCCAAAGAGGGAAGAGCAAACTATTAATTCATTACATCTGGCAGGAGCAATTCAGTAGTTTCCTCTCTAGTTACTTTAGTTATGTTTGTTCTTAAAAAACAAAGGAAACCAACTCTTTTTGTACATGTTTGTGCACATGGGGTTCCTGGACCCCTCATCTCTCAGTCAGACCTTTCTTTCTTTATTTTTTATTTTATTTTTACATTTTTATATGTACAGACAAAACATGATTTAAAATATATTATATTTTATTTATTTTTAAAAAATTTATTTTATTTTTTTTGTTGCTTTAATTTTCATGTTCTGCTGTCATCCCCTTTCAGAAATCTCTAAGGTCAGGCGATGGAGAGAGAGCACTGAAATCCTCACTGCACCAGTGCAGCCCCAAGTGTCCCAGCAGTGTCCCAAAAATCAAGTGTTTAACTCTGGACCAGGGATCAGTACAACGGGAACTGAATGGCACACTGAGAGTGGGGAGAACAGCTAGGAGGTAGAAACATTTTAAGCCCTGAATGAGTATTTCCTTGCACGCTAAACCTTCTGGCAAATGATTTTTTTTATAGTTGTACAGCTTCTTTTTATAAAAATGGGGTAACTGGAGCATATTTTTTTCTGGAATAGAATTCATGATGGAAGGCAAGGGTTCAAAGCTGCCAGGACCTCACCTCCACGCTACCTTAAATCTTTTTTTAAAAAAAAAAAAAACAAAACTCCTACTATTTTTTATTTTTTTTTATCAGAAAACCGCCTTTGAAGCTTATTGATTATGCTGATAATAAACTTTTTAATAATACTTGTGCTGCTTTTAGCTGGGATACAGTAAATTTTCTTCATAGTTGAAGGTATGGGTTTGGGTTACTGTTGATAACTGATAACACTGAGCAGCACTAACACAGAGCCAAGGCTGGTTTTGGCTCCTCACCACCAGACCCAGGGGGGCCCAGGGAGCTGGGAGGGGACAGAGGCAGGACAGCTGACCCCAAGTGCCCCAGGGGATGTCCCAGCCCATGTGGCCCCGTGCTCAGCACACAGAGCTGGGCAGGAGGAGGAAGGGGCACGTTTGGAGTGATGGTGTTTGTCTTCCCAAGTCACTGTTGAGGTGATGGAGCCCTGCTGTCCTGGGGATGGCTGAGCACCTGCCTGCCATGGGCAGTGGGGAACGAGTCCTGTAATGAAGGATCCCACACACCCCCAGTAGGTGCTTCCAAACAGGGAAAGAGTTTTAGTTTACCTTCAGACACACGATGAAGTTTACCTAGAAACTTCCATTCCCTCCTGACAAGGATTGGCTCAGGGCAGCGCAAGAACCTGGATTGGGCTCTGGATGTAACTCAAAGCCTCTTGGTGATCCTATTGGCTGTGAGCCAGGTTTTCCCCCCTAAAACATTCAGTATTTAGAAAGGAGCAGAAAAAGGAAGTAAAGGCTTTTTGGGGTGTCTTAGCAAGGTGTTGGAGGTTTCTCAGACACCTGTGCATGGCTTTATCATTTGTTTTCTGTAACATTTGTTATTTTGATATTTTTACTTATTAAACCTTGTGATTTACAAAACACCTCTGAGGAGCACTCCTGCTCAAATTAATTATAGCCAATTCTCTGCAGAAGGCTGATCCCTCAGAGACTGAGATATTAGCATGTGACACTCCGGACACATGTCACACAATATCAGAGTCCTTTGGTTTGCTTTACCTGCTAAACTGCCTTTATTTCAACCCAAGAGTTTTCTTTTATTCACTCCCCATCCCACCAGGGTAAAGTGAGTGAGAGGCTGTGTGGGGCTCAGTCACCATCTGAGGTTTAACCATGAGAGTGTTGAAAGCATTTTCCAGTCTTCCCAGAATTAGGTATTGATTTTTAGCATTTATGATTTCTTTCCACGGAGATTTCACAACACGTTTGTCTTGGTTTTCTAATATGGAAGAATTATCACACAATAAATTCAATGGATTTTTTAGAGTGTTGTCATGGGAAGTACTCTGCTGGCATCAAATTCTTTCTTGGCAATTTCCTGGAATATTTTTCACTGTCTGAAGGAACACTAAAACATGATTTATTTGTATAAAATATCTCTGGAGATAAAAACTCCAGGTTAGCTTTTAATTCCAACTTTGCAGGTGTGGGGTTTTTTGTTCCTAAAGTGTGAGATCTCATCTGCAAGTTCTAAAGTAGAACTGTAATGTGTGGTCTGACTTCTCCACTGCTTTCTGTTCTCCTCTGCAGTTCTGTATTGTAGGAGAGCTGGAGTTGCTGATATTCCTGTGAGAATGTTAACATCCTGGTGATGACAACTCCATTCATCATATTTTGTTGGCAAGAATGAGGAAACTGAAAAGCAAATTGCTAATCTTAGTGAGGGGAATGGGTTTGTTGGTTTTTTTTTGGTGACCCAAAGGGGTGAGTCTTGGGTCAGAATTAGGGATTTCAATTTTCAGAATTAAATACTTTTGTTTCATGTTCTTCTCCACTGAGTGGACTTGGATTTTGTAGATGTTTTTTTTCTGGATTGACAAGAATTTATATCCTAAGGCCTCTCAAAATAGTTTTTCAAAATAAATGTTCAGTGAATTAAGACTGAAAAAAAGCAAAGACAAACAAAAAGAAAGAAAAAAAAAGAAAGTTTTCAAGCAATTTTTAAACATGTTTGTGTTTCAGGTTTGTCATTTATGGGTGTAAGAACACTAGAAAAGTCCTTTTAAAAATTTCCTAATTTTTTGCTTGTGAATACAGTTCTTTGAATAAGTACATGCTGTGAATATCAAGTGTGAACATAGTCCAGATTTCATAAGAAACTTGCATAAAACCAAAATGAGAACAGACTGTTTCTGTGAAATTGTCACAGGTATTGACCACTACTTGGGGAACATTTTCTTCAGACTCTGAAAGGGCATTTTTAGACATTTAAACTGAAAACAAACAGTTTAATTAAAAACAAATCCCACCTGCTGGATGAAGTGCATGGCTGCTTGTGTGGTAATTCTTTTAGGTTTATATTCTATACAGAATTCAATAAATCCAGCCTTACCTGTCATGAAATCCTTTTGTGTCAGAGTCAACCTACACGAGGAGATAAACAGATGGTAGAACTGAGAGCACACAAAATGCTAGCTTGGGTAAAATGCATGCTGCTGATAACCCACTAAGCCTCCCTGGCTATGCTAATCCTAATTTATGTTAAATCGTAATTAAGACAGTTTTGTTTATTGCTTGTAGCCATGAGCACCTGGAAGAGTGACTAATCCCATCCATGTGTTGGGGACAATCCAGCTGCTATTGTTAACTCAGAATGCAGAAAAATTTGTATTTGTGAGTTGTTTTCGTTGGTGTTTTCTCAGGCATTTACAGAGGCCCTTTTCCCCGTTGTATCAGGAACTGGAACAGAAGAAGCATCCTAAATAAAATGGATGGAGGGATTTTTGGAGCAAGAGGCCAAAATCTAAATAGGCTCACTGTGTTTCCAGCCAAAGTTTAAATCAGAATATCTCTGATATACCCATGCAGAAAATAGATTCAAAACTTCTGTTGTAGCTGTGCCTCTGTTGGGTGTTGCACATATAATTGGGCATAACTGTCAGATTTTCAGGATTCTGAAGGGTTTTATTCAGGAGGCCATGGGTGGTACCATTAAAGTGAAATGATAAGTGATGGGCAGAGGAAAAGGGGCAGCATTAACTGAATCATGGGAGAATAAAGCCATAGGAATGGGGAGCACCTAATCCTACTTTCTGTAAAATTTCATGTTTTAAGTTGCATACTTTTTCTTCTTATAGGCTAAATCTTTGTTCTCACAAATGTTGCTGTATTTACTTGTATCAGGGACAGGTTTTTGACCTGGTACATGTATTCACACAATTACATCTATCATGGACAAGAATTGTTTTCTGCTCCTTGTATAGCATTTCTTCTTGAAATGTAGGTAAGAGAACCTAGGTCAAGATCAAGTCTTACTGTGAAAGATTTTTCCCTTTAGTAGAATTCCTGCCCTGGAAGTGTATTCATTCTAATGACTTCAAATCATCCAATTTAAAAATCATGCAAGAATGGAAATGTTTTTCATCTTTTATTGTTATATCTTTGAGCTGTTTAAGGATTTCCTGTTCTTAAAAGTTTCATTTTCTGCCTTGTCATGATGGAAAATATGCAAACTACTGTTCAGTGACAACTGTATTCTCTGTACTATTTTGAAGTCAGCCCATGCAGAGATCACTTGCAGTGTGGAAATTTGGACCTAATTATCCATTCATTACATACTGAAAATATTTGTTCAATGAATTTTTCATCAGGCCACGGTAAAACAGAAATAAAGAATTAAGGGCTAAAGGTGAGCATGTATTTCGTAGTTGGTACAAAATTCAGGTGTGAGTGCAACTGCTTTTCAAAACCCTCTGATTCTTCTCATGTTTAACTCATGGCATTTGCAATTATGTGGATTTTCTTGCCAGTTACAATTAGATCTGATTTTTGCAAGAAAGAAAAATTAGAAATGAAAAATTTGCAGTGTACAGACATTTGTTATAGAGCCTAGAATGAATGATATATCTGAATTAATTTCATGTGGATTCTTCTTATGGACAGCAGAGAGCAGCAGTGTGATGACCTGAATCAGAAGGAATAATGTTCATGAGCACTGAAACTAACTAACAAGTTAAATGCTTCCAAAAATCTCCAATTATTGCCTTGATACCAGTGCAGTTCTTTTTTTGAGAGACTTTTGCAAAAGAAATTAGGAGATTGTGGGGGAAAAAAGAAGAGGCACTTCCAGTAAAATAACTATTATGAAAATAATTGTCAAACCAGATGTTTACATGCATTTTAAAAAGTGACAGCAGAGGATCACTTTTTAAAATTAAGGTAACTAATTAAGGGAAATGAAGGATTAGTGTCTGAGCTGTGTTTAGAACTGTCCAGAATGATGATGTAGAGCAAAAGACAAACATTAGCTCACAAGTTTAAAGAAAAAATTTACTTGGATGTGTACTTAGTAATCTGAAAGATGGTAAACTCATTAACAAGTACTTTTGGAAATCATTAACTGTGTCTACAAGTATTTGCAAGTCAGTATTTTTGTTCATCTTAGGAGTTCCTGGGTACAGATCAGACCACATGAAACCATTAAGGGCAGAAGTCATCATATACAATTAGAAATATTGTTTTTAAGGACCTGCAAATGATTTTTTATTTTAGCTCAACCTCTTAATTTGCTAGTCTGGAATTTTTTTTTCACCAGTGACTGTGTTTTACCCTCCATTATTTTCCATAATAAAAGCAGGATGTAGACTGTGGTGGGCAGTGGACAGACATAAATACCTGTGAGTCAGATAAATTATGCCATGTCCCTTCATTGCAGGGAAGCTGCTGCCCTGCAGGATGCAGCAGATGCTGTTGCCCTGGTGATTGCTCCTTGGAGCCTGGATTACACCAGGCCTGCATTCCTCACCTCTCCTTGGCTCTTTGCATTTCTGCAGGCAGAAATGTGGACATCTCACATCTCACCTGGACAAAGGCCACGGATTCAGTGCAAAGAAATGGAGCAGCAAGCATGGAGGGGGAAGGCAATGTGGTGAAAATGGCATCTCTGATCATCAAGTTCCTGAATTTTGTTTTGTATTTTAATGTGTTGACCGATTTTTCTTCAAACTCATTTCTGTGGTAGGTGTTAGCTAATTGGGTTTTGGCTTTGGAAAGAGCTAAGCTGCTTTTGAGGAGACAGCTACTAATGTAGTTGTTTTATTTTGCACTACAGAGCTGTGTGATGGCATCAAAAGTGTGGCAGGGAGCTGAGACTGGGTCTGGTGTGACAGTGACCTAATTCTGACATTTTCCCTGCAAAACTGAACCAGACTTTGTGACAAATTTTGGTCCTGGTTCTCTGACACAGCAGTGTAAGTACCCTAACATCACTTTGGCATTTCCTAATGGTCAAACAGTCTAGTTTGTGAAAAGTAATGCTGTGGTTCTTTGGAGATATTCACAATATTGCATACAAATGATATAATAATTTTGTCAGTCAAAGACTGAATTAGTGGAAAGGCCTCTGCATTGTCCCTGAAATGCAAGGGCTTCATTTCTGCTGAGGTCTCACAGTGCTACTATAATTGTGAGTAACCCACAGAATACAGGGGAAGAACAATGGCTGAAGACAGGGACTGTGAAAGTAACATAATAGAAGCCAAATCAAGCTAATGAGGTTTTTATTAAGGGGTAAAGCTTATTGCACTTCTCCTGCCAGTTGGCTTTTGGATGATGATATGAATTATTGTGTTTTGGCCATTGCAGGACTGGTTTTCCTGGTGGACCCAGAAATAGCTCTGTTCCTTCAGAACTGCCACTTTCCATTAAATATTCTGCTTTTACCCTCTACCTGCCTGCATGAGACTGCACTGGCTTTGCAAATGGAAAAGCTTATTAAAGACAATGGGAGCCTTGGCACTAGCAGGATTATTCTAACAGTTTATTGGTGTGGAGCATTAGGAAGGGTAAGACACACAGAATTCACAGAGCTAATTTAGGACTTATTCTGCCTTTCCCAATTGTGTCTGTGTGTATGCTCCTCTCAAAATCACTGAGAGATTTTAATATAAATTCAGTGTGGTGTGAAACCTTTTCCTTATTTGTATTAAGGCAGTCAAGTCTCACCATTACTTTATGATGTTTATTCTGCTTTACTGCTAATGTGCTGCTGAACTGTAAACAAATATAAACAGGGTTATCAGGCAAAATGCATTAACATAAACATTTTAGTATCATGCTCTTTATACATCTTCAAATGGACTAAGTGTTTAAATGAAACATTAACTCTTACAAGTAAAGCAGAAGATTTTCTGTGTTCTTTCAGTAATATTATCCCGCTATTACACTTTGCAGTGGGTATTTTGCTATGTTCAACCTTTGAAAAGTGAAAAGCCCCGGTTTTCATCAAAAGTTTTTGAGTTAAACTAAGAATTTCAAAGGCAAGTGAAAATTTTCACTTGGCCTACCTGACTTGAAAACTAAAGCATCTTGTACAAATGAATTGATAATTTCGATCCTGTTGGGAGAGGGGCAGAAGTCAATGGGCATCTTGAATTTTCTGTGACATTCACAAGAAAAGGATCTGAGTTCCATTCTAGTTCTTAATGTAATGAAATGACATTAAGAAAGAAAATATTTAAGATCAGAAATTGGAATAAAATAACTGGAATATATAAAATAAATCTACCTTTGGGATGTTGTGCACACAGGAAAGGGATTCTGGCACTCAGAAATGACACAGTTGTAATTTATTAATAATATAAGTGGATGTTCTGGTTGTGCAAAAAATAATCATTTGCACCTAGTTTTTGATACAGAGTGAAAAGAAAACAGTGTGGCAGAGGAATATTTCTACTCAAAACACTTCTCAGGCAGGCCAACAAACATAGAAGGGAATCAGCAAATGCAGCTAAGCCAACTGTTGTTAATTGAAAGGTCTTGTCAGCCCCAATTAATTACTAATTAATGGCTATAATAATAAGAGTTATTATACCAGTAGATGTTTCCTGATGACTAAGGGCAAGTAAGAAGAGATTGGACTATGAGAGAGTGTCAGAAACTGCTGGGGATCAGTCAGGCAGGGTGGGAGCTGCACCTACAGGTGGAAGAGACAGGTAGGAGCACAAGACAGTAAGGTAAATAACATTTTAATTGCCTCCTGCATTTATTTTTTTGTGCGTGTTTGTGTCAGAAATTATGCTGATTAATAGTGTTCATAAAGGGGCAAGATCACAGGCACAGCTGTCTCTGAACATTACCAAAGTTATAAAACTATTAATTTCTCAGTGGTACCATTAAAAGAAAAATATTTTATGCAAATGTATTTAACTTTACAGATAATTATTCAGATTGTGGGAATTGCATTAGTGTCTTTTAAAAGACATTTTCCTTTTCTGTCATTCTGGACATTTTCATTTGACTCTATTAGAACTGATAGCTCAGTTCCATGCTAAAAAACAGCATTTAGCTTTAAATTTTAGTTTTCTTAGCTGATTATATGACAGACCATGACCAGCAACTGAATTTTAAACAGACATTAAGATAAAATTAGTACAAGACTGAAGGTTTCAAGTGTTTATATCTATGTTCAGCTCACGAAGCTGGGATCTATTCAAATGAAAATAGAACATCGGTGACAAAAAACTACTGCGAGCAGGACTATTGTCTTTTGATGTCCATTGAGTGACTACATAACCAATAACCAATTGATGTATTTCATCTTTGATGCATTTTTTACTTTGGCATAACTCAAAGACAACAGAGTTCTGTGGTTATGTACAACCTTAGTGATGTAACATTTCAAATCAGAAAATTGGTTCAGTACAAACATGTTAACCCAAATTTGGTAAAACTAGTAAAATTAGTCTCCTCTGTTATTCTCTTGGATACAATGAACTGCATTGTGGACCAGGTTTGGAAACAGAGAGTGATAGACCCTATTGAATTCATGGACTCCAATTTAGAGATTAAGAGTATCTTCCTGTTCAATAGAATTTGTTATCTGAATTTTCAAAGCTCAGGATATTTTTCCTACTTCCAAAAAATAATAAGGATATTCCTA
The DNA here is from genome assembly GCF_009819655.1 of Sylvia atricapilla. Classification (NCBI taxonomy): domain Eukaryota; kingdom Metazoa; phylum Chordata; class Aves; order Passeriformes; family Sylviidae; genus Sylvia; species Sylvia atricapilla. Next base: position 6,134,423 of record NC_089160.1, read on the forward strand.
GTGAAACATACTCACATAGCCCCAAACCCAATTTGTTTCAACCATTTTTCTTTGCCTTTGAACAACTTCTTAGTCATATATTCAGCATATTTCATGGCAGTATAAAAAGCCATCTTTTCTTTCTTGCTGTCATCTGTGTGCTCTTCATCTCATAAGTATTAAAAGAGCCCTCTGGCTGGAATGTTAGGTGATCTTTATCCCCATTTCATTATATCAGTGAAAGAAAACAAACAGTATTTTTAAAATGTAATTGAACTCTAAAAAAGAAAAAAAAATCTAATTACCCCAGGCAGTAAATGAGAATGGGCCACTTAAATTTTAGTTTGAATGCATTAATTTTTTTTCATATAAGTCTATTTCAGCTCCAGTAGGCTACAAAACAGATGAAGTTTTCAAGGCATAATTTTTTATCTATTGTAATAAGTTTCCACTGTGTTGCAGGTCAAAATGAGTTCTGTAGTTTTAAATTAGTTTTTTGGATATTAACAGCTTAATGGCTGTGGAATTTATATCAGGATCATGATAATTTTTTAAACTTTAGGCATGCTATAAAAGAGTATAAAAAGCTGCTAAAATTATTTAAAAATTAGTCTTTTTGCATGAACAGAGACGCAACAGAATTTATGAGATATCAGAAGATCAAAACATTTGCACAAGGTACAAAGTATTCCAGAAAGCAGGTTGCATTCACTACGTGTTTCATCAGTAAGCACTGTTGGTTCTCCTGCATTTCAGTGCCAGCTGAAGTTCAATGCCAAGACAAGGTCAACAGGGAATGAATGGATTCCAACACCACTTTTACTTTATGAGCTATTGCTCATTTCTCCACTTCAGCATTGGGAGAGATAAATTTTCTAATCCTGAAGTTATTTGAATGAGCTGCTTTTTGTAAATTATAACACTCTGCAGCACCTCAATTTTACATTTCTTTTTGTGCTAAGAACTTATTGAACAAAAACACTGTGTACTGTACATGTGCCAAAGCAGCCCATGGGAGGTTTGAATATCTCTGAGTGGCTTGGTGCCAATGACATCTTGAGCTGACTGTGCTGTCTTAAAGTAACAATCTAGAATCAGTTTTAAGCTGAAAAAAAAATTTAAATAAATAAAATCTCTACTGTGTGAAGCTCTTGCTATTTATAGGCAGAATAAAGGGAAGACATTTGAGTTCAGTGGGCTAGGAGGTGTGAGGTTATGAGATTTCCTGCTTAACTTTCCTGAGCTGACACAGTGAAAGGATGAAATGGTTTGGTAAAAATCCAAGAAGGTGCCTTCTCTGGGGTTAGCTCCATCTTCCACAGGTGACTTTGCTTAGAAATAGGATTAATACTCTTGCTCTGTGGGGAAGGCTCCTGGGGCTTGTTGCTTATGGGGTATTGTGTAGTTGAGAGTTATAAGAAGAATCTATTTCCTGGAAGTAAAGTTGGTACCAGTGTGACTATGTTCCTTTGCACCCAGTGTTCATTCCCATCTTTCCGTTCAGCTTTTTTCTCCCCCAATCCACTTCTTTTTGTATTATTTTGCTCTTGATTTGTGCTTTTATTAGGGTCTGTAAATACCAGCTGGGAGCACAATATCCGAATGCCTTCTGCATTTTCTGTATCTAGCCCTAAATACCTTACTGCTGCACCTCCCAGAGCAAATCTGGCATACTTTAGCTCTTTCCAAGGTAAAAAACCATCAATGTCAAATTAAAATGGATTGCAGAATTTTGCTCTTTATTCTCTGTCAGGTATTTCTTGACAGCCTGGAATTTGCACTCACCTCTGTTTGATCCTTGACACTCTTGACAACCTCAAACTGGAAGTTTGTTAAATGGTGCCAACATACCTTGCATATTAAGATCTATATTAAAGTGAGGTTTTAAAAAGAATTTTAATAGCATTTGGCACCAGATAACTTTAAAATGGTGACAATTGTGTGCTATTATCATTGTTCCTGATCATATCAATTGACATATCATTTGGCAATGGTTCTTGATTTCTCTCTGGAAAAAGCTGCTGGTTCAAGTTATGCCTCCACATTCTATTTCAGGAATAGTTAATTAAATTACTTATTTCTCAGGAGGGATTTTTTTTTTTTTTTTTGGCATATTGAGGTTGCATATACATTTTATTGGGCTGAACACTGTGAAGTATGATGGACAGAAGGGTACAATTCCTACAGTGCATATTTCAGTGTGAGCAAGAACCCTTGGCTGACACCTGTCTGCTGTGAACTGGCATGTGCTGCACAGGAGAGAAAAATCTCCTCTTGTTTCTGAGCTGGTTTGATCTTGGTGAGCACAGGCTGATACAAAGGCCCAGAGCTCCACCTATTTAACCCCAAGTGAGTGGTCACGTCCCAATTCCTTGGTGCAAGGACAGTGCAGAGAGAGAAGAAACACAAAAGGCAGTTTTCTATGAACACAGCATCACCTCCTTCAGCCCTGGCAGCTGTTGGCTCCATCCTGGCTTGGCAAAACCCTCAGGCAGAGCCACGGGCTCTCTGGGAGTCTGTTTTCATGTCTGGAATGCTGACAGTTTAACTCTGGCCACTTTGAAAGTCTAAGAATCTTGGGATAAAGGACCATCCTGTGATGCTGTTTTCTCTGGAGGGGTCATCCTAGTCCTCAGATCCTTGCAAAATTTCAACTTGCTTTTTATCAGACAAATTACCACTGATTACAACTGAGGAAAGACTGCGAGCCATGACATGGTAATTATTCTAAGAGATAATTACGAATCAGAACAGAAAAATATTACTGAAGAATGAAGGCAGCTGCATTATAACTTAAAGCAAAATTGCTGAAACTCACACCCATAAAGGAGTGGTATTTTTGTGTGTTAGATTTGGAAAATATAGTTATCTCACCAGATAGCCACCATTTTATTTATTTTTTTTTTACCCCAGGAAGTCGCAGTCATGAGAATTTGAGTCAGGAGTGTTTCTGAGAGCTTGTGCTGTTCCAACCATTCCATCATCTTTTCCTGAATCAGAATGGACTGTATCTAAAACTCTCCCTCTAAAGTTCTCCAATGTGTTATTTAAAACACACAGTGATGGGTATCACAGTGTCCCTAGGGACTTCTATCAATGTTCACTGCCCTGATTAGAAAACATGACAAAATCCAATATAAATTCTTTTCTCTGTGCTTTAATTTCCTTCTGACTACTCTGGATGCAATGGACACAGAGAACAGCTTAGAGACTTTTTCTTTGCAGCAGCAAATATGTAAAATCATACTTGTTTTCCTTCAATCTACTCCTTTAGGAATTCAGTCCTTAAAAGAAGTGACCAATCCAAAGAGAAGTTAATTCAAAACGATGGGTGTTGTTGAGCCAGTTAACTTCAGGGCTCGCTCTGATGCTGATTGAAGTGATAGGAAAGTGATCCTGAATCACAGCAATGGCATTTTTGTCACAAAAAGTGCCAGTGCCCTCATTCCTGCTGCAGCCAGACACGAAGATTTCTGGGCAGCCCAGAGCTGGCTGAGCTCTCAGACACATCAGCAGCATGAGCTGCACCATGTCCCAGCCCTTGCCAGCTGGACAGAGGGGACAGAGCCATGACACCATCCAGGATACCCAGATGGTGTTCTTTACTTTTAATTCCCTGTGCTTTTGCTCTCTGCTAATGTGCTTTCATGGCCGTGTTTGCCATCTCTTTATCCGTGTGTGTAAAAATTAAATTCCCTTGTTTTCTCCTCCCCTTTTATTCCCTCTTGCTGTTTTACGTGGTGGCATCTGTGGAATGCTGTAACTTAATTATGCATTTAACATGCAAATTGAGGGCAAGGCAAACTCTAAAAGTTCTACAGATTTCTTAAAAGTTCCTACAGTTTACTTTGGAGCCTGACAGCATCCATTAATGTTTTTAGTATCATTGCAAGCACCTAATGCTTACACATAAAAATAAGAAAACTGTTGGAATACATAGAAAGATACAAGGCAGTTAGTATTCACTCTCATTCATTTGTGAAGTATATAATTCTGTCTTAGAAGCTTTATATAGTAATATTGAGAGCATTCATTCTGGATCAAAGGAGTGAAGCTGGAGTTATTTTGAAAATATTTAATGCTTATTTTTAATTTTTATTTATAATCTTATTTTGCAGTTGGGTGACATTTTATCACGTGCCATTCTTTGCTCTGGATTTACCTTACTCTGGAGTACATTGTTTTAACTTCCTTTTTCATGGTCTGCAAACTTCAGAGTTAAGTTTTATGTGCACTGTAGGAAGGAGAAACACAACAGCCTCTGAAGTTGCCAGGAAGGAATTGCACCCTGTAAATGCATTTCGGGATAACTCTGCTGGTCTTTATCTCCAGATAATCGTGGGCATTCAGGAAGCATGCACATCTATAAATATTCCATTTCTCATTTTCTGGTATTTATATTTGCATTCACAATTACTGGGCAACTTCAGATTTTTCCATGCTGGCACAGCCAGGATTGACTTGGGTCCCTCCATCCAAAGGGAACAGAAACCCTCTGTTGGCACTCAGATAATGAAATGGTATGGCAGCAACATCACTTGCATAATTATGCTTCAGTTTATGCTGAAGAAAAAAGCAGGCATTTCCAGCTTAATTGTTGCCCTTGTCTCTGAGAGGTCTGTTCCTTCCAAATTCTTTTCTCTTAAGAAATTTATCTGCAGTGTAATTAGGAACACGGAGAAACCCAGTAATGAAAATGTGTGAACGTGCAAGCAGCAAAAATGCTTCATGAAGCGTGCAGAGTGCAGACGTATTTCTCCTTCCTCTTATGTGATCCAAATTCGTGACTTTACTCGTGATGTAAATAAGAGTTTCTTGTAATTTGTGATTAGAAACTGAAATCTGGAGTGTAAGGGAGTAACTGGTTTACAGGTTTATATTAAACTGTGTGTAATATCTACATCTTCCCACAAGTAGATATTAAATACAGTGTGCTTCAGTGCCAATAAAAAATGCCACTTTTACTATTTTTTTAGTCATGAGACTTGTCCAAGCTTATGGCATTCAAAAGAAGATTAAATCCTATACAAGGTTAGAAATAAAATACAATAAATATTTCTTATTTATTGTTAAATCATTGGCAGATCATTTTAAAAGTGCAGTCCTTTATCCAGGCTTCTAGAGTGGCGTTGAAATCCTTAAAGCATTCAGATGGTGCAGTAATTGCACACATCTGATGCCAAGGCTGCAAAAACTTTGATGAAAGCTGTGACTCTGCTTTTGCTGTCGATAGATCATGTTCTCTGCTGCAGTGAGTTAAAACAAAACACTTCAGTAATGTGTCTCCATGTTATATCCAAATCTAGCACTCAGAGCCCGATGAGTCATGTCAGCAGCAGAGCTGGTGAGTGAATTTGTATTTGTGCCTGAATAACCAACCATCCCTTGAAGTTTATAAATGGTTCTCCTTTTTAAAAGCTGCTAAGTATGCAGCAGTTGCCTGAGCTATATGGACTTCCTCATTAGGCTGATGAACTTCAAAGCAATTGGGGTTCCTTCCAAGTATGAAGGGAGGACGCACAATGCATTTCAGCTGAAGTTAAGGATAAAAAGTACTTTATTTCTTTGAACAAGATGTTCCCAATAATTAATTTCTTTTTCAACTAAAAGGATGTATGATTCTTTTTTTGTCCTGCAAGTCATTCTTTCCCCTTGCCATTTCTGATCTGCAAAATAAAGTTTGACTTGAGTGAAGGCCTTTACTGACTTCATGTGTACCAGATGCTCCTCTGTGGAGTTCAGAATAGGTACATAACCCATGAATGAATTCTGGCCACATTTAAGTGCAGACAAGTATTTAACAGTATTTCCTCGGTCCTTTACTTTTCAGACTTCTAGATTTTGTTTTGCTGTAGTTTCACCATAGTCTGCCCAAGTCCTGCTGGTTTAATTTAGGTTGGATATCTGTTTATTAGAGTTATTATGTAAAAGATTTTCTAGAGAAAGCCTCTTATTTTTCCATTGTAATAAATCTCATTTTGGAGACAGATAATTTTATTGATTTTAGCATTAAGCAAAGAAAAGGTGAATTCTAATTTGAGTCTGGAGTCTAGGAATGAAGCCTCATTCTTTGGCAAATGGTGAACTTAATGGGCTGCAGTGCAGTTTTCTCAAAGTTATTTCAAGTTTCAGCCCAAATCAAGCGCAGGACCCAGCAGAGTCATTTCTACATGGCAAAATTCTGCACTGTGGTGAAGATAATCTAATATTTTTTAATGACTAATAAGCTGTGAGAGTAAGACTTTAAGATACAGATTGAAACAGTTTACTTTTTGTAGTTTAGTGTTCCCTTTCTCATGTATTAGATCATGGAAAATATTGCATAGCAAGAAGAGGAGGGAGCCACAGTACAGTGGGTGCTTCTGGGAGGGAGCCTTGTAGAAGGTTCATAAAATAACAGAGACTTCTACCATGTGTGGGTTTTCCCTTCCATTTTTATGTGTTCAATGTGAGATTTGAACTAATAAATATTAAAGGGTTGGGCTGTGGGGGCAGTTGTAGTGTTCTGCCTTGGAACAAGGACAGCTTGTGGGTGAGGATGGATCACGCCTGGCTGCTGCTGTACCTGTGCAGAGCCCTGGGGATGCTCCACGTCCCTGAGGAGCCAAGGCAAGGCATGACCCATTTACCAGGCCTAATGCTGATGATTTCAGTTTGATCGTCCATGTGTTTCAGGTTCTGTGGTGCCCAGGGGTGCAGCTCTGAGCTCACAGTCAGTGTCACTCAGCTCTGCACACAGCAGGGACACAAAACAAATCCTTGTCCTGCTGCACACCAAGGACAACTTTCAGCCCCAAAGCACAAACAAGGGTGGGCTGGAGGGAGGGACAAGGATGGGACCTCACAGCCTGGAGCTGGAATGGGACAATTCAACCCCAAGATGCAAATGGACCAAAACTTATCAAAGTGTGAGACCTCATGGCCCTTTGTCCATTTTGTGACCATTTTGTGACCATTTTGGGTCCACCTTGGGTATAGCCCTGGTCAGGCTCTTGTCCTGCCCAAGGTGGATCCTTAAAGGCCTTTCAATAAATCTCTCCTTTATTCTCTGGCTCTGTCCAGTCTCTGTCCCAGCTCAGCCTTCCCAAGGCATCAACACTTTCACAAGAGCTGTGGCACACGTGTGGAGGCAGGAGGAGGCCTGCAGATAAATGTCACTGCACAGGGCTGCTTGTGTGTTATAGTGAAAACTGTGTTCTTAGAGGGATTGTATTCTTATGGGATTTTCAGGTGCTAAAGTGTATTAAACATTCCTCTGTGCTTATGAATTAGACTGTTAAACTCTTTATCTGGATTTACCACCAGGAAAAAAACCCCTCTACATCTTTTGTAGGGGTGTGACATGACATTTACTTTTCATTTCTTGGGGTTACTGTGGGATGTGATGTGCTTGGACAGTCCTTGCCCTGCGTGAGAGGGGATCCTTATTCCAGGAACTGCAAAGATAACATGAATTGAAGTTTGAAAAAGCAATTTTTGCAGGCTGCAGAAGCTGGCATTTTTTGTTAATTTATATTTTTTTACCCTCAAGAAGGGAGAAACAGGAAAAAATGTAGTTTATAAATGGGCATGACTGCTTACAATTTTGGCAGTGGAGCACAGAGCCCGCTGTCCCTCAGGTAACTTAATTTGCTTTCTTATTGCCTATGGACACACTAAAAATGTAGTATTTAGCAAGAAAACAGTGCAACACAAAACAGATGATCATTTTGTGATAGAAAATGCTATAGGAATCACTTGGTATTATATGACAACTTTGCAGAGCTTAATGGAGTATCAGCGTTATATATTTATATAAGCACAATAAAATGTCAGTGGCTTTAAGATGAAGGAGAAGTCATCCTCCATTGTGGCTGTAGTTATTTCAATTAAAATATTCTGATTTTTATAAACTTCAAGTCTTAGGTGTGCTTTTCTGAGATGTAGCAAGGCCAAGAGAAATGACATTTAGATCAAATACATGGCAGGACCAGCAGTGTACAAGGAACTAATTTTATTATTTCTTGTTCATTCCCTCACTGTTAATTTTCCTTTCCTGTTGTTTGTGCTCCAGTTTTTGTGTTTTGAGTTGCTGCTGTAGGAGATATTCAAGCCTGAGGGATATCCCTAATATTCAGACTGACTAAAGATGAACACAAGAAGTATCTGAAACCCCACAGCTCTGCCAGTCCTGGTAAAGGGAAGCTGGATTTTTCAGAGAGGAAACAAAGCTGAGAGCATGGCATACATTTCCTTTATGAATTCCTTACTGTTGAAGCTGTAGAAAAATATGTGAAAATCAGCACAGGAAGTCTGTGGTTGAAATCCTCCCATGACTATATTACCACTTTGGAAATTCCTCACTTCCATCTACTCTGATTCTGACACGCACAGGGTGGGAATCCTGAGTGTGTCTGTAGACACCAGGGAAGGGGCAGTGATGCAAGGCTGGCGATGAGGGAAATTGGAATGAAATACCTGGACCAGCACAGTGTCCCATTTTATTAATGAAACTCTACAATGTACAGTTTATTTTTTTAAAGAGCAGGCTTTAATTAACAAATTTGGCAATTATATGAACTGAAATGATGCATGGAAAGGAGAGGACACCAATGTTCTGAGTTCATGGGAGCAATCCCTGTATCACTTGCAGAGTTGGAGCTTGTTATGTTGTTTACCTCTGGAAATTATCCTCTCTGTATTTCTTTTTCTCAGGCTGCAGCTTCTCTATGACCGTGTTGACTGGAGTGTTAAGATGTGAAAAGGTAATCCTGTAACAGTTGGGATTCAGTGGCTGTACAGAAAAAAAGAGAAAAAAAAAAAAAAAAAGTCCTACTATGCTCAGAGAAAAGCCTAGACCCTATAATTAAGATAACATTTCATTTGACAACTGAACAGGAGCCAGACCTTCAGTCATTTTGGAGCTGGTGTATTGCCACCAATTATTTTAAATCTCTTTAGTTGCCAGATATTGTTGCTCTTCTGCTGCCTGGCAGGGCACCAATGATGCTGATCTATGATCCAACCAAACAGGAAGAATAAATTAACAGCAGTGTGACTGGTGCATTCTCAATCCACCAGAATTAACCACAAGTGCAAAAGAGACAGTCATAAGATAATGACTGCCTGCAGGGTAGAGCAGGTTTAAGACACTCATTACTGAATAAGAATGTGGAAAAGGCTCCATGACAGTGAGATTGAACTAATTGCCTCTCATACTTTAAGAAAATATTTTAATAAGTTATGAATTCTGCATTTTATTCATGCTACTAAGTGCACACCTTGAGTTTTCCATATCAGAGAGCAAGGTCTTCTGAGCAAATCCCCTATTTATGCTGAATTTTCACACATTGCTGTGATTTTTGTTGAACATGCAAGACCACGTACATCCCACTTGGAAAGTTGGAGTACAAATCTCACAGATTTTCCTGCAGCTGAAGAAATTCTTGTATTTGTATTAGGTATTGTTGTAACCTGGAAATGTGCTTGACAACTCCTGGTGGTTCTTCAGTCAGCCTCTATACAGGGATATCAGTTTTTCTCTAGCAGCTCTTAGATTTGCTGATGTTAATGCTCAATCCTCTTTCAAAAAAACAAAACAAAACAAAACTTTATTTTTTTCCCTCTTAATTGTAAGTAAATCTCCCAGGAACTGAACTTCTGCTTGATACCAGAGTGGAACTTGGAGAGAGTAAAAGGGAGACTGAGAGCTTCAGGTGATTTGGTGAATTTGTTTCTGTAGAATTTTCACTTCTATATACTCATACAATTTGTCTTTGTTGCTTTTAGTTTAATTTGAAATTGCTTGTTCTGATACTTTTTTTTTGTTTGTTTTGAAATTGATAAAAAGTTATAATACATAATCACAGAATGATAGACAGCCTTGAGTTGGAAGTGACCCTAAAGATCACCCAGTTGCAACCCCTGCCATGGGCCGGGACAGTTTCCACTGCTCCCAGGATGCTCTGAGCCCTGTCCAGCCTGGCCTTGTAGAATTCCAGGGATCCAGGAGCAGCCACAGCTTCCCTGGGCACCCTCACAGGTGAGGCTGACAGCTCAGTGGTTCCCAGGGTCTTCCTTTCTCCCCTGTATAAAAATGAGAGCAGTGTTTCCCCTTGTCCACTCTCCTGAGAATTCACTGTACTGCCGGGACATGGCTAGTCCTCCTTTCCCTGCCTGTGGAATTGTTTCTTTCCCTTTAGTTTGAATCAGTGTCAATTATTTCCTGTAATGGTTTGCCCAGCTGAGTTCATTGCCCATTGCTCTTTCTTTGCTCATGTGCCTCATAAGCAGTGAGCTGGTTGATTCTTTTCCTTACTGTGAAACATAAATGCAAAATCCTTAACATAAGCACATTTTATTCTAATTCGTGGTGTTGTTCTCTAATGAAAAAATGAAATGCAGATTTTTAAGTAACATAACAGTAAATCAGATGGAAATCTTATCTTCAGAGTTCTAAAGGGAGTCCTGTGTAGGAGCCTAATTGAATTTCATGTAAAAAGGACGATGTTTTGATTCTTTTATTCAAATGGAAAGGTTTGGTATTCCCAGAAGAAAACATTTCACTACTGCTTTTCCTTTGCTGTTAAATAGCTCATCTCATCTAAGTTTTTTATATTTAGTGAGTGTACTCTGATTTTTAATTTTTTCTTTTCCATTGGTGTTGTACTCACTGAGTGATTATTTTTGATAAGAAATGTTCTTAAAAAGAAGAAATTCCAAGTAGTTTATCTGAAAACTTTATTTTTACATATCTGAATCACAGTCTTTTTACTGATGGATGATGAGAAGGTTGAGGTTGGTGTCACTGTGATTAAATACAGAGTTAAATCATGTGCAGAAAGACTTGTTGCTCCAGTGTACGATCATGTTGTCCTTCCCTGCATCCTTATTTAGAATGGCACTGCCTTTCAAGCTAAATACATAAAGCAGCACTAACAAGTTTTCACAGCTCTGCTTTAGGGTACTTGAAGGTTTATTTATATGTTATATCTCACAATCTTGCATCTGAAGCTGGAGTCCTGCCATCTGTGGTTAACTGTGCATTAAGGGGATTGCTGCCAATACAAGTGAACAAGATGACAAGTATGATCAGTTGGAAATTATCTGCTAGGAATAAGACAGAAGCACATCTAGGATAGAGCTAGAGCCTTGGATTAATGGAGGGTGTTAATTTTCCGTGACACATGTGGTTGTTCTTCAGTGCTTCCCTACTTTTTACCCTCTGGAGCTCTCCAAGGATGAATTCCCACATCCCCCTTCCCCGGCTACAAAACTGCCAAATAAATGAAGCTCTGTCACTGTTTTGGAGAGTTAGTTTAATGATTAAGCAGTGAAAAAACCCACAACCCTCTAACACTGGACATATCCTGGCATGCAGAGAAGATAAAGAACATGGTTTTACATAATCCTGAAGGTCAGCACTGGTGTTTAAGTCAAGGAGGTTGTGGCTGAAAGACACTGTAAGGACTGGAGTTGACACAGGTGCCAGCACGTTGGGAGCTTCTTTGCCAGCAGACAATTGTCTGACACAATTTTGTGTAAAAGCACATTTTTGGTGGTGTTTTGTTTTAATTTTTTTAAATGAAAGAGTTTGGTATGCCCATATTTCATCACGACTTTGTCCCTTGTAGTCAAATAACTCATCCCCTCTGGGTTCTGTGTGTTTAGATGCTGTACTCTGATATTTTTAACTCTACAAGAACACCCAGGCCTCCCCTCCCAATGAGACCTGCAGGGCATGGTGCCACCTGAGCATCTGCCTGGGACATGGAGCACGATTTGTGCCTGAGCACTGTTGGGGGTGAAATTTTGGTGTGACACTGCTGGATAATGAAGTTTGCAAAGGCAGTGGGGTGGGACACTTGCCAGGGGAGGTCACAGCACTTCCCTGGCTGCAGATTTGAAACACCTTGGTGTCTGTATATGGACCAGGATGGAATTTGTTCTATATTCCTGTTCAAAATGTGAAGTGCAGAAATGATTAAAGTTATTTAAATCCACTCTCTGTATTCTCCACCCCATGATAACTATTTTTATGGCTTCATTTATTTTTGTCATTTTTGGTGGGTTGTTTTTTTTTGTTTGGGTTTTTTCAGAAAAAAAAAAAACCGTCTGTGATTGCTGGTGGAAATATCCTAAGTTAATAAAAGTAATACAGGAAATAGGAAAAAAAAGGCCACTTACTCGATCAGATAAAAGTTGTTTAACCATTACAAGTAGTTACTCATCTTAGCCATATGAATTTTGTGCTCAAATAAGAGCTCAGTATACAGGTATGGCACTTAATTCCATGTATTTACAAAATGAAGTGACCAGAGAAATCAAACAAGAACAGGATTTATAGTTTCTCTCAGTGTTTGTGCTATTTTTAGTGTAGATTCATTGGTCCTTGAGTTCTTCCTTGCAGGTGATAGAAATTGGCTGGTGGAAAACAATAAGGTAGAAATACTCTGATATTTTAAAGAAATATAAATCTCTGTTGAACAATGGAAACTGTAGCATTGAAGAATGAACAGTTCCAAAAAGTTCTACACATTGAAATTAACTGTGGCAGCTTCTGAGTAGTGGCACTGATGGAGAACTGTGAATGTACACACTGGAAAAGGAAAAAGGTTTTGAGCTTAAACCAAGCCATTTGTATTTGAACTAAAATTACTAACGTTTTCTGGGTGGGAGGGATATGGGGAAAGATCTTAATTTTGCTTGCAGATTTATTTTTCAATTGAGAAAGGGCAAGCTTCATTAGAAATGATCTCCCTGTGTTTATGAAGATGAGGTGAAGGAAAAGGCAATATCTGGTTGACATTCATTTGGGTTTGCTTTTCTTGTGCAGCAGTCATTTAAGAAGAGGTCTGGGAACGTGTATGGAAAATATATTAGTTTGTGACTCCCTTGCTCTGAATTACTGTGTGACCTCGCCTTTACTTTCCCTGCTCTGCTGCAAGAGATATTGAACTTCTGAGGATTTCTCCCCCCACTCCCCCAAATTTACATGTCAATAAACCAGTATTATACACAGAGGAAGAATGAAGGAACACAGAAGTTAATTAATCTTAAGATTACACAGGAACAAAATGTAATTTTAGAAAGTGCTCTGAGTTTCCTGGGTAATTCCATTACCCCGGTAAGAACAAAGAAACCCTAGGACTCCTCTGCTGTAACATTGCATATTGGTGAGGAATGAGTTGTTTCCTGTCTCTGAGCTGCCCAAATCCCAGCCCTGCACTCGAGCTGGCTCCTGGCAAAGAGCTCTGCTGCCTCTGTCCCCTCCTCCCTGTCCTGAGGGACCAGGCACAGAGCAGGGACAATGATTTCACCTCCTGCACCCCAGGGGTGAACATTTCTGTGCTGAGCCACAAGAGAGGATGATGTGCTCTGGGATGTCCTAACACACTCTGGGATGTCCTGATATGTCCTGGGATGTCCTGAAGTGCTGTGGGATGTCTTGGTGTGCCCTGGGATGTCTTGACCTACTCTGGGATGTCCTGACATGCTCTGGGATGTCTTTGCATTCTCAGAGATGTCCTGACACACTCTGGGATGTCCTGACACACTCTGGGATGTCCTGAAATGCTCTGGGTTGTCTTGACATGTCCTGGGATGTCCTGACATGCCCTGGGATGTCCTGGGATGTCCTGGGATGTCCTGACGTGCTCTGGGATGTCTTCTCTGGTTCCTGGGGGAGGTGTGGTTTGTCCCCAAAGGCAAGGACCATGGTGGGCACTGTAAACTCCTCCTCTTCTACGTTTCAGACAGTGGAAGTAATTTCCATCCCTTTGTGAACAAATAATTACTGTATTACTTGCTTCATCAAAGTGCACTCCACCACTGCTGCCTGCAGAGGAGCTTCCCCATGGGATGGTTCAGAACAGAATCTTTAATTCGTGCTGCCTCCCAGGGGCCTGCAGGAGGGACTGGGCTCCAGGCTTCAGTTCCTTAAACCTGTGTGGTAGAAAATGGAAAGCTGCATATTTCCTCCTGAGGTACACAATGTGGGAATCACCAGATATAATTGCTTGCTCCAAGAGGCACAATCCTATCATGTCCATGGCAGTGCTTTAATTGATAGTGAATTTTAAGTGTGCAGGAATGATAGTGAATGATAGTGAATTTCCATGTAAAACGAATGCAAGGAATACAAAGGCTCAGCAAGATCGGTGGGAAAAAATAAATCTACTTTTTGTGTGTAATAAAGGATGCTCCCTACCAAAAACTGTGGCCTGTGAGGAGCCTTCTGTTCGTGATGGTGAGCAGGGGAAGAAATGAAGAATTTTTGCCAACTCATTAGAAGCAAGCACACTAATGATAAACCAAAAAACTTTCTTTTTTTGGAACTACATCTCTTAAAGGAAAAACATAACCAAAAGCATGGGATTGTCATAGGGGAGGACGTGTTTTCTTTTAGCTGAGAACTCCTATTTCCAAGGCTGTACATCAAGGGAGTTTTCACTTCAAAGCTGTCTGCACCAAGGAATAGTAACTTCTAATGAAACTGATAGTTAAACCCTCAGCTATCACATCATAAACCTGTTGATGTAATAGTGCCTGCAACTCTTGCACATCCTCTTTGATTTATTTCAGTTTTGATCTTTACCACCTGCTGGACCAGCACAGCTTTGTTCACCCTGGTTGACATTTTTTTTTTTAAATTAACCAGAATACCAACAAAAATGCATTAACAATCCCTCATTATCTTTACACAATCATTATTTGGGCTCAATAAGAAAGGACATGAGTAATAACTGTTCATCTACTCAGGAAAATCAAGTCTTACACAGGAGAAGGAGATCAAGGCTACATTTTTAGATTAAAAAAACCCTCCTGTCTTTTAAATATTGCAATTAATTATGTGATATACTGCAAATTTCCCTGTAATGTACTTAAATTGCATAAAAATTTGAAATGTTATTGTTTTCTAGGTTTAAAAGCCTAGATTTAAAAAAGTTATTTTATGTTCTGTGCTTGCTGAAGATTGAGTCTGAATATACAAATTTTGAATATATATGATTTTGATACTTGTATTTCTTCTTAATGAAGTATTGCATTGGTTCACTTTATTGTATCCAACAATATCTGGGAGTGGGAAGAAATTTATATGGATTTCCTAGTAAGAAATAGGAGGAAAAATACAAAGTCATCCTGATGACCTGAAGGTTTTACTAGTTTATGTCATTATTGTTAAAGAAAAAAAAAAAAAAAAAAAAAAAAAAAAGGTAGCTTTTTTCTTTTTGGAGTAAGTTATAAGGTTTCTCTAATCAACTCTTAGAGCATGTTCTTCTAACTGATTTTTACCACAAGAAGAGATTTGTCCTGTTGAGAAAAACAAAGCTTAGATTAAATTCTTGAGTACTGACTTCCAAAGAGATTCACAGACATTTACAGTATTGGCTTGAGAAGAGTAAGCCAATATTCTGTTAAATTGGGTGTCTGAGGGTAAAGCACCTTATTGTTAAAGCAGTACTGGGGCAGTGGTCCACCAGCGACCTTTCTGATACTCCTGTGTTCCCATTACTCAGGGAATTCTATTTTGATGCTTTGAATTATTCAGTGATGAGATTACCCAGCCTGAGTCAGGAACCCTGGAGTCAGATAATCACAGGGGGTCTGCAGCTTCATCTGCCACTGGCAAACAGAGCTCTTGGCAGGGATGAGCGGGCTGTGGAGAGAACTTTCCTCATCTATCCACACTGCAAGGTTTGTATAAGATTTCCCCAATTTAAATAATGGGGAGCAGATTCGTAGATGTTGCAGCCTGCAGCAGCATTCACTGGATTCAGAGCTGTATCTTTCATTTAGATCTGGATTTGAACACTGCTGTTATTCACAGTAGGTCTGGTCCAAGACACTGAAAATGTCTTAAAAAAAACACAGCTCCTCAACAGTTTGGCAATTTGATAATACCTGTTCTCTGTACAAGAATCTGAGAAATGAGTTAGCAATTTGAGAGCTAGTCAGAACAGAAATTGTTTACTTTTTATAGGGATACATTTATTCAAGTAAAAGGATTTCTTTAGGAAGGCATTTCATCTGTTTCACTATAAAGTTAATTATTAGTTTGAAGAAACTTATGCTATTTTTCCATAAGTACGTATTATTTCAGAAACAGATTAAAGGGAATCAGTTCATTGACTGTAAACACCTCATTTATTTGAAGTAATTATGTGAAAATTTTATTCCAGGAAGAATATTTGATATCAAATGAGTCAGTAGTAAGTCCTAATGTTTCTGCATAAATGAGGCTTTGTCTCAATAAATTAAAGCCTGTAAAACCATAATCTTAATAAACTTCACAAATTACTTTGCTCATGACTGTTAAACTGGAAGTGTTATCCACTCTGGAGGGAAATAATTGTTTTCATACTTGTTTATTTCTGACTATCACAGTAATTGTAAGGCATTCACTTTGATGCAATACCTTATACAGTTATATATAAAAAGTGATATGAGCCATTTTGTGTTTTAATTGAATAACTTTGGAAACCAGATGTTCAGTCTTCAAATATTGTTACATTGATTCACTTGGAAGCATTCAAATTATTTCTAGAAGAAAATGAAGACTAGAGTGGGTTTATTCCTGTTTTTGAATGTTTTTCCCAGCTAAACAAGGTTCTCAGCTATTCCTGAATGGGAACTTACTCTGTGCATGGCCTGTTTAAATAAATGAGCTGCCATGTCCATTCAGCAAATCACCCATGCATTAATGTAATATTAAGCTTATTAACAGGTCTTTTAAGAGACCGTGATAAAGCACAACTTTCATTCTTTTTAATTATGGGAGGCAGAGTACTGAAAACCAGATCTGAATCATGACTGGGTGGCTTTTGCCTTTTATTCCTCCCCAAAGCTTTCTACTCCTGATTATCTTAACTGATTCCCTACATGTGGGTTGTAAAACCAGCTAGAAACCCTTCTCTTGGAACAGCTCATGGAGATTTAAAGGAAGCAGTTTTGGAATTACATGGCACTGTTTAGAATTTCAGTGTAGTAGCTTCCTGAAGAGAAAAACAACAACCACCTCATCCAGGCTTTTGCCACTGTAGCCTCCTTGTCCAAATTATTGCATGTTTTCTAGCCCTTTGTCTTGTTTTGTAATGGATTTTAACAGTGAAGATAATCACTGGTACCTCACCTATCACAGGGTCATTGGGCTGAAAATCACCCTGCAGTGGTGGGTCACTGTGCTCTTAGATGGAGAGGTTTTGTATCATTATGACAGTTAATTATTAATAAGGCCGTGAGAGAAAGGCCAGAGTAAATTTCTAAAATACCCTGGCTGTGATTGAACATTTCCAGATATCTGATATTTCTGTCTGAAAGGGGTCATTAATTCTCCATTTGCAGAGTAAGTGGCCTGCTCACGGCTGTGGAAAATTCAGAAGCTCTCTGCGACAAAACAGGATTTCAGGTTTCACCTCCAAGTTTGTCTTGCAGGATCAAGGATTTGTTATGTGAGGACATTGAAGATTCTTTGGGCTGCTGGTCTATGTCCAGAAAGTGACATTTAAGACTTGGAGTGGGTGATTTTGCAATAAATCCCTTGGATATGTGAAATAAAGCATTTGATCAGCGACTGGTGGGAGGGTGTGTTGCCACAATCTGTAAAGGGAGGATCAGTCTTGTGCTTATTTAGTTTTTCATGTGATTCAGACATATGAGATGACAGTTTTTAGAATTTTAAATAGCTAGATAGTATTTTAAGACCAAATTAGAATATTTTGCCAAGTTTCTATGTCTTGTTATGGTCTTGTGCTGAGCTTCTCTTCTTTTTCTGATTCTTTTAATCTGGAGTTACTGGGTGAATATACACATGAGCTGTTGGAAACTGATGTTTTCTTTTTGTTATTAACAATATGGCATACAAAATTGTAAAGTAAGGAAAAAAGTGAAAATTTAAAAATGATACTTTTTTTTTTCCCCCAAAAATTCCTCTTTTATACTGTCTTAAAAAGCCAGCCCAGACGTAGACAAAATACACAATTTTGGCTTTTAGAAGTATTACCTAATTAAGACTGCAGGTAATGAATTGAGAGGGGATGTTTTATTGTGGATATAGAATGGAACTAAAATTGAAACAAGTGTAATCAGATACGATAAAATGCTGTAGGAACTTATTATTCAGCTTCTAGCTGTCACAAAGAAGTTGTAGTCCTGCTGGTTAAATACATTCTTTGTGGCTCTGGATTTGATATAAAAATGATTTAGCTTCTGAGGGTTTATTTTGCATCTCTTTTTTGCTGAGCTCTTTTACTGGCTCACATCAACTTTATCTATTGACTTTTGCTTTGCTCCAGCTATCTTTAATAGTAATTAGTTTGGGGTTTTTTTGACACCTTCATCTATTAGTTCCTTAACTTCGAGAACTTTTATGGATTGTGGTCATGCCTGGTTTAAAATTTGGAATTGTCTTAAAAGCAAAATGTTCTATACGAAGGTGTTATGAATGAAAAAAGCAGCAGGCATGGCCTCTGAATAAGTTTATATATATATATATATTCCCCTATATAGGGAATATAGGGTTGCTTGCAAGCCTGGCACTTCTCAAGACTTTTGGCATCATTTAGGAGTCAAAAACGCTGAAGGCAGAGGGAATTCCATTGTTACTGTATTTTATTCTAAAGGAGTATTTGCCTCCACAATGAAGAGTCAAGTGAAAGGTGACAACTATGCCACTGATTTTCTAAAAATCACTGTTTCATCGTAATCGTATTTTTATAACTATATATAAAAATAATCTGAAGACCACACTGCATATGGGTGATTTCTCTTTAGGTGAAGAATAAGGCACCAAAGAGGAGATGTGGGAACTTTATGTTTTTCATTTCTAAAGCACCTGAGCAGGTTTATTGCCATCTCATGGAGACATGATACCAGGCTGAGTGCTCCTGATCTCTGCATTTCTAGGTCAGGCAGGGCAGCTGCCTGCTCTGTTGGCAATTTGTGTCTGCGGATTCCAAACCTGGAATAAATGACACCTCAGCTGTGGACTCCAGAGCAAAGGCCAAGCTAAAAGTTTATCAGTAAAATGTTGACAAGTTTTAATTCTTTTTCCAATTACTTTGGGTTTGACTAAGTGAAAAAACCCAAAACCTTCCAGCAAGCTGTATCTTTTCACACGGCTCCTGTCTCTCTCCAAACTTGAGGAAGTTTGGAGTTTTTTAAAATATATTTTGGCATTTAGATAATTTTTCCACATCAACTATTTTGGTGATAAACCATATCTATTTGGGTTCTTTTCACTATGAAATTCTTGTTGGTAGCCCTCCAAGAGCTGTGGCAAACCTACTAATGGGACAGATTGGCTTTTAGTGTTGAGGAGTGTGGTTGGATGCCCACTTTGCATTTACAGCCAATGAAAAAAAGACAAAGAATTATCATGTAAATCACATCTTGAAAATACTCATTAGAAGAAATGAGACAGAGACTCCCATATTCTGCTAAATTTTAAAAGTAGGACTTAAGCTGCCCGTTTAATTAGATGGCACTTCGGCCCTTTACTCTCTTTAAATCTTGTCCTTTATATTAATGACAGGTACAGGCAAACTTATGGCATTTAATTATAGGCAAAGAGACCATTTCCTGCCACAGTCAGAATATCACAGAAGAGTTGATGTGGAAATTAATGATAATGAGAGATACTTAGTTTCTTGTTCCTTTATTAGAAAAGGAATGTATTACTTCAAAAATTGTTCTACACTTGAGAAATATTCAGTGCAAAAATGCTGAAGCAGTCATGACATTCAAGTGAGAATGTGAAGATTTATCTTGGCATATGGTGATATAGAAAGGAGGCGATATGTTTTGACAAGAATCGTAATTTGACAGTTAAAATAAACACACAGTCAAACAAAAATGGGATGGCTGATGAAAACTACGTGCTGAGTACTTTTCCTACAGTTTCTCTTTTGGAATGACACGGAAGCTTTTATGACGTTGGTAATCTGGAACACTTGAGTGAGAACCAAGGGCATTGTGTCTCACATCACAGCTCTGCATTCCTTGGGTTTGATTTCCAGAAACAATACTGCAGCGCTGCACAGTGGGAACTTATCAGTGTGAGTATTGCTCACAGATGAATCATGAAGATTATCACAGAGAGAACCACAGGAAGATCTTCCAGGTCCAAGAACAAACAAATTTGTTTGATCCTTTCCTTTAGTGTTCCTTTGGTTGGTGGCAAAGTTGGAGGGAACCATAGGAGCCCTGAAAGCACTCAAACCTTCAAAAGAAGTTAATTTTGTGCTGAAAAATCCTGAAAAACGTCTCATAAGGGCCAAACCATGTGGGAAATCCACATGTGCATAGGCCCAAACCTAGAAATGAATACAGGGTTTGACCTGAGACCTTGGAAAAGGCTTCCAGATTCAGAAACCAGAAGCAAGAATATGGGTTTGTAGTATAGACTGAGACATATTAATCTGGGTAGTGGAAAGTTTTAAAACTTTAAAGTGTAGCTATGGAACTAGTTACAGAAATGGTAAAAAGATTTAAGGTGCAGTAGGTAGGTTTGTGTGTCACTGTAGGATTGGTTAAGAAAGTCCTCATTGCAGCAAGACGTGTGGGACAATTTAATTAGGGATTGGTGTGAAAATAGAAACAAAAGACCTTGTAACCAATGATCCACTGACCACAGATTTCTGACCTCTATCTGATGCTGGTCCTTGCTTGGATGCCCCTTGGCTCAGCTCTGTGCTGGTTTTGTCCTCCAGGAGCTTCAGGAGAACCATCTTTGGTATAGAGACGTGACTGTTAAATGGTACAAATTATTTCTTGGCTTTCTCCAATGTGTTGATTTATTCAAACCGAGGATCTGACTCATAACATCTGTTTTGTTCATCACTGTTATTTCCTTGTGCTGCTACTCCTATTTATTCTGTTATTTTTTTTTTAATAGTTTGAAAGGAAACATAGACAGACTTCTGTTAGAGGCAACGTTTCTTTTCCTTAGAGAAATTAGATACTGGTGTATACAGTTGCCAGCTGCTACTGTACTTTGATGGCTACTTGCTTTTCTGCCAGGAAAAGGAGCTGAATACATTAAACAATATATTAAATATAGCATAATACTTTTATTTGGTTTATTGTTGTTGTATAGTTCTCACCAGCACAAAGATATTTACTCAGTAAATCCACATTTTTACAGAAATGAGATACTTATAAATCTGCTAATCTCAAATTTAGATTTGACCAAGTCTTTTCTCATTTTCTGTTACCAAATAATACCAAATAACTACAGTTCAATATATTTTGAACGTTTCAGGAGACTTCTCTGTCAGTAGCTGCACCTCACTGCCCAGTATATGTCAGTATAATTTTTTCTCTATATTAGATAATAATCTAGAAACTCCAATAATCATGGCTGTACCATTTTCCTGACCTGGGTCTGACCTATTTAGTTTCTTTTTCTTAGGGAGCTCTTCCATAACTTTGACAATTCTTTCCTGTTCTTTGTAGTTTAGTTTTTTTGGTTTTTTTTGTTCTGACATTTCTCTTCACTAAAGGAAGGAAGAGAGATAGAACCACCCACACTCTTTAGGTAGTAAGCTTATTATGGATTTATTGAGTTGTATGATAATGGTTTCATTGCTGACTTCAGTGACATCACTGTGTCTGAAGAGCCCTTAAGATGAAGTTTCTAGGAGATTTTAAAATTAATCTTGAATGTTTTCCCCTCCCTAAATATTGTGTCTTATCTGTCCCTCTAGAAAAATTGGAAGAGCTGTATTTTTCCATGGAATAAAAGGTGTTAAAATCTCTAAAATTGTAAATACGGCAAGGTGGCCTGAGTTTAGCAGTGCTTGCTGCTAATGAGTATCAGTACTTTAAGATTTCAGGTTGCCTAATTTTTCTTTTCCTAATTACTAGTCAATGAAGGCCATGTGGAGGTCTTGGTAATAGAAATAGTGTGGAGTCTCTATTTCTGGAGACTCTTTCCTTTTACAGGGACCGTTGTGGTCTCCTTGAGCCAGCCTTGAGCTGCAGGATCCTGTGCCCTGCTGGAATAAACCCGAGTCTTCTCTTTGACATGTAGATGCTGCTCCTCAGGGCACAGCAGGTGAGGCTGGGTGGTCACATTTAACTCTTTTATTCCTCTGGATGGTTTAACCGCATATGTTGCTTAGAAACAGGACTTGTGTGTGGGAGAAAGAGCGTTCTGGTAGGAACTCAAAGGCTGGAATCCTCTCAGAACACAATTACTGCACAATGTGCTTTTGGCCTTTTAGGGAACATCCTCATAAACTCTTCACTGAATGCCTGCTGCAGAGTTTTGATCTTGCTCACAGCTTGATTTGTGTTCTTAAGGAAGAACTGCAGATCAAACACTTTGTGATTCATATATTCTAGATAATTCTGATTTTTTTTTCTGATTGAACGACGCCCAGGCCTTATCTTTTCTTCTGGGGTTTGCAATATCTTTTTGCCTGTGTTTCTTTTGCTACATCAGCAAACTGTCCCTTGCTGTGAACCCTGAGTGCCAGGTCTCCAGTGCATTGCTTGGACAGAGCAGAGGCCAAGCTCGTTTTTACAATCCTGAATCCACTGCACAGAAAATGTCCTTATCTTACAGGAAGCTGAAATTATATATCTCATACTGGAAGTGAACTCTGTGGGACTTTGACTTTACAACCACTTCACTATGCAAATGTAAGCAGCATTCTTAACTAGACCCATTTAGGTAATGAAGTTTTTGAGAGTCTGCTGGACGAGTAGCACCTGCTCAGAGTAAGGCTTGAAACCTGTTAACAGGCTGCCCAAATACTGGGGTTTCAGGCTTGTTATATAGATCATTCTTATTCCTAATGCCTTAAACCACAAAAAAAAAAAAAAAAAAATCTGTAAAAGGAGAGCTAAGGCCATGTGATAAAACATGTGCTATTGGCCTACTCCAAAACTCTGCAGTTGCCTTTGAGCTCAGATGTGCAGATCTAGCTTAGACAAAATAATCTGCTGAAATCTGACAGTTTGATTTTTGCAGGGAGTCAGCTCCAAGTGAAGCAGCAGCATCACTCCTGGGAATATACTGGAGTGGAAGGTATTTAAAGGGCAATTTGCCAAAGCAAGTGTGTGTGTGTGAAAGGCATCTGGTGACACTGTTCTTTGAGGCTGAGCTGTTTGCCCTGTTTTATTTGCAGTAAGCTGTCCAGTCTGCCCCTGCAGCTCCAGGAGCTTGCCCTTACGTCCTACCTCACATTTCTTTCCTTCTGATAAATGGAGGAACTTCTGCTTTTGGTGCTGCTGATGCCTTGGGAAGGATGACTTGGAACAGAGTCTGGACAGAGTCAGAGAATAAAGTAGAGATTTATTAAAAGGATCCTTTAAGGATCCACCTTGGGCAGGACAGAGCCTGGCCAGGGCTACACCCAGGGTGGACCCAAAATGGTCACAAAATGGACAAAGGGTCACGAGGTCTCACACTTTGCTAAGTTTTGGTCCATTTGCATATTGGGGTTTAATTGTCCCATTCCAGCTCCAGGCTGTGAGGTCCCATCCTTGTCCCTCCCTCCAGCCCACCCTTGTTTGTGCTTTGGGGCTGAAAGTTGTCCTTGGTGTGCAGCAGGACAAGGATTTGTTTTGTGTCCCTGCTGTGTGCAGAGCTGAGTGACACTGACTGTGAGCTCAGAGCTGCACCCCTGGGCACCACAGAACCTGAAATACATGAAAGATAAAACTTCGGGCATCACTGGCAGACCCATTTGGGGTTGTAACCCTGATGCAGAATAAGAGAGGCCCTGTTCTTGAGCAGAGTACTGCGCTTGCTCCAGAGCCTCTCATCTGCTTTGACATTTGCATGGTATTGGCACTGCTGACGTGTTTATTGACCAATTTAAGGTTCTGATCTGGGTAGAGATGTGTCTGAATATTTTGCCATGTGTGTCTACCTCTTCTCAAAGAGCCAAAGTTTTCAGATAATCCGAGTGATGGAGTAGCATCTGTGGCAAGGAGGTGGATGCAGCGCCGGCTGTGGGAGCATCACGCTGAGCCCAGAGCAGTGCTCTGAGCTGGGTGTGAACTGTGGGTGCTGTGGAGGCTTGGCTGGGAAGGAGGATGTGTACAAGCTCAGAAGACACAAAGCTGAGCGAGCTGGATTAGGTGAATGGGGTGAAAAATAGCAAGTAATGAGACCCATTGTAGTGCAGATCGTGCCGGCAGCCCCGGGGCTGGTTCATGCAGCTCAGCTCACTTTGTTGCTGTGGTAACCACTGGGCGATTTTTTGAATATTTATGCTGTGTAAAAGAAGCTTGGATAACCTAAAGATAGCATGGGTGACTCTCCAGCATGAGTCCCTTTGGTAGGAATGGAGGCTTTGATTCCTTTAGCAAAACTTATCTGATGCTGCCTTATTTTTCCCAAGATTGGTGAAAAATGCCAATAAATTGGCACTTGTGTAGCCTGGGGAATGCGGTGTGAAAGGGTTCTGAATTTGTTTACGTGAAAATTCTTAAACTGGGGGATTAGAAAATTCCTTTCAGGTTTGGTCTATTCTCTCTTATTCTCTACACCACTCAGGATTTTCTGGATGTGGGCTTACTTTTGGGTCTACTTCTGGGTCAGGGGTCTCATCATCTCCTCTGGAAATCTTACTCCTCATTTTAGAGAAGCTGCAAAGCTCTGAATCTTCCATCCTAACTCACACACATTACTCTGTACTAAACACCCAATTCTAAGTTTCCAGGACTCCAGCAGGGTGAGGTAGTGGCAGCGTTTGGGGCTTGTCAGAAAAATTCCGTTCGTGGTTCCCACTTTGTTCTCTTCCCAAAGCCTGTTTGTTTGTGCATAAATCCAGCACTCAGTGTCAATGTTCAGCCCTCCTGGGATGAGTGTATTCAAGGCAGGAGGTGCTGCCTGCTCCTGTGCAATCAGATCAGGCAGGAGATGAGTAAAGCTCTGTGATGATGCTGTGGGGAGAGGAACCTTGCTGGCTCTAATACATGACAGGATCTGCAAAGCCCTGCAGGCATCACCCCGTGTCCTGGCAATGTTGGTTTCTCCTGGTATTTCTTCGTGCTTTGTAAAGGTTTTGTGTTTTCCCAAGTGGAGTAAAACCACTTCCGCAATTACCTGGTACAGCTCCTTGTTCCCAGAAGCTCAAGGAGTGGGAAGGCATTTGAGCATTCTGTTCTGTCCTGATCTCTCCAAAATGCTTCTCCTTCCTGCAGATCCCAGCTTCTCACTGGAGGAATCTCTTTCAGCGCAGTGAGGAGCAACAAAGAGCAGCCCCTTGCCTCAGAGCAGGCTAATTTACAGGCTGAACTTTGCAGCAGCTTTTCTGTTACAATTATCTGAATTTTCCCAGCATGATCTGTGGGTTTCGGTTGTGTTGCCCTTTTGCTGATTAGTGGAACTGCTGCTTTAGCAGTGTGTGGTAAAGCTTGTGGTTTTCCAGGGAGAGGAATTTAGAAAATATTGTGAAGCTCTGTTACATGGTGTTTGAAGCTCTTTTTAAAACCAAAGAAACCAAACCAGCCCAATGAAAAACCTCCAAGCTAAACCTCCAAGCGAAGAAAATCAAACCACTCAAATAAAATTCTCCAAACCAAACCTCCAAATGAAACAAACCAAACCAGCCCAATGAAAATCTCCAAACCAAACCTCCAAATGAAACAAACCAAACCAACCCAACAAAAAACCTCCCAATGAAACAAACCAAACTAACCCAACAAAAACCTCCAAACCAAATTTCCAAATGAAAAAAAAACAAACATCCAAATGAAACAAACCACACCAGCCCAATGAAAATCTTCAAACCAAACCCCTGGTAGCTCAAGACCAGAGATTTAAAATTAAGAGGAGTTTAAAAATGGGGAAAAGAGTTTTTCTTTTCCTGAAGAAATTCTCTCAAAAAATAGTTCTTTATGATTTGCAGTCATTTTCCTGAACACTTGGCCTGTACAGCACGAACTCAGGACTCATAAGAGCTTCTCACTTTTAAACAAGAACCATAGAATTGTTGAGGGTGGGAAAAAAAAAATAAAAAAAACAACAAACCCTCTATGGTCATCAAGTTCAGCCAAGGACACAGGAGCCTACATTTCAGTTGTGTATTTTTCTTCAGGATGCTCCTGGCCACGACACAGACGCAGGCAGTTGGGGATTAGGGTTGTTTTGCTGACAGGTGTTAACTCTGGGGGTTTGCCAGTCTTCATGAGTGAGATTTCCTTCTGGCAAGGAAATTTTACTTAAAATACTTGAATTTTTTCAAATATCTTCATGCAATGACAGGTTAATATTTATACTTGCTGACTGTATTCATTGTGATTCTGCTTCCACTGGAAAAAATTATTCCTTGGTGATAATAAAATAGAAGGGAGACTATGGCATGGACAAAAGCTGTCAAATACATAAATAAAACTAAGGTTTTTTTCTCCCATCATCTGTCTGGGGATGGCAAATAACAAAAGGGTTATAAGGAATAATATTTTACTTCAGATTGAAGAGTAAACCAGAGATAACTTAGATACTTCTGAGATAATTCAATACATTTATCTTAAATAATAGCAGAAAATCTCAGTCTCACCCTAATTTTTCAATTTAGGTAATTCCATTCTTCATTTTGTACCTGAGGTGCCCTTGGTGTTCAGTTATTATTACAAGGTATTCTTGTGTGATTACCTCTTCTCCAGGAGCTTTATTTTCCCAGGAAGTGAAATGCTGCAGGTTTCTCTGCAGAAAACAGAAATAAGGGATAAAATGTATGGATTTGCACATTCAGTTTGGAAACAGCATCTCCACAGCAAGTCAGAAGTTGTTAGATTCATCTTAGAATAATGGCACAATTGCTGTTATGGCGGTGGTGGGGGGTTATGAAGGTTTTAATAGAGTGAATTTCTCCTCTGAGTGAATAATTTCCTTTAAAACATCATACTTTGAAGTGCAGAAAAACCTGCACCCACAACTTTAGAGAAAAAAGCTGGTTTGTATTCTGTTTATGGTGCTCAGCGATACACAGATGTGTTAACAACTCTACTTCTGGAAGTTCTGGGTGATATTCACACCAGGAAATATACTTAATTTCCCACTTCCTTTTCCTTAACTGCCAAAGAGCTAAAATGTGAAGCAGTAGTGATATATAATGAAGCCTAAAGGAACTGCAACCCTCACATCCCTTATTACTGCAGTATTTATAAAATAATTTACCAGAGTTAAGTTTCCAGTTGCAGCTTTATGGAGAAAACAAGGTTTATCATTGGCAAACAGATGGTTTCCTGAAATTATTATCTTTTTCTCTGTTCAAAAGAGCCCAGTAATAGGATATCAGCAGTCCCTGGTGAGGTGAGTCTGTGACCATGGGGTTTATACACAGGAAATTCTCAGGCTTTGCTCTTCTTCACTAAAGGAGAGATTTCATCTCTATGCTAGGAAAATAAAGAAAGAATTAGAGGGGGTGAGGAAATGGTTTCAGGCCTTTATTTTTTGGTTTGAAAATGGAAAGCAGTCACTCAGTTTATAAAACAAGACCGTTTTGAATTAATAAATTTCAGAGAATGTTCATCTGAAGTTGGAACTTCTCAGATGAATTAGTTTCTTACCTGTGAATTAAAGTGTTGATCTTTTATGGTACTTTTTATTATGACAAAATTTACTGGTGAAATGCCACCACTGATTATTTATACTCATCACAGAAGTGAAATTGCAGGGTGTGAACGCAATTTCACTTCTTATAATGAGCATTATTTCCACTTGTGGAATTGTAAAGATGCTAACAATCTGATTTAAATCCAGATTCAGCTGCTTTTGAAGTAGCTATTCCATTTCTTCACTCAGTATAATTTAGTGACTAAACTTTCTCACTAAAAAGTGCAGACTAATGACTGGGGAATGAAAACAGTCATCAAAATTTCATTAAGTATATATTTTTGAACTGTCATTTAACTGTGATTCCTTCTCCCAGGTGAATGTATGACAGGGACAACACTCACCATGACTGACTTGAGATAAATGTAGCTGTAATTGCAGATAAATCTCAGGTAGTTCTCTGAACTTCCTTCATTTTCAGTGAAGGCACATTTTTGACTTTCAATTCCTTTAGCCTGTTGTATTTCAGACTACTTTGGATCATACTTAGAATTTTTCTGGCGTTTTACTGACTATGATGTCTGTGCTGGTAGCTCAGGTGTTTTGCAAACATGTAAAATGTAAATGTGTTTTTTGAGGTATTTTCCAATGTACTTGATGAAAGTGCTTACTATCCAAGACTGGAAGTGTTTATCTTCTTAGTAGAAAGGTATTAATAATAGACCTGTTCTACAACCTGGATTTATATCTTCACTACTCCAGGTACTGGAGTGTACTGGAGTAGTGAACGATGAACTTAAAAAACTGGAAAATACACTCAGGACAAACGGCTGAAATATTTGTTTTTAGTTGAAACTCATAATCATGTTGGGGTAAAAATTTGTTTGATATTTCCACAGTTTTTATTAATTAGAGCCTTCTGCACTTTACTGCGAATCTCTCAGCTGTGGCTGAGCAATAATCATACATTTCCTTATCCAGCTTGACACTGCTGATAGCTCTTGTAATTCATTCTCTTGATTATGTTTGGCAACTCATAATTTGCTGGTAGCTGGTGTATCAGAACGAGAGTTCCTGGTGAGCATTCACACCATTTAGCTCTCATGACATGATTTAATTAGAGGAAATTACCTGAATGCTACCCCTACTTGCTTTTCTTTTGAGGGGGAAGTGAGACAAATTGAGTATCCATCCTATCCTTGCAAAACCAAGGAACTCAGTCCTTTGCCTCCCATGCTGATCTTTTAATTAGATAGGATGTAAATGAAGCTTATTGAGACACGACAGGAGAATTTTTTTTTTAAATCTTACTATAATATGATGAATACTTTATTCTTAACTTGTAAGCAGAGATTATCTACTTGCATTTGTTCACATGCATTTTTGCCTCTCCATAAAAGCCTTTGCTATTCCTTTGGTTCATCTGCAAGGTTTTGACACGTGCATGACAAAAACCTGTAACATAAATTAACATGTGCTGGATTACAGCAGTTCATCATTTGAGCTCAGCCAGAGACTGAATGGTGCCACCTCTCCTGCCAGCTGGCAATGTCATGGGAGAAGCTCTTCACTTTATAAACAGAACAAAACCAACAAAAGGATCCCAAACCTAACCAAATAAAGGTGCCCAAACCCCAAGCCAACACTTTCTGAACAGTGTGGAGAGCTGGAAAGGTGACCTTAGGCAGAATTTCTGACAGAAGAGGGCAAAAGTGTGTTAATTTGCACTTGCACTGTGGGTGTCACGTGTGGTGGAAAAAATGGTAGAAGAATGAGTGAAGTAGTGAACTAAATAAAGCTGTCCCCAGATTTCGTTTGTATGGAGATATTTTTGCTAGACAATTTTTATCTCACAGAATCTGTCTATTGCCAGCTTGCAAAGCACTGTGGGATTCTGTCCAAGACACTTCCATGTTAATTGACTCTCTGTATTTGCTATATTAATTGATTATAATCAAGAGAATTTGGGGAACAGGAAAGGCGGTTATGAGAACTCTACAGAGGACTTGTAATATTAAGAAATTTTACGGTTGTGGATAACTTTTGGGAAACATTTTTCTCAAGGGCTAGGTACCTCTGTGTTGTGCTTAGGATCCCATGTGCGTGTTCATATGATTATGGCCTGTTTGTAGCCTTTTTTTCCTCACAGAAAAGCCTGAAGTGAATAGATAACAGTGCTCCAGTGGGGTGTAGAAAAGCAAAGACTTGCCCTGTGAGATGTTCTTGTGCTAGACAAATATCTTTGTTTCTTCATTTAAAGTATCTCTAGGCCTATAGCCTACCTTTTTGGGTTAAGAGAAAAAAAAGTGGATACAATGTGCTATAACCTTGTGGACATCTTCCTGTCAGAAACCCCATGAGTGACAGCAGTGAATCCAAAAATCATTTAACCCTCACTATGTTTTATCTCTTTATGCTTTTACACAGATTTTCATTTATAGCTCATTAGTTTCTAATGATTGACTGGAACGTGTTGTTTATTGACATCTGGCCCTCCTCTTTAGATATGCAGGAATGTAGAAATAATTAATGAAACATTATTAGTAGAATTGAGAGTAGCACTCTCAGCATGAACATTCTGTCAGGAGATAAAAAGAGGATTTTCTGTGTGGGTAATGTAAAACCAGATAGAAGAATCAAAAAAGATTCTCACGAATAAACATGATTTCTTGGAAACTTCATCGTTTTCCCTGATCTTGTTGTTTCCTATTACTTTTGAAAATTTTCTCATTTTATTTTTAGAAACATTTTATTTTTATTTTATTTTTAGTGTTTGGATGTTCTGGGGATGTTGATAGCAGAGTTGCTAATGGCCCCTGACACGTGTTACCATGATGCCAGGATATTTTAAAGCCTTTTTCCAGTCTTAGTGTTTCAAGCCCAATCTATTTTTTTCTGGGATTACCTGGCAGTGATGCAGCCTAAACAGACTGTTTGTGAGTCTTGGAAATGTTGATGCAAAGGCTGCACTTTCATTCAAGCCATAGATCTTTTCAACAGGAAAATGATTGCAGCAGAAGTTGTGGAAAAGGTAATTCACTTTTGACTAGAGATTCAAATGAGCAGAGGCTGTAATTTTCAGCTTAGAGTAATAAAGGTGGGAGAATCTGTAATTATTTGTTTTAGTGATTAAAATACAAAACCACAGAGGACAAGAAATTCCCTGAGCAGGAGCAGAGCTGTACTTCCTGTGTGGATTCCTGCTGATCAGTGAAGCTACAGATTTATTTTTTTTTAATATCGCCAAAATGTGATTGTGGTATCTTTTGATTTTTAGGGTTTTTTAAACTTTAAATTATATTGTGTATATTTGGTGTGGAATTTGGAATTAAAAATAGAAAATGTTGACGTTTCTTTTTTCAATCAGTTTTCATTTTGAAAAAAAAAATCATCATTTTCAAGATCAGAATTATTTGCTGGAGTACATTTGATTTTTCTCTGCCACCATTATAATTCGGCAGAATCAGAACTTTCAGGACTAGGTACTTTTTCTCTATAATGTGTAAAAATCTCCTGATTTCCCTTTCATTCACTGAAGTATCTATTTTCAGTCTTTGATTGAGCTGCCCTGATCCAATTACACATAATCCCTCCTCCTTTGGATCATTCCCATTTGTACACAACCCCTAATGAGAATGATTTATTCCTCCTTTGTGATCTACATAACTTCTGTTGATGGCTC
Organism: Sylvia atricapilla; assembly: GCF_009819655.1. Taxonomy (NCBI): domain Eukaryota; kingdom Metazoa; phylum Chordata; class Aves; order Passeriformes; family Sylviidae; genus Sylvia; species Sylvia atricapilla. The sequence continues at coordinate 6,165,577 of NC_089160.1, forward strand.
TGACTTTCCTAGACAGGAGATTTTATGTCTGCAATAGATGATGAGCACCTTTCAAACTCTGTATCTTGCCACTGAATTCTTTGGTTGCTGGAGACATCTCTGGAAATTCTGTTATTCTGCCTCAATATTCCTTCTTGTACTGTCTTTAACAAGAAAGGCAACTTTTGCAGCTCATGTTGAGGGTGCAGTGTTAGTGAGAAACTCTGTGTGAGGGATATAAATCACTTTGTTCTGAACTCTCTCGTGTTTTCAAAAGCAGAGGGGATCACTGAATGCTGGTAGAGGAAAACTTTCGTTGGCATTCTAGCCAGAGCCCTGGGATGAAAGTGCTCTGTCTGTTACACAGCAGAAAATCACTTTTCTGGGACTGGGAGGAGAATTTATCAGGAACCTGGTGAGAAAACAGGGTGTTTTTTGTTAGATGTCAGAGATGCTATCTGACTGAGACCAGGGAGTTTTAATTTTTAACACAGGACTTTTGATGAGAAGAGTATTTCGAGGCAGGGATAAAATCCTGACAGCTGAAAACCACGGAAGTCAATGCCTGTCAGTAATTCTGGTATTGAGGGGGTTTGCAGAGAGATTCCTTCAGCCTGTCAAGAAACAGTCTTGAAAGGATCAGTAGTTAACTACTGGGCTTCCTGTCAGCAATATCTGAGAAAAAGTGTGACGGTTCAAAACAAAGGAAAACAAAAAAGACACAAACAAGCATTTGCAGATGTTATTTCACTGGAGTGTTCAACCATGTAACAGTCACAATGATCTTTTAGGCTTGCATATTACTTAAAAGCCACAGTGAAAGAAGGAAAAGCAAACTCCCCCAAAAATCCTATGCCAAGGGTAGGGTTTGGGGATTTTTTTTTCTGTATTAATGTGGTTTTGTGTAACGTAAAGCTCCAGAAATAAGTTCTCTGTCTGCATAAAAAATGAACCCACTAAATTACTAATATTTGCAACAGATCAAGTCAATTAGATAGAATAAAGTTAGAGAATAACTGGACTGAAGGATTTTGGGACGTGATTGGCCCCACCTCTTGCTTAAAGCAGAGCCAGCACTGAACATTCAAACTTCCAATTTTTATTAAATTGCTTAGGACCATGCAGAGATGTGTTTTTATTATTTCCAGGGATGGAGATTGTATGGCATCTCTGGGACACCTGTTCCACCTCTGACAGTTTATTCCTAATATCTAATCAGAATATTGCTGGTTCTGTCTCTTCTCACCTTTTGTTTCAATTCTGCCACTCTGAAATCACTAAACCATGTCCCTAAGCACCACGTCCATGTCTTTTAAATATATCCAGGGATGTTACCTCAACCATTTCCCTGGGCAGTCTCTTTAACTGCTTTATAACCCTTCCAGTGAGAATTTTTTTTCCTAATATTCAATCAAAACGTTCCCTGGTAGCTGTGAACAACCAGGAGAAAGCTGTGGGAGATGCTGTTCCCAGCACTGAGATCAGGTTAAGAGATCTGAAGTTCCCCAAATTCTCCTTCTGGTCTTTCTTTGTAGATTAGTGTCACATTTTCCAACTCATAATAATAATAATGATTATATAACTCATTATGAGAATAATACATAAACATATAATATATAAATAAATATAAAAAACCTATTATTAGTAGTAATATAATTTTGAAATAGCCAGATATGGCTCATTGCATTGTGTATTTTTCCTCAGCAATTAAAACTACTATAGTTTATGTTTGTGTATATGTGTACATACAAAAAAAGAAAAAAAAAAAGTGATATAAGAGTTTATTTAAGGTTTGAAAAAATATATAAGCCTTGCATTTTGTTTTATTCATGAGTTAGAGGGTGATGCTGTTGTTGTGTGATCACACACTATATTTTATCATTTTGTCATAGTTTAAAATGAGCATGTGGTTTACTGTGTCAGCGGCATTTTCACTGCGATTTCCTTACACTTTCTTAGTTTACTGATCATCAATTATTTCTATTGAGTGTTAGTGAAAACCTAGTTATTGGGTTTTTTTTAAAATACAAAATGCACGTCTAGTGGAGTTTAGGACTTAAATTCGGAGGACATAAAAATACAGAATTTATATTCCCTTTTACATGTACTGAGGTATAGTCTTTCAGAAATCGTGTAAATGCCTTTGCATTTAGTTTTTTGACTAATAACCTGTAGATTCTGATATTTCCTTTGGGTTTTCCTATTCCATAAATTATTCTCCCCACAGATGAGGTTGATTTTTTTCTATTGGACATCTCTAATAAATAGGCACTCCATAGCTACAAACAGATTGGATGTGAATGCACAGGTAATGCTCTGCTGAATAATTCCTTTTACTTGGATTAAAATACAAGGCCTTTATAAAGCTCAGAACATGCATAGAGCTACATAATCTTTTTCATTGCAGTTTTATCACATTTTACAGTTAAACGAACAGGTTTTTAGTAACGAATGATTACATAAGTAAAAAAAAAAAAGTTTTTTTTAGGATTAAATGATATTTTTATTACCTTAGTCAGATAATCTCCAAACAAGTATAAAGGGAGTTATGTTGCTGATGCATAGATCCATAACTTGAGTCTTATTTCTTCTTGATTGCTCCAAGCAAAAGAGATGCAAGCTCTTCTCAGCACAAAACACTGAATCACAACATATCCAAGGAGAAGCCCTGTCAAGGGGAATAGTAGATGAGATGGGGAAATACCAGAAGAAAAGAAGTCATTAATTAAGAGTCAGAACCCTTCCTTTGTTTCTGCTGTACTTGAGCAGCCTACCCTGACCACTGCAACTGTTTAACTTCAAATTGCTAAAATATTTGAACAAGTTAATGCTCATCTGAACTGCAATTAGCAGTTAATTGGCAGTGCTGATGTGAGCTTACCTTTTTCACCAGCCCTGTTCGTATGAAGGGGTCGTGTCTGGAGCACTTCAAGAATCCAGTTCCTTTTTGGTTGATGGATGTAGCTGACACTCTGCTGAGGTTTGAGACCAGCTGTGATGCACTGCAACCACAGCCTGCAAAACTTTCCTCACTGCTCATAACTTTTAATATATTGCTTTCCAATGAAAGCTCTGCTCTGCAGCACTTCTGTGCAGTTGGCTACCATAAAGAAGTGCTTCCAGTCCCTGACAACAGCAGAGCTACAAGTTCCTTGGAAAATCAAACCGTCATGGTTTTTGGTGTGGATTTCAAAAATATCATGAAAATATTGGTTGTGCAGGTAGTGTTGGATCGGTAGCTGGTAGCTGGAATAATTCAGGCCATGTACCAGGAGATAGATTGACTCATGATGATGTAATGAATTCCTGCCAACAGGAAGAAACCATGATTCTGGTGTTTGAATTATTTCCTGTGTCATTCACTGCCGCTCTCCACACTGACAATGTTAAAAGAACTTTTCTACCTGTCCCTGAGCACAAAGTTTAACCTCATTAAGTGATGGCTTTCTAATAAAGTATTTTACATGAGGCATTCTCGTGGCAATCTTTGACAGTTCAGCAAGGGAATGTGGATGTCAAAGTTTTTCTTTTGTGGTGCAGACAGTCCTGACTGACAGGCGTATGCACAGTGTCCTTGTCACTGCTCTCCACTGGGTTTGGGGATGGTTTGTGGCCTCTGGATGCAAGGCACACAGCTAACATCACTAAATGCTCCACATGAGATGCTTTTGATCGCTTCCCAGTGGATCAGATTGTTGAAACAAGTCTCTTTGGATCCATGCACAGGATCATAAATCTTGTTCTGTCTCTGGGTTATCAAAGGAGGCACTCTGTGGCCCACGAGTTGGACTAACTCAAAAGGTTGCTTTAATTTCTGTGATGACTTAAAGTAGAAAAAAACTTTACAAGAATCCACAGTAATTTTGCCAAAACTTTTTTTTTTTTTAAATCCTTTTTCTGTAATACCCTTTACCACATAGTTATTTCTGTGCAGCATCCCAGTTAAGTGAAATCACTGATTTTGTGTAATGGGTAAAAACTGAATCTGGTGGGGTTTTTTTCTTATTTCTATTATGTAGGTACTAACCAACTGCATATTTAAATTCACTTTTTAACAAAAAATCATTGCAAATTTAAGGATTTCTATACCTCTTATTTTAGAGAGATGATTCCTGTATTACTCTGTTAATTCTCAAATATCAGCACATACTTCCCTTGAATTATGAAATAGTTATAGCTGTCTCTGTTACGTTTTTAATTTTGAAAGTTAGGCATAATACAATAATATTTTGAATGTCTATGACATCTGGGACTATGCATAGCAATTTGTGATATATATTATTGAGCATATCCCCATATTATTATTTAAAGATGATGTTATGTGCTTTTTTATATTTCCTTGGTTGGAGAGTTATCTTTTTTAGAGTCCATCCCTAAAGGCTGCATTCTCAGAGGTTCCAGGATCTTGCTCTGCATAGCAAAAATCTTATTCTGCTGTTGCTTCGTTAAAAACTCTCCTGGATCCTGTGTTGCTCTGAAGAGAAGTAAACCACTCTTAACTATAGAATGATAGAATGGTTTGGGTTGCAAAGAACTTTAAGGATCTTCTAGTAGCCAGTGTTCCTGCCCGTGCAGGGAGGTTGGAACTAGAAAATCAAATGGGCTTCTGAGCACCGTGCATGGGTGTGTAAAGAACAGGATCTTGTGTTCTGGTTTGCAGTGATCTGAGGTCCTCACTGGCACATCAGCTGGGAATTAGCATAAAACCACAGTGTTCTGTCACAAAGATTCCCCTCCCAAAACCAGGTACCAAATCCAGTGCAGGTACCTGGGCTGAGTGTGGCCTTTGCTGCAGTGTCTCCATGTTTAGAGCTTGCCCTTGGACAGTTCCCTCAAGGAATCTATTCCTCACCCCAAGGCTGGCCAGAAAGACCCTTTGGTGTGAGAATGATCACTTTGACTTGTGGATAGTCAGGAACTTCTGTGGGTTTGGGGGGGCTCCAGGTTGTTGTATGCTTTGGTTTTGGTGGTTTTTTTTGGGTTTTTTTTGTTTTAACTTTATGTAGGCATGCAAAATAGACTTTGAGGAAGAATAGATATTCTTGAAATTTAAATGAGCATCACCGGGGTGAGAGGGGGACCAAATTGAATAATAATGCTTAGTCATGTGTGTTCAGGTTCGCTCAACCATAATTAAAAGATTCTAATTAGTTTGCATTAGTTGTGGATATAAAGCAGAAACTGCACATCTTTTCCACACTATTTGTTATGTAGTGATGCTAATAATATATGTATTTAATTCAGCTTTCAGTTGGATATAATCCAAGGCCATGCTGGGGAACAATTAGAGGAAGGACTTGTATGAATAAACTTGATTGCTGTTAAGGTCTACATTATTACTCTCTGTAAGGGTTGCAATTACTTCATCTCCTTCATTCAAGCTATCTTTGTAAAGGTCAGGACAAAAAGAGGGTTTTGTGTGGTGGAGGGAAGGTTGTCTTTTGGGCTTTTTTTGGAAAGGAATTTCATCTCAATGACAAATGGTTCTTTGCTGATAGGAAGGAAAAAAGAAAAGAATTAAGTGGTTCAATTAGGGATGAACAGATTCTAGCAGGAAGAAGGTTGGAACTTGTCCAGTTTTGATGCTGTGTGTTATCTGAGCAGAACTTCAGTGATTCCTTCAGTGTTTGTTAATGCTGAATTCCATGATTAATTTCTTTAGCCACCAGGGGATATTTTGGCTGTACTGGACCTTCCTTCAGCTTTAGCATTGCATTCTGACTGAGCCTGCAGGGTTTTGGATTTGTTAGGCAACTTCTTTGTGTTTTTTAAGTCCATTAACACTATTCCAGAGTCCTGTGGATTTGATCCCATTTGGCTTGTGCTATTTCTTTTGTGAGGCAAAGTATCTTCACCATCCAGTGTATTTGTCAATAAAATGTGGGAAATGCCAGTAAGATCTGGACATTTCCCTTTGCTTTCCACACAGACTTATGCTGCCCATGTTCTTCCACTTAAAAAGTAACACCAGTTTTGTACCTGCAGCTCTTTATACAGATTTGACTTAGACAAATTACATGAAGTACCAGAATGGGATTTGTCTCAACCTTTATTATTGTCTCATTTGGGGGTTTTTTGGGTGAAGGTGTGAATTCCTGATCATGTAGAAGAATCTATGCTATTGTAGCCTCTTGACAATATAGGATGGAAATTGAAACCAAGGGGATTTCTCACACTCAAAGAATCAACATATCCAATTGCAGTGGCTAAAGCCAAAGAACCAGTCCCAGCAAACATGTTTAAATGAAGAGCAGTCTTGAATGTTTATCCAAGCGTGAAGTTGGGTTTGAATTGGCCAATTGATCAAGCCACTGTGTGAAGTTGTGCAGTCTTTGGGAAGGTATTTTTAGGCCAGGGTTTTCAAACAGTTTATGGGTTTTCCCATCATACAGAAAGCTGATGTGATTTATCTGCTGTAGCTGTCAAAGTGTCTAATCCAGGCAAATTGCTAAGGCTTCCTTTCAGCCAGTAAAAAACTGTGAGGAACTGATCAATTCCTTTTTAAGGAACGTGAAGTGCACTGTCTTCAGAAATTGCCATATAGAAAGTGCCATTTAGAAATGGCCATTTGCCTTTGTGGGCTGTGGAAGAGGAGCTGGGTGACCCTCTTTGAGCAGACCTTCAGGGAGGTGGAGGGGCTGCTCTGCCATGGGCTGTGGGGATGTGCTGAAGCTTGTCTGCAGTTTGTCTGAGTGTTGCTTTGAATGTTTATCTTCTGCTTCACTCTTAGCATGACTCCAATGTTTTGAGAAGTTCCATGGTAATAAAATGCTGTATCAGTACGTGCTTTAGGGGAAAAAAGTTAAATATTTTCAGATTATTTGCTCATGGGACTTCATGCTCTTTCAATTCAATTCACAGCTCAGGACAAACCTGCTAAAGATTAACAAGCAGAGAAGCTATCCTTATATTCCACTCACCCTGAAAATCTGAAAGGAAGACTTTTCATAGTAAGTATACAGTTATTATTGGACTTGAGATAGTGAAATACCATTCTGTTTTACAAAGTTCTAGTGTATAATATATTTTGCAGAATTGAAATTTGCATAAATATAGAATGGAAGAATTTTATTTTCAAGTAGTGCTAAAATATGATTTTTTTTTCTGCTTGCCTTGAGTGCCTGTAAAATACCATACACTAAAACTGTCAAGTCTGCTGAAAGATAGCTTTAAAGCCCTTTTACTTTTAATCTTCTAAATAGGCATGAACTCAGAAAAAGGTATTTGTAATTTGTAGTGTAAACCAAAACACTATTAAATAGCTTCTATTTATTATTATTTATTTGACCATAAAAACATGAACTACTTACCAAAATAACTTGCAAACTTAGTACTAATGTAGACCTTTGCAGTATCCCATGACTTTCTAGGTAAAATTGCACAAAGATGAAATATGAAATTAAAACTATGCCCTATGTATCACTTCCATGCCTTGTCTAGCTTTCAGAAATTATGTATTCTCCCCAAGAATTTTCAGGAATATGGAGACTCCTCAGGGGTAGAAGTCACCACTCACAAATGGGAAAAAATACTTTACCCTAGTGTAGACAACCCCATGCTTCTGGATTGCACCAGAAATTGCCAGACAAGATCATCAGTGTGTTTGCTGTAGTTGGTGTTTGACAGTTTATGCTGAGAACCTGACTTATGAAGTAAAGTGTTAGCCACAGTCCCATAAAGTTTGGGATTGTGGGCTAATGAATCAAACAGGAGGATAGGGTAGAACCAGTATTGCTCCTAAATGAAGATGTTTAGAAGTATCTTTCATACAGACATTCACATTTAAGGTGTGAGAGATGATATATGATAGTGGTGTAAGGCCATATCCTGTGAGAACGTGACTTTAGCACTCCTGCTCTGTGCTTTATCCCTTCCTATTTTATAAAATTAAATATTTTAGATCTAACCCTCATGATCTAAGGAAGCCTGAACTGGCTCTGTGTGAGTGCACCCTCCAAGCTCCACTCCCCTGTGTCGAGCAGAGAGCACCCACTGACCCAGAAGATACCTCTTTGTCTTTTTGGGACATCATAGGAAACCCAAGTTCTTCCCCACAGCTTCAATTTCTTATTTTTCTCTCCTTTGCATCCTTCAGAAAATGGAATATCAATTCCAATTTCTGATATATAAATACCAAGTCATACTCACTAAGGACAAAGACCTTCCTGACATCGTTTCAGTGTGGCTGGAGGCACCCACATCATCATTTGTATTTAACCTAAATTAGTACTTTAGACAGACTTGAGAGCTTATCTAGGAGAATTAATCAGCTGGTGAGGCTTAGAGAGGCAGCTGAGTCATTTTGAAGTGTCCCTACAGCAGCAGGGCTGTTGCAACTTCATTTTCTGTGCAGAGGACACAATTGTGAGGCTGTTTCACATCTGTGTGTGGTTATGGGACTGCTCTAATGGATTTGTAAAGAATGCAGAGACCCTTAGGAGCCTGCTCTGACAGAGCTTAGCCTTCCTTGTCAGTCATCTGTAGACAGATGTGGGGATTAATCACTTTGTCTAATTAGGCTCCTTGATTAGCTGTTAAGCTTTGCAGTTGTACCTCTCCTCTCCTGCTAAAGCCCGTGTTCTTGCAAGTTTGTTAACGGCACTGGAGTCACCCAGGGGAAATCCAGTCAGCACAACAGATCCATTTGGAAAGTGTTGCCCTAACTTAGGTCAGTGTCCCGCAGCTCTTTGTGGACGATTCTGCTGCTGCACACAACATGAATTTTTCAAGCCTCTCCCTCACTCAGTCGCTGTCTCTCCACCTCGTTAGTGTGGGAGCAATTCAAAGCTGGAGGCCAACTTGCAAAGTTCCAAATTATCCTTAGGGGAGCCCAGAGAGTTAGATTTCCCTTGGCTGAAGCTGACCTTCATGAACCTACTGTCAGTGCATAAAATTTGGTGAAACATAGCATCAATTTAAACTGCACTTACTTCCACGGGAGCGGCTGACTTATTTAATGTTCATACATGAGGCTGTACTTACAAGGAATTTATTTCTGCTTAAGAGACTCAGTCTTTCCAAGAATTCAGATGTCCTTCAAATAGTTTATTACCTTCTAGTAATATATTATCTTCTAGTAATTTTTTGCCACATTGTTCATGGCAGGAAAACCTCTCTCTTATTTTTCTGTTCTTTTTTCAGTAGGAATTTTTCAAATAAGGACCCTTACCTTTTATCCCTCAGCAGGAAAAGAAATTTTTTAAGCAATTGGTATGTATCATTGAGGAGTTGAGGTGGAGTTACTTTAGGACATACGTATCTTTACAGACTGTCCACTTCTACCTCCTTGTGATAATTTAATGGCTGAAGAACTAAAGTCACCTTGTGACTCAGTCATATGAAGAAGACATCCTCAAGTGCTCAATATTGAGCCTTTCTCTCAGATTTGTTCTTCTAAATTCCTTACAATCTCTCCTGAACCAGGCTCTCATCGAGTGATTCAGGTTACTTTTGTGGTTGTCATTCTATCCCCCAAACGAAACCACTTTCTGAACCATACTGGAGAGAAAGTCCCTACGCACAATGGTGGAGTTTGTGACCTCTGCTGATGGCAGCACTATGCCAAGATGAGTGTAGAAACCTTCCTGCCCTTGGCCTTTAGAAGGTAGGACAGTCCCAGAGCTTCAATTTATGAACGCTTAAATGTGAATATCTCTATAAGAGGTACTTCTAAACGTATTTATTGTCCTTATATATCTGGGAGCAATATCGGTTCTACCATATCGTCCTGTTTAATTCATGCTGGTAGGTGTAAAGCTGCTTAGAAAATGTTGAATTTTTCCATTTGCAACTTAATTTTCAAAGTTTGTTTTGTTTTATAAGGAGGTGTTATAAAAGTGTGTTTTGACAATCGCTGGGGAGGGAAAGGGTTGAATTTCTGAATACTGGAAATTACTCTGCAGTTGAAGAAAGCATTATTCCTTAACTGAGACTGTGCTTGGCAAAAGAGCAGCTATCCAGGGCAAACTTCAGAGGATCAATATGGGTGCACTGACCTCAGCTGGCTGCTGTAATCTGTTATGTTGATGCCTTTTTCTCTCGTGCTGAGAGGACTCAGTCTAATTACACATGATTTCACCAACATCAGGGAGGGTGCAGAGACAAAAACATCCAGAACTGAAAGCTGTGCTGCCAAAATTCAAAAGGTGGGCAAAGAGAATCTCTTTTGGCTGTAAAATGAGTTGCAGTGCTCATGTCCTTACTGTGGGGTTTTTAGTTTCACACTAACTTTAGGGTAACCCATGTTCAAACTCAGGATAGGGAAATTAGGTCTCCCCAAAAGTTTTCTCTTAACATGTAAAGATTGATCAAGAAAATTCCATATTAACATATATTTTAACGACCTCAAATACTTGAAGGAATAAAATCAGGCTTAGATAAAACAAACCCCTGCTGTAGAAAAGAAATGGAGCCTAACTGAAAAAAAAAAAAGTCTTTAAATGATTGGATTCTCATACCTGTTCTACTTTAAAATTATTACTTGTTTTCTGTTCTCCAGTTCTTTTTATTTACTCTTATGTGGATTTATTTTGTCTCTTCTACTGCTAGAAAGAACCTATTTTAGCCTCTTGCATTTGGTGTAGTGGGAATTGAATATGATGAATGAAACAGGTAAGAAATAAGTATTGATTTAGCATTGTGTTTGCAGGCTGCCTGGCTTTCTCTGGAAACATATTACATTATTCTGAGTTAATAATCAATTAGTAATAAGATTTCCATAATCCAGTAATAGCTGCAATAAAGGACAATTTACAGAGCTGGATATTGTTGGCTATAATGGAACACGTAGCATTGCTTTTGTCCACCATTGAATATTCCCTGGAATTTATCTTGTTGATAGAGTAATGAAAATGGTATTGACTATATTTAGTAAATATTACTGCATAAAAATCAGCAACCATCCTGCCTTAAAATAAACTAGAAATAAATTGAATGCAATTACTTTTCTTTTTTCCTCTTGCTATTAGAAGCTTCAGTAAAATATAATTGTGGGTAGGCTGAAAAACAGACTTTGGGGAGTTGTTCTGAGAATGGGACAACTTATGTTTGCATTGGCAGAGCAGAAAATTCTGCACTCTGATGAGATGGACTTTTATGATGCCAAGGCACGGAAGGCAAAGGAAAATAAAGTTCTACTCATTTTCAAGACTTTGCTAGTAAATTCTTGCCTCAGTCAAGATGATTTAGACATTCATCTCTCAGGCAAACATCCAAACCCACAGGCTTTCTCTTCCCCATTCCTTTTGAAACATTCAGAATACAGAAGAGGATTCAATATCTATTGAATATAAAAGCAGATCTTTTGAAGCAGTTGCCACATTTCACAAAATCCAGTAGTTACAATCTGGGTCCAACTGGATTGCAGTTAGTTTCTTTCTTCGGTAAGGCTGATTTATTTTTATTTGCAAATAGCTGGTCTATTTTTCTACAAGTTAAATATCACTTTATGACTGGTTAAGCATTGAAATACTGTGTGTAATTATTAGAAACAAGAGGCAGTTGAACAATCTAAGATTTGTGTTGAAGTTGTAATGATTGTGTCATGTGAAAAGGGGAGATTTCCTTGACCCTCAGTGTGTGATTTGTCTGCCAGGGTGGTCGAGACCTTTGTGCCTGACCAGTGTCCCACCAGAGGGACCCTTCCCTGACCAGCCCTTGAGTGGTTCAAATGGCTTTTTCAGGCACACACCAACAGCACCAGGGAGACCCCTCAGTGCATCTTCCCACCTGCAGACCCCTCAGTGAGCCTTTATTCAGTATATTCCCTGCTGCTGGCACGTGACAGCTTTTGTGAAGGACTCACACTCACGTTTCTGGAAGAATAGTCTTTATTAACATTGAATTGTGCTGGGTTAAGGCTGGAGGGTTGCTGGTGATAGTATCTGACTGCAGAAATGGATTCAAAGCAATGCACAGAGGGGCTCCAATCCCTGACAAAAGTGTGCACTGAGGAGGTTCAACCTGTCAGCTGATCCCACTATTTACAAAGGTGCCTTCTCTAACTCTTTTCCCATTCTTGACTTACTTTTATACCATTTATGTTTAGGTGGAGCTTGGGTGACTCTAGTCATAGATGCCTTTGTTGCTGATTGGTGTAAAATTCTCTCACTTTGGTTTTAAAGATGCAGTCAATAAAATCTCAAGCACATGCCCAGGGTTGGGTGTGTGTGTAAATATTCCAATTATGCTGTAGTAAACCTGTAGTAAACCAGTTCCCTCTGAGGAGAACGATCTCACCATAGCTGTTGGTCAGCTGCAAGATGTTTTCTGTCTCCCCTGGGGTTTATCACCTGCAGAGTACCATGGAGTTCTCCTCCTGCAAGGGTTTCAGCAGAGCCTGGCCACAGAGCGGAGACACCAGAGGACCAACAGAGGAGTGGAGACACTCCTCTGTCCCTTCCCTCTCATCAGGTGCCCACATTTTTATGGGCAATCACCGTGGGACATTCCAGCCACATTCCATCCAGGGAGCAGCAGCTGTATTTTACCCTATACTGACTGTACTGCTGTAACTTCTGTCAGGATGAGAATATAACTTCTCACTTTCCTCCAGTTTTACCCCCAGCCACGTTTCCATAGGTTCCATGCTGAAATGCAGCTTTTCACTAGCTCAGAATTATAATTTATTTTTTTTTTTATTTTTACTTTTTACATGCCAGTTAGGGAAACTCTGGACTTTCTGACGCTGATACTTGTGGTAAGCATCCATAAAACTCTCTGCTGACAGCCTGAATTTTAGTAAGAGACACCTCACACTTCTCCGTTCTGGTAAATTGCAACTTCACATGTTGTATTAAGAAATCTTTTTTTCTCTGTATTTTTACAAAAGAGATTTACTAGATCTGTATCTTGAACCTTTGTTGTTCAGCCCCAGTGAGTTCTGTCATTATTCCTGCACTGAACGAGGGCTTGGAACAAAAGCACTCTGACACTTAGTCCTGTTTTCTTGTACAGCCAGTTCATGTCTTCACAGAACATGTTTCAAACTACTGCACTGCAGAGTGCTCAGTGCTTTTTCTCTCCCCACATGAAGTTTAATTTTGTTGTTGGGGTGACAATTCAGTGTATGGTCAATTAAATGTGTGAAAGCTGTTTGTAACTTTACAAAGATTTATTAGGGGATGGAACGCCAGTGAGACATACTTGATTTTCCTCATGTAGCACAAGGTCTTTGTCTAGCACATTTTATAAATATTTGGTGCTTCAGCTTAGCTGGAAACAAGCACATTCTGTGTAAAGGGTGGGCTTCCTTCTACCCATGGCTTATTCCTGGGGAAATCTGAAAAAATTAATAGAATTCTTGTATTCAAGGTGATAATCAGTGAGGTGACCAATAGAAACATCTTCTGTTCCTCCAGGAATAAAGATATATATTCCTATATATATAACTGTGTATATATATAGTTTATATAATATAATATATATATATATATAAATTATATATGTATAGTTTATATAATCTATAATAGTATATATATTAAAAAAACCTATTATAGATTATAAAATTGCCATCCCTGTGGTGTTCTTTCTTGAGCAGAGGTGCTGCAAATAAATTAAAACTCTGTTTTTTCCCTCTTTTCTGATTTAACACAATGGGTGGCTGAGGCCTTTAGTTATGTTGGCCTGTTTCAGAAAATTAATTTACCTACTTAACATCCTTTGAATCTGCTTGAGATAAAGATCTAATTAATCTGAATGTGGCAGGCAAGTGTAATGCTAAGGCAAATGGTAAATCTATGTTTGGGAGTATTGGCTCCTTTGTCTATTGTTGTGATGCGTTTCTAATTCACATTTTTGAAAATGTGAATTAATGCTTTAGGCCAGTTGTATGCAAATCTATTTCAATTATTTTCTGATGATTTACACTTGGAATTTGTGTGGGATATGCTGTAGATGAAATTCAGTAGAACTCTATTTTTTCTTCATTAAATTAACTCCCCTATTTTCAAGAGTGTTAAATACTGTGACTGCTGTTATTTTCATACCAGGCTGTGGACTTGATAGTAAATAGAAGCCACATAATATATTTTAAAATACAGAAGATATGGTTTCTAAGGAAATTTTACTATATTAAAATGCTAGATGTTTTGTCTATCCAGGCAACTACCCTCTAGGTTTCTTAAGAATTGTAAAGAATTCTCAAAAGAATATTTTTTCAATTTGTAGAGCTGAAATGTCAGGAATTAATTTTTAAAACAGTCTTTACTCTAGCTGTGTTCTCTTCAGCAAAACCTATTGGATAAGACGCTGGAAGCTTTCAAAGTATTTTCTGTTCATCACAGCATTGTAGCCCAGACTCAGCAAAGCATATTAATCTGTGAATAAAAAATAAGTCTGTGTATTAGTCCTTTTCTAGATGCAAAACCACTTCAACATATGGACAAATTCTTCGTTAATTCGTTACAGTTTTTATCTTCGTTACAGCTTTTATCAGTGGTTTAAAGTCCTGGCAAACTGAAACTTATAAAGCACGTGGCTGGCAAGGGCCTGAATGTAAATTCTATCTGTGCAAAGGCAGAACTTTGAGGATTTAGGAATCTGTACCCTTCTGGATTTCTTATCTGATTTTTAGTCTTATAAGTGGAACATGCAAACATGTTCTGCCCACTGGGATGCTTGTAATCCCATTTCTAATAATCAGGAAAAAATGTAAGCTGCCTCTTTTGAATGCCCTGTTGGTAAGCATTTCAACAGGATGATTCAAAACTTACACTGTGCTGGATTATCTGCGCTCGATTTCCCTGTCAAAGAAGCATTTTGCAAGTGACAAGTTTTTCTGTACTACTATACTACTGATTTTTTTTAAATAAATGTTTTTGTGTCTGTCAGTGTATTCTTGCATAAGCCATTGCATGCACAATGTAAAGAATTATTACTTTTTTCCATTTTTTCTGCCTAACTTACAATGTGTTCAAGGCTGCATACTGTCAGAATGCAATAGGGGAAAAATTATTTTAGTACAAATGATCTTTTCAACAGTCCACCATTCCCCTACATTTTTTAGTTTATTGAATGGCTGATAAAAATGATATGCTGCATGTTTGAGAGAGGCAGAATAAAAAGGACAGACTTGATCCTTGTCAATACTTCCGCCTTTTACAAAAACTCTTCAGAGACTCAAGATTTATGATTATCTAAAATTGTCTTTTCTTTGTGGCTCTATTCAATACCATATTTCTATACTTATGAAAAACACATGGAATTCAAAACTGTGGTGGATGTAGTCTTATAGCTGAGTTCAATCATTAGCATTTAGAACTCTTTCAAGTGTAAATACATTTATATAAATATATTTAGAGCTGTGTCCTTTAGAACTATCTTGTGTGTTATTCAAACTGTTCCCAGTTGCGATATAAAACTCAAAACACAGAAAATCAAATCCTTGAGGGGAAAAAAAAAAAGGTTTTCTTCTTCAGTTTGTGAGGGACATGATCATTACAACTGCTCATTTCATGAAACGGCAAAGCTTGATTTGGAAGGAGCTTTTCTAAATAACTGCAAAAACAAGCTTAATCCATGACACCTAAATTTTGTCACGAGCAAAATGAAAAGTCTGCCTTCTAAACTGGCACAGGGAAACTTTGGATGGGCTTCTTTGGTCTCTGGCAAGAAGAGGATGCTTGGCTGTAGCAGACGTGGCTGAGCAGGTGTGAAGGTTCTGCCTTCTTTTTTTTCCTTGCCAAGGTTGGGATTAATACACATGAAATGTGTGTTTCATGTTAGGACTTGGATGTTTATTATTCCTTATCTATTTACAGACTCACGAGCCGTGAGCTCTAACTAGCAAGTTGGAGAAATGACGTAAAATGGAGAGGTTCTAACTCTTCCCAAGGTTATTTAAGTGATAATTACCCAATAATGAGGTGACACCTATATTATTTATATTTCTGACCCAATAATGACCACCCAGGGCCTGCAATGTGGACCTTCTTCACCCAGTTACAGAAAACCACCCAAACCCATGAAGAAGAAGGAAGAAGGTGAAGAAGAAAGATTCAGACAATGCCTAAAATCCTCCATCTTGACACACATGCATTACTATATACTAACATCTTAAGTCAGGATTCTTAAGCCTGTATGTGCCAATATAGACATTTCTATTAAGGCTTAATTTAGTTTTAAATAGTTTTGAGTAATTTCTGACTTCAAAATACAAAGAGTCCTGCTTACCTGGTTTGCATGGAGCAGTACACTCAAGCAGCAAATCTGAAGTATAAATAAATGATTCTATGCCTAATAAGAAGAATTTACAGAAAGTAAGTCCTGTAAATAAGGGTAAAAACATTGGCAAGGAAAATATGGCGTATAGTCTGGAATTGTAGCAGTGAAATTATAGTAAAAAGTACTGTAATGTCAATGAAATATCTCTTATGAGGTAGTTCTCACTTCTTTTGTCTTTTTCAGGTTATCTACAGTGAGTTTTTTTCTTACTTTTGGCCTTTTTTTTTTTCCATGGCAATCCTACAAGGATGAAATGAAACCTTCTCTTTTCCTCCACTTACTAAGGACAAAGACTCTCTCTAAACATGACACAATACGATTTTGGTAGGAAAAAAAAGAATGCTGTGCTCTATAGAAGAAAGTACCCACAGGGGACTACAATCAAAAGACAGTATGAACTTCATCAGAAACAAAGGAAAAAGGGACTGTGATTCAGTGGTAGGTTTTCTCTCTTTTTTTTTTTTTTTTAATAATTCAGGAACAAATCCCACTGTTGGCATCAGGAGCCAGCAGTTCCCTTCCAGGATAAGTGTCTTGGATAAAAAAAATTACTCAGTACTCCATTTCCAACAAAGAATGGAGGCAGCAGAAGAGAGAGAGAACATTTACCTTCCCTGGCATGTAACAGTTCTGATAAATGCAGCTCACAAAGTTCAGTGCTTCTGTTCCCTTTGATGCCCTAAGAAGTGAGAATTTAATCTTTGCTTCAGCTGCCGCCATGAGCAGCTTTGTGTGTGTTTGGTACCACTGAGAAGTTCCATCCAGGACATGAAAGTCTGAGAGACTCAGAGCAACCAGCCCCAAGGCCAGCAGCCTGCAGTGATGCAGCTTTTGTCCCTCAGGTAGACTGAAAGACTAATATTAATTCAATCTAGACTGAGCTCTGCTTATGCCTTCTGCTCCTATTTTGCTGTCATTTGTATTTCAATTCAGAAGCTGGGAAAATTAGGCCAAAAAACTGGTTGTTCATATCAGTGAAATAGAGAGAGCACAGGTGAGTTTAAGATTAGGGAGATAACAGAATAAAGTATAGCTTTCATGCTGGAAAACTTAAATTAGTTCTTCTTAAGTGTGACCAGGCATGAAAATACCTTTCCCAATGATATAACCTGATTGGCATCTTAATAATAAACTCCTGACCTCAAATAGATTTCATAGTTTATTATTCTTTAATGTGTTCTTAGAGGCAATGATTGGTTTCTAAATTCACTCTGCTTTGTCTTGAAAAGGATATATAAACCTTAAACTTGAAACTTGCCTTGAAGGGCATCTTGATCTGATGGAGGAACATGATCCTGTGGCTAAAGAGTTTAGGACACTCTTCTCCTGGGGAAAAATCTTGTTTTCCTTTGACTGAGATCCTCTGTGGATCAAGTGGGCTCGTGCTGTCCTTGAGAATCTTGTTCCCTTTTGCTCTTCCTGGGGATTTCTGGCATCAGGAAAGCCCTTTGAGGAATGCAGCAAACCTTACTGCTAAAGGCATGCTGCTGAGCAGGGCAAGGAGGGAGGTTATCACAGCAGCCCCCAGCCCATGGGTGTAATGGAAGTGATTGAAAATCAGCAAAACTCGACATAATTCTGCTGCTTTGCATGTGCTGCTGAAACAGGGATGGATTTCAAGACATCTCAGATGCTTGGTCTCGATCAAAGTTAAGGTCTATTCACTCAACCATTCAAAAAAATATATGGCAACTCATTATAAGTTAAGAAAACTTTTTATTTGATGTCAATTTACAGCTATATCTTAAATCTTTGCTGTGATATCCATTCTCTCTGCTTGTCTAAGCTGATGTTTTTCAGGACTGAAGGAAATAGAATTAAATAATAAAACAAATTTTATGGTCTTCTATGCATTGCTCTCTGCTGGCTGTACTTCAGGGTCTGGCAGATGACAGCCCTGAAATCTGTGTGTGCTTATCTAATCTCTTTCAGAAAGTTCAATATAACCTCACTTTTGAAAAGAGTGTAACTGGCAGTATCTGTGCTAAACAGCTTTTTGAATTCTTAAAGACTTTTATGGAAAACATTCCAAGTGTTTATATATATATATATATATATAATATTATATATATAATATAAAAATGATATATGATATTTAATTATAGTACTATGTATTGTATATAATATATACAATATATAGCATGACATATTTGGTATATATTTATAGAATATATGTATTTTTTATATATATATATATATATATAATGATTTCTGTTGGAAAAGACCTCTAAGATCATTGAGTCCAACCATTAATGTCAAACTACCAAGCCTACCACTAAAGCAGGTCCTCAAGAGCTATTTCTGAATGTCTTTTAACCCTCCAGAGCTGGTGACTGAGCGACTTCCCTGGGCATTGTGCTCCAGTGTTTGACAACCCTGTCTATGCAGGAATCTTTTCTGTGGAGGAATTTTCCCTAATATCCAGTCTAAACCTTCCCTGGCACAATCTGAAAACACCTCCTCTTGCTTATTACTTGTGAAAAGTCTGACCTCCCACCTGGCTGCAACCTCAACTTGGAGGCAGTTGTAGAGAGAGATCATCTTTTTCTCCAGAATAAACACCCCCAGCTCTCTCCGGTTTGTATGTGACAATTTTTAAAGTTGTCTCAATGTTATGAAATGACACAAGTTATCTGGCTTAGCATACACAAAAATGTAGGAAGAAAATGACAAAACAATTATTTTGTTCTTGAGGGCAAAGCAGTATTAACAATAAACTACTTAGTCTGTGGAGGGGAGCAAAAATAACGTCAGGATTATTGCTGAACATTATTCATGTTTATGAGCCATGATGTGCAAAGAGATTCCTGTACAGAATTTTACACAGCCTACATTTTAAACAGGTTATGAAGCACAGAAACATGCCTAGTCTAAATATATTCTTCTTACAGGAAAAATTCCTCTTTTTTTTTCTTTCTGGCGTAACATTTCACCAGAGCAGAACATTGTGTGATTAAAATACATTAAATTTGGCTCCCTGAGCACTTAGTTTTGCAGTGGTGAAGAGCAGAGGAAAATTGGTATTTGCTTAAAAAATAAGAATATGAAAAATAATGTGAAGAAAAAGAAGAATAGAGTGAGGAAGGAAGGGAAGACTTAATGAGTTGTGAGGAGAACTTATGTTGCAGGACAATTTTCTCCAGTCCAGCTGTTCTAACTCTACAGTGTTAAAAGCCTTTGGCTGTACCAAGGGTCTGATAATTGTCTTTATTACAACATGAAGAGGTAAATTGGATGGGATTGTGGCTAAGCTGCACCACTTAAATTTAGATTCTTTTCTTTGTGGGTAACTGCAGAAACACAAGGATCACCCCACAAACCAGCTTGGACAATGCACTAAAATTTCAGGGTACAGAAACTCAGAGGTGAGAATCCTTTGCCATGGGATGTGGGAAGATACCCAGGGAGGGAGGACAGCCACAGATCTCTAATGTATATCCTGTGAACTCTGTGAATTCTATGGGATTCTTGGTTTAGGGGTGCCTTGAACTCTGCTCGTGTCCACCAAATGGCTTGACCCTTCCAAGGCACTCAATTCCTCCACTTTCAGAGATGAAATCTAAAACTAAAAGCAAACTCTGGAGTCTCAGCCTTACTCTGCACTCTTAAGGGCTATTTTTAGCTGTTTACTGCCAAACAATAGGGCTGACACAACAAATATGGCAAACCCTCAATTTATCATCTGTATGAGTGCTGTTTAAAATTTATTAATCCCTGCAGGAGATAAAAATGCAGGTTTGGGGTTTGTTTGCTTCCTGTGTCTTGTCTCTGGAGTGAGCAGAGTCAGGGAGCTGAGTTATGGACTGGCTTTCAGGCACAGCAGGTCAAAAAGCCAGTGTCCCAGCCAGTGTTATCAGATGCTTTCTGTAAATGTAAAAAAGTCATTTTGATAGACATCTTAAGTCAATGCAGTGAAAATTAATTTTTTATTTATTACATTTTTTTATATTAAAAGTGCCTTTGATACTTGCAGCAAGTTTGTGGCAGATGTTTAAAATGGTTGAGGAATTTCAAACAAATCTCTCAGACTATTGCCATGTAATTTTACTGAAGAAATCTTGCAGGTATGCTAAAAAGTGCAATCCTTCAGAAGCAGCTTACTGTAATCACAAGAAAAGACAGTCTTGTAATTGAGGTGCCACCTGGGACCACAGAAGGTCTCTGCTTTGTCTTTGTTCCTTGGCTCTGTGTCTGTTTTGGGAGTGACCTCTTGGGAATGTTCTATAAACCTTGTACCACTGTTTTTTCACTCAAGGCTGGATGTAGTGAGCATCCTGTGGAATTTATATAGCATCAAAAATGCAGCTCACGTGGTCACAATCTGCAGATCCAAGGGTTGATCTGAAAATCAGCTGAAAATGAGGCTCAGAAGGATGAGCAGCAGCTGGATCACGGGGAACTGAGAGCAGCAATCCATTATTCCTCTCCTCTCCCTTTCTCCCACTGCTCAGTTCGTTTTGCTCTGTCAGGCCATGGATGTCACTGCCTTACCACACTCCATTTCCAGGGCGGGTTGACATTCCATCACCAATAGGGTTGAACCTGCCTGAAGAGTCAAGGAATTCTTCCTGGTGCTGTTTGTGGTTCTGCAAGTTTGAAACAGAGTCATATAACCAATTCTACTGCTGCTCCTGCTGCTGGCCTGCAAACTGCTTTCTCAGCTGTAGCAGCTTTGCAATATGTAATTGAGAAGTTAATTACTATTTGGAGACAGGGATAGTGGGGTGTTAGGGCATTGCTCAGGTACCTAACAGTTTGTGCGTGAAGATTATCAGATTATTTAGTGATTTTTTGATTTGTAAGTGTTAATACTGAAAGGCTGATACAGAAAGAATAACAACTCGGTGTGTGGACAAGAATAATTTGTAATAGCCTCTTTATTTGGCGCCCTAAATTTGGATGCTTTGTTATCCAACAAATATTTAAGAGATATATTTAGAGCCATTAGCTGTAAAGATGAGGGGGGAAAATCAATATCATTTTCTCTTATTGATTTTTTTTTTGCTTGGGACCTTAACAGAGGGATTTAAAACAAACTAAATATCTGCTGTTATTAAAGTAATTTAATATCTTAAGAGCTGAAAAGTTTTTAGCTGAGTGTGACTCTCTTATAGCTTGGTCACTGACAAATATAAATGCTCTACTTGACTGAAAAAATGGACATTTAAGAAGTCACACTTCTATTTCCTCATTTGTTCTGTTTGTGGAAGAGGAGAGGAGCAGGAACCTTTAGTTTCCTGATCAGTTTTAGCGAAAAATGACATGATGAAGTCATTGAATAATTATGTATGACCAAAAGCAAATTTAGTGACCTTGCTAAGTGAGGCCGAAAGAGCCTGAAATCTGTTAAACACAGTGTTTGGTGGATATACCCTTCCTGGAGCTGCCTTTCCTAGGCATTTTGAAAGCATCTACAGCAATATTCTGTTTGGTTCTACCTTTAAATGTTTGCATTGCCTACATTTAAAAAAAAAAAAAATCTGACTCACATATTATCCCCAATTGTAAGAAGTTAATAATTACTGAAATTGGTTCTGTCTCATTGAAATGCTCTTTCATCTCAAGAATTAAGACATCCTATCAATTCAAAAATATTTTTTCTTTGGAAAAAGAATTCTCTAAGCAGCATTTGGCTGTTGGCAAAGATATTGCATTGTTATTACTACCTTTACCCACTGAGGTTTGCTGCATCCATTTCAGCTAAAATCACATTTCTATAAATGGTCTTTCAGTTGTGCCTCTTCCCTGCACTCTCAGAAATGGAAATATTATTTCAAGTAGGTTTGAAATAGTCTACACCAACTGCATCCATTCCATCTGATTAGATAAAATCTGGGGATTGCCACACTGTCAAGATTTACAGCAAACAAAGGAGGCCCAAAGATTTTTTGTTGTTTCAACAGTTTGCAGCAGATGAACCAAATGGTGGCTTTTGAAATGCAGCAGAAGTGTTAAAAAGCTCAGTGCTGGAATTACAGATGCTTTCAAATAACTTCAATTTTGTCCTTTAGAATGAGCTTTCATTTCCACTGCAGTGCAATGGAAGTATGAAGCGGAAAAAGTTTTTTATGGTCACCTCCCTGAGATGGCAAAGGAGGTGAGAACAGGTTCTTGTGCCTCCCTGTCCATAGGGATTCCCCTCTTAATCCTAAACAGGAAAGTGGAAAACCATGGACACTATTGTGTGTTTGGAGCTGGTATCAATAGGAATCCTGCAGGAAGTGTGCACACCACATGCAGGGATTTACATTAAGGAATTTGGAGACGTTGTCAGAAGTTTGATGACCAGAACTTAACAGGCAGCCAGACCCTGCTGAGGTTTCGTGGCTGGAGAATAATTTGCCTTCTGCAGTTTGAACACATTGAAATTTGTCAAGTGGTGGCTAAAAGAGGTAGATGCAGCCTTGCAAAGCCCTTAGCTGACCAAGAAAAAAAAAAAAAAAAAGCAGCCTTTTATATTTTATATTTTATCACATATGGGAAGAGATCTGCAGTGAAACTGGGTCTGTGTGAGACAAGTAGTGGATGGCAGTTTTGCCTTGTTTCTGAGGCAACAACAGAGGAGAATTATTATTAACAAAGGGAAAATCAAAAGGGCCTTCTAATTTGAAGAACAGGAAGTATTCCTCTGATGGAATAGCTCTGTCCAGGTGATCTCTGTGTGTGTGGTAAGACAAACCCAGAACTAACACGGATCCCTGAAGTCTGTTCTGCAATAAAGAGCCTGCACACAGACTCTACAAGGGCTGTACTCAAGGCTCTCTGCATTTTCAGCCCTGGTTCTGGAGAGAAAACGTGGGAAGGCCTGAAAGAATGAAACTTCACTTTCATCTTTAGAAAAAGATGTAATTCTAGAACAGTCAGGACTAAAACCTTAAGGGTACTGTGACAAACTACTGTCACTGAAGACAAAGTTGGCTCAGTGACAACTTGCAAAGGTGCTGCACTGGGACCAGTGGATTTTGACAGGGATGATGAGGTTGATGAGATAACTATCTTTTCTACTTCTCTAGATAACTTGGGTAAATAATCTAAGATAACTCAGATTTAGTCACTGTTTAGGTGTGTGCCTGATGTACTCAGAACCCAGACCACACAAATAGTCACGAGTATCCCTTTGGAGGGGTAAGAGGGAGAAATAATTGCCTGTCTTCAGTAAAGCAGCAGCCAATATTGCTTGTATCTGGAGTATGCAGGAGACCCTCAATTTTAAGAAAGCTGCTGATGTTATAAGCAGTTTGTCACCCATATTTTTGTTTCAGATATTTACATCCTGCTAATAATGTGATAATTTCATGTGTTGTGTGCAATGTAACTCACACTCGTCTGCCAATGTAACATACATTCATCTGCTCCATGGATGGAATTAAAGAGCCTGATGTGGAGTGGTGAGCACAGAGCTGGATTTGAAATGCTCCTGGATACTTCACTGGAGCCAATCTCCACACATGGAAAGTTATTAGCGCTGCTGAATAATAGCTCAGAAGTGTCTTTCATTTTATCTATATCCCTAGTAGACTTTACTGCCATGGGAAAAAAAAAAAAAAGATATCTAATTTTACCAAGAGAGTCTTCTGCAAGTTAATTTTATGAAAATGCTAGTGGCTGTGGGAGTGTTTGAAAGAATTTAGAGAAATTCCCTTTTTTTTTTTTTTTTTTTGCAATATATCTCTTTAGTGCTGTTTTAAAGGAAATTTGTGCAAATTGGTGTCTGTGGTTTGGTCTATTTTTGTATAACTTTCATGGCTTCAGATATTTTCACCATTATAAGTAATTTCAAAGCTCCTAATGAAGAGAATTTTAGTACATCTAGGTATTAATAAAGCTGGAGATGTAAGCTAAGCAAAAATTCAACAGTTTACATTGCAAAATGAACCCCAAAGGATAAAAACCCTATCCTTTTGAGTAAATGATAAATTTCCAAAGGTAAAATGAGAAGTCCACAATTGTCATAATTAAATATTCTCTGAAACAGCCCTTGCAGAGACATGTGCCAATTTCTTTGTGCAAATTTTGTAAAATATCAGACATACCCTTTTGTAGACTAACTACAGTATTTCAAACAATTTATCCTGCAGGTTTCCTTACAGGGGAAAGGAAAGAAATAATCAGAAATAAACCTGCACACTCATATTTTTATCAGTTTAGAAAATCTACCTTGGCAAAAAGGAAATGTTATTATTCTTGCAGAAGCCTTCATTGATTCCTAGTATCTAGAACATGATAAATTTTATATGCTCCTATTTTATAGGAAAAATCCAGATGATATTCTTAATATTTTCACTTCCTTTTACCTCCCAGTGGCATCCAAGCATGATGATTTGTACATCTTTGAGGGATCTTCTGCTGCTCTCTTGGAACAGTAAATCCAATACAACTGTACAAAAATCCGTGGAAATTTTAACTTAAAGCAGAGTGCAAAATATTTTGATTAATACTGCAATTCTCTGCCAGAGTGCCACGATACCTTAAGACCTGATTTAGGGCTGGCAGAGAAATCCACTGTAAACCATTGACTTGAAATGGACAGAGTTAAACCTAAATGTTTGTGAGGATTCACTTTCCTAATTTGAGATGCACTTGGCCTCCAGTGTTGGGTGTACCATAAATACTCAGCTTTGACTTGAAAACACTTTATCTATTTGCTGCTACTATCTTTTACCCTCCCTTCTCTTCCCCAGGCACGACGAATGGTCTGAGGTCTGGATTTGGATTTTTGTGGCAGAGGAAATGGTTGTGCTGGAGGCAGCTGCAGAGGCATTTCCAGAGAATGACAAATCTCATCTCTCAGAGCTGAGGATTCTTGCTCTTTCCTCGTGTCCTGTGTCTCTCCAGGCAGCTGCAAAAAACTGAGATGACTCTGAATGGAAATCAATTAAAAAGTTCAGTGGGATGCTGATGGAGGTTCCCTTGGCTGGGGTCATCAAATGTGTCCTCTGTCTCATATTTTATTTTGGTAAACATTTTAAAAAATCTTACTTTTTTTTCATTAATAAGGATTTGTAACATTGAAATTCCATGCTCACTAAGGAAGGACTAAAGTGGTGACTGAACATGACATTCTTTGCAAAAGGGGAACTAATAAAAAGCCTAATCTTTCAATTTTTCAGTTCTAGAAGGTTAAGGGATTGTCACCTTGATTCTATATTTTTTTTTTTGGAACTAAGATAGAAACTTCACTGTTTAAATCATATGAGAACATATTTTCATGAGATTTTTGTAAGAAAGTTATTATTTAAACAGTGAGTGACCTCACTGACCCCCACAATAGTCAGGGATATCTGAAACTGAATTCTGTCAGAGGACATATCTTCCAATTCTGTCAGAGGACATATCTTCCAATTCCTTGTCTGATTGACAGCTGCCAGGTTATATTTCAGTGTTAGCTTTATAGATGATTGCATGGAACTATTCTGTGTCAGGGTAACCTATTTCCAGTTCTATAAATCAATTGTTTGTCAGATACTAAAGGTAAATCTCGAGGCCATGGTGGATATCTTCTTCACAGTGACAATTGTTGGGAAGGTCTTTGGCTAAGAGTTGTCTTTAACACAACAGGAGCTACGTGGAGAACTTGTTTGTGGGCAGGCAAGAACACAACTTGGGCTTCTTAGAAGGGAGGCTTCTGTGCTTTTTAGGAGAGATGTTTCAAATTTATAGGGATGATCCCAGCCAATATCTGCTCTGGGGAGAGTCTTTCTGTTGCCTTCACTGGGGCTTTAAGTGAATTTTAGAACTCTTTCTGTTAACTAACTTAGAGCATATTTTGGAATGTATAAATATTAAATAAAACCTGTTTTTTACAATGTATATCTATGCCAACTACTTAACCTGTTAAATGCCATGTAACAAAGTATACCAGTATTAGATATGAGGTGAACACCCTTCAGTTAAGGTATGAAAATGATGATTAATCATTTGACTAGGAAAACGGAGCCCTTAATCGCTCTGGCACACTGTAACTCTGCCAGTGGGCACTCTGGAGCAAAGCCATTTTTCTTAACTAGTCAGATTTCTGACACTCTGCAACCATGTACTGACAGGGCACAATTTTGGTGAGTTAACTTTGCTGTGTGGAATCATTCAGCTGAAACAAAAACAACCAAGTGTATCAAAGTAAATGAGGAGCAAAAAAAGATTATAATTGTTAGGGTTTTTGTTGGTTTTGTGCTACTTACTACATTCTTTAATGCTTATTCATGGATTATAGTGGATATATATTATTCATGGATATATCATTGCAATCTATTCTATTAGGGAACCAATATACGTTCAAAGTAGGACAGAAATTCTTTTACTTTCAGCAGTAGATGGAATCGAATGAGGAGAAACTCTAAATAGTTTGCTTTTTTTAAATTAAGCTTCTGGTTGTAAGGCTGATGCTCAAAGCAGTCACAGTATAGGATTTGGGCTTAAAATACTATCAGAAAATGATTGAAATAGCAGTTCTTAGTGTGTCTCAGAGATGTTTGTGGTTGTGCTGACATGTATCCCCTCTGCCCTGGGCCTCAAGGTGGTGCACAGTGGGCAGGAATTCTTTAGGAGCAGCCTGGTCCTGCTGTTTGCAGTCAATAGTAAATCACAGCTGCCTCTGATCCAACTGGGATTTTGGCAGTTGTGTCTGACAATGGGATAGCTGAAAGCTGCCTCAGCCCAGTGTCACCATCAGCTCAGCTGCTCAGCAAACACTGCTCTGTATGATCTTTGTGCTCTCCCCTCACACTGTGCCTTTTGCTTGAAGACACATTCAATTTAGGATCTCCATGGATTTAGGATCTCCATTTAAGATCTCTGGCCATTTAGGATCTCTGACCATGTGCTCAGAGCTCCCTATGGGATTGGCATTAGCAAGCAGATCATATTGCTTTGCGTGCCAGACATGTCCAGTGACAGCAGATTGGGACTTGGACTTTGCACAAGTAGGAGATCCAAAGCTTTAATGGGAATTAGGTTTAGTTGGTAAGAAATATCTTGTAAGACAAGTATCCACGGGGTTCTCTGTAGTCATTCCTTTTTGAAATCCTTGAAAAATAAACCTCAATTTAGCATTTTCCCAAATATTTTTTTAATCTCTTGGTGGAAGATATATGCACTCTTGAAATTTCATCCTCTTTAATTTCCTTGAAGTGCTAAAATAGATTATAAAAACTGGTTTTCAAACAATTCCATTTTTTGTCTAAGAATAAAACCCTGTGAAACAAAAAAGAGAAAAGAAAGGTGTTCTATAAAGATTTCAGAGTACCAAGGAGACACATTTTTGGGGGAAAAATATGAACCCTCCTACATTTAGAATAAAATATTCAGGGTTTTTTTTTAGGTTGTCTTTGCCTCAAACCATGTAAAGGATATGGTGAGCGAAGCTTTCCTTTGAACCTGAATTAGGTAATATATGTGACAATCCATGGGTCAGGGAAATGTTGCCAGTAAAGAGAGCTTTTACTCTGCTTCCTTATCAAAGGTTTGAGTTCAATTATCCTTAATTCAGGCAAAGCAGTGGTAAAATTTACCAGAAAGGAATAGCAAAATGCTACAGCTACTTGCTGATGAAATAGGACTGGTACCAGTGAAAAACCACCTCAAATTGCCATATAATAACAGGGCTGGATGCCAGAGTAGCAGAACTTTGTACAGGTGTTGTGAGCTCAGAAATCAATAGAATTGATCAAGAAATTTCTTCTCCTTGCAGAACTGTAGCAAACATGGAATTGGACTGTTTTGGGCACCTCAGCGTGAGATTGCACTTTAGAAGCAATAGTTCCTGTAAATTTGCTAGGGAAGTTCTACACTAGGCCTGGCCAGGTTATTCTCACTTTTTTGCAAAGACAGCACTGAAAATACTAAAATTTGCTGGCTTTGAATTCAAAGAGAAATTTTTAAATATGAAGTCATGTCACTAAATGAAATCTCCAGGTTTGTTTTCATGTGGAATGCTGTTCAGATTCTTGTTCCTCCACCTGAGTGTATTTTTTGTGCAAGAATGATTCATTTCTGCAGATGAATATACGTCTGTGGATCTTTGGATCATTTTGGCCATGAAAATCAGCAGGGATGATTCATTTCTACAAATGAATATTTGTCTGCGGATCTTTGGATCATTTTGATCACGAAAATCTTGAAGCACCAAGAAACAGCTATGAAATAATTTCTCTGATTTTTGAGAAGGTGACAGTGTTTTGGCTGAAGAGCAGTGAGACTAATTGGTACAAGTGCATGGTTTGCCTTTATTTAATTTAATATTAGATGAGGTTGTGATGAGGTGACTGACACTTCTCTTATCTGTTGTGGAGGGAAATGCAAGAGTGCAATTTTAACTAGCAGAGTCAAATGGAAAAGGCTTTCTTTACCACCATGCAAAAAGGACTACATTGAAACAAAAATAGGCCTCTATGAGATGTTTAATCTGAGCAAATCTTTAGTTTGAAAAGGAAAAGAACAAGAAACACTTCTTTGTTAAAATATTTATAGAAATCTACAGCAAACTTCCAGAGGTTTTTGAAGTTCAAAAATATGTCTTATCTGCCTCTTTAGACCGAGGGATCAAAACTTAACTTTTATATTAGTCCCTAAGAAAAGGAAGCTTTTCAGTGTGGGTCTGAAGAAACGAAATAATTTCATCTGTATCATCTCCCTGACACACATCCAGGTCTGACAATCACCAGCCTAAAGCCCATGGAAATGAACTTTCTGAGGCTCAAGGGAGGGGAAATGCTGATCAAGAGAAGGCCAGGTCTGGTGACACTGGTGTGGCTGCTCCAGCAGCTGAGAGGTGTCACTGTCACTAAACTGGTGTTAAAAGCCTCTGCAGTGCTGAAGTGATGGATCCACTGCTGCAGTAATTGGCTGTTCCTCCCACGTGTCTGATATCACTGCACAGACAGCACCTGATGTGCCGGTGGCCTGGGAATCAGGGACATTAATTGTCACTGAACTGCTGGGCTCCTTGGAGAACCTGGCCTCAAATGGCTGATTTGACACAAACTCCATCAGGAAGCAGGGAGTCCTCTTGGACTGCT
Organism: Sylvia atricapilla; assembly: GCF_009819655.1. Lineage (NCBI taxonomy): Eukaryota > Metazoa > Chordata > Aves > Passeriformes > Sylviidae > Sylvia > Sylvia atricapilla. The sequence continues at coordinate 6,194,790 of NC_089160.1, forward strand.
GCCTCAACTTCACCTTTTTTTATGTGCCAAAGAATTTTCAGCCAAACTTGACAAGAGTTTCAAATCCATCCTACACTGAAGTGGATCTAAGTGGTGTGGTAGAGGAGAAAAGTTTGTGACTTATGGGTTCACGTTATATCATATTCTGGGGCATCAAGAGGAAGAGCAACCAATCCAAGAGCGCATCATTTCAGTCTTGGTCTGTGATAAACCCAGAAGAATCTGTGAAATAGGAGCTCAGGAGAAACCAGCTCCCCCTAATTCTATTTCCTGTGAAACTGTTTGCTTTAATTATGCCACTGTAAGTACACACTGAAGGAATTTCCTGCTTGTGCTGAGTCTAGTTGATATTGAATGATACCTTTCAGAATAAATTAGCAGTTTAACAGTGTGTTTAGAGATAGCTCTGAATAAGGATTCTAAAAATTCATTGTAAAAGTCTTCCAAAAAAGAATTCAGGGATTTTTCCCCCTCACATTCACACAATCAGTTTCCACTTTTATATAATGTTTGCACACTCCATCTCAAGTTGCAACGTACCATTGGATAAATAAATTCTTTAAAGAGCTGTTAAATGATCTAGACGAGGAAAAAATCCTATTTATTTACAGAAGAAAAAGATAGTACAAGTTTAACTCCAATAGCTTTAGTAAACAACAGGAATTAAGTATTGACAATTTTACTGACAATTAACTAAATATATCCTGCCCTGTGGAGTATAAATATGCTTTCTTGTTATGAAACCTGAATTTCTTTTACTGTAAATGCCCAGTTTGCTAAATTTGTTATGAATTTGTTTTTTCTGTAAGTGGTTGGGTCTTTCAATGACAGAGAGCAAACAGATTCTGTAATTTGCTCTGCCTAGAGGGTAATCTACTGATTAGTTTAAGAGTCACAATGCATTAAAAACTCTCAGGATTGACTGCCCAGAAATAAATAACCTTGCTAGCACTGGTCTGTTGAGCTGCACGGGTGACATTATTTATTGCTGCTCCTATAGTGACATGACTGTAGAGGAATGTTAAGAAGCTATGTGCTTGCAAATATCCCAACTCTGTGCAAAGTGAATCAACCACAGGACAGCATTTATTACAACAAGACAAGACAAAACTTTTATCAGTCAGTTTTGGAGAAAATACCCAAGTTTGTGCTGCAGCCAGCTTTGTGATGCAGTTTACATAATGCAGGTAGTTAGTGCCTTCTGATCTTAAAATAAAGAAATGAATAAGCATAGAAGTCTATTATAATAAACATAGTGGTCTATTTAGGCATTAGTGGAAAATTCACCTGAGCAACTCAAAAGTTCCCCTCAGACAATCTCACTTGTCAGGTAAATTTCCTTAAAATACACTAACTTCAAGTTAAAATCAAGTTAAAATTACATTCTTGTGTGAAAGTAATGTGGCAGAGATAGGAAGCTGTGTTGCTTTGGAAGGTTACACAGTCATCCCTTCTGACACCCGGCTTTTTTTCCTTTCTGCAGAATCTGTAGGAGCTACTCTTAAGTAAAATCCCTCAGAATTATTTTGTGCTTTTAAGGCACAAATTTCTGGTGTCTTCTATATCTATTTTGTAAGCTGTGGCTTGTAACATTGCCACTGAGTTTGTTCATATCTCTGGGCTAATCCAGGGCTGTTAATTCTGATAGTCATTACTGTCTCAAAGCCATTTGACTTGGGGGACAGACAGGAGATGACAACTCACATTTGTCCTCCAGGGTTTCAAAACCAGACAATAGACATGAATACATGTAAGACAGCTATTTTTATTCTCATGTGTCTATTACAGTCATGCATGTAGAAGAGACATCCACCAACTTCATAGCTAAATACATAGCCCAGAGCTGATCTGTCACCTTGCTTCATCAGACCCATGTGAGATGGCAGGGCTTTATTCTGCAATAAACCAACAGAGCACACAGCTCTCTTGGTGGTGGCTATTGTCAGAACAACTGATGTGTCTCTGAGTGCTTTCTGTTTGTGTTATCAGCAAGGATTACATCCTGTCCTTGTCTGGTGATGTTTCTTTCTCTCCACGCAGTGGTGAATGTATACCTGCCTGGATCTGAGCCTGTGACTCATTTGATTTGCCTTCAAAAACGCTCAGAAGGGAGGCAGAAATAGGAACATGTACTTGAGCAAAACCAGCTTTCATAATGTGAACTTATCACCTGGCTCAAACTGCAGCCTGTGACCAATTAAGAAAGGAGTTAGATGAAAAGTGTTCTTCCTCACATATTACATCTGAAATTTGTGACTCTTTCTGCCCCACAGTAGGGTCACGACCTCCAGTTTTCCAAAGAGAAAAAGGAATTGTTATCTGGGGAACAGGGAAAGGAAAAGGGCTCCCACTTGCACTCCTTACTTTGCCCATCTTCTGTAAATCCTGAGTGGTGGCTAAATGTCAGCAAACCCTGTGGTAACAGAAGTAGAACATGGTAAATTTAATAGCAAAGTCTTGGCATTTTTCCACAGCTGGGTGTCCTGGTTCATTCTGGCTGACAAAGCCAAATGCTTCATTTTATAGAAATGAAGCGAAACTTTCTGCCTTGAAAATTAGAAATTCCTGATGGCTCATAGTGAAGTGGTTTAGCTGAAGTAGTTTAGCATTAATGAGTTAACCTACAACAAAGGAGTCCAACAGCAGCTTTAGGGATCACTTTCCAATATATCTACAGAGACACTTTCTCTTTTTTGTCTCTGCCCATGGCAGGGGCGTTGGAATCATGATCTGCAAGGTCACTTCCAAGCCAAACCATTGTATGAAAAAGCTTTTGGTCCCAAAATAGAGCTTAGGACTTTGTCATAATAGTTGTAATTTTCTTTTTTTGCAATACAAATCTGCAAATAAAAATGAAAAATTTAAATGATGGTTTTAGAGGGGAAAAACCCATGTACTCATGCAAATTGTCTACCTTTCCTCCTAGATACCATGTGGTATCAACCATGTTTCTCAAGTTGAATTACTGAGCAGCAAAACTTGAGGGGGAATGTAAGTAATTTAGTAATAAAAGCAGGAACTCTTCTCTGGGAAGCCTGAAGTTTCACTTTCAGTCTGTTGCAACCCCTGCATTTTGATATCTTGAGGCTGAAATGTCTTTGGAAGGGGTGAAGTTGTGCTTGTGGGTGGCTGACTTGGAGCTCATCTCTCCCAGTCTCTGGACTGACAGACCTGATCCTATTTCTCATAACCAATATTTGCTGGATCCTGCCCCTACAGTGCTTCTGTGACTGATGAAAAGATTGTGATTTCTCTGTAAATGTTGCCCTGCTAGCAAAGGATAAGAATCCATCAATATGAAGCATTGAAAATGACATCTGCTGGAAGGTATCCTCTAGTCAACCAGCAAATCTATCAATATTAAACACTAGAACCCATGAGACATAAGTTTTTTTAACTGTAAACCAAATTCCTGAGGTTGAAGGAACTGACAAATGCAGGAGATGTTTCTGACCATTTTTTTTCCCCCTTATTTTAGGATTTTGTGGCAGGCATTTTTCAATTCAAAATACCAGTTTTTACACACCCCCCACACCCAAAAAAAGGAGTCTGTGAAATGTTTGGCATGCAGAACTAAGTGAAAAATCAGGCCCAAATTTCTCCCAAATTTGTCATCAAAAGGACTGTGTGGATTATTAAGAAACATTCAGCTCATGTATGGCAGCACTAGGAGGAACCATGCAGTCTCCAAATCCATCTGGGTTTCTCAGTCAGTGGTCTGTAGTGTAACAGAAGGCACCTACAAAACTAATGGAAAAACAAAGCAGAGGGAGAGAAAATAATATATTCCCCTAAAATCACGGAGAACAAGACAATTAAAAATATTACACTTATGGAATTTGTACGAAGGTGTTTGTGGATACAGGGAATCTGTGGAGGACTTCTTACCCTCTCACAAATTTTTTGTTTGAGAGACTAACTGATGAACAAGTTTGCAGTTAAACTTTTCAAATTGCTTTGAATAGTTTTTCATGAGTATGCCCATGTAATTTTCCACATCCACTGTTACCCGTATTTGTTTTCTATGCTTTTACAGAATTAGCAGGCAGTGAGATGTGTGTGTTCTTATTTTTGTCTAAAAAGAGAAGTTTAGTGTGAATGTCTGAAATAGAGCAGGTCCTCTCAACTTTCAGTGATACAGTGTCCTACCTACCTACTTAAGAGAGGCACTTTTTAAGATCTGACTCTTTTCTGGGTAAGAACACTGTAGGCTTAATGCAGCTCTCCCACGTACATCAACCAAATGGAGGTGGCATGTGAATTAATTAAAAATAAATCTTGTTCTACATTTTATTTTTAATCCAGTATTTTATCTTCAGTTCATATCCATTGTAAAGTTCTCATCTTTTTGTCAGTCTCAGTGAGAGAATTATTAGAGAGGTTATCTTGTATTATTTTTTATTTTATGAGACTGTAAAACAATGTAAATATCATTATTTTATGGCTACTTTAAAAAAGTGAAGTGCTTGATTCAGAATAAAACAGTCATGTAATGAAAAAAACCAAAATAATCCACACCCCTCAGAATTTTGAATGCAAGTTCTATGGTATTCATTTAAACTTTTAGCTTTATTAAAACATTCAGCCCATGTTGATTTGTGCTCTGCTCCCACCCCTGCACTCCAGCCTGTCAACACAAGGAATTTAATCTACTGCAATTTAATCTACTGTTAATTCCTACTGTGCTCCTCTGAGAGGCACCAGGGCTGTCCTTCAGGCCTTTCTTTGAAACCCTTCTGTAATCCTCTCCTCTTGGCTGTTGTCAAGACATTATGAGTTTTGTTGTGTATTTTGCATTTTCTCTGTTTCCAAATTGACGAATTGTATCTACATGCCACAAGTCATGAATGTGTTATTTCAGTGTTTCTGTCTCTGTTCCTGTTTCCCTGAGGTACACACTTTTCTTAACCTACTCTCTAATGGAAGGTTTTTTGGGGTATAATTTGAACCACCTCTTCCTTATTCTGCTCAATATTTTGGACGTGTAAAAGGGAACAAAAAAAAGCCCATGTTGTCAGTGTTCCTTTCTCTGCAGAGTTGTCCCTGCTATTTTCATACTGAACTTTCTATCTATTTGTGATGGCTCAGTTTATATTTGGTAAGACTTCAGCTGTGTTGTGTTGTTGTGACTGTGGGTTTTGCTGTGATGAAGTGAAGCTCCCACAATGAAATCTGCACTGTTTGTCTTGTAATGATTTTATTACCAGGTTTTTCCAGAAAGAAAAATATTGTCTCTTTGTATGACTAAAACTATTTTTAGATGCTGTTGTTTGCAGTGGGGTTTTAGAGGATATTCTTGTACACTTGGGAGAAAAATGGGTATAAATCACTTTTAGAGAAAGAAGTTGAGGTCCAGACACTCCCCCACTGAACCTGGTCAGAGAAACAAGTGCTTTCTGCATCTGTTCACTTATCCAGGTGGGAAAATTTGTGATAAAAACACCAAATTTTACCCAGCAAAAATGTATAACTTTTAAAATTTACTAAAGTAAGTACTTTAAGTCTATCTTATCAATCTGGTTTTGAATCATGAGACTTGTATTAAATAGGAATTGATGCTCAGATGATTCTTTTTACAGAAGTTATGGTTAAAATAGCTTTGAATGGGTTTCCATTTCTTTACAGAGTGTGATTTCTTCCTCTCTCCCTCCTCCTTTCCACCCTGTTCCACAAAAGTAAACCCATGGGACAACCTACATTCAAGTTTCTTCTTTTTTGTTTTATTATACAAAAAAGATAAAACTGATAAAATGCCTATGGGAATGCCAAGTAACTGTGCTGTGACATTATTTTACAAGACAACTCGTCAGACTTACAACTCAGGTGAGCTGCCATAGGTAAACTGTCATGTCCTTAGCCAGGGAATGGTGTTCCCTGTCACCTCCACTGGGTGAAGACTCTGCACCTCAGAGTTCTCTTTAGCACAGAATGATTTTTAGCTTCCATAGATTTATTTTTTTTTCCACTCAATATTTGCCTCAGTCCCTTTACAAGAATAAAGTGAGTAGTAACTTCTGGCTGCCAGAAGCATCTCAGTCCTTCATTGCCTCCATCCATGTCTTGAAAATTTCCTCAGAAGATTGTTTCAAAAGGGTTCATTCCTTTCCAAAGCTTTAATTTTTGGGGGGTTTTTGCCTTTCAATCTTGGCAGAAATATTTGATTCCTTTCCTCTGCTTCCTATACCGTGTTTTTTGGCAACTGTTCAATTTGCTATCTGAACTATTCAGTTTGCTTAAGCTTAAGTTCATTGCCTTAAACTGAGACTGTTTAGGGCAATGAAAGCTTAACTTTCAGACAGTCAACTGAGATATATAGACTTGGGCACTCTTGCAAATGTTCTTACCTTCCTGTCACTCCTCATCTAAGTAACAAGCAAGAACAGTCATTATTTTCTTACTAGGGTGCTCCAAGGGTGATCATTTACTGCTCATAAATTTCTTGGAGGGTAAAAATCCTCCATCTGTATTGATCCTTCTATTTTAAAGGTCTAAGATATAAGAGTACAGTGTGCCATGAATGAACATATAACATTATCTCTGGGATTTTTTCAGAAAGAAGTAAATATCCCCTTGAGGAAAATGATTCCTTTGAGTGCCAGGCCACTGCTGAGTGGTACTAAAACAGCTCTTTGGGTTTAGATAACTGTCACAAGTGTTGCCATTTGTGAGGGGGAACAAATAGGGAATGTGTGTTGGGAGTAAACACTGGCAGATGCCTTTTCCACCAGGTCTGGTATGGTGAGAAGATGTGCAAAAAGAACAGAAGATGTGCAAAAAGATCCTCACTCTGGAACACGCCTGCTGCTCACTGTGAGCTCAGTGCTGCACCCACAGAATTCATTTATTCCCTGCCTCCCCCTGAGGTGGGAAAGCACACAGGTCTGAGAATGCACTGCTGCCCCTAAGGATCCTGGTGGAAAAACTTTGTCTTTGCTTCAGAAATGCAGAAATTGTGTTTTTTAGTGTTTCAAGGTGCGTTGGAACAGTAAAGATTGAGATTGTTGCCAGCAAATGAGGGAAATGCCCTCCAAACAGTGAATGATTGCCACAGGCTGGCTGGGCCACAAGCATCTTGACTTGTTCATTTTTCCTTTTGTTTTTTTTTTGTAAAGCCAGTTTTTGGAATTACTCAGGTAGAGCTGCTCTCCTACTGCCAATATTAGCAATATTTTCTTACCCATCTTCTCTGCACTGGTTTCACTTTCTGCCATTTGTTTTGGAGCAATGGTACTTCCCTGTGCCTCACTGAATTGTTACATAGGCTAATTTGTAATTTTGTTAACATCTATATGATGCTGCAAGTATGAGGCATTCTATTAATCTTAGAAATTATGATTTTTATGATGAGTTTCCTGCTCTTAATTAGGGGATTTGGTGCATGAGCAAATAATTCCAGCATAGGCAGAGGTCTCTGTGATGGTGAGAGATTAAGAACCTTGCATTTAGCATGCAAACAGGCTTTCAGAGGAATGTTTCCAGGGCTGACATTTGAGCTTACTAAATTACAGTTACTGCTCCACAGCACAGAGAGAAAACTTAATTTAGAAACCGAACTCCTGTGACTCCAGGTGAGACAGTTTGTAATTCACTGGTCCTCGAACAAGGCAAATGATCCCACTGTGGTGGAGAATTTAGCTGGTTATATGTAGCTGAATGTGTGTAATTGTTTGTCTTGCAGCCCTTGAGGTTGGAATGGGGCTGAGTTAGTGCTGCTGCTGTATTCAGTGATTTTGTTCAGCGTTTGGGACAGCAGGACAATGTCCCTGGTGTTCTGCAGTGCACAGAGCAGCTCAGGTGACAACAGCAGCCCCCTGCCAACAGGCTCTGAGCTTATGGAGGGCAGATAGTGTAATATTGCAAAGGATTTTAAAGCCATCATCTCAGGGCAGTTAGTAGAAGAATGAGGCTGCACTACTTTATTTACTTATTTAAAGTAAATAAGGATCCATGCACCCTTAAACTGAAATTATGAATTAGCTCACCTAACACCCACTTCAATAACAGTGGTAAGGGCAAGGAGAAAACAAACAGTAACTTGTTGCAACCTTCTTCTCATTGCCTTAATTATAATTCTGCACCTTAAAATGCAGGCGGTGTATGTGAGGCTTCTGCTGGAACAAAGGAAACGCCTGGGGATATTTACAGACCAGTTGACATGTGTGCTTGTGCTTAAATGTGCCACTGGAGACACCGAGCAGCTGATGTTGCTTCAGTTTCCAGACCAGTTGGATTTGGTTTAATCCTTGTATGAAGTTATGTATTGGCTCCCTCTCAAGCCCACAATTACAGTGGCTCTTACAGCAGCTAATCTCCTGGCCTCCTGCAGACAAAAAGCAATCTGCTTTCTATCCCTGCTCCTTGATCATTCTGCAGCAGCTGGGAATGGGATGCTCAGAGCCAGGGGCCACTGCTCAAGGGAAAGTGCATCATCCCCTCTCTGTTTCCTGTGTTGCTGCATTTGTGAAGCCCTTCTAAAGCCTCCTTCCCCAGACCTCGAACAAAGAGTTGTCATGAGCTGGAATCCTGCAGAATATTAAAGAGATTCCCATCACCTCCCTTGAGGGTACCAGTGTTAAAAGTTGAACCATCAGATGCAGGGAAGTGAGAAGAAATGTGCTAGCCATGGAGCTGTTACCACCTTTCCAAAGCTTCTCTTTAGGTTTGGAGAGGAAGGGGCTGATCCCTGTCACACAGAACCGAACAGAAACCATCAGCTGCTGGGTCCGGCCCTCTGGGGAAGGGAAATACACTTTGCCACTCAAGTGGCTCTAATAATCAGCTCCATGGTGCACGCTGGCTCTGGCTGCCACAGGCTGGATGAGATGCTCTCTTCCAATCTGCAGGGTGTTGACATTTCCATCCTAATGTGAGAAGGAACTAAGACCTACATTTTTCATGAGAGTGAGTGAAAAAGCTACGCTTTAAGAAGCTCTGTAGGGAATTTACAATCTCTAGACAAGCAGAGATTTGAATCTGATTTCCTTTTTTCCCTATTAATTACTTTAATAGTGGAATTTCATTTTTGTTTGCTTTTGTTTAGGTTTTTTTTTCCCCTTTCCATATGTTGATCTGTCTGCTGCCAGAGACTTCCTTTCCCCAGCTTCATTAGAAATGGCATATATCTGTGAAATGTATATTTCTCATGAATTTATTGTCAAGGTCCCTCTTTCTTTATTAAGTACCCAAACTGTTCCCACTCCTTTTTGCTCTAAAAATACGAGCATAAGCTCCTGACCAATTGTTGACATAAGTTGTTGAGATAAGTGTTGTTGTCTTTTGTTTAAAAAACTCACTCATGAAGTTTCTTTCCTCTTTTGTCAAGATGATGGTTTTCTTTTCATTTAATGGTGTTGCTGCATGTCATCCTTTTTATCAGTTAATTTTGAATGAGAGAAAGAGGGTTAGGCAGTGAACGAGCTAAAAGTAGAACTGCAGTGCCAAAAAGTGTCTGTTTTTCTCTCTCCTCTCTCCGTTCCTCCCTAAGCACACCTCATTTAGGACAGGAAAATGTGTGGTCCAGCTGTCATGGAAGTGTTATTTATAAGTACAGTTTTGGAAATGAATAGATTATGCTTTTTATAGCTACTGTCAACAACTACCAGGACAGAACAACTTGTGCAGCTGGCATGGGAAGCCAAAGTAAAAGTCAAATTTAAGAAAAGATTTTGCTTTCTTGGTCTGCTGTCAGAGGTAACAACTGAATTTGGCCTTGATTTTCTTTTTCCTTTCCACATTCGCAGAGGAACAACTGTCTGGTTGGAACACAGGTGGAGAGAATAGATGGGGAAAAGTAAAGAAAAGAGCAGCAGCACTGTGAGTTCTGCTCATGATGCTGTCAGTGAGAAGAACCAAACTCTGCTGTGGGGTTTTTCAGCTGACATTTCATTTTGAGCCAGTTGAGAGGGTAGTTTGGTAGAAAATGGTTTTCTTGACTCTTGAGATTCTTGAGGGCTCAAACACTTTTATTTGCTCTGAAATATGAGAGATTTCACCTTAAAAGATCAAACCCAACAAAAAGACAGAGATGCAAATATACCCAAGTGACTGGGGCATTTTGCCATCTGTAACCATCTCTCAATATTTTAGCCAAATGTATTAGGTGTTCTCTGTGGGAAAAAAATAAAGGTAGTGCAGTTATTTCTTAAATTGAGGTAACTGTTTAATTAGAACAAATGTATTGTCTATACCTACAAAGTTTTGGATGAATCTGGCAGAACCATAACAACCTGTACACGACGTTAATGGAGATACAGACTTTTCTAGAGTCAATATGGATGGGATGGAATATGTGTTCTTATTTTCAAAGAGGATTTTCCAGCTGGGAAAAGGGAGGAATGCTGGCCTTTGGGGTGGGTGGACACCCTGAGGCTGGGAGCTGTGACACAGATTCTTTCCTCGGTGTGTTGTGCTGGTGTATTGTCAGCAGAGCTTTCAAATGAGTGTGAGAGTGACAATAGCCCTCAGCTTGAGGCACCACCTTTTTTTACCGTAATAAACGCATTTCAATTGCTAATAATAGGCCCAAGAGGGAGAGAGAGAGAGAGAGGGAAAATTTTATTAAATATATCTCATAACAGAAAGCTTTTTCATCTGTTAGCAGGCGAGCAAATTACAGTCACCAGTGATGTGTGAGGAGATTGACAATGCAGCACTTTGGAGAGGGAAAGGCAGGAGCACAGCCAAAATTACCATCACAAAGTTGCTGTGTAGTCATGTCGTGCCTCCTCTCTGACCCACAGATTGTCAAAAAGAGAATCATTACTTTTATCATGGATTTTTCTGACCTGCAGTTTGTACTGGAAAGGCACCTCATTAGACTGTTAGCAGTGTGTGCTCAAAGCTTGGGGAAAATATTGTCAAAGGCACTCCACCTGCCTACCCTCCTCTTTGAAGTACATCAGCAACTTAACTTCCATTCTAGAAGTAATTTTTGTTTTATTTTAGCATTCTTAAATGATAAGTATGACCAAATAATAGCTTTTCTATGAGTTTCTCCCCCCTATATTCCGGGACCATTTTTGGTAAAAACATTTTGCATCAGTAGATGCTTGATGTATCCTAAAGCAAGGTTTAATCTAAATTTGTTCCTGAATCCAGAAATAAAAGGGTAGCTAATACTTCATTCTGATTTTTCCATGCTAATTTAAAATAGTACTTGCATTGAAAACTCTTTAGCTTTGCTGAAAGCTGGAAACATCCAGAGTTTAGTGGATATTTCATTTAACTTCAGTTGTTCCAGTTTATTCAACCACCTGAACATACACAGGCTTCAAAAGCCCTGATCCTGAAGAGGCCATACATGACTTTTATGCCCAAGTGAGCAAACAAGTGAATTGAAACTTGTGTCTTGAGAACTTAAAAAAAAACCCCAAACCCCCCAAAAAACTGAAAAAAAAAACCCCAAAACATCCCCAAAAACCCCCACCAAACCCCAAACAAACAAAACAAACAAAAAACCAACCACAAAATAAAACTGTGCATGTTCCAAAACATGGAAAATAGATTTTTCATACTATTAGGTTGGAAAACTGATATTTTCACAAAAGAGAGAGATACTGGAAAAACCCCTAACTTTTCATGTAACAAAGTGATTTTTTTTGACATAATGCCCAATTGAGATAAAATGTAAATGTCAACATTTCAGAAGAAAATGTCTTAAAGTAGTCAGGATGAAACCTGTGTTTTGACACCCTGCCATGAAAACAGATATGATCCCATGAAACATTTCTGTTGCATGCTTTCAGCCAACTCAAGAAAGCACCAAAATACATCTGGTTTCATTTCATAAATTTAGAAATATCCCTCTTTTTTCTCTTACTTGCATAAGCTGTAATCAGAAGCTGCTTGTCAAATCAATCACTGCATGATTAGATTAGCTCTTGCCACATATGTCTGAGTTTTCCCAATGCTTTTGATTTACTGTGGACACCTAGTAGTCACTGTAACCTTTATCACTCCACATTAGTTTTTGCTAACATTTTAATCCCTGGCTCTGGCTGTTGTATTGCCCTTTCAGCACAGTTGTTGGTATATTTGTTAGGTTGTGCTCCCCATGCAAAGCTAATTAATTTTTTTCGTCTAGAACCATAGTTAGCCTCGTGAATTAAAAATCCTGTAGCTTAATGATCAAGACTGCCCCCAAGCCTGGGTTTAGCTGTTAACTCTTCAACCTCCTGTGCATGGTGATTGTACTGCACTTGGGGGTTCCTGTGGGGCTTCCCCTGGCCATGGGCAGAACCTGGTGCTGTGTGAGGAATTGAGAGCTAAGCTGTTGCCTCAGGTTTGCCTGCTTTTCATTGTTTGCATTTTGTTCTCACGCAGCTTCAAGTAAACTATGTATGTGTTTAGAATTGTTTAAATTCTTCTCTTCTGGGAGGAGAAAGATTGATGGTGATGTTCACCAACGAAGTCGAAGAGGTGGCTGCCTGTGTGGCCAATCTCTGGCCTGTTTGAAAAATTGTATATATTATGGAGTCAGAAAAAAAAAGTAGAAGCTTTCCTGCTTGACCTCCTGCTGCCTGCCTCGTCCTTTCGTGCTCCTGACAGCAGCCACAAGTGTGACCCTCTGTCACAGTGAGCCTTGCCCCAGGGAGATGGAGGCATGGAAATGAGAGTAGGCAGATGATTCTTGGCAGGTGCCAAGTGCAGAGAGGACTGAGGTGATCCTGGAAACAAATGTAGACAGTGGGTTCAGTGTTTGAGCTGCCAGCTGTTCTCAGCTCTCTTTTAGTTTCACAATTAAACATTTTACTAAGTGTTCAAGTCTGCTAAAGATGCATTCACAAGGAATGTCTGTGCTAGCAGAAAAATATATGGATTTGGTCTCAGGTCATTATTGCAATGTAAATAATAAATAAGGCAACAATTAATCCATCTCTATGGGCAGAGAGATGAAGGAGTTCATCACTCTCTCACAATTCACTGTGCATTTCACATTAAGGCAGAGTGCAACTCCCCATTTTCATTGCTGTGTATGTGTAGAAGCACCTACATTAAAGGTGATAAGAGAAGTAATAATTGTAGTTGTGATGCCTTGGGAAGGCTGACCTGAAACAGAGACTGGACAGAGCCAGAGAATAGAGATTTATTGAAAGGACTTAAAGGATCCACCTTGGGCAGGACAAGAGCCTGGCCAGGGCTACACCCAGGGTGGACCCAAAATGGTCACAAAATGGACAAACAGTCACAAGGTCTCACACTTTGATAAGTTTTGGTCCATTTGCACATTGGGGTTGAATTGTCCCATTCCAGCTCCAGGCTGTGAGGTCCCATCCTTGTCCCTCCCTCCAGCCCACCCTTGTTTGTGCTTTGGGGCTGAAAGTTGTCCTTGGTGTGCAGCAGGACAAGGATTTGTTTTGTGTCCCTGCTGTGTGCAGAGCTGAGTGACACTGACTGTGAGCTCAGAGCTGCTCCCTGGGCACCACAGAACCTGAAATACAGGAAAACTCAAACTTAAGGCATCATTTGTATGTTGCCATAATAGTTTGCCACAGACAATGCTCTCACCCTGGCCCTGCAGTGTCCCACATGCACATGTTCAGCTTTTTCACAGCACTGCAGTTGCTGCATTCTGCAAGCAGAGGTGCCTTGACTGCAGGTTCCAGGAGCTCAAGCCTAGCAAGTACCCAGGGAGGGGATTTGTATTCAGAGGATTTTCCTGTTTTGTGTTTTGCCCTGCAGTTTTGAGATGTGTGACTCTTTTTCAGATGCTGCCTAGCAAGCTCATAAATTTGTTTTTGGGTTTCACGGGGCATTGGCTCCATTGACATCTTGGGGTTTTCTAAGGAAGGATTGCAAACAAAAGGAAATGTTCTGTTGGTTTATGAAGTGTAGGCACCCACATTTCCAGGTTTAGAAGAGCTGTTTTGACTAAATCCTCAAAATATTTGCCTTACCCTAGTTAGGTTCTTTGGAATTGGAAATTGTGATGATTCGTGGTTTTGTTAAGCTTTTGTTCTGCCAGTTCTGCTTTTCATGTTTACTATTCTTACAGCAGCAGCTACAAAATCCTCCCACAAGCAGAGTCTCTCTGTATAAATATGACACTCCCTGCCCAAAGGAAATTACAATCAGAAGACTTGAACAAACTGAAGTGAAGGAGAAGCAGCCCCTGAACTGGGGAACAGCAGCTTGTTTAGCTCAGGCAGGGCTGCAGCTGGGACATTTGGAGTTCCACACCCGTGGAAGTGACCGCAGCAGCAGGTAGGATGTGAATTTACAGCACACTGACCTCGCAGGTGGGCTCTAACGCTGAAGGTTTTTGTTCCCCTGGAGCAGCCAGTGAGGAGTGTGCTGTAAATGACTCTGAGAGCTGCGGCTGCTGTGGCTTGCTGCATCCTTGGGGCTGCTGCAGGGTGACCTGATTCTGTGCCTGTCCCCCTGTGTGTGCTCAGCACCTGGACACGCTGCTTTAACCCGTTCTGCTCCGAGCCACAGCACCACTGCTCTGCTTGGGGCAGCTGGGAGGCTGCTCCTGCACTCTGCCCCACTGCAGTGCACCCCACACCTGAGCAGGGGGTCCCATATCAGGAAAAGGGTGTCAGCTTCACCCCTGAACTTTTAAGGAAGAAGAATCAGTGACTTCTATGCTACTTTCACCATAATTGACCCAGTGCAAGTTGAAAAAAAAATTAGAAATTAAAAAAAAACTACCACCACCACCACCACCAAAAAAAAAAACAAAACCCAAACCCCCAAAAAACCCAAACTGCCCCCCCCCCCAAAAAAAACAAACCCAAAAAGCCCAAAAAACAAAGGCATCTCTGGGATCCTTGAGCTGTTCCTCAACGAATGTAGTGGGTTTTTTTATTGGGCAGATCTCTCCTGGATCTTTAAATACTTAAGTGAGAGCATAGAGATGCTTGGGGCATTTTTGGGGTGTCTTAGCAGGTGCAAGGGACCTTCCTGCACTGTGCACAGCATTTACTCTCTTGTTTTGTATGGTTTGTCATTTTTGCTTTAATTTAAACCTTTTTACTTTTTCAAAACACCTCCAATCAGCCGTCTGGCTAATTTTTGTTAAGCCATTTCTGGGAGATTGCTGGCAACCCTCAGACTGTGATGAACCTCTGTGGGGCTAAAACCACTTTGGCCTCACACAGAAATTCATCACTGCCTTTACCCTGTTTGCACAAACAGCAGAGGGGAGCTGCACCTACAGAGAGAGCTTCAAAACATGATCTTACCTCAGAGCACTGGGCTGCATTTTCTCTTCAGCTGAGGCTGGGGTTGTGTCTGGAGGCCACAGCAGCATCAATCCTCCTGGCTGGGGACCAGAACACAAACTTGGCACTGGAATATTTTTTTTTTCTAGTGATAGCCTTTGCAAGTCTAATCTCCAGCAGTCACTTCCAAGTAGCACACAGCAATCAGAGCAATGGTGTTTTAAATGGGACAGAGCAAATCTTTAGCGAGCAGAACACACATATTCTGATTTCACATTTCTAATAGTGAAATTATGTTTTTTAATAATCTCTTTTCCCTTTTATCTGAGAGCTGTTTTCAGGAACTTTGGCTGTTTAGAGTACAGTGGTATCATTTATTTCCTTACTGAAGAGTGTGTGAGCATTTGGGAGGAGAACTAAGAGATAAAATCTGTGTGTATTTGTGAATGTGCACATTAAGAAGAATAAAAAAAAAAATACTTTGGGCAAATTCTGGGATGAGATACAAGACTCATGTAGTTGAGATCTGCCACTCAGCCGTGAAGAAGGACAAAACCTGCTGAGTTCCCTCTGCCTCCCTGTGCACTGCCAAATGCCTGCTGAAGGAAGGAGAGGGAGGCATTTGAGGATGCTGCTGTTGCCAGCAAATGCTGAGCTGCTGGTTGTGTTCTGTCTGAAGGGTGATTGCAAACCACTGCCCTCCTTTCCTCTGCTCATTCCTGCTCTCTGGGTGACCTGAGGGATTCACTGCCAGACCTGTAACAACTGTGCACGGATCAGAGACTTTTTATTCTGGCCTTGATTCCTTTTCCTCTGTCCAGCCCTATGATCATTTGTGTGGACCAGATGTTGCTTAGTTGTCTGTGCTTGACTTTCCAGTTAGATGCTCTTTATCTGTCATTATGTATTGATTGCATCAAGAACATCTCAACTTTGGGCACCAGCAGCTGTGTCTAAGTTGCTGCAAGTGGCAGTGATTGTACACTCTGCTGCCTGAGGAGATGCTTGGAGTTCTTCCAGGTTTTATTTCCTGTGTGTCCTCTTTGCATTTATCATCCTTTATGTGTTGTCTGGTCTACTACTTCCCCAGCCAGTGGCCAAACTTTCAGCTGGATGAATCAGCATAAACTTCAAGCACAAGTGTTCTGGCAGAATTCCTTCTGTAAATTCCAGTTCCAGGAGTGAATTGCTATTTTAAGATAAACATAATAACACTCTTAAATTTTACTATAGGACTGACCTTTATCAAACAAAAGCCTTGGCAGGGAGAACTGCCAGTTATGATTTCAGAATAGTTATGATGTGAGCAGCTGATGCAGACTAGGGGGAATGTTCTCTCTGAGCAGAATAATGCTGCCTGCAGTTTTCTCCCAGGTTTTTTGTTAGGGGAGAACACTCTGTCTGCCTGAGCTGCTTTCTTGCTCTTCATTCCAAGGCATGGCATGCTGCATGCTTTCCTCATGCTTTATGTACCTAACAGAGGACATGGAACCTGAGCCTGAGGTTTAATAAAAATAACAGTGCAGATAATCTCCATCCCAGGGATAAACAGCTGCTGTTACCTCCTGGGATGAAACTCATCCTAATCCCATTTGGTGCAGCTTCAGAGCACTGCAGAAGTCTCTGCAGTACCAAAAATGGCAGAGTCACACCCAATTCTGTGCTGCTTCTGGGCTGCTGCATTCAGGCACCTCTGCAGGGCTCTAGGGAATATTTCTGTGCCATATTTGTGTGGGTGTGCCTGTGCCCAGCATGCACACAGGTAATGTTTGCTCTCCAGAAGAGTTACTTGGAATTCCTGGAAGGCAACTAAATACTGCTTAAATACCTATTACTTAATAAATAATAATAATTAAACTAAATACTTAATTACTGCTATTAACAAGAATTGTGACAGATTGTACTGTAGCCACAGGTACTTTTAAATTAGTTTTCAAGGGTGGTCGCACTGCTTTTCCATTGCTCTCACCACTTCTGCACAAAATCTGCTGGAAATGAATCCTCCAGTGCACATGTTCATTCTGTCATTTTCTTTGGATATCTATCTATCTATCTATCTATCTATCTATCTATCTATCTATCTATCTAATCTAAGTAGATATATAGATATATAGATAGGTACAGGTATAGATATAGATATATGTATATAACTTCTTTCGAGCAAAACAGACACTGAGATATTAATTTAGCATCTGCAGTCCCAATCTCTTTTTGGAATTCTTAATATTAGTCATCAGGTATGCTAATAGAATAACTAAGTCAAGTCATCAAAGCTAATAGCTTTGGTTTGTACATCCCCACAGTTTAATGCTTTCCTAACAAGACATGGAAGTAATAGTTAAATTACAGTGCATGTAGTAAAAGCTTCCCATTATTTCAAAAAGGAAAAAAAAAAAACAAACCTCTAAACCTGCTTTTCTAAGATATTATCTTCCTGATGAGATCAGCTTTGCCACGTGTTTGTCATTTTAAATGGGAGTAGGAAATGAAGACAGGTTCTTTGTTACTCTCAGAACAGAGGAATGGGTTTGCCATGAGCTCCAGCACTCGTGTGAAGTTCCAAGGATGAAATAAACCCAGCAGGGCTGTTTGTATCTTAATTGGAACTATCCCCACTGGTTCCCTCAGTGTAGCTGGAGCACCCTGGGGCTGGTGCCTGCTGGCACTGCTGTGACATGAGGATGGGCAGTGGCCAGGGCTGTCCCTGGGATCCTGCTTGCCAAGGTGTGTCCCTTGGCAGGATTCATCTGAAATCCACTTTGGATGTGGCTCTGCGCTGTCTCATCTTACAAATCAAGGGAAACCTTATTCCTTTGCATGAGGAGAAAGGCATAATTCTGTAAAATTCCTCCATTCAGAGACAGAGGCCTGCCCACAGCATTTCTTTACTGAAGGCTGATTAAAACCTCTTTATTATTTTTTCAGTGCAACCATTCCCTTGAGCCTCTGACATCAGAGCATCTGTAGTTGTTTCAGCTGCTACCATCATCTAAGGATCTCCTAGGAGAATTTCAGAAAAAACAGGTTTTTACCAGAGGTTTAGTTTCCTTTCTCTTATCTATCTCATGCTGTTTTTACTTAGAGGCTCAGTGGAACTGTAAATCCTGTGTCATATCCAGCACCAAAATAATAGCACTTTAATTCTGTTTCACCCTACCATTCTGGGTATTTAGGTGACATTTTTTATAGAGTTTCACCAAGTAGTTGCTGTAGACAGGATTGATAGTGATTTTTTGTTTGTTGTTTGGGTTGGTTTGTTTAGTTTTTTTTCTCCAGAAAAACACTACTCCCATGCTGGTGAAAAAATGTACATCCCAGATACACATTTAAAATTCTTATAGTAAATATGATCAGGCGAATTGTAAAATATTTATACACAGTGCTATGGGATGAATGGGAATAAAGGATGCTGGTCATTCTGCTGGAACAGAACACAGCTCTCTGACCTAATGTATGAGCTGTGCCTTTATACTTTCCCTTATGGAATGAATTTGAGTCTATTTCTTCTTCCCAGGACCTTTGTTTTGATATGGTTTGGAACTTAGTATTTCCCAGGACTGTATATTTCTGTGAAATTTTCACCCAGGATATTTTAAAAAGCATTAGCATGCAGTCATATGCCCACACAACCACACCACCTTTGCTGGTGGAAAGTCAACCAACTCCTTTTGCTCTGAATATTTGTGAAGAGGCTTATTCCCATTTTTCTACAGGCAAAACAAAACTGCCAAATGCTTCTCAGGCCATCTACCTTCTGAATATATGAAGTGGCCAAAGAGATTTCTCTATTATCCCCACACAGTTTTGTTTCTCCTTTGCTGCCCTTCACCAGCTTGTGTACTGCTGTTACTGCTCCTTGTTTGCTTCCCTTATCTGCTGCATTCAAGACAAGTCATCCTGGATTTATATTTTCAAGTAACATTTGGTGACAGGCTGTGGGAAGTGTGCTCCAGGAGTACAGACACAATTGCATTCATTGCTTTCTCTATTACACTGAATTTTCTTACTCTGTTTATTTAAGGGGGGGAAAGCTCACCCTTCTGGGTATGACTCCCTGTCCATCAGCTGAACCTGTGAACTGGATTTTTGCAGCTTTCCCCTTTGCTGCTGCCTTGTGTTATCCTCATGAAAAAGATGCAGAAAGGGAGCAGGGCCCCCTGTGCATCAGCATGGCTCTAAATGTCATTTAGGATTAATGGCTGTCAAGTGCAGTCCACTTGTAACTGTACATTACTGCTACAACACCCTGTGGCACATGGGAAGCATCACAAAAGCAGATGTTCCAGGAAGAGAAAACTTAACTAATTTAAAAGTTAAATCACAATCTGATATGTTTGGTTGTTGTTTTTTTTTTTTTTTTTTTTCTGGGTGACACATAGTGAACACAGTCTGGGAGCACTCCAAGCCTGCAGGAAATAGATAAATGAGGTTGTGAATATGACTGAGAAGGATTGTCTGGCCTCAGTCCTTTGAGTGCTGTGCCTCAGAGCATCACAGGGCTTTGGGAAACTTGCCCCAGACCTTTGGCTCTCTCAGCCCAGGGATTAATCCTGGATGTGCAGGGGTTTAGCCTTTAGCCTCCAAGGACCCTCCTGCACATTTCACTGTTCAGAGAGGGTAAAGGTAGATGTGAAATCATTCTTAATTTCCATCAGGTTGTTTCCAAGGCTGCATGCTTTATTAAGGGACAAGTTCGTCAGCATCCCTCTTGTAGATCATGAAGTAGAGGAAAGATTTCTACGCTCTGAAATATCATGGCTTTACCTATTTGAGGTGAAAGCAGATGAGCCACTGGAATTGAATGCCTTTGCTTTTGTTCTTTACTCTGGCTGCAGTGCATATTATGGAATTCATTTTGATGAAATCTAGACCTTGTTGCCCAAAAATATTTTTAATTATGGGAACTTAGAAATATTTTGTGTTTGTATGTGAAACAGAACACAAGTTTTGACTGACACCAAATCAAAAGACATTTTGGGCCATTGATCTGTGTTGAAAAAGTTTTCCTCATCTAAAATAGAAAAAGGTTCAATTCCTCTAAAATGTTGTAAGGAAGTATTATATTAACCAGAATTAAGTGGTTTGGTCTAGCAAGGAGCAGAGGGAGCAGGGCTGATCTATATTTTTGATGTATCATGAGTGCGAATCTGTGTCTGCAGATTGCTTCAAACAGCAAGGGTGAGGCAGAAGTGGCCAAGTATATGCTCAGATCTTAATTCCTTTGCCTGACATGAGAAAGCTTTGGGGTTTTGCTTCTGCTCATAATGAAATTAAATGCATGTGATTCTCCTCAGCACGAATATGGCTGTCAGTATTCTAATAACTCCTTGACCTCTTGGCAGACTTCTTGTAAGCTGTTGAATGCTTTAAAGATATTAAATACCCACATGCCATACAAATGAGTTGACTAGAAGAGCATGACTTCTGTATTCTAATAGAGTAACATGATACCCATTCTCCAGAGGGGCTACAAATTGTCTTTGAGAGGAAGGCTGCAACTGAGGTCACAGTATTTATTAGAGACCAGAAAATCCAATTGGGAGAGAGACAGAACATTTCCCTCAACTTTCAGAAAAGTCTTCGCAGAGGTCTGTATGTTATTAGAGATCAGAGACATAATTCTCAAGACCTTCACACTGTAGACTACACAGGTTCTACAGGACACCTATCTGAGTGCTCCATCTCCTCACCAGTTTTGAAGACAGATGCTACATTTACTCTTTTATGGTCCTTTTACTCTCTAAAACCCTTCACAAAATTTCAAAGACAGTGTTGTCAGCTCTTTAAACACTTGGGGATGTAGTTTTCCAGACACAAGTGCTTTGAAAACTTTGCAAAGAAAAAGACTGTGTAGAACTGTACCCAGTTTTCCTAAAGTACAACACATCATTTATTTCTGAAGAGATAAGTCTAGTGTTAAACCAGTCTAATGTCCACCTCTTAAAACATGGAATCAGTGGAAAATGATCCCTATGGGAATTGTCATGTTAAGCTGAATAATCTTTGAGGCTTTAACTATTTTTAAATTTGTGATATTGTTATCACTGGAGCTGTTTTGTACAGCTTTTTTGTGATTAGACATTGGAATGGGGTGCCCAGGGAGGGGATGCAGTCACTGTCCCTGGAGGTGTTTAAGGAAAGCCTGGATATGGCCCTCAGTGCTGCTGGGTGATGTGAGGTCACAGTTTGGACTCAGTGGTCTCAGAGGTCTTTTCCCACCCCTCTGATTCTGTGATTCCAGGATGGGAAGCCCAAGACTTGTACAAGCTGCAGACTATGAAGATCAATCCAGTATTGTTGAGGAAGTGAGGGAATCAAGTGCTCATAATGCCTGGCAGGAAAAAGGAATTAGCTCCTGGGACTGTTTAAATCTCTCCCAAAATTCTGTAGCTGCACAGATGTGAGGCACAGCACATGGAGCTCTCAAAACTCAGACAAGTTAATTTTGCTCTTAGTGGAACTCTTTAGGTTCTGCTGAAGCCTGAGGGGGGATGAATGACACTCGTTTTGCTTGCCTTGTAGAGAGCTGCTATCACTGCTATGTTAAAATTTGCTTCACCCTCCACACTTAAGTGAGATGTAGATGGATGCTGGAAAACACTTGAGTGATGACATTATTCAGATTTTTAAATCTTCTAATGGGTAGTCATTTGTGCTGACACTGAAAAGTCAAATAGCCTGCCACAGGACACAGGACATATTCTGAACTGGCAGAATGAAATATGCCTGCTGCTGCATGTGGTTATAAAGTGACAATTTCTAATTTAAACTCAGATCAGGGTGGAAAGGAAATCGTGCTTAATGTAAAGGTAAGACTTAAGAAGCAAAATAATTCTGAATGAATTCCATATTTGGCATATGTATAGCTGATGTTGTATATGGCAGACACTTTGCCATCAAAATATTTTTGCTTAAAACATGAAAATATTTCTGTCAGTACTGTGTCATGAGTGTTATTTTGATTTTCTACACCCAGGGAGCACAGAATGCAGTTTTATGCAACATGGGTTATAAGATATGCAAAGCATCCATATAAGAATGCATTTTCCTTTGCAAATCAAATTACATTTTGGGGATACTAAGCTGATAATTTTTGAAAGCATCCCCTCAGGAGTGAAAATTATATTCTCAAACGCTCTTCACTTGTGTTTATAGTGCCTTGAAATTCTGTCCAGAGGCAGAAATTCTGTCAGACAAAGCATAACTAACCATGGAGGCAGTGATCACCTTGAAAACTGGAAATGGACATTGCCTCCCTGGAAAAAGTGCCTGAGTGATGGGGACATAAATCTGAACAGATTTTGCTTCTTGGGAAGAACTTGCAGTTGCAATACCTGCTGTTACCATTAAGTCAGAAAAATGTAAGAATTATGGAAACACAGTATGTTACTAAAAAGTAAACATTCATTAACTTCTTCAGAAGGAATTCTAGCTCTGTTTTTAAACTGAAATAGAAGGACCATTTGCAGGAGGGAGCTGGACTTTTCAAAAACAAGAGAGGAGTGGGGTCCTGGTCAGAAAAAGCATTTTATTGTTAAGCAGTGTTTAAAATAAGAGTCTGAAAATGTTAGGAATAATAATGGCACATTGGAGATGCCAGTAACAGAAAGCTGGAGCTGCACCTCAACATGGGACTTAAATCTCATTGGAACAGTCAGGAGGGTTTGAAGTGTCCCCTGTAAGTCTGTCCCAGTTCTCCTCTTGCCCACAGAGCTGGCAGCTGGAGCATCCCGGCTGCTGCCCAGCAGTGCTGGTCCTCTTGATTCCTCGGGAAGGCTGAGCTGGAACTGAGGCTGGACAGAGCCAGAGAATAAAGGAGATATTTATTAAAAGGCCTTTAGGGATACACCTTGGGCAGGACAAGAGCCTGGCCAGGGCTATACCCAGGGTGGACCCCAAATGGTCACAAAATGGACAAATGGACACAAGGTCTCACACTTTGATAAGTTTTGGTCCATTTGCACATTGGGGTTGAATTGTCCCATTCCAGCTCCAGGCTGTGAGGTCCCATCCTTGTCCCTCCCTCCAGCCCACCCTTGTTTGTGCTTTGGGGCTGAAAGTTATCCTTGGTGTGCAGCAGGACAAGGATTTGTTTTGTGTCCCTGCTGTGTGCAGAGCTGAGTGACACTGACTGTGAGCTCAGAGCTGCATCCCTGGGCACCACAGAACCTGAAACACATGGAAGATAAAACTTAAAGCACTCTGAGTCTGCAGAGATGTTTGACACTCAAAACCCAAGGGTTTTCCTGGGCTGCAGTCCCACACCCAGCTGCAGCCCTGGGGCAGTGTGTGCTAACCCCTCTCCCTTGTTCTCTCAACGCTGGGGCTGTGCTGCTGGGAGGGAGCCAAGGAGCAGATGGAGTTTAGAAGCAATCTCTGGGAAGGACAATGTTACAAATAGCTCTTAGTCTACTAAAGGAACTCAAAACTGCAAGATTTTCTGAAAAAAAAAAAAAAAAAGAATCAGATTCGGCAGAAAGTAAAGCAAAGCCAAAGAAAACTCAAAAAGGGATTTTCCACTTGGAAGTCGTTTGCTTTGAGGTCTGCCAATAACTGCTGTAAAATCTTTGTGTTTCTAGTCTGAAGAAGATCCTTTTGATTGGCCAGTTTGATTGGCAAAACAAAGACAAACCTCTTCACTCACACTGGTCAGAGCAGAGGGACATCATAAAGAAGTCCCTCCTAGGAAAACTAATGAATAACATGGTACAGTTACAAAAACATCTCTCCTATTTACAGAAAATTCCCTGGGAAAGGAATTTCAGAAAACCAAAACACCTCAGGCACGGAACCAGGGCTACAGTGTCCAAATGAGCTGCAGTGCTGCAGTTTGGCTGATGAGCAGCACAAGGCAGAGAATGCCCTGCCTTCCCTTAGAGATGCTGTGGGGTTTTCCAGGGAGAGCACAGAGTGCTTTTTCCCAAGGGGTGAATTACCTAATTTCAGTAAATTGCCTCCTTTCTGGATTATACAAACAACTTTCTTTTACAGCTCTACAAGGACATACTGCCATACATTCTGCAGAAAATACATTCTGGTACCAGTTGCTAACAGACTAAAAAAAAAAAAAAAAAAAAAAAAAAAGAGCTTTCAATGTTTTTCTCTTTTAAAAAGAAGTAATTTCATTAGTATTTTTCCATGCCAATGAGCAAGTAAAGAGTATCTTCCTGCACACCATTTTCAGGCACAGCTACATCTTTGGTAGTAACTTCATATTGGGAAATTAACAGCAACTTTTATTATTCATGGTTTTGATCTGTTTTGTGGAGACAGAACAACATTTATCAGTTGGTTTGACTTCTGAAGTAGCTATTGTACAGCTTATATGGGAAGGAGATAAGAGCATGAGACGTCTTTATTCTGGAAAGGGAAACAAAACATAACACTTCTCTATAATCTCTTTTCTTTGGACGAGTTTTTCTTGTTCATTTGCTTGCTTGGTTATTTTTTGGGGGCGTTAGTATTAATAATTAGATAGAGGTGTGCAGAAAACTGAGGGTAAGTGATATTCTGTGCTCAAACCTAATGGTCTCATTGCTGTTAAATATAGGTGGTTGTTGCAAGGGTTGTATATGCAGGAAATTCATTCAGCTAGAAGATGGTCTCAGGAAAAAAATAGGATTGCATGATTTGGAGGGTAAGGCTCTGTAAGACAGCACTCACTGGTCTAAATCTTCTAAATACAATCTGCTTAATTCCATCTCATCCTCCAAATCTGTTACATGCACAGTTATAAAGGTGAGGGCTTTAATGTGAAATAGTCATGGACTTCTGTGGGAATCTGATCTGCGCTCAAAGCTGTCACAGCTTCATAAGACATCAGTCACATAGCCTGGATTCAAATAATTGCATATTTTTTTTACATTTACCTGTAATTTTCCACATTAGCTTGATGGGACAATTAAATGCTCTTGCTTGTGAGATAAATAATTCATGGTTTCTGAAGCATAACTGTGTAGTCATACCATGTGAAGGCAATGTTTTATGCAGCTTTGTTTTAATTCATGCTTTGTTTCCTTTATCATCACTAATTGCTGTTTTATAACAAAGCTATAGTAAGGAATCAGAATAGTTATGCTTTAATTTAAGCTGAACTGGAGCCTGACACTAGCAGTGTGTTTGTCCTTGCCAGAAATGCAGCCCTGCAAAAGGCTGTTGTTCTCTTTATCCATTGATATTTTTGAATGGGATATATGCCATCTATTGTCTCGAAAATATTAAGGAAAATTGGTACCTGGAAGATCTGAGTAACTATTAATATGTTCAGAAAGCTTCCCTATGAGTAAATAATATCTGCAGATCTCTGGAGATGATGTATCTTAATGCAGTTTGAATGCAATATTTCCATTTGTAAACAAATTTGATCAAATACAATAAACAGTGCTGGAGCCTTAATGTAATTCTATTACCTATAAGTCAGCACAGGAAACAGCAATGCAGATGCCTAACAAGAGGCAGAGGAGCTTCTTCAGCTTTGCTGATAAAGATCTGTGTAAGTCATGTAAGCCTAATAATCAGGCAGAAAAGTAGGAGAAAGTAATAACCTCAGTCTTGTCAAAACATAAATGGGATACAGATGAAAGTTGATGCTTTGAATAAAAAATACATGCCAGATTTAATGTAAGGAATAATGATAGAAAGCTGAAATTCAAAAAGTAATAAAAATATTGTTTGATATCCTGCTGTACAGGAAAATAGAAAGTGCTCTGAAGTAAAGACCAGAAAGGATAGACAGGCCATTTTTGGGGGTGTTCTTTGGCTGTCCATACCCTCATTTAAGCAAGCTGGGTGTGGAGGGTACTTGGGACTTTTAAGTGCAAGCAGGAAGAATATGACTTTTGAAATGCTGAATTTAACAGGCTGAGGAAAATTTAGATTTTTTTTTCCCACTACTGATCTTTCACCTTGGGTTTAATCATGTAACTGTAAAACCTTTAATCTCTAAAATGGCAATACTTTTAGATAGCTTGTAAAAGTGTTGGGAGAGAGAAGAATTTTATCACAGCTCTGAAGTTACCACATGCTTTTTTTTTTTTTTTAAATTTTTTTATTTTCTTTTTTTATTTTTTAATTTCTGCAATTGGTGGCAGGGCTGAAGTGCTGGTCCCAGTGGTGATGGTTCTGAAGAGGAACCAGGAGAGCAAAAGTGAGACTGTGGTACCTGTGCTGGGCTGTGGCTGCCTCTGAGGGGGACCCAAGGAAGGATGGAGGAATGCAATGCAAGAATATAGCAATTAATTCATTAATTATTAACAAACAAATAAAATAAATGTGTGTGTGTGCAGCATGCAGGTAAAAAAAAAAAAAAAAACAAACCACCCCAATCTGTAAAAAAAGACATTGAGTCTTTTTGTTGTGTCTGCTGTTTCAATAATGAGGTTAGAATATTTCCACTTTTTGTTTTTTAAATGCAATTCCAGTCTGTCACCCACATGACATTTTTGCAAGTATGTCAGTACTTAGCAATTGGAATCGAAGAGATTGGAGCTGTGTTTTGGAAACACCTATTAAAAACAAAACAAAACAAAACAAAACAAAACAAAAAACAACAAAAAAAAACCCCACTATTAATTTTGTTTAACAGAAATGAGACACTTCCCAGAGTACAGGAATGATCTCCAATGCACAGGTTGACAGCCATGACTACCACAGTGGAAATTCCTGTTGTCTTTACTGACAGAAGGATCCCACCCTTTGTGAAATGAAAGGAGTAACCAAACCAAGAGTTTATGTTTCCACCAGATCCTGATGACAGAAGGGCTCCATCCTGCTTGATGTAAATATAAAAGAATTGAATTTTTTTCTCTCCCCACCCCTCTCACCACACACAGCCTGTGAGCTCTTGCTGGCTGTCTCTGGTCAGGAAGAAGCAGTGCAAAATAATTTCATAGCTTTGTTCTTTCTGAAGGGAGCTTTAGAAATGTGCTGGAATTAAAGGAAGTAAAATGAGTCTGACGAGGCAGCTGCTTGAATTTATTGCACCTTAATGGCTCTGCTCTATTATCTGCCTGCTTTCAAACCTAGACCAGCCATGGGTGTGAGCTGGCAGTGTGATGGTCACTGCCTTCTCTGAACCTGTGTAAATAAATGTTTGTGTTTTGTGGGTTTGAACACAGCCATGTGCAAGACTAGGAAAGGGATCATCAGCTACAGAAGTCCTATGTATGAAAATGTTATTCATTTTTGTAGAAATTATTCTTTCTGAGTGTTCTTGTTGTTTCCTTTGAAGATTTTACCTGTTTCAGCTCAAACAATTCCTTTTCTCTTGTTTAATCATCCTGGCTCCAGCTATGGAGAAGCTGCACAATGTCACTCAATGATCTGGTCCCACATCTCTGCAGCATTTTCAGTTCAGTGCTGATGGTGAGGTGCATTTGTTACTTCCCAACTGAGACCTTGAGGAATGACCTCCTTTAGGAGACACATCTCCTTTCCTTGTCATTTCCAAAAGTAAAATCCAACTTTACAAGGAAACTCGAGAAAATGGAGGAGCACCCAAGTCCACATTTCAGAGCTGCATGTGGTGATGGGATTTAATCTGAGAAGGCCAAACCTCTCAGCAAGATTACATCTGACTTTGTAAGGCTTGGCAAACCTCCAAGTCAGAAAAATATTTCTGCTTTTTCCTGTTAAAAGAAGAAATACTCATCCACTTTTCCTGTTAGCTGAGAGAATTCATCTAATTTCCATTCCAGGAAAAATGAAAGAATAGCCTGGCCTAAAATAATTGAGTCAGTATGTTATATTTTATATCAGTGTTATATTTTATATTAAAAAAGAAGGACCTGAGAAGGTTTGTCTGTAACTCACCTTTTCCATTTTAGCCTTCACACTGACAAGTTTACTTGAAAATCAATATTTTACATTGAAAAAAACCCCGTTCTGTGTCAGTAACACTCTCAAGCAATATAGATCTTAAAGAAACATGCTGAGACGTGGCAGGTAAATATTTGTAATGAATAATCTGTCCGAAGCCCACAAAAACTGCAGAAAAAAAAATAAAAACAAAGTTGGCCAGTTTCCACAGTGGTGCTCTGGAGCAGCTCTTCTTGCCCTTCTTGGATACTTTTGCCCACTGTTTTTTACCACAGGGCTGCCTCATTACTCTTCCTCTTCTTCCAGCAAATGTCAACCCTCAGCAAAAAAGCCTCTCTTAGGCAGCACTTGCACAGGCTGCCCTGCAGGAAGAAGGCATTTAGCACAGTGAAAATCATGCCAGCCACTCTGGGAGCTTTCTGTCTGTCCCAGTTTCTTTTTTTTTTTTTTTTTTCTCTGTAAAGAGAAATAGGTGGAAGGGTGTGGGTTGGGCAGGGTGGGTGAGAGTGGCAGGAAATTGTATCTCCTCTCTGCTCTGGGTATGTGTCACCTCAACTGTCTGTGTTTCCACCCTTGAACACAATGAAGGTTTCATAGCTGTTGCTTTTTATCTTTTTTATTTATTTTATTTTATTTTATTTTTTTTAGAGTTGGGATTAAGTGCTAGAGTTGGGATTAAATGTTCGAGATGATATTACTTGTTCAGACTCAGATATTTATTAATTCTTATCTACATTATAGTCTCACAAACGGGGAGTTCTACAGCACTTCTAGCTAACAAACTAAAAATGAAGCCCTCTCTAGCTCTTTACAAGGCCTTTTAAGAACAAACTGTCCAGTTATGAAATGACACCTAAATTATTTTTACTTATAACCAAACACCCGTGGCCTGCAATGTGGATTTTCTACCCAATTACAAAAAACCACCCATACACATGGAGGAGACGGTGAAAAAGAAGGACTCAGCCTCTGTCCTAAAAACTTTACCTTGCTTTATGTATATAACTCTATTCTAAACCCTGAAACTCCAAGTTTTCCACCCTGTGATATCACACACTTCTGTTCATACTCACACCCACAATCCCAGTGCTGTCACTCAATTTTGGGAGCCTTTTCCAAGCCTCAGGTCACTGCAGTGTTTGTTTGGGGGGTCAGTGTCTGTCAGCACAGAAAGGCTGAAATTCTCAGTGCCCAGGGCTCCAACACATAGTTACCCATGTCTTGTAAAACAATTCAGGATTTATAATCTGTAAAAGGTTCTTGATCCCATATCCTGAGGGAGGCAGCAGGGTGATGGTTGGATTCTTTTTGCTCTTGAATAGGAAGGGTTTAATCTGTAGGATTTAACCTGAAAACAAATACAGTCAATTCTTTTCACTACGAACCTGGATTGTCTCATCCAGGGAACTTGTGCTGGAGGCAAATCCATAATTATTGTATTCCATATCCATACATGGAGCCTAGGTCTGAAAATTTCCTGTTACAGAAGCAATCTCTCCAGAATTAGGCTGCCCAGCAGTTCCAAACATTTCAGCCCTGCATAAACCCCAGATTGAGGTGCAAGTCCCTAAAATCATCATGGAGGCAAAGTGGAACAATCCTCTCCTGTCATAATGGCAAGTTGGAAGGTGGAATATATTTTTATTTTTCTTAAATTTCCATATTCCCACTCTGTCATTAAAAACAAGTTCATTTTACTCTACATGTAAAGTAACACAGAAGGTTTAATCTCCGGGAAAAGCCAGGACAGCTGTCCTTGGAGAACATCAGGATCTGTGTTAGTGGGGAGCTTTGCTGCAGAGGCTTGGAGGTTAGAGGCAGATTTTATGAAGAGAAATTATGTCTCATTCTGAAGAAAATGAAGAAAAGACAGAACTCCAGCCTGTCTCATCAGAGTGTGGAAAAGAATTCAGGTTACACATTGAATGTAAATGAAGTATTTTGATTATTTTTGCAATTTTATGGAGATTAGAGCTTTTCTGTGAAAAGTACAGCTTGAGACTGATTTTTTGCATCACACTCTGAAAGCAAATGTTCAAACAGTAGGAAGTTCAAAACAGATTCCCCCTACTTCGTTTATATATATGTGTGTCTGTATGTATGCATGTATAATTGTAAGGGAATCTGTTTTTATTTAAAAGGAGTATTCTTCCCCCAGCCTAGCTGAATTGGCATTGCACTTTCCAAATATTTTTGGGACATGGATCAACTTCTGTAGTGTAAATACGCAGTTCCTAATGCTACATACCTTTTATTATGACTGCTGATCGTAGGGCTGCCTCAGATATCCAGGGGCCTTTTAGACTATTTAAACAGCAAAAAGATTAGATTTTTTTTTTCTCATCCAGTTTTCTCAGTGGTTTTTTTTTTTACAATGATGAAATTATGAGAAGAGTCAATATGTTCTCTAATACCCTACAAGGGAGGAGTTGTGCTTTTTTGTTTTAAAGGGGTTTGTGTCATGAGTGACTTCACCTGTGTTACAAAGAGAGAAGAAAGACAAAAATAAAGAAGAGGCTAGACACTGATGCACAGAGAACAGAACAGGAGCGTTACCTGAGAAATCCCCCTGAAATTCAGCAGTCTGTGTGCCAGAAGGACTTTCAAAGTGATCCCACAGCTGTGTGGTTGAAATCTTCCCTCATGTCTCCAGCAGAGAAGGAAGAACAGAGAATCCTTCACATTTTAGAGTTCTGCAGCTCAAGGGGAAGGCTGTGAAATGCCTGATTCCAGTTCTCCTCAACTTCATGGCAGAAATGAAGAGCACAAGCAGAAAAAAGTAGATATTTAACAGCTTAAAGTGACATATTGACATTGGCACATACTCATCTGCTGCAGCATTTTCCTGGATTTGTGCTGAAATGGAAGCCCTTTAATAAAACAGTTGATATATTGCCATTAAAAAAAAATGTGCAAAGAAAAGCCATATCAAACTGTGCTCTGCACAATATGGATGTGAATGAAGGGAAGAGTAATGAACAAGCTTGCCAAGCCAAACTAGATAAAAGCAAATAAAAAATGAAACCACAACGCATTGCTAATAAGTAGCACAACATGGCCTTTCTTTAGCTGTGTGATCCTTTTTTTAGGTATAGATTTGAAAATATTTGTTTCAGCAGGAGTGAGAAGCCCCTGTGCTTTCTGCAGAAGCCTCACACAGGTAATTCCTAATTACTGAAGCCAAATGCCTGGCGCTGCTCAAGAAAGGGACTGGACAGTTGTAGGAAGAGAAAAATAGAATTAGGCAACTGTAAAAATTGGATATTTTAATGAAAGATTATGTATCTCAAGGATTAAAAGCTCTATAACAAGTCAGCCTTTAACTAATTTGTGTGAGAGAGGAGCTTACCTGCAGACACCTGATTTTATTTTATGGATTCTACCCTGATTTTCTAAGTTTTATTACTGACCTCAGTGACTGATACTCAGTACAATTATGCTCAGCAAAATTGGCCTAATCCAGCATATCATATCTGATAATTCTTTCTAATTTTTCCTGTATAAGAAGCTATTAATTAGGTTAGCTGGAGCTCACAGGAAAGAACTTCCATGGGTTGGATTGGAGGTGTTTTGTTTAGCTTTGATGGATGAATGGCCGTCCCTATCATCAGGCACAAGTAATGGAATATTTTATCATCTTCCTAGTTAGGTTGTCAACATGTGGTCCATAGCAGCTGCTGTGAATTCGTAGATTTTCTAAGAGGAAATATGGCAAATGCATAAACCAAAATAAAATTGCAAATTTTCTTTTGTATTTCAGTTACCAAGGTGTGTTGGGTGGTGTCTTGATTTTGGTGGATTTTTTTTGTTGTTGTTGTTGTTTGTTTTCTTTCTGTTTGTTTTTCTTGGTTGGTTGGGTTTGTTGCTGTTGTGGTTTTTGTTTCTATTTTGTAACTATGTATGAGTTTAGCTGTAATAGAGAAAATGAAGATTTCCTTTCTGGTCCAGAGCTGAAGACCAGACGTTTTGCTCAAATTGAAAAAAATTTCATTATTTTTAATGTATTTTTATCTTCCTTTGGCAAAGGAGGTAAATAGAGAAATCCTTCTCAGTGTGCAGTCTGCAAATGGACTCCATCCAAAATCTCCTGAAGTCAATAGGGAAATGTTCATGCTCTTCATTTGATATTGGATGAAGTCTTATTTTCATCTCTGACCAAGATTACTTTCACAATTCTGGCCTGTTTCTGGGTAATATAGATTTGTATGTAAATCTGTATTTACTAAAATATTTTACATCAGTTATGAGGGGGTCATGAGGGGAAGCTTTTCCTAAATGAGGCAGAATTCCCACTGGTTTTCAGAAAGCAAATATTTCACTTTTGGTTAGTTCAGTTGTGGGCAGGGTGGGATGTGGGGTGTCATTTTAATTTTTTTGTTTGTCCTTTTTCTCCTCATGAACTGACAAAATGAGCTGCAGTTTCATTACCATGTATAGGGAGTTAAGGCATAGGGTTTCCATTAAGAATGATCTGTTACCTCCAAAAAAATGTTAATGTTCCTATTTTTGCTTTATTATTCTTCATTCCGTAGTTAATAGAAATGGAGGTACATGCCTAATTGCACCCTAATGAAAACTTGTCCTTTTATCTCTGGTTAGGAACAGATCCATGCACAAGGTGTTAGGAAGAAAAGATTCCAGATGAATGGTGGGATCTCCTTGGAAGAGCTCTGAGGAGAGAAAGCTGGAAAATTGAGTTGTTTATCACAGCTTTTCTTTGCTTTCCTTTTCTCTAGTGACTTACAGATCAAAGTTAAGTTTCGCAGCTTGCATTTAATGACCTAATTTGGATTGTGGCTTGTATCAAAATGCTGAACAGAACATTTTCCATTTTCTGTTTTTATTTTAGTCTTTCCCTGTTGAAAGTACCCAGTAAAGTTTAGATTGCTTGAATTGCATGCTGATTTCCCAGCTCTGTATGCAGAGCAGGACTAGATGTTCCTCAGCCATACTCACAGGACTGTCTTCTTCTCCAGTGTAATAACAAAAGAGCTGAAAGAGCTGTCCTTCATTTGACAGCAAATTCAGATAATGTGCTCTTGTGGAAATACAGTTTTGCAGGATGGAGAGTTGAAAAAAGTTACATTTTTAAGAGGAAATATGAGTATTTGCTGTTAGGCGTGCAAGGACCAGGAAACAGAGGCAACAGTTCCCCTTTAAAATAAAAGATCCAGAGATTGGTTTTGGTCTAAGTGAAGCTGGGGAATCACTGCAGTGTTGGATATTTTAATTGTTTTATATATGTGTTTATTTTGTATTTGTGAGGCTTGCTCTCTGTTCTCTGAATTCCTGAGGACTTTTAAGTAATATTTCTGTTGTGTACATTCAGACAGGTTCTAAATACTCTTCCATACAAGTAGCTGTAGAAAAACTGTGCATTTCAGTTGGATTGCAAAACACTGTCCGCAGTGAATGCTTCTCTGCCTCTGAAAATTGATTATTCCACTCTGTATATTTCCCTAAACCATTTAAGTGGATCAGATAGTTACAGATATTTGACATGTTAAGTGATGGTCTGGCTAGAGCAGCACTTGTGTGAGGTAAGTGAATTGTTTCCAGTAAACTTAGCTTCTCTCTATTGTTAATATGCCACCACCTGCCTTAAAAACGGCAATTTGTTGCATGACATTTTTGGACTAAGTGGGCTGTATGGATTAATCGAGTTAATTCTAAATATGTCATTGATTTTTTTTTTCTATGCATCCTGCTCTATTTTTTTGTTTCTTCATAATTGATTTTCAGTGTATAAAGACCTTATTATTGAATGCTTATTGCAAAATAAAATAAGAAAAAGCAATAGATACGGAACTTTTTTTGCAGCCTGTCTTTTCTCATTATAGTTCTTGCAAACAGTTGTGCCTTGTCTGAAATAATGATTATTGCCAAACTATGTAGGAAGACAGAAATAAGGACAAGTTGTATCCCCATGGTAAATGAATTAATTAGCATTTTCAAAGGTTTAGTGGTACATCAGTTAATCAACTGGAGAAGCCATATGAACATCCTGATGAATAAGGATTTCCTTCACAAAGTTGTAGCAAGCACTGGGAAATGACAAATTGGAGGAGGGGGTTTGACAGGAAATTTTGTTTAAGCTGTTGATTATTTGCTCCATGTTCCATTATAGTTCTCCTCCTTCCAAAATATGTCACTGCAACAGGTAGTGGTGAGAAAAGGGGCACTTACAAAGCTTAAAATGCTTCAGCCTCTCTGTCAGTGGCCAAAGATAGCTTGTGGCAGAATTGTCTTTCTGCTTGGTCAGAGGCATAAGTTGCAATCTCAAAGTATCTCGGGATATTTTATCCAGGACAAAGCACCAGGGTTTGATTTTCCTGATATCAGCCTAAAACCTCTTGAGTTAAGTGGATGTTGCTGGTCCTTTGTTTAAGAGCTAAGTGACAGGAGAGGTGGGATATCTGTTCAAACGCTGAGAGAACATCTGAGAGCTGCAACTGTGTGTTCAGTCTTATAGTTTAAAAAAAAAAGTTATCTTTAAAGATGCCTGGTATTTCATTTTTAGTTTTATAGTTAGCTTTTGTCTTGTCTGTTTCTCTCCTGTATTTAGTCAGATTTGGGGTCACAAGTATAAAGCAGTGAGCAAACCTTTGATGACTTCCATGAAGGTTTTGCTGCTGGAAAGACATTTGGGTTTGTGGGAGAACAACTCCGTGTTGCAGGGCTGAAATCATTAGTACTGAAGTCTATTGATCTGGCAACTTGAGCTGCTGATACAGTATAGAAATAGGCAAAATATTTATGACCTGAGCTCTGGCATTGCCCATCTGACTCATCCTGCTTTGCAGTGATATTTGAGAACAGAAAACTCCAATTTCTCAAACATGTTACATTTTGTCCTGCAGCTCGAGCCCTTTATAAAAGGACTGAAGAGATGTTCTTAATTTATTCTGATAACGGGAAGTTGCCATATCTTATGACATCTTTAAAAAGACCAATCATACTTTTAATTGCTTAATTAATCACAGCATGAAAGGGGAACACTCTTCAAGGACATTCACTTCTCTTTTTTTTTTTCTTGCCTACAAAGTTTAGTTGGCTGCTTTATCAAAGCTACTTGTTTGATAGCTGAGAGTGTAGCTAAAATGCCTGATCAAACAAACACAAGATCATCCTTGACACTCTGTGGTATAAGATGATTGACCTCTAAAGCCTAGTTAGATGTTTCTGAGCCTGCTGATGTGGATGAAAGCCTATGATCTCTTCCCCAAGAATATAATTTTCTGTTTCCAGCCAAAACATAGATTTAAAAAAATAAATATAAATCCCACAAACCTAAAATACAGCAGAGAGCCTAAAAGCAGAGCTGGGCGTGGGGCAGAGCATCCAGAGGTTGAAGTTCTGTGTGGTGGGCAATGAACCCATCCCTTCTCACGGCCGAGAACACGCCGCTCTCTGTCACACCGCCTGTCTCCTCTCATTAGCGCAGTGACTCCAACGTGCTGACAGCGTGGCGTGGTTTTCACTGCTTATGCTAAAGGAGGGCCTTTAAACCAATTTGCTGTTTTCTTTGTAAGGCAGAGTGTGACTGCTGAGTGCCTCCGAGGCCCCCGAGAAGGATTTGTTTGCGGCAGCTCCTGTGGGTGAAGGGGGACGCCGTGGAGCAGGTGATGCATCCCCGGGATGGTGGTGGACTCCCTTCATTCCCAATGGTCACTGGGTGCAGGGAATGCATTCAGGCTGAATCAACAGACAGCATCTGCATTGGCTCTTTGTTGGTCTCAGAGCTGCTAAAGCATGGTTAATTCTCAGGGCTGGAAGTTGGGGGTTTTCGGAGTGCATCGTCTGCATTTCATGAACATATTTAAGTGTTAGACTTCATTCTTGCTATTAAGTATCACCTATCTTATTTGATCACATTTGCATTTTTTTCTGCATAGTATTAATGGGCTGACCAAAGATTTCAATGAAAGTCTCACCTGTCCATTCTATTTATTAATTATTATTAAAAACAAGCTCACCCCACAGCAACCTTAAATAATGAACTCTGTATTTAGTGGTAGCATAATGTTTGAATGTTACATACAGGGAAAAAAATATTAAAAAGGAGATGTAAAAACATTTTAAAATTGTTTCATCTCTGATAGTGAAGAGCCTGTAAAGAATACAGCTGTGAATATTTCAGTTCTACTGGACCTCACGTATTTTGTTTTTTTCTCCACATAACCCTAAAAAAAAAGGTCCTGTATCAGTGTCCTGATACCAGTGAACATTTTAACTATAGATACCTACCATGAAAAATTAAATCTTTATGTATTCTCATGAAAGTTGCTGCAAATGTATCACCTGTTTACAGTGATGTGCCAATACACTCTCACCTGTACTACAGGGGTCAACTCTACTCTGACCCAATCCCCTCAAACTACTCTGTGCCATCATCACCAGAAGATGGAGGCCAGGGGGAGAAGAAGGAAGAACCAAGGACACCACCCCAAATCCTCCATCTTGTCCCCAATGTACATGCATTCTAAAAACTCAAAACCACATAATTTTTCATCTTACACTAAGCTAAACTACTTTTTTCACATTTTTGTGGTTTGTAATTCTTCTCTCAATGTTGGAAGCCGTTCCCATGGGCTGAAGTCAAAGGCTGTATCCTCCTGGGCTTTGTGCCACAGTCTATTACCCCCTGTACAGCTCCAAGACCCCCCTGTACCGATCTCAAACCCTCTTGCTCAAGTCCCAAACTTCTCTGCCGAGGTCTGTGGCTCCCAGGGTGCCCAGAGGAATGCCCTGGACTCCAACACACCACCACTTGCACAGCACCTGGGCAGGTGAATGGAGTCTGCTGGTAGCTCTGATGGCTTTGGATTGATTGATGTGCAGCCTTCAAAGCTGAATTTCTGTCTCCTGTTAGTGCTGCTTTGAAAGCTTTCAACCTTGGGTCACAACCAGGGTTTATCATGTGCAGGGGCTCTGACCTGGAGTGCCACTGGCTGTGTTTTGTTCTGCTGCTTCAAGGTTTTTGGTTCAGCTCCTCCTGTTGTATGTAGCTCAGCTGGTAGCCTGTGGCTCCAAGCTGCTGTCATTTGATTTAACCACTCACAAATCAGCTGAGTCAAAATTAATTAATGAATTCCTGTTCCCTTCCTTCTGAGCTCTCCTAAATAATTCGTTTTTAATTTACTCAAAGTACTAAAAACATTTGGCTTGACGTTATTTGTCCAAGGTGACTGTGAAAATGGGAATGCTCAAAAAACCATTTGTACAATGCTGCTTTTGAAATGCTTGCATAGTTGTTTTTAAATGCGTGACTTTATTGTAGACAAGGGGGAAAACATAGCTCTTAATTTCAGAGGCGGTAGAAGCTGAATAAGAAATAAATATGGCATAATATCTCTTTCTCCATGTGGTGAAATGGCTCTTAAAACAAAAAACAACAAACAACAACAACAACAACAACAAAGGAAAAAAATGAAGGTCCATATTAAAAGTTGGACCTTGTTGAATCTCCTGGAATTAAAAACACACTCAGGCAGCAGAAACTCATCAGAGCTTAAGCCTCCCACTTCCTTTTCCTGTGACATCCCATATGTAGAGAATGCACACACGACATCATCAAATGAAGCTGGTAATTGTGGGGTCACTACAAATGTGATTTTGCTTTTATAGAATGGTATTTTTTTAAAGGAGAGCAGAAGAAATGCAGGCACAGCAGCAGGGGAGCCTGTAGCTGCCTGCATCTTGGGTTTTGTAAAATGAACTTGACCTTTCAGCAGTGCCAGGATGATTCCTGTGATGTACCAGCAGCAGAAGAAAGAGCAGCTCAGGAAATATTAAAGGAACTTCCAACAATGAGTGAATCTGAGCTTAGAACTGCACTTGGCCCCCACTGATTTATTTCCATTTATGTAGCAGCTTAATCACAGTTTGTAACTGTAATTTTTCAAAGGCAATTAATAGCTGAAGTTACTGGAGGATGAGTCAGGTTTCCTGGGCAATTTGACACCTGCAGATTTTTGAAGGCAAAGGTGCCTAATCCAGGTCGGCTCAGCACAGCCAAAGGCTGCTGGGCTTTGTGCAGGTCGTGTTCTGCTTTGATTCTTGTCTCATACTTTGCTTTTGGATCTACCTGGAGATACTGCTCTAACTTTGGAATCCTCACTGTGGACAGAAGGAAATGAGCAAAAACATACCTAAATACAAACGTTATTCCACAATACTTATGCTAAACCGCATTTTTTCACCTCTTCAGCAGTGCTTTAATCTGCATGAAGTTTCAGCCAGGCAGATGTTTGCAGTGGAGGAATAAATGCTTGGTTTGGATTTGTCTAAAGCACCATTCCTGTAGCAAAACAAAGGAGATTTGTCCTCTGCAGTGGCCATCTGATGGTGCTTGTGGACAATGTCCTGCTGAGCAGTGAGGCTGTGTGTAGATAGGGTACAGCTGCAGAGAGGCACTCTCACCTATTAAATTCAGTTTTATTTTGTTTGCTTTACATGTAAAAAAGGGAAAGGCATTCCGATAGATGTTCAGAACACCTTCCACTTCTTCACAGATACTTGATGACTCCTTTTCATTAAAAAGATCATTCTGTGGGGTTTTTTTTTTGTTTTTTTTTGTTTTTTTTGTTTTTTTTCCAGATTTGAGCTCAGCCTCTCTCGATGTCATTTTTGGTAAAGCAAAGGGAGAGAGCTGAGCTGTTCCTCCTGCAGAATCCTTCTGTGTGGTAGTTACCATCCATAAAAAGAGGCATGTCTGACATCCCATCCCTCCTCACATGCTGCTGCCCAGCCTTTGAAGGAGCAGACAGGCACAGGGACAATGAGGAGAAACCAGGACTATGCAGAACTAGTTCATCCCTCTGTAGCTGCTCTAACATCCATATGATTTCCCCCTGGAAAACAGAACATATGCTCATTTGAAAGGCTGTAGCTCTGCAAATTGCCCTCGAACCAAAGATGCTGCAAATGGCAGTTTTGTTTTGTAGGAAATTTCAAAAGATTTATATTATTTAGTGTGCTGGAAGAAGAAAATCATGACAAAGCAGTTGATTTTTACCTGTTTTGCTCATTATGGACATACAAATATTCTTTTCCTCAGGCATTTTGCAGATAGTTTTGAACTAAAAATTAGTATTTTCTCTGTAGTTTTTTATTATTGTGAAACTGTTTTAAAAAAGTCATATTTCTTTCCAACTAGAGATTGAGGAAGAAGGAAGATGCTGTCGATATTTTTACTTCAAAAGCCTAAAAAATTATAAAGAACTTCTGACCAGTTGTCTGCAATCATTTTCCTTCAACTTAAGCCAGTCTGAATCAATAATAATCAATAACTTCTCCTCATGCCACAGAGGCAGAGCTCTCCTCACTCCTGGCTCTCCAAGGAGAGTGAGGTTCTTTTTCCTCTCCTTGGTCTTTGCTTTCATCCCTAAAGGAGGACTGGAATCACCCACTGGCTTTACTACCTGAAAAAGAAATTGTTTGGCTTTATTCAAAGGATATTATTTTACTGAGCACTGTCAATTTTTAGAGTGGTTGCACATATAATATTTAAAAAAACACAATGGCAATTAATTGCTTGTGTTATTTATATTTTTTGAAGTAAAAATAATTATAACTTTTATGAGGAGTAGTCCTTAAATAAATGCTCTGTTAATAATTAATTACTCAAAGGGAACTAATTGCCTGTCACAGGGATGTGCAGCATGAGATGTTGCTTTGAGTAATAAATAGCAAGCTGTTCCCATAAACATATGCTGAAATCAGGGACACTGAGTAATGAAAATAGTGCATCACAAAGAGAACCATTGGTAGAAGTTCTGCAAATGTAGCACAGACCCTGAGCTGACAATTAGAAAACACAAATCTGCAGTGGGGCAGGTTCCCAGCTGGCAGAACCGGCTGTGATGTCACCAAACTGAGAGGCAGCAGCTCAGAATTTGGGTGGGGATGATGAAGTTGCTGCCACAAATGTGCAAGTGCTTTGAGGTTTATCCTGCTGGGGTGTCCAGGTTGGGGTACTCAGCTCTTACTGTGCTGTTCTTTCAGTTCTCACCTTTGGACTTTGCACGGGATTGCAATGGTTTGGCTTCTGCTCAGTCTCAGCTGGAGCACAGTTTGGGGCTTGTTTATCCCCTTCTGTCAAGAGAAATATCTCTGTGCTCAGCTCGTTGGTCAAGACACCAGTGTGACTCCACCTGAAGTCCCAGAAAGTGTTAGTATAATATCTGCTTTGTTTCATACCTTCATCATAGGCTTTGTCTGCTTCAGAAAACAATTCCTATGGCCATTGTCAAGGTGAAACATGATCCAAGTTTTGAAAAATTTATTGGGAAGCAGGCTCACCATTTTCAGAAACTGGGAATATTCTTGTGGTGTTGGGGTCTTCCAGCATCATCTTCTGCTCCAGTATTTTGTTCTCAGTGTCTGAATTGTATTCCCAGAGTTGGAATGTCCTGAGTTCAAATGGCTTACAAGGTACTTCATTACTTCAATATCAGCATGTCAAGAAGTTAAAATCACAAATCCCAAATGAAATTACTGAGCAGGCTTAACACTTGGAACAAATCTTGAGTTATATTCCTAAATACCTCTTCTACAGAAAAATGGTAAGGACTTTAAAAAAACCCAAACCCCACAAAACCCAGTAGAAAGATTAAAAAATGCCCTCCCTTTTTTTTTTTTTTTTTTTTTTTTTTTTTTTTTTTTTTTTTGTTAGAGCATCATGTTTCTAGCCTGAGCTTCAGAGTTCATCTCTGCATAGTGATTCCCCAGCAGAACATCTTATTGGGAACATTTAAGTTCCCTGCTCTTGCAGTATTGTTAACTTGTTTATTCTTTTATAATCTTTTGTGTAAAAAGTATGTTTTATGCTCAACATTGAGCTAATAAGTCTATCACTAGAAACTTGTAATGATGCATAATAATAAACTCTAGGAGAAATACGCATCTAGTCTTTAAAGAAAAAAAATACCTGATGGATGGTATAGGGTGACCTATTTAATGTTCTGCCAGATAATAAATTCTGAATCAAAGAGAAATCACCCTCTAGGACAATTTTCTGAACTTTCTATGGATGAAATATTCTGCAAAATTGAGACTTTCCAGGACCATGGCCTAAATGTTTCCATTGTCCTGTATTTTCTGACTAATGTCTGAAAGGTATTTAGATCACCTCCTGAAAAAAATCTCATTTTTACATCAATGTATATATATATTTTTTTTTTCAGGGAAGCCTAAATAACAATGCTACCCTACCTTGCTTTAAAAACCCTGTATGTCTTCTGTGACAGCCAATGAGATTATGGACTTACAGAGCAGTAGATGTTGGCAGAATAATTGAAAGCCTGGTTAGGTTGATTTGTATTATGTTGTAAGATTGCAGAAGATTAAAGATATCTCCCATTCCCAGTGATATACCCGAGTTAAGATTTAAAGGTTAGCCAAAGAAATCACATCTTTTCCCCAGACAGAATTCTTGATCCAAGTAACAAAAGCATCACCACCCTTTTTATCTGCATTTTCAGCACTATGTCAATCACAGGAATGAAGTGCCCAGATTGTAAAATAAGCCATTATTGTATTGTGATTCTCCTGTAATCTGCTCTAGCATGGCCTTGATAATGCCACCCCATTAAAATCCTTCCTCTAGTTCCTAATAGCACTGTGTGCATCAAATCCAATTTCTTTTAAATTCAAACCCCTAACTCTATACATTTGACCTTGCATCAGATCCTCCACTGCTGAAAGTTTCCACAACTCCACTGAAATTAAAATAAAAAGAATAAATAGGTATAAGTATATATAGGGGGAAAAAGGAATCTGGCATCCCATTAAAAATCAGCACTGAATTTTGTTTCTCATGTAGGTTCACAAAGTAAATTTCACAGTAATGATAATATCACATTCCTTGCTCTGCTCTCTGATGGACTTGCATGAAACTTTTCATGAGGATTCTCTCTGTAGTAAATGATCCAGTATTTTAGCTACAGGGTTATTTTTTTTATTTGATGTTTTTCACTGCAATTTTTATCACAGTTATTGACTGAATCTATGGAATTGCTCTTTCTGGAGCCACATAAAGCTGTAAGCACCATGAGCACTGGTGGCACACAGGACTTGGCAGTTTGTCAGAGGTGTTCAGAACTCAACCAGGGGAGCTGTGTCCAAGAGAGAACCAAGGCAGTGTTTGATGGCACACAACAATAGACGTGTAATCCATTACTGAAACTCTGTGAGCTGTGTGAATAACAAGAGAATGAGGAAGAGAGGGGTTCTATGTCATTATCTCCACATTTGGTTGTATAAATGCTACACAAATGTAGCCCTGGTTTTGTGCCTGAGGTGTTTTGGTTTTCTGAAATTCCTTTCCCAGAGAATTTTCTGGAAACAGGAAAAATGGTTTTGTAAACTGTACTTTGTTTTCATCCCTTTCCCTAGGAGGGACTTCTTGATGTCGCTGTGCTCTGACCAATGTGAGTGAAGAGGTTTGCCTTTGCTCCACCAATCAGATTGGTCTGTGTAAAATAGTATAAAAGGGAGACAAATCCCAAAAATAAAGGAGTCATTTTCAGCCTTATGAAGTCAGAGTCTGTGTCATTGGGGTGTGAAACAGCATCACACAAACACAAGAAATATGATTAAACCCACTGGGCTTCCTGCCAGTCTATTCGCTATTCCTCTTTATGTGGTCTTCTAGACCTTCCTGCTCTGCCAGGTGTGGTGGTGCATGTTTTGGATTTTACTTTGCTTGTTCTGTTCTGTGAGTTATTTCCAGAAAGTTTAATGTTAAATGGTTTGTTCTCTGTACCCCCCTCCTGTTCCTTTCCCTTTGTTCATCCCCAAGTTGTGTGTCAGATATTCGTTCAGTGTCAGTCATTAGTTCCAGAACCCTCTGGTCCTGTCAGTCACTCTGGGGCCTCTCCCTGTGCCCAGAAAATTCCAAGAGAGGCATTGAGTGATGGGGCAGAACCAAGGGGGTCCCCTCCCATTTGGTGATGATTTGATGCTGCCCCTGGATGTCATGTTCAGAGTCACTCCTGACTTTTCTGTTATTGGGTTGTTGCTGTTCCCCATCCCTGAGCCCACTCCCCTTTATAAGTTGCTCCCCTCACATTCTCGGGGTCTCTTCTGACACAGAGCCCTGGGCTGAGGATCCCCTGCTCCAATAACTCTGTACCCTGTCTCTGAAGAGTCCTGCCTTT
The DNA here is from genome assembly GCF_009819655.1 of Sylvia atricapilla. Lineage (NCBI taxonomy): Eukaryota > Metazoa > Chordata > Aves > Passeriformes > Sylviidae > Sylvia > Sylvia atricapilla. The sequence goes on from NC_089160.1 coordinate 6,237,931, forward strand.
TCTCTCCTGCCTTGGCCACGTCCCTGCTCTTGGTGAGCCGAGAGTCCCCAGAGTGGTTGTGGTGCCAGGGCTGGTCCAGCCGGGTGACACAGGAACTGTGACAGCCAGGACTCCCACTGCCATGTGTGTCACTGATACACGCTTGTGAAGGCAAGGAATATGCTAGCAGAGAGCATATTTATGGTGATCAGTCTGTGGGTTTTTTAATAATACATTTTTAGGGATCTTTTTCATGAGGTAGAACACAGTCCTAAAAAATTTTCTCACCCTTCATCACCTGAGCTTAGAAGCTGCTTAGGGAAACTGTGGGGATTTGAGCCATGGAGCATAAAAATGGAGGTGAACCTCTGTGTTTTGGAGGTGAACCTCTGTATTTTTGGGCTGTTCTCTATAACTTACCATTTTTTGATCAATTTATGCCAGTCAAAAAATGTAAATGAGTAAAATGATTATATTTTAAACGTACATGATGTACCACTAAAGATGTAAGATTGAAAGGATGTAAGATTGAAAGAAATATGTAGTATTTCTCTATTCTTTTTCATTCCTGATGGAAGAAAGTATTAGGAACTCCCAGAAACTGAATATTTGTAAAAATACAATGTTGACACATTCATATCAATAACAGAGGCAGTCACTTCGTTTCTTCCAAAATCTGCAGACCATGACAAAGCCAGGAAGCTGCTGAGAAATACCTTGGGAGTGCAGGAGACAAGCTGTAGGAAGCTGTCTTTATTATATTCCAGAGTGAAATAAAAAGTATTACAGTCCTTTAAAGGACATCAGATACAGTTTATTAGGCATGCTTTCAGTAATTTGTATTTTTTATTTTTGGAAGCACATTCAAAGTAATAAAACATATACCATATAGTACCTAATTGCACGAGGATTTGACTTGGTTTATAAAAAATGTTTTGACTGATTTACAAGGACCTAGATTTTCATTCAGATCTGCACTTGGTGTGTTAAAAGGCTACTGCTGGTTTCTTTAGGGTTTGTAGCTGTAAGGAGTAACTATGAATAGACAAACAGGACTGGCAGTGCTTCAGTCATCAATTACAACCTTATACAGGTGCCACTATAAAGCCACTGTCCTTTATTCCAGGAGAGGGGTGGAGGGAATCTCCAGAGAGCTGTTGATGATCTTCAGTGTGAAATCATTCTTCTATCAGCCAGGAGGACATTGGTTAACAAAAGTCCCAAGACTTCCCTTTTCAGGTGTCAAAAAACACCTCATTCACCTTATTTTATATAATTCTTGACAAAAACTTTGTTTTACAACTAAATGGTGCAGTGGAAAATATAATTTCTGATAAGCAATTTAACTGACCACATTCTGTCAGAGCTGAGACACAATGGCAGCTTCTGAGCCTGCACAGCCAGAATTCACACCTCAATAAATAAATAAGTAAATAAATAAATTAACATTGCAAGTTTGCTTTATAGTAATGCCTAGAAAGTCTAACTTAACATTATTTGCATGTGTTTCACACTCTCTTAAAGCAATTTTTTATCTGTGCTGTGAATAAAATAGTTGATATAAAGTTGACACTGGGAAAATAATCTGGAAGAAGAGAAGTGTGCCAATTAGAAATCCTTGATGGTGTGTTGGATGTACAGAGGCTTGGAAATGGGTGGCGAGCTGCATTCTATAGCCCTGCATTATAAATTGCCCAATTGTGAGTAATCCAAATTTCAAAGCACAGGCTGGCCTGAGGAGGTGTATACAAGTGATTAGAATTTCAAAGACCTGAGAATAAACACCAGCTCTTTGATGGGATAATTTATGCATGGAATGGCAGGAAGAGCTGTCTGAGTTGTTCTTGGAAAGTTCACATGGAGCAGCATTAAGGTCTTGAAAATAAATTTTGATACTGGATTGCTGGAATGTGAGCACAGTATTGGAGTTCACTGAATTAAGGCATTATTGGTCCCCTATGAAATATGAGGTAGAGGCTGTCAATACTTTAAGATTTTTACATAAAGAAGATGACAAATAGCACCAAAGAAAAGAAAACATCATTAGTTCAGTAAAATTTAAGTATTATCACACCCCTTGAGAAATACATTTGTTTCAGCAATACCACAACACTAACTGCAAAACTGAGTTTGTTTTTCTATTTGAATAGGGAGGAGAAAAGGTTGGGGCTCTCTGCTCATCACTCTGCTTTTGGGAAATCTCCTGGTTTTCATTCGTTTTCTGTCTGAATGTAAATCTCCACTTTCAGATGTGAGGATACATAAGAACTCACCTAGAACTACAAAGTGCTGTCTAACCCATTTTCTGCTGTTTGGTGTCTGTCTGGTCTCACACATGTTTTTACGATGTTGAACATCATGTTGGAAAAGAAGTTTTCAGAAATCAAAACATTTTAGAAAATGTTGAATTTCAGTGACTTTGACCTCAAATTTTCAGTCGATTTACACTCTATTGTGTAACCAAGAGGTGAATGAGTTTTAGACAGGGCTGTGTAGTGTTTTTACAGGCTTTGAAATCAAATTTCATGCTTCATCTCCCAAGAATATCCGTGATTGATACAGGTTTGAGAGGTGAATACACTGAGTGATGTTCACATCTTCCTTTTAAACTATGGGGAGGAGGTTTTCTCAATGGCAATTTTACCAAATTAATGGTTTATCGTATCTTTCCAGGGCTAAGACAAAAAATTGCTCATTTTTTCCCAGAAACACATATACAAAACCAGTTTAAAATAATAATAATAGATTTTATATTATTGATATATCTTCATTTATTGACCATAATTTATACAAGTAATCTATCAAGCCTAGCCCATGATCAAAGCACAAAGTACCTGATCTTCTGTTATTTATCACTTCAACAAAATTTCTGAATTTTAAAATCTCTCATCATTATTCTGAATTCAAGGTTTCAACCCAGAAAAAAAAGAGAAAGGTTATTTTCTTTGGAGGAAGTTTGAGTCATCACAAGCATAAAGAAAGATTATCATTTTAGAAGGCAGACTAAAAAAAAAAAAAAAATTGATATACTTGCCTAATGGTAATAACATTTTCTTTTGCTTCTCATGACCAAAATTTCCCGGAATGTAAAAAAGAGAGCATCCATAGAAAACTAACAAGCAAATTAAACAAACAAAATCTTTTCAGCTGTGGAGCTCAGTGCTACAGGATATTATCCAACTGAACAAGGTAATACACATACACATATATTAAACCCTAAATAATTAGAGCAAATAAAAGATTTTTTAAAACTTTTTCTGTTGTATTATTCTTCATTATTCTTCATTACTCAAGATTTGTGAGCATGTCAGCCAATAATTGTTTTGTGTACAATTCTTTCTCTTTCCCTTTCTGTTTTAAGAACAAACTAATGTCCAAATAATGGGATTATGGCCAAGGCTACTGATCTGATGCAAAAATGCATCTGTGTCCCTACATCAGAACTAGGAATTTCCCTTACAGGAAAGACCAAACCTTTGAAGGCAAATTTACCATGGATATTAATCAGTGAACCTGCCATGTGTTTGCTTACTTAGATAATTTGACCTTCAAATTTTGTGTTTAGATTACTTTGCTTTCAGGCCAGTGTGTGGGAGTATTAAAAGCATAAAGCTGGAGATGACTAAGGCAGGTATCTCTGGGTTTTTAATTAATGCACATTTCAGTCTCAGCATTATGCACAGATAACGTCAGAGGAATTCCAGGACACTCTTCTCCTCACAAAGCAAGCCCTGTGTCTTTGATGGAGATGAGCCAACATGTGTTTTTGTCCTGATGAAATTCCTTTTGTCAGCTCACTAACTGATGAATAATTTAGGCCTTGAAGAATGCGAGTCCAATGATTTGTGTGAGCTGATTGAAAAAAGAGGAAACACAACCACCCCTTCAGAGACTGATCCTAAACAAGTGTGAGTGCAGGGAGTGCCCATTTCCAAGACAGAGGCTGACATGTTTTTAAACAAAAGGTCAGTGGGTTTTGAATCAAGGCAGGAATCAGGCTGCATGTGGATTTTGAAACATCAGCTGGCGGGTTTTAAGTTTTTAGATGTGTATTTCCATCCTCCTTTGCATCCTGTCCTCTTGCAGAATGCCAGTTACTAGAAGGCTGTTCAATGAGAGGACAGATGACTTTGTTTCATCAGCTTGAATTTGCACACTGAGAGTTTTCCTTCTTTCATAATAGCCTTTGATTCTGTCTGTTCCATTTATCCCTTCCTCCAGAGGCAGAATCCATCAGCTCTGTAGCATTAGCATATGTGCCTTATGTGCTATCCTGACACAACCTTGGCCTGCAGCTTTCTAAATTATAATGGGACCTTAAGAAAAGGAATTGAGGTGGGTATATGTGCAAGGTTTTTCCCATGTCAGAAGAGCTCAGAACAAAGCTCAGAAGCTACTCAATTCCTATTGGATTCTGTTTGGAGCCAATAAATACTTCTGCTGTTCTGAAAGCAAAACAGTTTAAGGGGGTTAAATGCATGCATACACATATGCAAATGAAACCTGCAAGAGTGAGTAAGAATGAAAGAATTTCCCCTGAAAATGTTATGGACAAGTTGAGAAGGAGAGACTAAAAAAAACTACCCTCCAAAGCAGAGGCATCTGAACAGAAAGCCTAGAGCAAGGATGTGGAGGCTTGGAGTAGCAGGTGGATATTTTCAGTTATTGTTGATGGATCTTCACTTTTACAGTGACAATAAGAGAAGAGAACAGCACTTTTGGGACTGATACCTAAATGTTCAAAGGTTCATTTAGGCATCTAGATGTCTCATTAGTAGACTCCTGTTGCATACATTATAATTCCCTTCACCAAGTACAATATTCCTCTGAGGTGTCCTACGTGTGAAGGCTCTTTGTGTGAAGTCTGACTCAATATAAATGGCTCAGCAAGCAAATGACTTTCCTGAAACTCTGGAGAGATTTAATAGGAATGGGAGAATAAAGGCCACGTTCAATGACTGTTGAAAGTTACAGACCAAAAGTATTGTGAGGTGAAGGGGAAGAATGAAGATGTGTTATCCCTGTTAAATATGCTGGATAACTTGGAACTGTGGCACTTTCCACAGTGAGGCCTGAAAGTGAACTCTAAAGTCATTTCAAAAATGGAAGAGGCAGGGCCATTTCCTTTTGGAAATGTGCCATTAACAGCTTGGTTTGTTGTTTCTTTGGTTTGGTTTTGTTTTCTTTTTCCTTTTTGTATTACAATGACAAATCATTCATATGTTGCTCTTGTGGAAATAATTTCTATCTGGAGTTATTACAATTACATGTTCAAGCCAGGTCTTTAGTCATCCACCTTTTAAAACCAAATCCTGAAACTTATATGGATTAGGAATCATACACTAAAGAGAAATTCCTGGATATTGCAGCCTCTCCCGTCTTTGCTGTTACAGCTTATCTGCAGAGAAAGAAACATGACCCTGGTGAGGGTCATGCAAAGACTGGCTGTGATTTTCACTTCAAGGCTGTGAAAATTACTCACAGGCCAAAATCTGGAATGATGTAAGACATTGCTGTAGAACACAGTAAGCAAGGCTTTGTTTTTATCTGGAAGTAGGCAAGAAAATATAAAAGCTGTTGGTTTATTAAAGTCAACAGCTTTTCTTGCTCTTCAGAGTAAGGTAGGATAAATATTTACAGAAATATAAAAGCATTGAGAGCTTTTCTGTAGCCAAAATGGTGTTCAATAGAAAAGCAGTATCATCGTCAGTTAATGATTTGACAGAAGAAAGGAATTGTCCCACTTTTGGTGTCCAATAGAATTTCATTTAATGGACCCCAGAGACTGTTTTAAGCATCTTGCAGCCAACAAATAAGGCAGATAACCATCTATCTAGTTTACAAGGTCAGATTGTTGACACATTGATCTTATTTCATAATCTTTAATAGACTGTTCTCAATTTAATTTGACTTTTATATCCTCATACCTGCAGACGCTTTTGCTCAAAAGGCATCACTGTCACCCTGCACCATCTGTACATACTGCCAAAGGCTAAATTAAAATCACAGCTTTTTAAATATTCTCTTTCCATATTACCATTGCATTCAATGCTAACACTCATTTTAAAAGACAATAAAACATGAAACTGCAAGGTTCAGCTACAATTTTATACTTAACACCACAGTATAATTGGGGTTTAAAATGTTGTGCAAAGTGTAATGACTGAAAATGCCTATTGTAGAGCAGCTAATCATGTACATGTGATAAATCTGTTTCTCCTTGCATTCAATAAACTCTTTTTCCCCCTTGATATTGCAGCAAAGAAAGCAATTAACAGATTATTATTATTATTTTAGTAGGCCACAATTAAGCCTGTGTCAAATTAATTCTGTAAGCAACTGTCTCAATACATTAGATTTTTTATAAGAAAAGGTAGCAAACGTTTGTTTTTCAGAGAATTATCACAGTAATACTGAACTGTAGCAAATGGATGCAGTAACCATTTGTATCAAACTAGATCCATGACAATTAAAAGTGGAAAATACCTTTTAAAAAATCCTTTTCTCTCGCCAAGCTTCATTATAAACAGATGTTAGGATGAACTTCTTTCATGGTAGAAGAGTACATGATGCCTAATTGCGCTCCTGAGCATTGGGAACAACTGGCTGCTGAACTGGTGCCAGAATTACCTCAGTGGTGATGTCTCTTTTCCAGTCTGCTCCAGTGAGGTGCTGCAAAACCTGAGACACTTTGCCACAGGGTGTAGGTGGTGTGAAGTGCTCACCTGTCTCAAGGGTAGAGTTAAGAAACTCTGTGGCTGCACAGGGGAGGTGAACTAGGTCAAATTCTGGCTGCAGTGAAATTTCCTGGAAGCCTTGATTATTACCATGTCGTCGTGACAGAAAAGGTTCAAAGCAAGAATAATAATTTACATTTTTTCTAAGATTAGGGTGGATCCATCCTTGTCCTACTCCCATGCCTGTTATTAAAGCATCAAAGGCAGGAATCAATACCTGTGCCCAAGCCTTCAGGGTATGCAGAATACTCATCTTGCTGTACCTGTGATGGCAATGACACCTTTAACATCCTCTGCTTGTCCTAACAGCACTGTCAGATATTGATTTCCTGGGGTCCACACAGGAACCAGCCTTACCTCAAAGTACTCTTAAAGAAATGGTTCAGCATTTGCAGCTCCAAAGAACGTACTTTACTTTATGGGTGGGCTATGGGAGGACACGAGTTTCAAAATTTGACACAAAGCTGAGCTGAAAGTGTCTCAAAATTTGACTGAGGACTGTTGACATTTATTTAAAAAGCTGTTTGGCATGTTCAAAAAGGAAAAACAAAATAATGACCTGTAAATTATTTTATTCACTTTAATAAGTTCTGGATTTATTTTCCTCTTTAGAAAGACATTTTTAGCATTAGAACCAAGAATTTTCTAGAAAGAATTCTTAAGAGTAGGATTCGACAATGTTCAGACAAATAAAAAATATAAACATTCTCTTCACAATTAGTTGGATAAGGCACATTTCTTCACAGAATATTATATACTTCAAATTATTTTGAGTGCTTTTTCTATGACAAAGGAATTGTTTCTACTATTTTCACAAGAAAATATAAAATGGAATAAACTGAGTAATATTTCATGGTTGTTTTTTTTTTTCAAAGTGTTAACAGTGAAAAGCCCAAACAGTACAAACTAAAATCAGTTAAGTGGTTCCTCGAGGACACAGTAAGCTAAAATCCTCTTTAAATAGTTATGGAATTGCTCAAATGAAGCAAATTTCAGCACTAGAAATTCCAACCAGTAATCTGTTCCTAAACTTTTCTTCGCCTTTCAGTAGGCTTTTGCTTTTTCTCTCAAAAAAATTCAGACAAAAAAAGGCAGACATGCCCTGAATTTTGCCTGACCAGTATTTCTCTCTCTCTAAGGATAATACAGCTCACAAGGCACTGAATTAAAGTTGTGGATTCGCAGCACATTTGGGAAGAAAATCTGGGTTAAAACAATAATTAAATCGGATCCACCCATTCTTTTTCCATAAATAATCACTTCATAAGTTATTCTGCCATCACTGCAGGTCTGCACAATTCGAGGCACACAAAGCACTTTTTTTTTCCTTTATGTAGAAATGTTTCCACATAGGTCCAGTGAAACGGAAGATTGAGAGGACCCAGGAGTATTTGATAAATAAAATACACATTTGAGCAACTGCTGCAGAAGAAAGGATTTGTAATTCAGAAGATGGTATTTCAGGCTTTAAGAAGGATAAAGAATAACATAAGAAGGAAATATTTTATCTCTTTGAGAAAGTTGACAATCTGGAGAATCACCACAGAAGATCAAATACCAAAATAATTTGCCTTCCAGAGTGTGCTGAAAGGCCTGACTTTATAAAATGTATTCACTCTTTTCTTAAAGATCTGTCTGCAAGGCACAGTTCTTATTTTTCTAGTTACAATAAAGGCTCACCAACCCTGGAAATGGTAAGAATGTCAGATCACTTCTTGAAAAATGCTTTAGTTATTGAAATGGGGTCTATGGATTAAAACCAGCATACGGGTGAAGGGAAATTCTACGAGGAGGAATGGGGAGACAAGTCTAAAAATCATCTATTGAGATGTCTAGAGGGTAAAGAAGTTTTAGGTCTGAGTACTCTGATATACCTGGTAACTCTTGCCTACATTTCAAATGGATTATAAAAGTCTGGGGCTTTTTTTCATTTACCAGAGATACAAATGAACTGAAGGCTAGTTAAGGCACTCTCACTTAGGGCTTAATTTATCCCATTTTTAAACTCTGTGGAATGACTGTGAATATGAAAACCATGGGATCCCCTCAGGGAGCTCATCCTAGAGTTCCTTTATGCCTATTTTTCAGATAATACAATACTCTGTTGTATCCAGACAATAATACCTTTCTCTCTAACTTTATCTAACCTGTGCAGAGATCAATAGTCACTTAACTGTTTGACCAGTGTCCTTCTAGGAAACAAATGTAGTAGGTTTTTTGTATTGCAAAGGTCACAAGGGGAGGAGTCTTGAAATTTTGAATTAATGAGAAATAAACTCCATTCTTACACTGCACAGCAGGTAGTGCTGGGAGTCCATGTAATGAATAACACAGGCAGAATTCTCGTGAGTATGAAATTTTGCATGAGCAAAATGTCCTCATTAGCATTTGGACCATCAACATACAGATGCTAAGCCCAAAATATCTTTCACAGTGTTTGTCTCATTTATGAGTTCTGGTAAACAGTAAATCCAGTGAATTCATTGTGTTTATACAGTAGAGATTTTTTTAGATTCAGTGTATCCAATTACCAAAGAGAATGCAGTTGGGAAAACATTCTATCAAAAAAACAAATGGCTATTTATTATGTTATTTCATGTCTTGCCACCATCTGTAATATCAGAGGATTCCATGCAAAGAAACTCTTCCCCAATCACATCAGAATTTGGCTTATCCATGTCTCAGTGCTCAGAAAGCCAAGAACCAAGAATGTCTCTGATGAAGCTGCCTTATGTCTAATTAATTGTGGATAAAAAATGAATTTCCAATATTGACATTTCTACACAAACTTGAGGAAAATTAGCAAGAGTGTTCAGATTATCTCAACAGAAAAAAAAGGGATATGTGGAACAAGATGCTCACTTGGCCAGGAAGTAGCCAAACTGGAAGGCTGTGTGATAAATGACATTTTGAAATACACTCAGAAAGAAAAAATGGAAGAGGACTGTGTGAATAACAGATATATGATCTTTGCAGAAGATGAAATTTGAAAAACATATGTCTAGATGGCTTTTTAGCTGAAAATTTTCCTTTTTTTCTTTTCCTAAGGGTTGAATTTTAGGTAGCAGGATGCAGCAAACTGGGAGAGATTTTTAGTCAGATTTAATTATGCTGTTGCAGTAAAAATGTTCAACAACAACAACAATCCTCATCATCTACCTCAAACAAAGGGAAGAATTATTTTTGCTATAATTGTCACTTAGAAAAAAAAGCAGAGGACAAATGTTGAAAAAGACATGCACAGGAATTGAAGACTCCTCCTCTAGCTGTTTGTACTCCAACATTCATAGTATTTTCTCTTTAAGGTAAAAGTTTTACAGCTAATTACAGCTAATTAAAGGAATGACAAATATGATGTTCTTAAGGAAGCTTTGTATGATGTCTTTCAGGTGCTGGTTTAGGGGGTTCTCCTCTACCTGAGAGACTCAGTGCTTATCAGAGGATATTGTACCAATTGAAATTGGATATTGTACCAATTGAAATAATTTTTAGCTCTAGTTTTAATAAAGATTAAGTGGCTGCAGCCTGGCTGTGAAAGACAGGATGACCATAGCATAAAATGAATTTTTTCATTGCTTTTGAATATTACTTGCTCCAGTTACTGAGCAATTGGTGATGAGGATTTAGGGAAACAGGGTAGAAAACCATATAGAGCAGTATCTAAAGCCATGATTTTGCAGCCATGCTCAGGTATGTGATCGGATAGAGACAAGCACCTGCTCTGTTATTCTCTTTCCAGAAGGTCTGGAAAAAGAAGCAGGAGAGAACAGAGGATGATAAACAGGGAGACCCCACCTCTGCAGTCTGGGCAGGGAGAGAAAGAGAACTCAGCATCTGTACCTCTTTGTCTCCTTTCCATAAATCTATCTCTGAATGTTGATTATTTAAATCTCTGGGAAAAGAAGCCAGTATTTATCGCTGATGTGCAATCTGCCCTTATTCAAGCATGAGAGTCTGGCTTCTAGTTTTTGGTAAGGAAGGGGACTTTCAGACAAAGGAAAAACTCTTTTTCTTCTCTGCTGGCCATATAAATTCTCAATATTTTCCATCAGCGCTGTAGACCAAAGACAAAACTTTAGTAGTGCCAAAAAAATGAAAATGTGACTGTCCTAAGACTCGTGATTTCCTGGCAAATTCTGCATCAGATGTTTACAACTTCTATGGGCCAAACAAAATAAATACAGCTGGGCAGTCTATAAGGCACCTCTACCTCACAATTTCTGGGAGATACAAAAAATGGTTTATTTGGAGTTTAGCAAAAGAAGCACAGAAGGTCATGTCAGATGTAAAGATAATTTATGATGTAGGCTTTTCTTACATAATAATCATGTAATCAGGTGATTACTGCAAAAAAAAAAAAAAGAAAAAGAGAAGACAGCTTTCAACTTTATTGTCTAGGAGAAAAAAAATCATTCTCTTTTGCTCATTTATAGCTTTATTTGCTCATTTATAGCTTTATTTTGTTTTATGTAGAACGCAACGATTTTCAAACCACAGTTCTTCTCTGTGGGATTCTTGTAAAACTGGAGTGCTCTATTCTTTGTTGTGCCAGGTAATATTTCAAGTAATAAATTGTTGGTCTCTTTCAGCCTAGAACCATTCTCTCATGTGATCTCATATAATGACTAATTTAGTAAAAGAGTACTTAAATGTTTCTCATCTTGAAACTGATAGTCAAAAAAGAAATCTCTTATTTGGTTTCTCCCCTGTTGATCATTCTGTAGAATGCTTCCATTCTGTAGCAACTGTTATTCCACTTTGATTATTTTGAAAGTATACAAATAATTTCTGTTTGAATTGAATTAAGCAGGTTGAAAATGCAAAGGTTCAGTTTATATTTCACTCACTTATTTATATTCACAGAGTAATCTTCTACTCCCTGCATTATTCTGCACAGTCACTGAGTAAGATAAAAATCCATATCAGGAAGTTTATTGGATTGTAGTTTAAGTGTATCAAAGATATTATTTAAATTTAAAATTTAATCAAAATTGTTCTCTTACACTATTTACATACTACATTATAATTTCTAAGCATAAATGCATTTAATTTTTCTTTCTCTTTTTTTTTTCCTCTTCTAAAAACCCTTTGCAGTCTTTGGTTGGGGTGAAGTTAGTTATTTTTGTAGTGACTGGTGTGGGGCTGTGGTTTGGATTTTTGCAGAAAATAGTGTTCCTAACACAGAGATGTGAGGAAAAAAAAGAATGGGACATCACTCCATGATCAACATGATCAAAGTGAGCCATTTATTGCAAAAACATCATTTCTTCTATACAGTTTTTAGCCTTAATCACACATTACATGCTACTTCATGACTGGTTATAGCTTAAAAGCACACATCAGCTCTTTAGCTCCTATTGGCTGATTGTTCCAGCACACACAGCAGATTACACCTTTCTTTTTCTGGTTTTCATCCAGTTTCTCACATCTTGGAGTTGTGAGCCATCTTTTGTTCTTCTTTGTACGTGATGACTTCTGCCTCTTGTTCTGCTTCGGATGTGACTCCTACATCTTTTGTTCTTCCTTATACTTGGCTGTGGCTGCCCTTGAAATGGTTACAGACTTATTCTCCCAAATAAGCTGGATTGCTCACATCCTCCATTTTTGGAGGAGCTCGTCCTCCACAGAGATGTTTGTGACTTCTGAGCAGTTGTCACCCAGAGCCTTTCCTGCTCCTCACCCACCCCACCAGCAAGAGGCTCCCCAGGGAGCTGGGAGGGGACAGAGGCAGGACAGCTGACCCCAAGTGCCCCAGGGGATGTCCCAGCCCATGTGGCCCCGTGCTCAGCACACAGAGCTGGGCAGGAGGAGGAAGGGGCACGTTTGGAGTGATGGTATTTGTCTTCCCAAGTCACTGCTGAGGTGATGGAGCCCTGCTGTCCTGGGGATGGCTGAGCACCTGCCTGCCATGGGCAGTGGGGAAGGAATTCCTTAAACCATCACAGACCCACATACGTTTCCAAATACTAATGTTTGGTCATTTATGAGGCAATATTTTTTTTATGCATTCTGGTTTTTTTTCATGTATTGTGAGGCAGCAACTCTTCCAATGTTAAAAATTTCTGCAGGGATGTTTTTCTTTATCATAGTAATAATTCAAGAAATAATAAACCCTCAGTGGAGAAAGACCTTGGAACAGCTCAGGGTGAATTCTTCACTGCCAGGTGAAGAATTGGGAAAGAAATAGGGAAAGACAGGAGGCAGACCTGATAACATGTGGAAGGGTCACTGGAGGGGGAAGGGAGGAAGAAATACTGTTTCATTACAAAGATAACAGATCTAGGAGATCAGACCTCTAGGGCAGCTCCTTTATTATCAAAACCAGGCTTTTAATTATAAAAAATGTAAAGGGGAAAATGCTGAAAAAAAAGAGACCCATTACAGCTCATTAGACAATGTTGTCTGGGCATTCCAGTCTTTTTAGTGCCTTTATTGAACATAACGTTTCCTGAATTATGAAAATCTGAATAATTAGCTAAAAGAATTAATGCATTCATGTGGAAGCCTTAAATTTGAAAGATGAAAATGAGGCTCGGGAAAATCCGTTCCTAAAACTTTACCCATGAAGGTAAACCTATTTCTGTGAAGGAAGTCCATCAGGTTTTACACACTGTCAGGTCTGGAGGAATGACCTCAGTCCTTCCTATACAAATTCCTTACAACAGACTTTTAAATTAAGAGCTTTCTGTCATGAAAGAAAAGAAAAGTTTGCAGAACATTAAAAATGGCTTCTGTGATGGTAACACCATTGCTGAGACAGGTCCAAAACCATCTCCTCTCCCACACTTTGCCGGATGGGAGAGATTGTGGCACTTATTGTGGCATTTTTATGCAGTATTTCCACGTTTCTGGGATAGAAAGTCCATGGCTGTGATTCCTGTGTGTCCACAGAGGAAATGAATCCCTAGGAACTGTAGGAACCAGGAGATCAGTTGGTGGCTGGGAAGGACGAGTTTCTGTGCTGGGGGGATACTGAGGATAATATTCCTTTTTGCATCCCTCTGGCAGGATGAAGCTCCAGCGCAGTTCTCTGGGATGGAGTGGGAGGAACAGCATCTGGGCCACAGAGAAAAATCAGAGCACTGGCTTTGCTAAACAAGCCAAAGGAGGGCTGGAATAAGGAGCCACACTTCAGGAGGTGACTAATGTGTTTTTCCTCTGAATGTGACAGGGTTGACTGTTCTTATCCTCTTGCTGTTTTGGTCTCTTTAAAAATTAACAACTATGAATAGAAATAGATGAAAGAATGTAGCAAGCAGTATTCTGGTTTTAAACTGGCAGATTCAGGGGCACATTTTTATTTCTCAGAAGCTGAGAAAATACTGCTGGATTCCCTTTAGACATAAAGTTCTTTAAGTTATATTTGTGGACCAAAAGGGGGCTTTAATTTATATTTGGTCTCCCAGATAATGTTTACTCTGTGTGTGTGTCAAAATAAATTTTGTGAAAAATCAAGGCCATGGGAATCAGTACTCAGTTTTATTTCAGCACTGAATGACAGATGCCCTGGCAAACATGGAGTAGAGGGGTCTAGAGGAGCTCATGGGGACATAAAAATGCTGTGAAAATAAGACATTCTGGAGATTTTATGTAATATCAGGTCGATGTTTTCTGCCATCTATACAAACTGGTAGAGTGGTCAAGGCCTGATAAGTATTTTGGTTGTGTAAATAGTGACAGTAAACTGAAACTTTTCAGCTCAGAGCTGATGTCTCCTCTCTGTCCTCCCAGAAATGTTCTGAAAGAAGGGCCAGCAGCTGTCAAGTTTCACAGCTTCTCTGTTAGTGAGATGGGACAAAAGAATATATAAGAATGCCTAAAGATCTGATGAACACATCAGTGCAGTTCTCCTGTTTCACCAGCTGTTTCTCAGTTTTGTGGTTTAAGAGACTTTAAATGCTTTATGAACATCCTGGAGGTCTTTCATGATGTTCTTTTGTATTGTAATAATCAATAACTTAGATCCAAATTGGATCCTGAGGAAGCTATTTCACTTCTTTTATGTCCTTTAAAGGCTGAGAGGAGAAAGTTATCTTAATCTTTACTGTTTTGTGCAGTAAATTTTCAGGGTTTCCCTGTCAAAATACGCTGCTTTTTAAGTGTTTGTTCCCCCGCAGAGGGCATCATTCTTTTTATTATGATATGAATACGGTTTAAAAACCTATGTCACTTGATAAAATTGCTAACATACAGAGCACAAGTCTGTGTTCCTTTGGAGAACGAAGATGGGAATGTTTGTTTTCTCTTAATGTTTGCATTTAAAGGCTTTATTGACAGTTTGATTTCTTTTCTTTAATTCAGAGGTTTGCATTCAGCAGCTTGCTTTCTGGGTGCACTGCAACGATGCAGTGTGAATTGTAATGAAGGAATTGCTAAACTGAGTAAATCTTTGGGTCACAAATACAAAAGTAACGACCTTTTGAGGTGATTCCATCCACTGCTCTGTTGCAACAGACACAAAATAAAGGTGTTTGACTCCAGTCAGGGGGCAGTAGAAATGAGAAGGTTTATTTACAATTCATTCAGCCCTTTTATAACACTCTGTGCTAAGAAGGAACATTATTGGTCCATAGGGCTGACACCTCTCCCATTGGCTCAATTACAGAAATAGCAAACACTGTTGTTTATAAGGAAAGAATATTGTTTACACAAGGTTGTTTTGAGAAAAAGAAAACTGCTAAAAAGTTTCCCTTGAGAAACTAGCTCTTCTCAAACTCAGAAATATCGAACCCACACTACTTGGGTTGGGGAATAAGAGTTAATACAAGTGAGAGAACAAATATTCCTGCTCTTGGAGCCATCACCTTGGGCTCCTCAGCCAACTGAGCTGGTAGAGCCCCAGACCATGATCATTGCTTAAATCTGGCCTAAAGTCAACCTTGTCTTCCAATTGCCACAGCTACAGGATGTCCCTGGCCGCAGCTGCAGGATGTCCCTGGCTCTGCTGTGCTCCCACCAGCCCTTGCTGTCTCTTGGTGGGAGCTGCAGTGGGAGATGCTCTGGGTGTCTGCAGGGATGTTCCTCTCCAGCAGCACCCTGGGCTGAGGCCAGATTAAAGTGGATATTGTAACCACGGCTCCATGTTCTTAGGGCCAGGAATCTGTAAGTCAATTACCAAATCAGCCACCCTGCAGTTAATTTTACTGTGTTCATTTGGAAACAGAGAAAAATCTTTGGCCAAGGGGAATTTCCTGTTTTAGTCAGGTTTCCATGCAGCTGTACTCTTGAATGAATCTCTAAAGTGAGTAGATTGAAACACTAAAATCAGATATAGTGACCATGGGAAAGCTGTGAAAGCTGCTATTGATTGTTTAAATATGTTTTTTTTTTCATATATTTGCAAGTATTACTTAAATTCAGTTGATAGGGAAGAGGATAATTCTTTTTTGCCTGCTCAGCTGTTAAAACTCCAGTTCCTCTGTTTGTCCTGGAAAGTTATTTAAATTATTCATAGCTTGATAGATCTGAAATCAGAAGGGACCATTCTAATGTCATAGTCTGACCCTCTGCGTAACCCAGGCCAGACTTCTCCCAGCAGTTCTAATATTGACTGTATAACCCATGCAGTGTAGGAAAATATTCTGGTGTAGTTTGCTCTTGTATTTTCAGCATTTGAAGGGCATGACTAAAGTCAAACTGTGCTGGATAAATGATTTCCTGCCTCATCCTGTTCATCTGCTGGCACTGCATATCTGGAACTTCATTAGATGTGTTTTGTTTTCATTTGTTGTTATTACCATACCCTTTGTTTTTAAACGTTAAGGACAGATGAACGTGATTTTAGATTCCTTATTTCCATTAAATTTAAAGATTGGTGTCTACATTTTACATTTGTAGGTCTGACCCTAGTTATTTCATCTCTCAGAAATGTGGAGTTGCTGAATTATTTCTTAGTGTTTAGACTGGAATAAAAGTGTGTTCATGCTCAGTCTTACCTCTGACTTTGGGTGCCAGGTTGAAACCGCAGAATTCTAGTCCAAGAATGACTCAAAGGAAGAAATTAGAGTCATGTGAGTCCAGCCTCTTTGTTGCAAAAGTAGAAAATGGATTCAGTAGTGCAGAACACAAGTATTGATGCCAGTAATGAATTGTGTAATTAAAACAGCAAGTAGTACAAAAAATAATTTCAACCCATTAACCTGGATTAGTGTGTGAGGGAGAATTTAAATCTCATTTACTTGAAAGGTAATAGAATTATTAGTGAATTATTAGTGAAACTTCTGAAGCATTTTTCATGAGGTGAAAACTTCCCAGTATTTCGTTTGGAGAACTGTAGCACAAAATGCGAAGTACTAAAGGTGCAGGGAGCACAAAGTTGAAAATCTTGTGCAGAGGAAGAACTGTTGTTTTGTGAAGTCCTGTACAACTTTCAAGGACAGAATGATGAATGATATTAAAATTCAGTAATGTAGCAGCATCATAATACTCAAGGGGAAAATCATGGCTATATCTTCTCAAAGTTATCAAAGGTTCAGAAGATCAAACAGCAAATTTTGGTGACAGAATGGCCACAGCTGTCAGTGTGGTTTAGTTGTTGGAATGCTACAGGTAATTTTGTCATGGGCTAAGGAAGATGTTTCCAAGTGAAATGGGGAAGTGTCAATATTGGACCTTAAAGAGCCTGTAAATATTTTAGTACTCAAGGAATACAGCTTCAGAAAAGAGCTACTCGTGGGATGGGTCCAGAGAAGAGACAGAAGAGAAGGGAGGTGGAGACTGAAAGGCAGAATTTCTAGAGGGTTCGTATGTTCTGCATGAGCTGGGTGAAGTGCAGAGGGGCTGCATGGTTTTGGGATTAGATTGATATCCAGAAATTCCAGGGACAGGTGGGATCAACATTTCCAGGTAAAAATTGTAACTCATTCAGTAGAATTCTGCTGTGTTTTGATCTATCTGTGTGAAAGGAGGGGTTGTTGATTTGTACCGTTCAGCATATTTACATACACTGAGTGAAATTCTAGACAGAAAGGTGATAATCTTGCTTTACCCTAAAGCAATCCTAGCTGATCTTACCAGTGGAGTTGTTTCTGGCTTTGGGGTGTTTCCCCCCCTCTTTTTATCAAAGTGCCCACAACCTGTGTGAAAGAACAAATTATGGCTTGACGTTACCTCCACGACAAAAATAACAAAAGAATCCTGATATGAATGAAAAAGGAACATTTTCAAGTGAACCTTTGAATTTCAGGGTTCTCTTTCAATATCATCAAAGTAAAAAAAACATAAAATCTACTTTCTTGTTCTATTTCCTTCAACAGTAGAATATCAAATTATAGAGCTGTTTGAAAAAATATAATATCAGAGCATCTGATTTTAACAAGCTTCAAGACTTATACTCTTCTTTTTTCTGGTAGAGGTTAATGCATTTTGGCATTTCATTAGTAAATATGTCCTTTTATTATAAATTACTGTGCAGTCACTGTTTGGTCTGTTGACAATAATTATATTTTTTGTGATAAATGCTGTATGTTCACTGTATAAACCATACCTCCAGCTGTCTTTATCTCAGAAATTGTGTGCAGATTTGTAGGTCCTTATTCATGAGGATCATTGTTCTTTCATTGGTGGAAGTTATGTCTTTGAAGCTTCTCTCTTAAAGGAGCTCAGTTAAGAGGAAAGAGTTCTGGTTTGTATTTTAATTAATATTGTGCAAAACACTTTACTGGAAACACTTTTATAACTTGCAGAAAACAAGAGGTGTATTAAGAATAACAATGTTCAAATTTACACTTCTACATAATATGTTATTTATCAGCATTATTTAATACTGTTATTAATGGTTAACTATAATTATTTATATTCCTTATAATAATTATTCATACAGTAATTTAAAACAGTAATTTTAGTAAGCAAATATTAAATTTAATAGCAAATCTGAAGCAGTTTGGATATGATATTCGTCTCAGCTTCATGCAATTTCCATTGGTGATTCACTTGCTAAACTTAGAAATATTTCCATTAATATGATTTTGCATAATCTGGTGATTAATAGTAGATTTTCTATTTTAATATGGGAAAATTCTCTACAGTCTAAGTTAGTGTCAGAATATATAGAGGCTAAACTGAATGCTTTTTACAGCAGTGACTGGAGTTAATGCAATAAACCCATAGAGGCTGGGCTGCATTAGGGCAAAAGATGAGGCACAAAAGCCTCCAGAGTAGGCTTTTCATGGAAAAAAAAAAAAAAAATTCTATGACAGCACTTTATGACTAAATTTCATGGATATTTTTTACCTCAAACACATCTAAAATGTTTGGCTGTGTACTAAAGTAACACTTATAGGACATCTCTGTTCCATTCTTACTACTCGATAATACGCAGCACTACCTGAGTCTGCTGAAATTTAGTTCCTCCTGTAAAGGGTGAAACATTAAATTTGGTACTTTATCTCAAAGTTGGTGAATGGATGTACTATATGTAGTATGTTCTCAGGAAAACTTGGCCATGGAGAGTATTTTTTGTTTCCTTTTTTATTTATATGTTTCTTCCCTAATGCAGATGACTCTTGCAGATTTCTTTAGGTGTTGTTTTTCACATTCAACTGAGTATATTTATGTGTTATGGCACATCTCATTTAAGGAATTAATCATGATATATGCTATAATAGTTCTTATCTTAATTAATTTGGTTTTGAGGGCTGAAAGTAAAATTTTGCTTGTTTTGTTTTCAACTGTAATGCCCAAGTCAGCACCTTGGTGTGTCCTTCCATAGGGTAATTTGTGTGAAACTTGCTTGTTGGGAATTGTGTATCTTCATTTGCCGAGTCATTTTTCTTGATGGTAACTGCACTGCTCTTTCTCACTGTAGCTGTGCTGAACACTGTAATTTACATGTTAAATGCTGTTCCTACTGCTTCCTTCCCTCCCTAGTGAAATTGGGATAGCAACACTACCCTACAGAGTTGACACATGATTTCTTATTATGTCTCCTGTGACCTTTATTCTTCCTGCCACTACTTGTGTCTCTCAGAGGAAAACAGAACCTTCTATTTTCAGTGGAGCCTTGCTTTTCTTGGTTAAAGAAGTAAGAGATATTAGTGTTGAAAAATGATATCATCAATTAAGTAAAGCTAATGACAGAGAACATGAGGGAGTTATCTTCCAACAAGCTCATGGGTGAATGTTCATCCCCAGTTCAGTTCATATTTTTGACTCATTCTCCTTGACTATGGGCATTTTGCCTAACCTGCCTCTGCTGCAGTTTCTGGTGGGTGACAAGGGCACCACACAGCACTGCCAGGTTTCTGCCTGCTCTTCCTGGGCTGCACAAGGCTCCTGCCCAGTTAGGTCAGAACTGGAGTTAGGACCCGGAGAGCCACTGAATTTGGTGTAAATATCAAATATTACACCAACAGCTCTACCCTATCTCAGAACCTCCAAACAGATCAAGCCCAGATGGCTGTTGTTTGCTACTTCATGAACAGCTTCACTGCAACAGTTAGTGAGGAATTATTTGATGTACACTGACAAGTGCTGAGCTCAGTGGTGCTTTTACACAACCACATACACACTCATGCACTCCCCAGCCAAGGAAAGCACAGACATTATGTCAGAGCACTGACACGGGCTGAAAGCAGCCTTCCATCTCACACATCCTGCATCAGGAGTGGTGGGAGATCTAAGCCCACAGCCTGGATGCTCTGGATCATTCCTTCAGGAATTCTGACTCCTAGGTACCAAAATT